>NC_037333.1:9248869-9865339 GCF_002263795.3 Bos taurus
GGAAAATGTACTTACCTCCCAATGTTGTTACAAGTGTTGAAAATATCAGTAACAAATCATGCAGTTAGGATAAGTCCTGTAATAATAAATATGTGCTCAGTAAATAATATATACAACTATGTATACATTTATAACTATTATATATTTATTATTACTGTTACTGTTATTGAATATTGTTTCTCTAGTTGCTATTATTGCTATTGCTACCACGTTTTCTATTTACATGATTCCTTGTTATTTCTGTTAGGTAGTTAGAATAGGAAAAAGGAGTCCATAATGGCAGTGGCTAAAAGACAAAGAATGGAAAAGGCTGCGAAAATAGAACAAAGGAAGGTCCGAGAACCGGAGTGAGGACCTCAGGTAAAACAAACAGCACTCCCGGCTAGCCCAATTTATATAGGGCAGGTCCAGGGAGAAGAGAAAAATATATAAAGAGGAGCCAAAAGGCCAGGGGCCTCTCTCTCTTCTCTTCACATCTTTTGGGTTGGCATGCCCTCACGCCTCGAGGATGTATTTTCCTTTACTTTCTAAATAAACTGAGCTGTAACAAGGAGCTCTAACACTGGTTCATCCAAGGGCTGTAAAACTGGTCTGTCGCTTCAAATTTTTGTTGTGAAGAGACAGAACTGAGGAAATTACACACTCCCCAACACTTCTTTTGCATGAGTTGTCCTTTTTTTTTTGTTTTCTTCATCCTCACCACTCGAGCCTTCATAACGTGTTTTGGTGATGAAAGGCATTTAGTGTATGTCTCTTTGAATTGCTTCTTCCTGTCCTCTGCTTGTGTTGTGGTGGTGTCAAACACTTTTTTATTTCACTTAGAAACCCACAGCCACACTACAAGACTTTCCCACCTTTTTAAGAACGTCAAAAAAGAAAATGAA
The DNA here is from genome assembly GCF_002263795.3 of Bos taurus. Classification (NCBI taxonomy): domain Eukaryota; kingdom Metazoa; phylum Chordata; class Mammalia; order Artiodactyla; family Bovidae; genus Bos; species Bos taurus. The sequence goes on from NC_037333.1 coordinate 9,249,754, forward strand.
GATGAATTATGTCTCAATAGCCTTTTCTATTACCCACTCCAGTGTTCTTGCCTGCAGAATCCTAGGGACAGGGGAGCCTGGTGGGCTGCTGTCTATGGGGTCGCACAGAGTTGGACACGACTGAAGCGACTTAGCAGCAGCAGCAGGAGCAGCAGCCTTTTCTATTAACTGATTACATTTTTAACTGATTGTAAATAGATATAATGAAGACTCCAAAGATCAAAACTATAGTTTTCAGACTTCTTCCATCCTATTACACTTGTGATTATCGTTTAAATCTGTGATTATCATTTACTCTATTATATTTGAAAGTGTATATAAATATAAAATACCACTTAATGTTATAAACCCTCTTGATTGTCATTTCACAATAATCACATATCCCATGTATTTTACCATTATGAAAGATTCACATAATAAATAAAGTGTGTACCTTTTAGTTTCCCCCCCAAAAAAGGATATTAGCTTTAGAATTTAGTCTAGGTCAAATGCTTCTGGAGTGAGGGGAGGATCTCTTTTATTGCTGAGAATGTAAGTTGTAATCATCTTGATGATTATAGTTGCTTGTGTGTGTGTGTGTGTGTGTGGCTTTGTAATGCATTAAGTGGGTGTAGGTATTTCTCTGAATCTGTCCTTATTTTCACTCTGGCCTTTTCCTGCACCATGGTTACTTCCAACTTTTCATTATGATTTCTACCTACTTTCCTTCTACTCAGCATTCCCCAATAATTTCTGATCGCAAGAGGTATTCATTCTTTTTTCTATTAAATTTATTGAGCATATATACTTTTTACTTTAAGGGATTTTTAGTAGATTTTAAATTTAGATAGACCTAATCTCTTACTTTATTTTGCCTTATTCTTTATTTCTTCAGTAGTGTATCTTGCTTAGTTTTTTAATTCTTAGAAATATTTTAATAAAATATTAACATAAGCCACCAATGAAGTTATTCTAATTAATGATGCCTTATAAAATTAATTAGCTGACATACCTTGACAATCATCCCAACTGTTTTCATGATATATAAAAAGACAGAAAAACTTCCCTGGATATAGACATTGAAAAGTGAAACCATTCACAACAATTTTTTATAAAAAAATACTAGTAAGCAATAAAATTTTAAGAGAGACAATATGAGATTAAATTATAATTTTGAAGAAAAATGTTTATGAGGTCCTGGCCTTTGTCTCTATTTTGCTTTCTTGTTATTTCTCACTGTTGATTTTATTGCATTTCTCTAGTGGAATGTCAAAAACCTAATGGCATGCATTTATCAGATTCACCTTCAACTGATGTCAGCGTTGTTTCCTTCAAAAGCATCTATAGCACTGTGAAAAGTGTTTTTATAGACAAAATTTCTTGTCTTTTAAAAGTTTTTATGACTGTGGCATACTGTATATCTCATGAAAAGAAGTTTCAAAATATTTCTCCCCACTTTGCATTATCTTGGTCTTTTATTTTTCAGTACAGATCAGATCAGATCAGTCGCTCAGTCATGTCCGATTCTTTGCGACCCCATGAATCGCAGCACACCAGGCCTCCCTGTCCATGACCAACTCCCGGAGTTATTACTCAGTACACTTCCTCCCAATAACTATACTTCACAGACTCAGACTACAATGAAGTAGTTAAAATGCTACTTTGGTAAGTTTTAGTAAGGGCATTGTTGTTTCTTTTAATTTGGTATTAATTTACTAGAGGCATCTACAGACTTTTTCTAAGTATGTTCTTCATTTATAAAATAACTATAATATCCTAAAGGCCAGGGAATGAAATTTGTGTAAGTAAATCTTACACATAGAAAGTTGTTTTTTCTTACAATTTGTCTGGGGGATTCTGTAACTTCCTACTTATATTTTCATGAATAAAGAAAAGAATAATACACTACTATAGATCCCTCTCTCTCTCCTGTTTTAGAGCCTCTCTAATTTCTGAGACACAAACACATTGAAATTAGGCCAATTAACAAACCTCCAATGCATTTCAAGATCTTTCTGTGTTGTTGGGTGTTGTCATTATAGACATGCCTGAACCTGAACATGTCTGCTCCAGCCCCTAAAAAGGGCTCTAAAAAAGCTGTGACCAAGGCCCAGAAGAAGGACGGCAAGAAGCGCAAGCGCAGACCGCAAGGAGAGCTACTCCGTGTACGTGTACAAGGTGCTGAAGCAAGTCCATCCAGTCACCGCCATCTCGTTCAAGGCCATGGGAATCATGAACTCCTTCGTCAACGACATTTTCGAGCTCATTGCTGGCGAGGGCACATCGCGCCTTGCACATTACAACAAGCACTCAACTATCACACTCTGGGGAGCTGGCCAAGCACGCCCATGTCCGAGGGCACTAAGGCTGGTCACCAAGTATATCAGCTCCAAGTAAATATAATATGCCTAGCCGCTGTTAACGGAGAAGACAATGGCACCCCACTCCAGTACTCTTGCCTGGAAAATCCCATGGACAGAGGGCCTGGTGGGCTGTAGTCCATGGGTCGCTTAAGAGTTGGACACGACTGAGCAACTTCACTTTCACTTTCCAATGGCTTCTTAGTGTTCAAGTGAAAAGACTAATCAGTTTATGTGCCAAACTTCACTGTTATATTTTAAGAAACTGCCACAGTCACTCTAGTCCTTAGGAAACATCGCCCTGATCAATCAGCTGCCCTCAAGATCAAGGCAAGAACCTTACCTTAATCAAGCAAAAAGATTAGGAACTCTAAGGGCTCAGAGGACAGTTAGCATTTGTAGCAGTAATTTTTTTATTAAATTATGTACATTGCTTTCTTAGACTATGCTACTGCACAATTGATAGACTACAGTACTGTATAAACATAACTTTTACATAGATTGGGAAACTAAAAGACTTGTGTGACTTTATTGCAACATTAACTTTCATGCAGTGCTTTGAAACTGAACCCCCAATATGTCTGAATTATTCTGTATATAATATATATGTAAAATATGAAAAGTGAAAGTGTTAGTTGTTCGATCATGTCTGACTCTTTGTGACCCTATGGACTGTAGCCCACCAGGCTCCTCTGTCCATGGAATTCTCCAGGCAAGAATGCTGGAGTGGGAAGTTATTCCCTTCTCCAGGGATATTCCCAACCCAGGGATCAAACCCTGGTCTCCTGCATTGCAGGCGTATTCTTTACCATCTGAGACACCTGGGAAGCCCCATGCATAGATACTGTAACTTATAATATATATTTAGTATACATTCTCTGAGAAATTATACCATGCTTTTGCAATGTGTATTTCAGGTTTAAACTAAAACTTCCTTTTGCTCTATTGACAGTTTAAGTCAAGCTGTAGACAGTGACAATTCAAATACTGATTAATTTTTTCAAGGGCATATATTTCCAATTGGCTTTCTGTTAATAAGAATAAAAATAAACAAACATCAATGATGTTGCTGACTGAATTCTTCTAGAGTTTATTTATTGGCAGTCTATTTCACCTCTTCCATGACAAGGTAAGCTCTTTGCATGCAAAGAATGGTAATTTGCCTATTAATATATGTCTAGAAACTAGAGCTATGTCTGATACATTTGGCAGTTGATAAACATTTACTGAATACAAATTTAATCCTTAAAAGGCCTATTCAAACATTTCAATTAATTGAGAATACAAGTTAGAAACTTTAAAAACTTTAGAGAAGTTATATTGAATGTGTGCGTGTGTGTTAGTCACTCAGTCATGCCCAACTGTTTGCAACTCCATGGACTGTATCCCGCCAGGGTCCTCTGTCCATGGGATTCTCCAGGCAAGAATACTAGAGTGGGTTGCCATTCCCTTCTCCAGGGGATCTACCCAACCCAGGTCTCTTGCATTGCAGGCAGATCCTTTACCATTTGAGCCATGAGGAAAGCACATTTTGAGTGTAGGGGAGAACAAAAGAAATTATAATGATGTTAGCTATTTCCCAGCACTCCCCTTTAGCATCCAGTGTCTTTGGTCCCAGATAGATAAAGTGATGGGCCAGATATCTATATGAGAAATGTATTTCTCAAGCTGAGTAAAGCATATACAAATATGGTGTTAATGGTTCCTTCTGAAAAACAGTCAGCCATGTGGGTTCTATCTTGAATAACTAACTAAACACAGAGGAATAGAGTTGTAGCTCAGATAACATCTGAATAGAATAGATGGAGCAACCACTCAATATACAGGTTTGCATATGCATTATCTTTTTACAATTTCCTTATAGATAATCCCATAAAATATATCTGATCTAATAATATTTCTCAATTCCATATTTAAGCTAATATAATTAAAAATGCCATGAATGAAATAATCTCTCTACTAACTAACCTTAGCTAGGGAAAGGTTTATTAATACAAGCATATATTCTATCATACAGCTATACTATATATTAATATTACATATATACATAATATATATTGAACTTTGGAGGATACTTTTGACAAAAAAAGTGAAACCTGCACTATACAATTTGAAGATACTTAAATTCATGTTGAATCATTTATATTCAAATAAGGACATAGAAAATATTTCTCATAGACAGTAAATGAGTTGAGATAGCACACTAAAAAAGACACTAGTTAAAATTGGCCAAAAAAAAAAAAAAAATATATATATATATATATATATATAGCTGAAGACAAATGTAAGATAGAAAACGGGAATAAGACCAAAGAAAAGAGATGAAAGAATTTTAATCTTTAATTAAATACTTAATGCTGAATTAACAGTGATCTAATATTAACTTTGAGGTTTTTTCTGGTTTGGGAAATAAACTTTACTATTATAGTGTGGAGATTTTTACTTCAGTATTAGTTTCCTTCCAAGTGACAGGAACATTATAGGATATTAGTGAAGTTAAGTTGCTCAGATGTGTCAGACTCTTTGCAATCCCATGGACTGTAACCTACCAGGATCCTCCATCCATGGAATTTTCCAGACAAGAGTACTGGAGTGGGTTGCCATTTCCTTCTCCAGAGGATCTTCCCGACCCAAACACAGTTCTCCCACATTGCAGGCAGACACTTTACCGTCTGAGCCATCAGGGGATTATTTGGGATCAATTTGGTTCCAAGATACTAAATAAACTCTTCTCTCTCCCTCTCCTTTCTCTCCCTCTTTCTCTCAGAATTTATGAAAAGATTACCTAAATTACTGCTTTAATAAATAATTACTCAGTGATTTTAACATTAAACAGACAAAATGTAAGGAAACATTTTGCAAAGTGAAATACTAAAATTTTACTGAGCAACACTGTATCAATAATTATTTTTTGTTTAAAAATGGAAATGGGAGGGGCAGGAGTGGGGGTCAGAAGAATCCACGAATGAAATGTCATTATATTTTTGCCTGGAACTGAATGCACAATGGTGAAAGCTGTCTGGAGCCACATTAGGCATTACTGACAAAATGGAGGCATGGCCCCAGACCCCTCTCCTCATTCCGCAGGCATGGTCCCAGGATAAAGGAGTTAGGCCTCGTAATTCTGACTTGTCTTTTCCTCTCCTCAGCTGAGTTGACTGAAAAGGAGTATTAAGGTGCTTATTGTTCTTGAGAGGAGCATGAGAAGGCACAAAGCCTTCTGCAGCTGTGCTCAGAAATAATTCATAATGTTAATCATTGATATTTGTTCAAGGACTTTTACAAAAGAGTGTTCCAGGATGAGCACGTAGGCCATAGCTTGAGGCCATGGAAGGGATTGCTATCTGAAGCCTATTTGTGAGGAGAATGTTTATGGCAAATGAGTTTACTGAATTTAGGGCTTAGAAATAATTAAAATAGTTAGAAGTTAAAGATTTAAGGAATGTTGTAAAGTTAGCATATTTTTCTATAGCTTATAGAAGTTAGGAATTTTTAGAGACACTATAGCTAGAAGCATTTTTAAAAGATAGTGAGCTCAGGATGTTAGGGGCAAACAGGATTTAGGAAGATAAGTAGTAAACTAAGAAATGTAGCATGACTTACAATGTAATCACAAGTTAACTATAGGACACATTAGAAGAGGTAGATAATAGATGATAAGGCTGATTCTGAGAGAATCCCTGAAGCAGGAACTCTGTTTGAAGAATAAAAATGGTTTATGGAGATAATAAATCTGGGAGAGGGGGAACTGAAAATGTCAAACCTCTGGCCTAATGTTTTTGTAAATATAAAAGAGAATCTTAAACTTGAAAAAATAGGCAGTTCAAAAGAAAACTAAGAGGCTATCTCATTCGCTGACACTGTCCATCTCTTCAGGTTGAATCCCTGGCTGCTAGAGCTGGACTCTGGCAGAAAGCTGCACATAATTCTCTTGTTCTCATTGTCTTAGATTCTCAGTGAAAATGACAGACAAAAATAAAAAAGGTATTGAAAATAAATACAAATTTGATAAATCCTGGCTTTTTTCATATTTCCCATGCTAAAACAACCGTGCACTCTGTGTTTCATTTATTGTCCATTTTCACAGCATGCATCATACTTTAATTTTTTTGCATTAACTATTGAGTCACTTAGCTTCTCAAATCTCATGTAGATGTCTAAGTTTATTTTTCTTTTTTCTTTTTTTGGCTTTCTGGTTTCAAAAGTAGAGAAAGTTTCAGCGAAGGTGGGTAGCTTAGAGATACATCAGAATTTGGGGGTAAATCTTATCTAAAAGTAATTTGCATGCACAAAGAATAATGTGGACAGAACACTTGGAATTTGTCCTGAAACATTAGATCCCTGTGTAGGACTCCAAACCAGACAACAGTTATGGCAAAGAAAAGATATAGCTCATTTTTTTTTTTTTTTTACTATTTTTATCATTAAATTATTGAGCTAATCAGTCAAGTCAAATCTTAGAAGGGTACATTCATCTTTTTTTTTTTTTTTTCCTTATACGAACCTCTTGGTCAGTCTTTTATTTTTCTGTTACTATTCTATCTATCTAAGTTTGAATCTGTTTAACATAAACACAAATTCCACTTTAAAGAGTAAACTTCAAAGCAATTTAAAAATTAGTAAGCAAAATCTTTTATATTCCTCAGGTGAAACATACAACATATATGTGGTCCAATCTGAGATTATCCAATAGCACTGAGAGTAGTGTACACAATTGACACCAACTGGAAAGCCTGCTTTTCCTTCACTTCTTCCATGGTAGAAGAAAAATTTGGTGTGTGAACATACATATTTTCATAAAAGAATTTCTCTAAGTTAATCAATGCAGTAGAAAATACATACTGAATTTAGTTACCATATGTTATTATAAGTTCATTTTCTTAAATGACCCTGTTTAACATGGATTTGAACAGATGGACAGAATTCTTCTGGATGGAAGTCAGCTGAATAATTAAGCCATGACACTTACTTAGCAAAGTGTCTACATGGAGAAATACTAGTTCACCCAAATATCATAGATATCATTTTATACTTTCTTTAATAGTTTTTTTATAGCTGAAAATTGGAAATGATAATTGCAATGACTACCATGAAAATTATGGCCACTTGGCTGTTTATAATTAGCAATTTGAAAATTTAATCATCTGAAACCATCTGTTTTTGTTTATTTGTTTATAATTGTGAATATAAAGTTTATCATCTCTCAAGGATAATGGTTTAAAAAAAAGTAAGAATAAAACTAGAATTGATCTTTGTATTAAATAATTTAAACTTGTTTGGAGTGTTACAGTACAAAGTATGTAATGTAGCAAAAATACACACTGTTACCAATCACTACAATGGGGAGAAAATATATGAGGAAATATTCAGTTGAAAGTAAAACACCTCAGGTTTGGTTTTGTTTGAACATTTTCAGTATGGTGGCCAAGTGTTGATGTAAAAGGAATGCAAACCTGTGACTCAAGAAATCTTAGTTCTCACTCTGACACTTTTGTCCTGGACCAAAGTCTGTTCTTCCAGAATGACAGTGAATGGGCAATTTGAGCTCCAGTGTGTCTAGTGATGGCATTAGGAATTTCAGAATACAATTTCTTTCAAGTAAAATATTACTGTAATTGATTTGTTACCTTTTATCTAAGAGGTTAGAAATTGCACATTTTATAAATAATTATTTTAACAGATTTGTGGAATAGACTAAGAAATGGAAAAATGCTGAAATGTACTTTTAAAGACATATATATTTATCCTGTGTTGACTTGGTTGAAATAGCAGTGAGACATTCAGATATAATGATTTGTATTTATTTATTTATTTTTGTATTAATTTTTTTAGTTAACAGACCTATTGACTGTGGCTAAAAGTTAGATTCATGAATTTCAGACAGAAGACTAATCCTTATAAACATTATCCCTATAAACATTTCCTGAATTTCAGAAAAGGAAGAAAAAAGGGTTACAATCAGTATTTTCTCAGTGTTGCATAAACTTGAAAAATATAAAATTAATTAATTATAGCTTTATCCATTTTAAAAGTGCTGTAAAAATCACACTGTAGAAATGCATAGTATAAAAGAACAGTTTGTAATTAGTTCTGGAAAAAGGAAACATGACATATAATGAAAAACAGATAATTCTTTAAGCAGTTATTCTGTACTTAGGGTACAGTAAGTACCCAATAATTATTAACTTTCATGATTAATATTTGTTAATAGTGTTCCTCTTTAACATATTTAGAACTATTTTGAAGAAATACATATTTAGATATACAATAAATTTTCTTACAAAGGTTGAACTTTTATTAATCATATCTTAGTTTTATTAATACAATTGTATTTTCTAACATCCTAAAATACTGTATTAAAATTAAATACACCTAGGTATGTGTCAATACAGACTTGATGGTGCATTTTATGTGGGGAAATTTTCATTCAAAAGCTAAATTTGTTAAGTATGAACTGATATTGATATAATATTTATTGGTATTTTGCATTCATTTAAAAATACTTTATTCCCAATTACTATTTAATGACCAATTTAATATAAAATACTTTTTTCTAAATACTGGATGCAAACCTTTAACTAGCTTTATAATTAAAATTTTAAATGTAGTATCATAGTGATGAAAGAGAGTTTTACTTGCCTTTTAAATAATGGAAATTAGAATACCTATGTTAATTAATATATAGGAATAAGAAAATTAATTGGTATTGGCAAGAGAAGTATGATTTATAAAACCTTTGACTCTCAGTTTTACTGATACTGTCAGTTGTGGATAAAACAAACATACTCTTTTTTTCCTTCCTATTTGTTTTCAAAAAGTAGTTTGGAACAAATTAGATGATGACTACCACTTATTACTGACTGCCTTTCTAGTATAAAATCGATCCTCTCTTTGTGATAGTATTATATTTTCCGTATTACGTGGTAATATTTTATGGGCTTCCACGGTGGCTCAGATGGTAAAGAATCTGCCTGAAATGCAGGAAACCCAGCTTCTATCCCTGGGTGGAGAAGATCCCCTAGAGAAGGAATCATCAACCCACTCCAGTATTCTTGCCTAGAGAATCCCATGAACAGGAAGGCTGGTGGGCTACAGTCCATGGACTCGCAAATAGTTGGACACAACTGAATGATCTAAGAACACAATATTTATATGTACAATATCTGAAAATCATTATGAATATGCTTCTTAACATGTCACATTAAAATCAACAGGATCTAAAGATTCTTTGTTGTACTTTTCCCAATTTACCCATTTTTGTCAATCTTTTCATTTCATCTGAAAATTATGACAATTTTTCTTTCATACCATTGAATATTGGTTCCTACAATGCTGAATAATTTTAAAATGCTTATAATCTTAGAATGACTTTAAAATTTTACAAATGTTATGTAAGATTGTCACAGAAGTGAAAAACAGTTTCATTCGGGGAAAGAAGTCTGAATTAATGCAGAAGGTTTTATGAGTCAGAATGCAGTAATTCTTGTTCTATGATCACTTTAATATACATAAAGATTATTCTCAATAAATCAGAACCACTTACTGTAATATTTCATTTGATTCCATGTGTCCTTCTTTCCTGGTTTTCTAAAATAATATCAAACATATATGATAATGCAATATCTAGGATAGATGACATGATAAACTATAAGTTGCACCATGAAATATGGCAACCCAGGCACTCTCACTGCTCAGATGCTACAGTAGAAAGACTTAGAGTTCCTCTGGGGCAATGGATTTTCAGGCATCCACGAAAACCAAGCATTTAAAAAGAAAATCTCTGTTTTCTGCTGTATAACTACAAACCGTATAAAGCAATTTAAATACTCTTATTTTTGAAGGTCCTGATCTCCAACATTTGGAAATAGATTATTTTCCTGGTCTCATTTTTCATTTTTATTTCAGCATTTGGTTCTGCTTATTATTAATCTTGGCTTGAACTTAGTTTTATCATCATTTTTGGATACTGTAACCATGAGAACTTTTTAACTTACTCTTATGTGATAACTTACATTTGGGTGAAAACTCTACTCAGTCATTAAATTCTAATATGAATGTTATTGAACTTTCTTTAATGTCCATGTACAGAATTTTTTGGGTGTATTTTTTGATGTTTGGATTACTAAATCACTTACCCTTGTAGATTTAACCTAATTCCCCTTTTCCCCCTCTCTATCTCTAGTTATCTTTACATATATTTCTTCACTCTGTACATAGCTTAGGACAAATATTCTCCCATACCTTTAACTATTCTGATATTCTCTCTGGTCTAAAATACAATATAATTTAACAAGCTAGTTTACAAGAATGAAAAAGAAAATCAATTTTATATAGTAGTGTCCATAAGTTTTATGTGGTGTCTAATTTTATATAGTGCCCAGGCCTTGTTTGACTATTAAGTTTTACTATTTGTCACATTTATAGAATTATAAGATATATACAAATATTAAAAATTAATAGGCCTTCAAACAATTTGAACATGAAAAATTATATGATTTATAAATGATTAAAAATGAAATAAATTGTAATGTTTTATGAATCTCATTAAGATCCTAATAAGGCATTTGTAGGGGTCGCTAAGAGTCGGACACAACTGAGTGACTTCACTTTCACTTTTCACTTTCATGCACTGGAGAAGGAAATGGCAACCCACTCCAGTGTTCTTGCCTGGAGAGTCCCAGGGACAGGGGAGCCTAGTGGGCTGCCGTCTATGGGGTTGCACAGAGTCAGACACGACTGAAGCGACTTAGCAGCAGCAGTGTGAGTATATGACCTTGATAAATTATAAAAGTTTTTTTAAAATAAAGATAGAATTTTAGTACATGGACTTTTGCTCCTATTGGTAGTGAAAAAACTAGGTGCTGTTTATTAGCCCTAGTGTGAATTATCACTTGGTTTTTGAATTTGCATATCAATAAGAATATTTGTAAATCTATCAGTTTTTATGGATGTATTCTAATTATATAAATGTATATTCTTTTGCTCATTGATAAGTTGGGCACTATTTATGTTGACTACATTTAAATAAGAATTCAATAGGTATAATAATCTTACTTAATTTACTCAGAACTGATCAAAACTATTGTTATTAAAATAATCATAGATTATTTTTATGATTTTTTTGTGTGTGTTCTGTCACTCAGTCATGTCTGGCCCTTTGAAACCCCATAGACTGTAGTCTTCCAGGCTCCCCTGTCCATGGGATTCTCCAGGCAAGAATACTAGAATGGGTTGCCATTTCCTCCTCCAGGGGATCTTCCTAACCCAGGGATTAAACCCATGTCTCCTGTGGCTCCTGCATTGGCAGGCAGATTCTTTACGACTGAGCCACCTAGGAGTCCCAGTGATTTTATTGGGTGTATTCAAGTAGTGTATTTTGATATGACTCCTCTCCTAGTTGGTTGGCAGTTTACAACTCTGTTGTAGATATATGACACCATAATTTCAGGGAAAGATACTAGGTATTGTTTGAAATATATGAGTCAACTTTTCAAAAACAATGAATAACAGTACAAAAACTTCAAACCATGCTATAATTTTAGAAGCAAGATTATATGCTCATGCTTTTGTGTTGATAATATTACAAAAATGTATACTATCGAGGGACTTATTTTACCTAAAAGTTCATTCTTTGTCTTCACAAATGGCTTTTGTAAGCATCACATTGGAATTACAGCCAGGAACTGAAAAAGGAAAAAAAAAAAAAAGAAAGAAAAATGAAACAAAAGCTTAACTCCTGAAAATGAATAGATAAGTATACCAAATCACCAAGAAATTTTGCTTCACTAAATTTCAAGACATAGCAAGTGATTCATGAGGTATTTAAATTAATAACTGATATTTTAAAAAGAAAAAATGTATAAGATGGGAAAACAATATATTCAATGAGCTAAATAAAAAAAGGCAGGATACACCAGCAAGTTAAATAACAAGAAAGCAGGGATTGAGTTTATCTAACAATCAAAGATAGCACAGAAGCACAGCGGCTGCTACTGACCCCACAGAATTGCGGCCGAGAGGAGCTACCCCACATCCAAGGTCAGGGGCAGCAACCCAGAGCGCCAGTCTGAGACAGTGAAGGAGTGGCTGAGAGAAGCTATCCCATGTCCGAGGTCAGGGGCGGTGACCAAGACGAGCTACCCAAGGCCGAGGTCAGGGGCAGCAGCCAAGAGGTGCAACCCACGTCCATGGAGCAGTGGTTGTGCGGGCGCAGGAGGGCCAAGAGGAGCTACTCTACTTTCAAGGTCAGGAGGTGCAACCTCGTTCAAGGTAATGAGCAGTGGCTGTGCTTTGCTGGAGCAGCTGTGAAGAGAGAATTCACAACCAAGGTAACAGAAACCCAAGTAAAATGATAGGTGTTGCAAGAGGGCATCAGAGGGCAGACACACTGAAACCATAATCACAGAAAACTAGCCAATCTGATCACAAGGACCACAGCTTTGTCTAACTCAATGAAACTAAGCCATGCCCTGTGGGGCCAATCAAGACTGGAGGGTCATGGTGGAGAGGTCTGACAGAGTGTGGTCCACTGGAGAAGGGAATGGCAAACCACTTCAGTATTCTTGCCTTGAGAACCCTATGAACAGTATGAAAAGGCAAAGTGATAGGATACTGAAAAAGGAACTCCCCAGGTCAGTAGGTGCCCAATATGCTACTGGAGATCAGTGGAGAAATAACTCCAGAAAGAATGAAGGGATGGAGCCAAAGCAAAAACAATACCCAGTTGTGCACGTGACTGGTGATAGAAGCAAGGTCTGATGCTGTAAGGAGCAATATTGCATAGGAACCTGGAATGTTAGGTCCATGATACAAGGCAAAATGGAAGTGGTCAAACAGGAGATGGCAAGAGTAAACGTTGACATTCTAGGAACCAGTGAACTAAAATGGACTGGAATGGGTGAATTTAACTCAGATGACCATTATAATTACTACTCTGGGCAGGAATCCTGTAGAAGAAATGGAGTAGCCATCATGGTCAAAAAAAGAGTCCAAAATGTAGTACTTAGATGCAATCTCAAAAACAACAGAATGATCTCTGTCCGCTTCCAAGGCAAACCATTAAATATCACGGTAATCCAAGTCTATGCCCCAACCAGTAACACTGAAGAAGCTGAAGTTGAATGGTTCTATGAAGACCTACAAGACCTTTTAGAACTAATACCCCAAAAAGATGTCCTTTTCATTATATGGGGACTGGAATGCAAAAGTAGGAAGTCAAGAAACACCTGAAGAAACAGGCAAATTTGGCCTTGAAGTACGGATTGAAGCAGGGCAAAGGCTAATAGAGCTTTGCCAAGAGAATGCACTGGTCATAGCAAACACCCTCTTCTGACAACACAAGAGAAGACTCTACACATGGACATCACTAGATGGTCAACACCGAAATCAGATTGATTATATTCTTTGCAGCCAAAGATGGAGAAGCTCTATACAGTCAGCGAAAACAAGACTAGGAGCTGACCGTGGATCAGATCATGAACTCCTTATTGCCAAATTCAAACTTAAATTGAAGAAAGTAGGAAAAACCACTAGACCATTCAGGTATGACCTATATCAAATCTCTTATGGTTATACAGTGGAAATGAGAAATAGATTTAAGGGACTAGATCTGATAGATAGAGTGCCTGATGATCTATGAACAAAGGTTAGTGGCATTGTACAGGAGACAGGGATCAAGACCATCTCCAAGGAAAGAAATGAAAAAAAGAAAAATGTTTGACTGAGGAGGCCTTACAAATAGCTGTGAAAAGAAGAGAAGCAAAAAGCAAAGGAGAAAAGAAAAGATATAAGCATCTGAATTCAGAGTTCCAAAGAAGAGCAAGAAGAGATAAGAAAATCTTCGTTAGTGATCAATGCAAAGAAATAGAGGAAAACAACAGAATGGGAAAGACTAGAGATCTCTTCAAGAAAATTAGAGATACCAAGGGGACATCTCATGCAAAGATGGGCTCGATAAAGGACAAAAATGGTATGGACCTAACAGAAGCAGAAGATATTAAGAAGAGGTGGCAAGAATACACAGAAGAACTGTACAAAATAGAGCTTCCTGACCTAGATAATCATGATGGTGTGATCACTCACCTAGAGCCAGACATCCTGGAATGTGAAGTCAAGTGGGTCTTGGAAAGCAGAACTATGAACAAAGCTAGTGGAGGCAATGGAATTCCAGTTAAGCTATTCCAAATCCTGAAAGATGATGTTGTGAAAGTGCTGCACTCAATGTGCCAGCAAATTTGGAAAACTCAGCAGTGGCCACAAAACTGGAAAAGATCAATTGTCATTCCAATCCCAGAGAAAGGCAATGCCAAAGAATGCTCAAACTATCACACAATTGCACTCATCTCACACACTAGTAAAATAATGCTCAAAATTCTCCAAGACAGGCTTCAGCAATATTTGAACCATGAACTTCCAGATGTTTAAGCTGGTTTTAGAAAAGGTAGAGGACCCAGAGGTCAAATTGCCAACATCCGCTGGATCATCAAAAAAAAAAGATAGAGTCCTAGAAAAAACATGTATTTCTCCTTTATTGACTATACCAAAGCCTTGGACTGTGTGGATCACAATAAACTGTGGAAAATTCTGAAAGCTATGGGAATACCATACCACCTGACCTGCCTCTTGAGAAACCTATATGAAGGTTAGGAAGCAACAGTTAGAACTGGACATGGAACAACAGACTGGCTCCAAATAGGAAAAGGAGTATGTCAAGGCTGTATATTGTCACCCTGCTTAACTTATATGCAGAGTACATCATGATAAATGCTGGGCTGGAAGAAGCACAAGCTGGAATCAAGATTTCCTGGAGAAATATTAATAACCTCAGATATGCAGATGGCATAACTCTTATGGCATAAAGTGAAGAGGAACTAAAAAGCCTCTTGATGAAAGTGAAAGAGGAGTTTGAAAAAATTGGCTTAAAGCTCAACATTCAGAAAACTAAGATCATAGCATCTGATACTTTGGCCACCTCATGGGAAGAGTTGACTCATTGGAAAAGACCCTGATGTTGGGAGGGATTGGGAGAAGGAGGAGAAGGGGACGACAGAGGATGAGATGGCTGAATGACATCACTGACTTGATGAACATGAGTTTGGGTAAAAACCAGGAGTTGGTCATGGACAGGGATGCCTGGCGTGCTGCAATTCATGGGGTTGCAAAGAGTCGGATATGACTGAGTGACTGAACTGAACTGAACAACCAAAGAAAGACACTTTACGTTAAAATGCACAATGCATAATAAAACACAATAGTTAGAAATATTTATTTATTAAGTAACCAATTTCTTGCATCTTCTGATATCTAAAAAATCCCTAAAACCATTAACTGAGACATCTTCTCCTTCTAACTAATGGCAACATTCTGACAGAAGTGTTTACTGCATGTATCCTCCCTTCCCGAAAATTATATATTTACTGACCACCCCTCTACCTCTTTGGAGCTGCTCCTCAGAGCTATCTAAGAGGCTGTGTATTGGGCTGTATTCCTCATTTGGCCCAAAATAAAACTTCACTCACAACTTTCATATTGTGCATTATTTTATTTTCAGTTGACACTTTCTTCTTTTGTACAAGGGAATGACAAGGAAAAAATATCTCAAGACTTTACTATAAGGAATATATGATAATGCAAGAAAAGGATTTAGCCTACAGCCAGGAATGTATACATTATTCAGGAATATTAGCTGCTATTATTCAAATAAGAACATTATCTCTTTGTTTAGCTTTTGTTATAGAAATTTTCAAACATTCAAGAGGAGACAAAATTTTTCTTTCTATTTTCCAAAAATCCAGACACAAGACTTATAAAATTTGGGTTTAAAAAGGCATAACTAAAAACAACCAAAGAAAAACTATAAGGTGTATATAAAAAGAAATGTAAAACTTTGTGAAATATCTGCAATGCATTTAAGTTATAAACTTAAAATTCACTTGAGAGAAATATCCCTTTAGGGGGCTAATTTTGTCTTCTTACTAAAGCTTATAGAAGGCTAAATTTTTCTAAACCTTATCCTCAGACTCAGTATTTACTAAGAGTCTCAAATATGCTAGTCCTGAATTTTTGTTTTTTTAACAAATGGAAACCAAAGTTAACTAGTTTTACATTAACTTGTTTAACTAGTAACAAATAGTTTAACTAGCAACAAATAGTGAAAACTATTTATGTTCCACAGTATTCTGCTGAATTGTAAACTGGTCCCTTCAGGGAAAAATAAATCTAGCAACTCTAGTCTTGGAAATAATTAAAGCAAAAAACTCAGAAGAGCAAAAACTGGGGACAAATAATGAATAAAGGTGGACAAATAATAAAGAAAGAATCACACATTCTAGTACCAGTTCAGTTATCTATTTTCACTAACCCAATTCTGATTGAATATTCAGAGTTGCCTAAATTCCTGGGTTTTTAATATTAATCAATATTAAGTCAAGTCAATTTCAAAAAATGTTTATGCCATTGATAGATTTCTGTAAGTGCTTTAGAGGCTTCATTGCAATCATGTTATCTAGTTGAAAGTTAATTATTAAACATTTATATCATCAACTTCTTATAATAATAAATAGCAGTGGAAAATAAATGAATAGTAGGGTTAATTGCTGTGCTGTGCTTAGTCCCTCAGTCATATCTCTTTTTGACCCTATGGACTGTAGCTTGCCGGGTTCCTCTGTCTGTGGGGATTCTCTAGGCAAGAATCCTGGAGTGGGCTGCAATTTCCTCCTTCAGAGGATCTTCCCAACCCAGGGATTCTACCCAGGTCTCCTGCATTGCAGATGGATTCTTTACTACTAGAGCCACCAGAGAAGCCCAGTAAGGTTGATTCAGTTCAGTTCAGTTCAGTCGCTCAGTAGTGTCCGACTATTTGCAACCCCATGAATCGCAGCACGCCAGGCCTTCCTGTCTATCACCAACTCCTGGAGTTCACTCAGACTCACGTCCATCGAGTCAGTGATGCCATCCAGCCATCTCCTCCTCTGTCATCCCCTTCTCCTCCTGCCCTCAATCCCTCCCAGCATCAGAGTCTTTTCCAATGAGTCAACTCTTCGCATGAGGTGGCCAAAGTACTGGAGTTTCAGCTTTAGCATCATTCCTTCCAAAGAACACCCAGGGCTGATCTCCTTCAGAATGGACTGGTTGGATCTCCTTGCAGTCCAAGGGACTCTCAAGAGTCTTCTCCAACACTACAGTTCAAAAGCATCAATTCTTCAGCACTCAGCCTTCTTCACAGTCCAACTCTCACATCCATACATGACCACTGGAAAAACCATAGCCTTGACTAGACGGACCTTTGTTAGCAAAGTAATGTCTCTGCTTTTGAATATGCTATCTAGGTTGGTCCTAACTTTCCTTCCAAGGAGTAAGCATCTTTTAATTTCATGGCAGCAATCACCATCTGCAGTGATTTTGGAGCTCAAAAAAATAAAGTCTGACACTGTTTCCCCATCTATTTCCCATGAAGTGATGGGACCAGATGCTATGATCTTAGTTTGCTGAATGTTGAGCTTTAAGCCAACTTTTCCACTTTCCTCTTTCACTTTCATCAAGAGGCTTTTTAGTTCCTCTTCACTTTCTGCCATAAAGGTGGTGTCATCTGCATATCTGTGGTTATTGATATTTCTCCTGGCAATCTTGATTCCAGCTTGTGCTTCTTCCAGCCCAGCATTTCTCATGATGTACTCTGCATATAAGTTCAATAAGCAGGGTGATTAGTGAGAACTAATTTTGTTCTTATTTGGCAAAACGACAACTGAAATTTTGAAAACTCACTGACTAAAGATTAAAATAAAAATAAAACTATTTCATGCTATGCTTTTCCTTCTGATAACCATTTATGAAATCCGTTTCACATGAAATTTCAATCTGGGTCTGTTTTAGATTTTAAAAATCACACTCTATAAGGTGGAAATTAAAAATGTTATTTACCAATAAACACTGAAAAATGGACCTTAAATACTATAACAGTATTTAAATGACAAAATGAAAGATTGTTTTAATAGATATCTATCATTAAAAAATTAGTTAGAAAATATCCTGCTTCTTGTCAGGTAGCAAGCTTATACTTAGCATCTTTCCATATGTCTAAATGGAAAATACTCAAATAAACAATTTTTCTTTTCAACTAAACTTTTATTTAAGCAACAGTATTAAAATAAGAACACTGACATCATAATCAACTAAAAGGCAAACTGAAAAACTCAATTAAAATCATATTTTTTAAGGCTGCTACTAGAAATTATTATGTGAATTAATTACTACAAAGTTTTAAATTTTTGCTGTTTTAATTTTATTTGTACCTAAATGTTCATGTATATGTTTCTGTGTGTTTTCCAAAGTCACAGATTTTTACTGTGGAGTTTTTAAATGTGACTAATCTATTAGGAGCTCAATAAATATGTGGTGAATAAAATGTGGTTATATCTTAGTAAAATGTATGGAAATATAAAAAATCAGGGTGACATTTATTACCTAGCTTAAAATTATTAAGATCTACATTTTTAGCCCTTAGTAGAGTCTGACTGTGAGTTTGGTGTGATCTTCCTCCAAGTAAGAACATGCTAGACAAAGTAAATTCTCATGTTAGATTTTGAACTCAATTCCTAAGCCACTAAGCACCCTGTCTTTTGTGTCAAAAATGTCTATAGAGCTAATGATCTCTGCCACAGGAAAGAATGTGAAAATTTGGCATTTCTGGTGCTCACATGTTCACCAAGTATGAGTAACATATGTAGGAATTATTAAGATGGAATGTGAGACAGAAAACAGAAGGAGCAAAGTCAGCAGCTGATGGGGACACAGCTAAACAGATGAAAGGTATCACCAACAGTAATCCATCTTGAGTTTGAACTGTACTGTCAATGAAGACCACTTTTAATGAGAAAAGCTAACTTTTCAAGATGATTATGTTTGTTCTTTTATCTTATTCAATTACAAGAGCTCAAGTCTACAAATTTAAAGCTGAACTTTAAATAATGTTCATATGTGTCAATAGATGTTTTACATATTAATGTGCTATATTAACAGACAAAATATAATGTACCACATTGCGTTTTAAAGTATTTAACTAAGCATTTTTTCTGGTGGTCTGGTGGCTCAGACAGTAAAGAAACTGCCTACAATGAAGGAGACCTGAATTCGACCCCTGGGTCAGGAAGAACCCACAGAGAAGGGAATGGCAACCCACTCCAGTATTCTTGCCTGGAGAATCCCATGAACAGAGTGGCATGCGGGCTACAGACCATGGTGTCACAAAGAGTAGCACCTGGCTGACCCAGTAAGCAGGCACTAACATATGAGTAAAATAAGCAGTATTTGTATCCTGTTTAGGAAAATATCTTTGATTTATATTGCTTCCTATTAAGGGGCATCCTGGGTGGTGCCAGTGTTAAAGAATCTGCCTACCCATGCAGGAGACATAAGAGACAAGGGTTCAATCCCTGGGTTAGGAAGATCCCCTGGAGGAGGAAATGGCAACCCACTCCAATATTCTTGCCTGGAGAATCCCATGGACACAGGAACATAGTGGGCTACAGTCCATGGGGTGGCAAAGAGTTGGACAGGACTGAAGCAACTTAGCACGCACACATGCCTCCAATCAAAGGGACCAAATAGAATTAAGTGTAACTGTCAGTAAACATTGACATTAAGCAACAAATTTAGCTCATGTAATCCATACATGCATTTATTCTATATAATATCACAAGTTTAGCAAGATAAAATATGTTGACTTCAGTATTGGTGCCATTCCTAGACTGAAAATTTTGTAAACTCTATGAAGTTTCTATTGAACAAGTGTATTGATACAGAACACTATATATTAGGACAAAGAAAATACCTTTTCCCATAATGAGACAGTTAGTTCAGTTGCTCAGTCTTGACTGACTCTGTGACCCCATGGACTGTAGCATGTCAGGCTTCCTTGTCCATCACCAACTCCTAGAGTTTGCTCAGACTCATGTCCATCAAGTTGGTGCTGTCATCCAACCATCTGATCCTCTGTCGCCCCTTTCTGCTCCTGCCCTCAATGTTTCCCAGCATCAGGGTCTTTTCCAATAAGTCAGTTCTTCACATCAGGTGCCAAGTTTTGGAGCTTCAGCCTCAGCCCTTCCAACAAATATTCAGAATTGATTTCCTTGAAGATTGACTGGTTGGATCTCCTTACAGTCCAAGGAACTCTTAAGAGTCTTCTCCAACACCACAGTTCAAAAGCATCAATTCTTTGGCACTCAGCTTTCATTATGTTTCAGCTCTAACATTCATACGTAACTCCTGGAAAAATCATAGTTTCGACTAAGTGGAACTTTGTCTGCTTTTTAATATGCTGTCTAGGTTGGTCATAGCTTTTCTTCCAAGGAGCAAGTGTCGTTTAACTTTGTGGCTACAGTCACCATCTGTAGTGATTTTGGAGCCCAAGAAAATAAAGTCTGTCACTGTTTCCATTGTTTCTCACCTATTTGTCCTGAAGTGATGGGAACGGATCCCATGATATCAGTAATTTGAATGTTGAGTTTTAAGCCAGCTTTTTCACTCTCCTCTTTCACTTTCATCAAGAGGCTCTTTAGTTCCTCTTCGCTTTCTCCCATGAGGGTGGTGTCATCTGCATATCTGAGGCTACTGATATTTCTCCATGCAGTCTTGATTCTAAATTGTGCTTCATCCAGCCCAGCATTTCACACGATGTACTCTGCATATGTTAAATAAGCAGGGTGACAATATACAGCTTTGACATACTCCTCTCCCAATTTAGAACCAGACCATTTTTCTATGTCCAGTTCTAACTGTTGCTTCTTGACCTGCATACAGATTTCTCAGGAGGCAGGTAAGGTGGTCTGGTATTCACATTCCTTTAAGAATTTTCTACAGTTTGTTGTGATCCACACAGTCAAAGGCATGAGCATAGTCACTGAAGCAGAAGTAGATTTTTTTTTTCCCTAGAATTCTCTTGCTTTTCTATGATCCAGTGGATTGGCAATTTGATTTTTGGTTCCTCTGTCTTTCCTAAATCCAGCTTGAACATATAGAAGTTCTTGGTTACACACTGTTGAAGCCTCACTTAGAGAATTTTGAGCATTACTTTGCTAGTGTATGAGATGAGTGCAATTGTGTGGTAGTTACAACATTCCTGGCAGTCTTTCTTTGGGATGGGAATGAAAACTGTCTTTTTCCAGTCCTGTGGCCACTGCTGAGTTTTCCAGTTTTGCTATGGCATGTTGAGTGCAGGACTTTAATAGCACATTGTTTTAGAATTTGGAATAGCTCAGCTGGAATTCCATCACCTCCACTAGCTTTGTTTATAGTGATGCTTTCAAAGGACCACTTGACTTTGCACTCAAAGATGTTTTTGGTTTTAGTCAAGTGATTACAGCATTGTGGTTGTCTGGCTCATTAAGCTATTTTTTGTATAGTTATTCTGTGTATTCTTGCCACCTCTTCTTAATATCTTCTGCTCCTGTTAGGTCCATACCATTTCTGTCCTTTATAGAGCCCATCTTTTCATGAAATGTTCCCTTGGTTTCTCTAATTTTCTTTAAGAGAGCTCTAGTCTTTCTGATTCTATTGTTTTCCTTTATTTTTTATTTTTATTTTTTGCATTGATCACTTAGGAAGGCTTTCTTATCTCTCCCTGCTATTGCTTGCAATTCTGTATTGAGATGGATATATCTTTCCTTTTTCTCCTTTGCCTTTTGCTTCTCTTCTTTCTCAGTTATTCCTAAGGCCTCCTTAGACAACCATTTTGCCTTTTTTCATTTCTTCTTCTTGGGGATTGTTTTGATCACCACCTCTGTAGAATGTCATGAACCTCCGTCCATAGTCTGTCTTTCAGATCTAATCCTTTAAATGTATTTGTCACTTCCACTGTATAATAGGGATTTAATTTAGGTCATACATGAAAGAATGGTCTAGTGGTTTTCCCTACTTTCTTCAATTTAAGTCTGAATTTTGCCTAAGGAGTTCATGGTCTGAGTCACAATCTAAATGACAACAATATGGGACTCCATACATCAGTCTCTTTTTGCCTTCTTCATTCAGCCAGATGACCACATGATAATGTTACCATAGACCCAGTAACAAAAGCAAGTGTTCAGATTTTTACCTCTGGACATTTACAAACTTTATTTGATGTGTCCTGATCAGAGTCAAGAAGAGAGGCAGTAACAAATGTAACCAATAAGTGTTTTAAAGTTTTTGTCTATATTTAACCATCTGCCTCATTTGGGGTCTGTTTCTATGGACAGGTATGCTTTCTCCTTTCTGAGTTGCATTTTATTGCTTTCAAACATGGTTAGTAATGTTTGTTTAGATGACCCATTTAATTTGAGATTACTGAGGGTCTGGATTTTTTTGTCTTCTAAGGAATATTGCAATTTTTTTTCCTTGTAGGCAATTAAGTGTTAGCTTGAATTTCAATTATTGTTTTGAAGCTTTGTCAGGGAATGTCTGGGGTTCCCTACCCACTGACAAGTATTTAGCCTTAATACTAAGCCATGACTTTTACGGAGGGTTACTGAATTCTACTCCAGCACAATGAAACTCAATTTCATTATAGCTATGTGAAAGTCTGGAAAACATTTCACTCATATGTTTCAGCTCATTTTTTACCCATATACGTGCTGTTTTACCCATTTTTTTTTGTTTTAGTTTTCAAGAAACATTCAAAAGGATCTGATGTCCATTTATAGAGCTTTTTTTTCTCTAATGGTCTCTTTTCTCTGAAACTGTCCCTGAAATGTTCAGACATGCCATGATCTCTCCTAAAATCTGATGACTAATTTGGACACTCAGCAAGATTATTGCTTGGGATACTCCTCCTTGCCCTGTGCTCTAGTTTCCCCCAGACACCGAGCCTGAAGGGCAACCAACAGGTTCATCTTGTCTGGTTTAGTTCTCCCAGCAACCACAATAGATTTTTGGCTTTTCAATGTCTGAAAATACTTATTTTAAAAATTTTATTCAAATTTTGGAAAACTGGTTCCTCCAACGTTATCACTGGCCCATGTTGTTGTTGTGCAGTCACCCAGTCATGTCTGACTCTTCGTGACCCTTTGGACTGCAGCACTGCAGGCCTCCCTGCTCCTCGCCATCTTCTGGAGTTTGCCCAAGTTCATGCTCTTTGCATCGGTGATGCTGTCCAGTGACCACATCCTCTGATGCCCTCTTCTCCTTCTGCTCTCAATCTTCCCCAGCATCAGGAACTTTTCCAATGGGTTGTCTGTTCGCATCAGATGAGCAAAATATTGAAGCTGAAGCTTCAGCATCAGTCCTTCCAGCGAAGATTCAGAGTTGATTTCCCTTAAGATTGGCTGTTTTGATCTCCTTGCTGTCCAAGGGACTTTCAGGAGTTTTCTCCAGCACCACAGTTTGAAAGTGTCAATTCTATGGTGCTCTGCCTTCTTTACGGCCCAGCTCTCACACCTGAACATGACCACTGGAAAGAACATAGCCTTGACTATACAGACATTTGTCAGCAGAGTAATATATATTTTTGCTTTTCAACATACTATCTAGGTTTGTCATCACTTTCCTGCCAAGAAGCAACAATTTTCTGATTTCATGGCTGCAGTCACCATCCGCAGTGATTTTGTAGCCCCAGAAGAGGAAATCTGTCACTACTTCCCCCTTTTCTCCTTCTATTTTCCCTGCAGTAATGGGGGTGGATGCCATGATCTTAGTTTTTGTTGTTGTTGTTTTAATATTTAGTCTTAAGTCGGGTCTTCTACTCTCCTCCTTCAAGAGCCTTCTCAAGAGGCTCATTAGTTCCTCTTTGCTTTCTGCTATTAGAGTGGTATCAGCCACATAACTGAGGTTCTTGATGTTTCTCCTGCCTATGTTGATTCCAGCTTGCATTTCTTATGATGTGCTCAGCATATAGGTTAAACCAACAGGGTAACAGCAGACAGCCCTGTCATACTCCTTTCTGAATCTTGAACCAATCAGTTGTTCCATATAGGGTCCTAACTGTTGCTTCTTGACCCACTTACAAGTTTCTCAGGAGACAGGTAAGAAGGTCTGGTATTCCAGTCTCTCTAAGAACTTTCCACGGCTTTAACATAGTAGATGTAACTAGGTAGATGTTTCTGAAATTCCCTTGTTTTTTCTATAGTCCAGCAAATGTTGGTATTTGATCTCTAGTTTCTCTTCTTTGTCTAAACCCAGCTTGGCCATCTGGAAGTTCTTGGTTTGCATAATGCTGAAGCCTAGCATGCAAGTTTTAAGTGTGACCTTACTAGCATGGGAGATGAGTGCAATTGTCAGATGGTTAGCACATTCTTTGGTACCACCCTTCTTGGGAATAGGGATAAGGGTTGACCTTTTTTAGTCCTGTGGCCACTGCTGGGTCTTCCAAATTTGCTGACATTTGCTGTCATGATGAATGCAAAACTTTGATGGCATCATCCTTTAGGGATATGAATAGTTCTGCAGGAATTTCATTGGCTGATCCTTGGTGGCATATACATTCACACGTTGGGATTTTCCAAAAAAGAGCTCATAATGTGTCATTCATTATTTCAACCAAAATCCTTTCTATTTTGTAAATGGCAAATTAATGATCTTAGATGTATACTTGTCATTAAAGCTCTAATGATTATAAAGTTTTGCTCATTATATCATCAATATTTCCCTGGGTAAAGTTTTACTAGATTAACAGAGAATATACACCTATATATCTACCTACTGTAGATAATCAGATTGCCTATTGTAGATAAGCAGGTTCATTTGTGGTTTTCCTTTCACACAGTCTCCTTACTTGAAAGTCAAAGCTTACCATGACTCATTACTTATAACACACTCATTCTTTTGCTTCCAAGAAAGTAATTTTCTCCAAGGAAATACACATTTAAAGCTGTGTTGCTTTTGCTTCTAAACTCTTAACATGTTTTAAGTTGTATCCAAGGGATTCTGTTCTATGAATAGAAGTAAATAGATTTTTATGAAGAGGACAGTAGAACAAATTTAACTGACTCTGAAAATAAGCCTCATTCTGAGAGGCCTCATTCTGAGGGTGAGAGTGGGGAAGATATACTATATTTTACCATTAGAAAGTATATTGTAACAGGTAAAATTTGCATCAAAGTTTTCCCAGTCTTTCGGATGGCACCTATCCTTAAGTGATGCAAGGAATATTGTTGATTTATCCAGAATTATGATTATAAACCAAACTACCACAGTGTCATAGTTAGAGAACATTTTCCTCAGATGTAAATAATGTCTGTCTCATTTGAGGGTTGCTATCTACTATTAGGTTTTGTGTTATCATCACATTAATTTTATTGGGATTTTTAATCAATGCAAAATTTTACTAACATAAAATATATATCTGGTATGGTGAAATCTAAAAAGTTTGTTTTATAGACATTGTAGGAAACATGAGTTCAGTTATTAATTTGGAAAATTATTCAAAAAAGCCTTAACATTTTTATTGATGATATCTTATGTATGATATAATTTAGCATTTACACATACCCTCCAATAAAACAAAATGTATTTATATTAGAAGACTCAAATAGATCTAATCATTGAATTCAGTTCAGTCTCTCAGTTATGTCTGACTTTTTGCCACCCCATAGACTGCAGCATACCAGGCTTCCCTATTTAGCACCAGTCCCCAGACCTTGTTCAGTCTCAGGTATATGGAGTCATTGATACCATTCAATCATCTCATCCTCTGTCATCCCCTTCTCCTCCTGCCTTCAATCTTTCACAGCATCAGGGTCTTTTCTAATGAGTCAGTTCTTCACATCAGGTGCCCAAAGTATTGGAGTTTCAGCTTCAGCATCAGTCCTTCCAATGAATATTCAAGACTCATTTCCTTTAGGATTGAACGGTCTGGTCTCCTGGCAGGCCAGGGGACTGTCAAGAGTCTTTTCCAGCACCACAGTTCAAAAGCATCAATTCTTCACTGCTCAGCTTTCTTTATGGTCCAACTCTCACATCCATACATGACTACTGGAAAAACCATAGTTTTGACTAAATGAATCTTTCTTGGCAAACTAATGTCTCTGTTTTTTAATATGTGTCTAGTTTGGACATAGCTTTACTTCCAAGGAATAAGCATCTTTTAATTTCATGGCTGCAGTCACCATCTGCAGTGATTTTGGAGCCC
This sequence comes from Bos taurus, assembly GCF_002263795.3. Taxonomy (NCBI): domain Eukaryota; kingdom Metazoa; phylum Chordata; class Mammalia; order Artiodactyla; family Bovidae; genus Bos; species Bos taurus. The sequence goes on from NC_037333.1 coordinate 9,276,187, forward strand.
AAGAAAATAAAATCTGTCACTGTTTCCATTGTTTCCCCATTTTTTTTGTCCTGAAGTGATGGGAATGGATGCCAAGATCTTAGTATTTTGAATGTTGAGTTTTAAGCCAGCTTTTTCACTCTTCTCTTTCACTTTCATCAAGAGGTTTTTTAGTTCCCCTTTGCTTTCTGCCATAAGGGTGAAGTCATCTGCATATCTGAGGTTATTGATATTTCTCCCGGCAATCTTGATTTCAGCTTGTGCTTCATCCAGCCCAGCATTTCTCATGATGTACTCTGCATATAGGTTAAATAAGCAGGGTGACAACATACAGCCTTGACGTACTCCTTTCCCAGTTTGGAACCAGTCTGTTGTTCTATGTCCAGTTCTAATTGTTGCTTCTTGACCTGCATACAGATTTCTCAGGAGGCAGGTAAGGTGGTCTGATATTCATATTCGTTTAAGAATTTTGCACAGTTTGTTGTGATCCACACAAAGGCATTAGCATAGTCAATGAAGCAGATGTTTTTCTCTAGAACTCTTTTGCTTTTTCTATGATCCAGTGGACTTTGGCAATTTGATCTTTGGTTCCTCTGGGTTTTGTAAATCCAGCTTGAACATCTGGAAGTTCTCGGTTCACACACTGTTGAAGCTTCGCTTAGAGAATTTTTAGCATTGCTTTGCTAGTGTATGAGATGAGTGCAATTGTGTGATAGTTTCAAAATTTTTTGGCATAGCCTTTTTTTGGGATTAGAATGAAAACTGACCTTTTCCAGTCCTGTGGCTACTGCTGAGTTTTCCAATTTTGCTGGCATATTGAGTGCAGCACTTTAATAGGACATTATTTTAGAATTTGGAATAGCTCAGCTGGAATTCCATCACCTCCACTAGCTTGTTTATAGTGATGCTTTCAAAGGACCACTTGACTTCACACTCAAAGATGTCTGGTTTTAGTCAAGTGATTACAACATTTATTTGGCTCATTAAGATCTTTTTTGTGTAGTTCTTCTGTGTATTGTTGCCACCTCTTCTTAATATCTTCTACTTTTGTTTGGTCCATACAATTTCTGTCCTTTATTATGCTCATCTTCACATGAAATGTTCCCTTGGTTCTCTAATTTTCTTAAAGAAATCTCTAGTCTTTCTGATTCTATTGATGTCCTCTATTTTTTTTGCATTGATCAGTTAGGAAGGCTTTCTTATCTCTCCTTGCTATTCTTTGGAACTCTGCATTCACATGGATATATTTTTCCTTTTCTCCTTTGCTTTTGCTTCTTTTCTCAGATATTTGTAAGGCCTCCTCAGAGAACATATTTTCCTTTTTGCATTTCTTTTTCTTGGGGTTGGTTTCATGGACTTCTGTTCAGGTGCAAACCTTGGTCCATAGTTCTTCAGGCACTCTTCTTATCAGATCTAATCCCTTGAATCTGCTTGTCACTTCCATTGTATAATAGTATGGGATTTGATTTAGGTCATACCTGAATGGTCTAGTGATTTTCCCTACTTTCTCAATTTAAATCTGAATTTTTTAATAAGGAGTTCATGATATGAGCCACATTCAGCTCCTTGTCTTGTTTTTACTGTTTAAATATGAGCATTATGAACTAATAAAGTGACTTTTATTTTTTAATTAATTTATGTTTCAGAATTAGTTCATGTGTTCTCTTCCTGTGAAACATTTAGCATTTTATCAAATATTTTTCTTAATTCTGAAACATTAAAAGAAAACATAATTAGGGAATAAAGTTAATTTTATTGCATTCCTCTAGAAGACTCTTGACAGTCCCTTGGACTGCAAGGAGATCCAACCAGTCCATTCTGAAGGAGATCAGCCCTGGGATTTCTTTGGAAGGAATGATGCTAAAGTGGAAACTCCAGTACTTTGGCCACCTCATGTGAAGAGTTGACTCATTGGAAAAGACTCTGATGTTGGGAGGGATTGGGGGCAGGAGGAGAAGGGGACAACAGAGGATGAGATGGCTGGATGGCATCACTGACTTGATGGACGTGAGTCTGAGTGAACTCCGGGAGTTGGTGATGGACAGGGAGGCCTGGTGTGCTGTGATTCATGGGGTCACAAATAGTCGGACACGACTGAGCGACTGAACTGAACTGAACTGATTGCTAAGTGATAACTTTATTATTTTTTTTCTTTAATAGAAAATTATTTAATTAGTATACATGTGTTCCCCCTCCTGAACCCTCCTCCCTCCTCCCTCCCCACACCATCCCTCTGGGTCATCCCAGTGCACCAGCCCCAAGCATCCAGCATCGTGCATTGAACCTGGACTGGCATCTCGTTTCATACATGACGTTTCACATGTTTCAATGCCATTCTCCCAAATCTTCCCACCCTCTCCCTCTCCCACAGAGTCCATAAGACTGTTCTATACATCAGTGTCTCTTTTGCTGTCTCGTACACCGGGTTATTGTAAAATTCACCATTTAGAAAACATTTTTCATAATTCCAAACAACTGCTTTATTTTTTAATTTCTATATAATTCAATTATATAGAATCTGAAAGGAAAAATTGATTTCAACTTTGTATTCAAAGAGGTAGAAAAGAAAACAGATGATGATAAATAATTAGACCCAAATGAAAATGAATTATATGGGGCTTAGTTTTTTGTCTTTACTATGTTGAAACTACATTCCCCAATATTCCTTTTTCACTAATTTTCATGTTAGAATTCATCACAAGATGATTTTGCATGAGATTTATAAGCTTTCCCAATGGCACTAGGTTAAAGTATCTGCCTGACTATGTGGAAGACAAAATAAACCTGGGTTTGATCCCTGGGTCAGGAAAGAAACTTGGAGAAGGAAATGGCAACCCACTCCAGTTTTCTTGACTGGAGAATCCCATGGACAGGGAGCCTAGCAGGCTAGTACATGGGGTCACAAAAGAATTGGACATGACTGAGCACAAGCATGTCTATCTCTCCTGCTCTTTAGGTCAGTTTAGAGTGGCAAGCACTGCTGTATTCTAGCACAGTGTTCCTATCTGTTGCCGTCACTCACCCTGCTCTCCTCCCCGGACACAAGGTGCAAGCTGCACAATATATTCTAGTGGTTTTAATGGGCTCTGATTTCCCCTCCTGCTCCAGGTTTTCATGCCCAGCTTTTCTTCCTGACTACCAACTGACTTTCAGAAATTCAGGCCAGTCATGCGATTCAGAGGCTCCAACTCCTCATACATATTTTAACCAGTCCCTGGGTTAATCAAAGTCTGATTCTCATAATAAAACCATTACTCCATATCTCATGGTGTCTCTGCTTCCCTGATTGAAATCTAATCGATACAGAGAGAGATATAGGTATTACTTTACTTGCAAGCCTCAGTTTTCTAACCTGTTATATGTGAAGCTGGCGTGTTCTCAAAGACTTGCTGTGCCATTAATGTTATAAAATATGTATAGCACTTAGGACTGTATCTGTCAGAGTAAACAATATATACAAATTCTGTATAATAAGAATAATGGTAAATATTTACTTGACCTGTTGAATTTAATATTACTTATTTTTTTCTTAAAATGAATACTATATTTGCATATTTAAGCATAAATATCTCATTTCTGCACTTATTTATTTATTGTGGAAGTGGTGTGTGTTACATTTAATTCTAATAAGTCAACTTCCATTTTTATATAGGATAATTTTAAATTGGAATAAAGTCATATTATAAACATAATTACATGAATAACAAATGATATTTATAATTTTGAGATAAACTAACTCTGATTTGTTTTTCAAATATTTATACTTAGAACTCTTCATGTGAATAAGTAACATTTGATGCAAATGTATTATGTTTATATTTGAAATACTTTATTTCTATTTCCCCCTATAATGATAAATAGAAATATTTATGTAAAAGTACAATATATTCTCAGCTTCCCAAGTGGCTCAGTGGTAAAGAATCTGCTGGCAATGCAGAAGATGCGGATTCAATCCCTGGGTCAGAAAGATTCTTTGGAGAAGGAAATGGCTACTCCACTCTAGTATTCTTGCCTAGGAAATCCCATGGACAGAGGAGCCTGGTGGGCTACTTTCCATGGGCTTTTAAAGAGTCAGACACAACTTAGTGACTGAACAACAACAATCTATGCTATCTGAAATAAAAAAGAAATTAAAATTTTGCCATTTAAGTTTACATTTCTGGACATTTAATACTTGTCCTGGCTTCTGGGTTTTATTATATTCAACTATTGGGATAGTCATTTTTAGAAGTACCTTATTTATAGCATATTCCTTTCTGTTAAGTTTTAATAATCCAAATATTTTGATAGATAAAGTATGTCATTTTCTTTGTTTAAAAAAAACTTCTTTAAGAAAATCTTCAGTTTCAGAACCCCAGAGTGAACTGGCAAAATTCCAAGACTCCTAAAGGAACAATTTACATTTTCTTTTTCAACTTTATACATTAGATATTGTATTAAATTAATTAATTGCAGATTTATTAAACTGTGCTCTAAAGAAATAAATTCCAACCTACATGCCACATTTTTAAAATAAAATATGATAAAACCTTTGATGAAGAAGATGACTACCCAACAAGAGACCATTAGCAATTCCATCTTACACTCTACAAAAAAGCATGCTGTGTGGAAGTGATTGCATTTGAAGTTATTCATACATTTGAATGCAAACTACCCAAGTGTGAAAAATGAGACTTCCATTTGCTATAAAAATAAATTAGCAGGCATTGCTTTGCAGGCAAAACCTTTTGAGCATCTCAATTCATAACTATTCATGGTAACATAAACAGATGTCTTTGTTCATACTGTGAACCACTGTATGATATTGTTTTATTCAACATTTCTTTATATCTACCATGAATGTAGGTGACTTGTTTTAGGATGCAATAAAACCACTCTGGTTGTAGAGATCCTGAGGGAAATTATACAATAATGTTACCTACATAACTAATTTTCTTCTTATGAAATCATGATCCCACTACAATTTTAGAGCTAAAGGATATATTGTTTAACATCATCATTCCTATGTTTATATCTCAGAAAATCATAAAAGGTATTTTTTAATATAAAAATACACTTTTTATGCAGGAAGTCCTATGGGAAGATAAGATTTTATTTCTAAATGAAAAGTACCAGGAAGTAAAGGTTGAATAAGTTACATGTTGCTTATTGACACGAAAATTACTTCTTTTAATTCGAAAAAAGTAAATTTCTCTGAGAAATTATCATAATAGTGATCCCACTACATTTTAAGTTAGAGAGGTTATTCAAGAGAAGGATCAAAGATAAATTATTTTGAATTTTTGCATTTTAAAAAACTCCTGGGAAAAATTTAAGAATGCAAAAAAATTACCTTAAGTGTAACAGCTCTTTTTTTTATTTAAATTTATTTATTTTAATTGGAGGCTAATTACTTTACAATATTGTATAGCTTTTGCCATACATCAACATGAATCTGCCACGGGTGTACACATGCTCCCCATCCTGAACCCCCCTCCCACTTCCCTCCTCATACCATCCCTCTGGGTCATCCCAGTGCACCAGCCCCAAGCATCCTGTATCCTGCATCGAACCTGGACTGGTGATTCATTTCTTATATGATATTATACGTGCTTCAATGCCATTCTCCCAAATCATCCCACCATCTCCCTCTCCCATAGAGTCCAAAAGACTGTTCTATACATCTGTGTCTCTTTTGCTGTCTTGGATACAGGGTTATCGTTACCATCTTTCTAAATTCCATATATATGCGTTAGTATACTGTATTGGTGTTTTTCTTTCTGGCTTACTTCACTCTGTATAATAGGCTGAAGTTTCATCCACCTCATTAGAACTGATTCAAATGTATTCTTTTTAATGACTGAGTAATACTCCATTGTGTATATGTACCACTGCTTTCTTATCCATTCATTTGCTGATAGACATCTAGATTTCTTCCATGTCCTGGCTATCGTAAACAGTGTTGCAATGAGCATTGGGGTACATGTGTCTCTTTCAGTTCTGGTTTCCTCAGTGTGTATGCCCAGCAGTGGGATTGCTGGATCATAAGGCAGTTCTATTTCCAGTTTTTTAAGGAATCTCCACACTGTTCTCCATAGTGGCTGTACTAGTTTACATTCCCACGAACAGTGTAAGAGGGATCCCTTTTCTCCACACCCTCTCCAGCATTTATTGCTTGTAGACTTCCAAAATACATGCACTCACATCCATATATTGATTTATCCACTGGAAAAAATATTATGCCATGTAAAGAACAAAAATTTAGAGTTTAAAAAGCTATTTTTGATCCTAATTCAAATGGCTACATAATTTTTCCTTTTAAAACTTAAAACTTGTTTTCTCATCTATAAAATGAAAATAATCAAAACCACCTTCTATGCTTTTGAAGACTGTATTTTAAGGGTTGATTTACAGAATGATTATTGAATTTTTAATTTAGTGCCACATAAGCAGCCACCCAAGATGGGCGGTTCATGGTGGAGAGGTCTGACAGAATGTGGTCCAATGGAGAAGGGAATGGCAAACCAGTATTTTGCCTTGAGAACCCCATGAACAGTATGAAAAGGCAAAATGATAGGATACTGAAAGAGGAACTTCCCAGGTCAGTAGGTGCCCAATATGCTAGTGGAGATCAGTGGAGAAATAACTCCAGAAAGAATGAAGGGATGGAGCCAAAGCAAAAACAATGCCCAGTTGTGGATGTAACTGGTGATAGAAGCAAGGTCTGATGCTGTAAATAGCAATATTGCATAGGAACCAGGAATGTTAGGTCCATGAATCAAGGCAAATTAGAACTGATCAAACAGGAGATGGCAAGAGCAAATGTCAACATTCTAGGAATCAGCGAACTAAAATGGACTGGAATGGGTGAATTTAACTCAGATGACCATTATATCTACTCCTGTGGGCAGGAATCCCTCAGAAGAAATGGAGTGGCCATCGTGGTCAACAAAAGAGTCCAAAATGCAGGACTTGGATGCAATATCAAAAATGACAGAATGATCTCTGTTCGTTTCCAAGGCAAACCATTCAATATCACAGTAATCCAAGTCTATGCCCCAACCAGTAATGCTGAAGAAGCTGAAGTTGAATGGTTTGACGATGACCTACAAGACCGTTTAGAACTAACACTCAAAAAAGATGTCCTTTTCATTATAGGGACTGGAATGCAAAAGTAGGAAGTCCAGAAACACCCGGAGTAACAGGCAAATTTGGCCTTGGAATACGGAATGAAGCAAGGCAAAGACTAATAGAGTTTCGCCAAAAGAACACACCGGTCATAGCAAACAACTTCTTCCAACAACACAAGAGAAGACTCTACATGTGGACATCACCAGATGGTCAACACCAAAACCAGACTGATTATATTCTTTGCAGCCAAAGCTGGAGAAGCTCTATACAGTCAGCGAAAACAAGACTGGGAGCTGACTGTGATTCAGATCATGAACTCCTTATTGCTAAATCCAGACTTAAATTGAAGAAAGTAGGGAAAACCACTAGACCATTGAGGTATGACCTAAATCAAATCCCTTATGATTATACAGCAGAAGTGAAAATAGATTTAAGGGATTGATCTGATAGAGTGCCTGATGAACTATGGATGGAGGTTCGTGACATTGTACAGGAGACAGGGATCAAGACTATTCCCATGGAAAAGAAATGCAAAAAGGCAAAATGGCTGTCTGGGGAGGCCTTTCAAATAGCTGTGAAAAGAAGAGAAGCAAAAAGCAAAGGAGAAAAGGAAAGATATAAGCATCTGAAGGCAGAGTTCCAAAGAATAGCAAGAAGAGATAAGAAAGCCTTCCTCAGTGATCAATGAAAAGAAATAGAGGAAAACAACAGAATGGGAAGTACTAGAGATCTCTTCAAGAAAATTAGAGATACCAAGAGAAAATTTCATGCAAAGATGGGCTCGATAAAGGACAGAAGTGGTATGGACCTAGCAGAAGATATTAAGAAGAGGTGGCAAGAACACACAGCAGAACTGTACAAAAAAGATATTCACGACCAAGATAATCACAATGGTGTGATCACTCACCTAGAGCCAGACATCCTGGAATGTGAAGTCAAGTGGGCCTTAGAAAGCATCACTACGAACAAAGCTAGTGGAGGTGATGGAATTCCAGTTGAGCTATTTCAAATCCTGAAAGATGATGCTGTGAAAGTGCTGTAGTCAATATGCCAGCAAATTTGGAAAACTCAGCAGTGGCCACAGGACTGGAAAAGGTCAGTTTTCATTCCAATCCCTAAGAAAGGCAATGCCAAAGAATGCTCCAATTACCGCACAATTGCACTCATCTCACACACTAGTAAAGTAATGCTCAAAATTCTCCAAGCCAGGCTTCAGCAATATGTGAACTGTGAACTTACAGATATTCAATCTGGTTTTAGAAAAGGCAGAGGAACCAGAGATCAAATTGCCAACATCCGCTGGATCATGGAAAAAGCAAGAGAGTTCCAGAAAAACATCTATTTATGCTTTATTGACTATGCCAAAACCTTTGACTGTGTGGATCACAATAAACTGTGGGAATTTCTGAAAGAGATGGAAGTACCAGACCACCTGACCTGCCTCTTGAAAATCCTGTATGCAGGTCAGGAAGCAACAGTTAGAACTGGACATGGAACAACATACTGGTTCCAAATGGGAAAAGGATTACGTCAAGGCTGTATATTGTCACCCTACTTATTTAACTTATATACATAGTACATCATGATAAACACTGGGCTGGAAGAAGCACAAGCTGGAATCAAGATTGCTGGGGGAAATATCAATAACCTCTGATATGCAGATGACACCACCCTTTTGGCAGAAAGTGAAGAAGAACTAAAGAGCCTCTTGAGAAAGTGAAAGAGGAGAGTGTAAAAGTTGGCTTAAAGCTCAACATTCAGAAAACGAAGATCATGGCATCTGGTCCCATCACTTCATGGGAAACAGATGGGGAAACAGTGGAAACAGTGTCAGATTTTATTTTGGCTGGCTCCAAAATCACTGCAGATGGTGATTATAGCCAGGAAATTAAAAGAAGCTTACTCCTTGGAAGAAAGTTATGACCAACCTAGATAGCATATTCAAAAGCAGAGACATTACTTTGCCAACAAAGGCCCGTCTAGTCAAGGCTATGGTTTTTCCTGTGGTCATGTATGGATATGAGAGTTGGACTGTGAAGAAAGCTGAGTGTCAAAGAATTGGTGCTTTTGAACTGTGGTGTTGGAGAAGACTCTTGAGAGTCCCTTGGACTGCAAGGAGTTCCAACCAGTCCATTCTAAAGGAGATCAGTCCTGGGTGTTCTTTGGAAGGACTGGTGCTAAGGCTGAAACTCCAATACTTTGGCCACCTCATGCGAAGAGTTGACTCATTGGAAAAGACTCTGATGATGGGAGGGATTGGGGGCAGGAGGAAAAGGGGACGACAGAGGATGAGATGACTGGATGGTGTCACCAACTCGATGGACATGAGTTTGGGTAAACTCTAGGAGTTGGTGATGGACAGGGAGGCCTGGCATGTTGTAATTCATGGTGTCACAAAGAGTCGGACATGTCTGAGCCACTGAACTAAACTGAACCGAACTGAAGCAGTATTATCACATAGATTTTCATCTTTAAATGTTTCTTGGTATTTTTTAATATCAAGCATTAATACAGTGTCTTCATATTGAACATCAAGAAATAAGATCCTCAATTAAACAACCATAAGGACATCTCCCTGAGGAGGCAATGGCACCCCACTCCAGTACTCTTCCCTGGAAAATCCCATGGATGGAGGAGCCTGGTGGGCTGTAGTCCATGGGATCGCTAAGTGTCACACATGACTGAGCGACTTCACTTTCACTTTTCACTTTCATGCATTGGAGAAGGAAATGGCAACCTACTCCAGTGTTCTTGCCCAGGGAGACAGGGGAGCCTGTTGGGCTGCCATCTATGGGGTCGCACAGAGTCGGACACGACTGAAGCGACTTAGCAGCAGTAGCAGCAAAGACTTCTCCAAAAGTATTGACTTAAAAAAAAAAAAAGAAAGAAAACTTACTAAGCAATCTTACAGATGCACCTTCTTCATTAATTAGGCTTAGTGATATATTAATAGCAAGTGTTAATGGCAATTGTTTGGTCGTAAGTGTTCCTAAGGGCAGTAAGCACAACAGCTGTAAGATAAGGGGGTTATCTGCATGCCATAGGTTCCTAGCTATAATATTTTATGGATTAATGGACACTCTGTTGTTTCCGACACTCATACATTACTAAACTTCATTCCCAGGAGAAACAAATTTTTTACCTTAACTGATTTAGCACTGCTTTCTTGAGTATTCTATTTGATGAGGCTAGGCAATGTCTTTTCCCTGCACTTGGAAATAAAAACAACTTCACCTGGACAGTAATGCCTCAGGGTTTTACTCAGAGTTCTTTTTATTTCTAACAAATACTGAAGGTTGATCTGAGTGATATCATGTCCCCCAGAGCTTCTACTCTTGCATTATGTGGGTGATTTGTTGCTTTGCTCTTCTTTTGAAGCCTACTCACAGAAAGACAGTATCCACTTGCTAAAGCTTTTAGTTTTAAAGGGACATAACTTCACCGAAGAAAAACTGCTGTTTGCCAAAATTCAGGTTTGATACTTAGAGCAACTGGTATCAAAACATGGTCTACACCTACATCCTGATAGACTTTTTGATGTCCTAAGTTTCCCCAAACCCAAAACTAAGCAGCAAATTTGAAATTTTCTTGGGCTGGCTTGTTATTGTAAAAATTGGATTCCAAATGTCTCTTTTATGGCCAAAACTCTATACGTTTTCCTAAAGAACAACAACCCCAACTCCATTTATAGGAAGAACCAGATGATACTGACTTCAAGGACTTAAACGAGAGTCTGATGAACCTACCTTCTCTTGGAGATCCCAGTTATGAGATTCCTTTTTTCTTTTTGTATATGAAAGGAAAAGGGATGGCTTTGGTTACTCACCCAAAAACACAAGGACCACCGTCAATCCATAAAATATAGCTGATAACTGATGGCATGTAGATAACCCCCTTATTGTAAAGCTATTATGCTTACTGCCCTTTTGATTAAGACCATCAAGAAAATCACTGTGGGATTCCTTTTAACCATTTTTGTACCTCATGCATTAGAAGCTCTTCTGAATTCTCTACACTGAACATTTATTAGTCAACCATGTGACCTCCTATGAAGACATTTTGTTAACTGCTTTTCATATTACTCTTTTATATCATAGTAACCTTAATCCTGCTACTCTTTTCCCTCTCCATCACTGGTGAAGTCCTTCACAATTGCTTAAAGCTGACGGGCCATTTCCTGACTCTTGTGATCTACAGGAAATACCTTTGATATTTCTGTCTTCTCATGGTTCACTGATGGTTCTTATTTAAAACATGACAATGGCAAATGTTGCATTGGGTATGCTATTGCAGCTCCTTTTGATGTTGTCGAGGGATAATCTTTATCTATTGCTACTTTGGCCCAACAGGATGAATTATATGCTCTTACAGGTTTTCACTTTAGCCAAGAACAAATTTTCAATATAGATTTTGATAGTAGATAAGATTTTGGAATAGCTCATGATTTTGGAATATTGTGGAAGTCACATGTCATTCTTATTTCCAGTGAAAATAAAATTTAGAAAGACCTATATGTTCAAGAATTATAGATATAATACTTTTACTTGCCACTTAAGTGATTACAAGATTCCAGGCCATTATAAACTTGATTCTCTGGAAGTTAAGGAAATCACCTTGCTGATATTTCCAGGAGAAAAGTTGTTGTTCAGTCACTCAGTCACGTTCGACTCTTTGTGACCCCATGGACTGCAGCATGACAGGCTTCCCTGCCTTTTGCTATCTCCTGGAGTTTCCTTAAACTCATATCCATTAGGTCCGTGATGCCACCCAACGATCTCATGCTCTGTCATCCCCCTTTCTCTTGCCTTCAGTCTTGGCCAGTATCAGGGTCTTTTCTAATGAGCTGGCTCTTTGCATCAAGTGGAGTTTCAGCTTCAGCATCGGTCCTTCCAATGAATGTTCAGGACGGATTTCCTTTAGGATGGACTGGTTTGATCTCTTTGCTGATCAATGGACTCTCAAGAGTCTTCTCCAACACTACAGTTCAAAAGCATCAATTCTTCACTGCTCAGTCTTCTTTATGGTCCAACTCTCACATCCATACATGACTACTGGAAAAAAAGACTATAGCTTTGACTATACTGGCCTTTGTCAGCAAAGTAATGTCTCTGCTTTTTAATATGCTGTCTAGGCTGGTCATAACTTTCCTTCCAAGGAGCAAGCATCTTTTAATCCCATGGCTTCACTCACCATCTGCAGGGATTTTGGAGCCCAAGAAAATAAAGTCTCTCACTGTTTCCATTGTTTCCCTATTTGTCATGAAATGATTGGACTGGATGCCATGATCCTGGTAGTTTGAATGTTGAATTTTAAGCCAGCTTTTTCACTCTTCCCTTTCACTTTCATCAAGAGGCTCTTTACTTCCTCCTCACTTTCTGCTATAAGGGTGGTGTCATCTGCATATCTGAGGTTATTGATATTTCTCCCAGCAATCTTGATTCCAGCATGTGCTTCATTTAGCCCAGCATTTCGCATGATGTACTCAGCATATAAGTTAAATAAGCAGGGTGACAATATACAGCCTTGACATACTCCTTTCCCAATTTGGAACCAGTCTGTTGTTCCATGTCAAGTTCTAACTATTGCTTCTTGACCTCCATACAGTTTCTCAGGAGGCAGGTAAGGTGGACTGGCATTCCCATCTTTTTTAATAATTTTCTACAGTTTGTTGTGATCCACACAGTCAAAGGCTTTAGTGTAGTCAATGAAGCAGATTTTTTTTTTTTTTTGTATAATGTATTTTAAGATAAGATTGAAGTCTACCCTTGCAGACAGATTACTGCTTCTTCTATGACTCAAGTCTTTTTGGAAAAGTCATTCTCTACCTAGGAAACCTCTCTCAAACTTCATAGTGACTAAGGAATTAATTTTACTGGCCAGACAGATCTGTGCTGTTTGACTGGTTTTACAATACTTTTGCTGTGCTTATCACCCTAAGCCTGTTTTAGATGAATATAATAATGGCATTTTAAGACTCAGTTGGCAACATTTACACAGGTCCTCCATATGCCTTGTGCAAAATTAGTTCTGTCAATCTTTCTAAATGTTAGATACACTCCTTTTGGTGTTTGTAAACGCTCACTCTTTGAGATAATTACAGAACACCCAATGCACTTGCCTCCTTCTTCTTTTGAACCACAACTGATAAAAGGAAATATACTCCAATATTACAAATGCTGCTTGCTTCTATAAAAATGACCATGTTTTAGTAGAGCATTCTTTTCAGTTTGCCCTTGAGACTTTAAGCATCACTCCTTGCAACCTGAAGATTTTGTTTATTAGAAAACACACCTGCAGAAAAATTCTCACTCTCACTAGAAAGGTCCCCATCAGGTACTACTAGCCGACATTTCTGCCACCCAAATCCAAAGAACAGATTCTTTGGCCCACATGACGTACCTAAAGAAAGCACCAAATCTGAGCTAGACCTGCACATTATCTGGTGATCTGAAAGTAATTATTTTTCATATTTGAAGCAGGTGATATCTTATGAGACAGTTTTCCAAACATAGCTGTACCAAGTCTGATGGAAGCTCGTCACTAAATCTTGATGATGACATATCACTTAGGATGATCTCCAATGTGTATTACATTGATAGAGTATGGACTTCAGGTAAAAATACCTGAGAGTTCTTTTTCCTACCCCTCCTTTTCTCTCAAATGTGACCTCAACAATTTTCTTATCTGTACACTTTCCCTCCAGAGACACTGCACCCAGGAAAGGTCCTTCCCGACACTGAGGGACAAAAAGCAACTGAAACTACAAAACCTGACTTTGGATCAGTAATGCTTTCAGAGAAAGATCTTAATCAAAAAAAGGAAAAGTAAAAGAATTAATACGAAAAACTCCTCAAATAAATAAAGTTGGGAGACCAGAATGGGGAAGTCTTACATCCCGCAATGATAGTCTAGGAAGCAGAAAGACACTTCTTCCCTGGGAGGGACTCAGCCAAATAAAAATCCATGAACTCTTTGTTTACTATAGCCCTACCAACTTCCTTTTCCTCTATAAAAGTGTTCTCCTTCAGTGACTGTGTAGGAATTTGCATGTGGCTTGCACATGATTGCAATTTTCTGCTGATCTGGAATAAACCTAGCTTTGCTGGAGAAATATCTAGCAGTCTTTTTAGTTCATCTGAACAATAGTTTTGTAGAAGTATAGAAAACTTTTCATATCCTTAAGAATCATATAATCTGGCTATTGAAATATGAAAGATTCACACAAAATTATTTCCTAAGAAAATGAGTATAGATTTACATTGCATCCCTGAATAAATAAACTATAACTCTAATTAAAAGAATAAGCAGAAAAGTAATAATTTTAGGTCAAATAACTTTCCTCAAACACTGCAGACATTTGACAAAATTAAAGATACATATTTTGCATTTGTGATGATTAAAATATTGGAATATATATGTTATTTTTATTTCTATTGCATCATCTTAAAATAAATTTTGGGTAGTGGTCCTATGTCATTTTTAAGTAGAGTGTCTTTGTGAATTCATTAAAAATGTTGCTTGAGGCTTCCCTGGTGACTCAGTGGTAAAGACTCCACCTGCCAGTGCAGAAGATACGAGCTTGATCCCTGGTCTGGAAGATCCCACATGCCGCGGAGCAACTAAGCTCGTGTGCCTCCACTATTTAGCTTGTGCTCTGGAGTCCTGGAGCCGCAGCTTTTGAGTCCTTGTGCTGGAATTACTGAATCTGAGCACCGAGAGCCTGCGCTCCACACAAGAGAAGCCACGACAATGAGAAGCCTGAACACTGCAACTTGAGAGCAACCTCCAGGCACCACAACTAGAGAAAAGCCTGTGCAGCCACGAAGACCCAGCCAAAAATAAATAAATTAGTCTTAAAAAAGATGACTGATGCGTTAACACTATTCTCAGCTTAGCATACAGATCAAAACTTGTAAATACCTTTGCTCTTTATATTCTGAGGGAACAAATAATCTAATAAAAAACAAATTATGTAATATTTCAAAATACAATAAATACTGTAAAAATAAACTAAAGTAAGAGGAGTAATATGTCCATTAGGCTAATGGTAGGGAAGCAAGCTGCTATTTTTTAAAGCCACTTTATTGATACAAAATGTTTAATAAAATTCAATCTTTTTCAGGTGTCAACTCAAAATATTTTAATAAATGTATAGTTTTGTGCAAACCACAAAAATACAATTTTAGAATATATTTGTGACCTCAAAAAAGGAAAGTTATGTTTACATGCAACCATTCCATTTTCTCACCCCTGCCCAAGGCAAACATAATTGCATGTTATTTCTAAAGGTTTTCTTTCTCTAGAAATTTTATGTAAAGGAACTGTAAAAAAGACAATCTTTTCTATCTGACTTTTTTCACTTCAGATGTTTTTAAGGGTCATCAATATTATGCCATGCAAAACTATTTCATTCTTTTTTAATGCAGAACAGTATACCATAGTGTGAATATATAAACAGCTCTTTGCAGAAAACCCCTTTTCTTATCATTTCAGCAAAGCTATATTGCAACTGATTTCCAACTGAAGCACCCCAAAGCTCTACTCATTTCCAGTACAAGCACATTTATTTTTCTAATTAATTTTTATTGGAATATAGTTAATTTACAATATTGTGTTAGTTTCTGATGAACAGCAAAGTGAATCAGTTATACATATACATGTATCTTTTTTAGATTCTTTTCCCCTATAGGTCCTTACAGAGTATTGAACAGAATCCCCTGTGCTACAGTAGGTTCTTATTAGTTATCTATTTTATACATAGTAGCATGCATATGTCAATCTAAGTCTTTCAATTTATCCCTCCTCCCTTGTCCCCTGGAAACTGTAAGTTTGTTTTCTATATCTGTGACTCTATTTCCGTTTTGTAAGTAGGTGCATTTGTATCATTTTTTAAAGATTCTACATATAAACAATATCATATATTTGTCTTGCTCTGTCTGACTTACTTGGTCTGACAATATCTAGGTCCATCCATGTCACTTCAAATGACATTATTGTTCTTTTATGGCTGAGTAATATTTCATTTTATATATGTATCACATCTTCTTTATTTTTTCCTCCATTGATGGACATTTAGGTTGCTTCCAAGTCCTGTCTGATGTAGATAGTGCTCCAATGAACATTGGAATACATGCATCTTTTCAAATTATGATTTTCTCTGAATATGCCCAGGAGTGGGATTGCTGGAATCATGTATGCATGCGTACTCAGTTGCTTCAATCATGTGTGACTCTATGGGTTGTAAGCCTCCAGTCTCCTCTGTCCATGAGATTTTCCAGGCAAGAATACTGGAGTGAGCTGCCATGCCCTCCTCCAGGGGAATCGTCCTGACCCAGGGACCGAACCCACATCTCTTATGTCTCTTGCATTGGCAGATGGGTTCTTGACCATTTTTCAAATCTTTTAGTCAAACAATACCTTGCCTAACTTATCAGTTCTTTCCATAGGTCAAAGAAGTAGAAATGAAGACTAAGTAATTAAAAAATGACCAGATTTCTTCACTAGCTTCCCCTTAAGTCATCTCCCGAACACCCTGTGTGAACCAGATAACATCTAGAGGAAGACTGGAAGACGTCCACCAGGCTACACCAGTGAGGGGATGGCAAGGGCTCTGACCTTCATCTCAGTAATTAACTGAGACTACTTCTTTTCCTTTAACAGTGCATGGCCAAGCAGAATGTTGGTAGCAAAGGGAAGGTACCTTTAGTAAGAATGCCAGATTGCTGGTATTTTGATTAAAGGTACCTTTCTTTGCTACCAACATTTGTGAGTATGTAATTTATTTTGTAAGTGACAAGCAACAGGACCCATATTTGACAATAGGTATACCACATTTTGTTTATCCATTCATCATCGATGAACCACTGCATTTTTTCCTTTTTTTTTTTTTAGCATTGTGGGAATTTTATTTGGAAGTGAACTTTTGACTATTAATACAAATGCCAAGAGATACTACACAAAACATCCCCAGGAATTTTTTCATCTTTTTTGAATTGTTCACAAACATTTCCTACACAATCCAACATACAACAGAGAAATGGTACATCTTTTTCTTTCAATTTGCATATAAGGGAAAAGGAAGAATATATATATATATATATTTTACAAAGCTAAATTAATAGACACTACCAAACTGACAGTTTAAGTCTATAGGTGAGAAATTATTTAATAAAAATAATCAGAATTTATTTAGAATCAGTCACTTCCGTAACTAAGTATTATTCTGATTAATAAAACTTGCCATTAAGCTTCTGGTACATGCTTATACTCCAGCAACCCTCTGGAGCCCTCTGAGATATGCCCTTGAACTCTCTGCTAGAGACCGTTTCAGTAACCCTTGAATCACCACTTACAGACCTCCTGCCTTACTGAGAGTGGAGAAGGAAATGGCAACCCACTCCAGTATTCTTGCCTGGAGAATTCCATGGACAGAGGAGCCTCGGGCACTACAATCCATGGGGTCACAAAGTCAGACACGACTAAGTGACTAACACTACCCCTACTCCTACTATATGCTTATACCACTATTTCACTGGTTGTGCTGCTCCCCACCTTGTTCTTCACAATTGCAAACAGAAAATTGCTGAAAAGTAGAGTCAAGCATTTTTTTTTTAAAAGAAAAATCCCCAGCTTATTATAAATATGAATTTGTGGAGGAATTTCCTCCCAAGCAATGGACTTTCAAATCATTAAGAATCACCAGAACTGAGTATGTTAAGATATTTTTCCTAACTCCAAGAAGAGATGTCATTTATCTATATCCAACAGAGGGCTGAAAATTAAACTTAATGTTCCATTTGGGAGTAGGTTGGAGGGAATTCAGCCATTTGAAAAATGACCATCTTAAAAAAAAAATGACCACCAAGAATAGGTTCACTAAATTCATTTTAAAATCATAAAATGTTTCTTACAAAAGAGCATTACATTCTGCACTCTGCTCTGAATAGATGCCAATATATAGACTACTGTTACTTTTCCTCCCTGTCCCACCACCCCAAATGTTACAGTGACACAAAGCAAAGTGTTTACAATAATTACATGGGGGGACTTCTTGAAACCACCAACAATGAACAAAAATTAAAATTCACTCACTCTGCTGCTGTTTCAAAATTTCAGTGTTAGTTTTTGCACACCATCCCCCACCCACAACCCTGTTTGTAAGGAACTAAAGCATTACATCTGGTGAACAGCAAAGATTTCACTACACCTCAAATGCAGAACACCTATGAAGCATAGGAATGTTGACTTTTTAAACAGAAGCAGATTAAAAAAAAAAATAGCAGGACAACTTCAGTTCTTCACTAGTTTTAGAAAACTTTTCAGAAGATTGCTTAACATATAAAAAAGAAAAAAAAAATCTTGCATTAGAATCCTCCACTATGTGCATACTGCTTCACACTGATTGCTCTGGAGCAAATACTGTGCATTCTGTATCTGGTCTTGTGTTCCTATAATGGTAATGATCTGCTCTTCAGATCATTCAAAAGGCTCATCAATTTTGACAAAGCTCCTGACTCACAATGCATTTGTTTGATTCACCTTTGTCAATAATAGATCCAGCCAAATATTTGGGAATAGTTACACTTGTGTAGTAATAATAAGTCCACAAAGATCACCATATGAGCCACAACCCCCTGCATCAGTTCAGTTCAGTCACTCAGTCGTGTCCGACTCTTTGTGACCCCATGAATTGCAGCAAACCAGGCCTCCCTGTCCATCACCAACTCCCGGAGTTCACTCAAACTCATGTCCATCGAGTCAGTGATGCCATCCAGCCATCTCATCCTCTGTTGTCCCCTTCTCCTCCTGCCCCCAATCCCTCCCACCATCAGAGTCTTTTCCAATGAGTCAACTCTTCGCATGAGGTGGCCAAAGTACTGGAGTTTCAGCTTTAGCATCATGCCCTCCAAAGAAATCCCAGGGCTGATCTCTTTCAGAATGGACTGGTTGGATCTCCTTGCAGGCCAAGGGACTCTCAAGAGTCTTTTCCAACACCACAGTTCAAAAGCATCAATTCTTCAGTGCTCAGCCTTCTTCACAGTCCAACTCTCACATCCATACATGACCACAGGAAAAACCATAGCCTTGACTAGACGAACCTTTGTTGGCAAAGTAATGTCTCTGCTTTTGAATATGCTATCTAGGTTGGCCATAACTTTCCTTCCAAGGAGAAGTGTCTTTTACTTTCATGGCAGCAATCACCATCTGCAGTGATTCTGGAGCTCCAAAAAATAAAGTCTGACACTGTTTCCACTGTTTCCCCATCTATTTCCCATGAAGTGATGGGACCAGATGCCATGATTTTCATTTTCTGAATGTTGAGCTTTAAGCCAACTTTTTCACTCTCCTCTTTCACTTTCATCAAGAGGATTTTTAGTTCCTCTTCACTTTCTGCCATAAGGGTGGTGTCATCTGCATATCTGAGGTTATTGATATTTCTCCTGGCAATCTTGATTCCAGCTTGTGCTTCTTCCAGCCCAGCGTTTCTCATGATGTATTCTGCATATAAGTTAAATAAGCAGGGTGACAATATACAGCCTTGATGTAATCCTTTTCCTATTTGGAACCAGTATGTTGTTCCATGTCCAGTTCTAACTGTTGCTTCCTGACCTGCATACAGATTTTTCAAGAGTCAGGTCAGGTGGTCTGGTATTCCCATCTCTTTCAGAATTTTCCACAGTTTATTGTGATCCACACTTTCAAAGGCTTTGGCATAGTCAATAAAGCAGAAATCGATGTTTTTCTGCAACTCTCTTGCTTTTTCCATGATCCAGTGGATGTTGGCAATTTGATCTCTGGTTCCTCTGTCTTTTCTAAAACCAGCTTGAAGATCTGGAAGTTCATGGTTCACATATTGCTGAAGCCTGGCTTGGAGAATTTTGAGCATTACTTTACTAGCATGTGAGATGAGTGCAATTGTGCGGTAGTTTGAGCATTCTTTGGCATTGCCTTTCTTTGGGATTGGAATGAAAACTCACCTTTTCCAGTCCTGTGGCCACTGCTGAGTTTTCCAAATTTGCTGGCATATTGACTACAGCACTTTCACAGTATCATCTTTCAGGATTTGAAATAGCTCAACTGGAATTCCATCACCTCCACTAACTTTGTTCATAGAGATGCTTTCTAAGGCCCACTTGACTTCACATTCCAGGATGTCTGGCTCTAGGTCAGTGATCACACCATGGTGATTATCTGGGTCGTGAAGATATTTTTTGTACAGTTCTTCTGTGTATTCTTGCCACCTCTTCTTAATATCTTCTGCTTCTGTTAGGTCCATACCATTTCTGTCCTTTATCGAGCCCATCTTTGCATGAAATCTCCCCTTGGTATCTCTAATTTTCTTGAAGAGATCTCTAGTCTTTCCCATTCTGTTATTTTCCTCTACTTCTTTGCACTGATTGCTGAGGAAGGCTTTCTTATCTCTTCTTGCTATTCTTTGGAACTCTGCATTCATATGCTTATATCTTTCCTTTTCTCCTTTGCTTTTCACTTCTCTTCTTTTCACAGCTATTTGTAAGGCCTCCCCAGACAGCCATTTTGCTTTTTTGCATTTCTTTTCCATGGGGATGGTCTTGATCCCTGTCTCCTGTACAATGTCATGAATCTTAGTCCATAGTTCATTGGATACTCTATCTATCAAATCTAGGCCCTTAAATCTATTTCTCACTTCTACTGTATAATCATAAGGGATTTTATTTAGGTCATACCTGAATGGTCTAGTGGTTTTCCCTACTTTCTGAGAGTATATTTGTATGCTAATAGAAACGCCTCAGGAGAAAAGAAAGTCTGAATATATAAAGAAGAGGAGCTTCAGTGTCTGCTCTGACAGAAAAATACTTGGAGATCATCATTCTGTCCTTACAAGAGAAAGGTCAATCTAAAAATAAGCAACGTTTCTTGGAATCATCAGAACTGAGGTCACAAGGTAAATGACCCCTCTGAAATCTGTAGAGCTGGGCAAATCCAGTTCTCACTGAGATCTGCTTACCTAGAATGGCAGCCGCTGAAACCACGGCTGGTGGGAACACTGAAACGATCATTTTTCTGAACTGTGGGAGGTTGGATGTGCATTAGTATGCAAGATAACACTCTTGAGTGACACAGTCTGGGGAGGTAACATCAAAATTCTGTAGGTTTTACCTCCAGGAGCCCCATCACGTTCACATAGTGAAGGGCCAAAAAAGATCTCTTCCTGTCTCTGTCAAGCAGAGAGGAAGCAGTAATCATTTGAAATATACCAGCTCTATCAGAAAAATCTCACTCTCCAGGAGGAGTCTTTATCAGGAGTCTTTATCAGGGCAGTATCTCACCTTTCCTGGACCCCATTTTCCTAAATGAGGCTTCTAATCTCATCACAGAGGGTCAGTTTTAGAAACATTTGTGAAGGTCACAACTGAGAGACAGAGGCTCTCAATCTTAAAAGACTAAGATTTAATCATGTTTTGAGAACTCTTTCCTTACCCCATACCTTATCATAATATCAACAACTCCAGTAGGAAAGTGGGTTACAGCTGGCAGAGTTGCAAGATACAAATTGTGTTTAAAGTGGTATCCTCAGGGAAACTCAAAGGCAACAGGAGAAGTGAGGACACAGCAGTAAACTGAGGCTCTGGCATATATGGCTACAGCAGATGTTAAATACAGCCTGTCAGGTAGTTAGATTGGGGAAAAGGAGTCCAGAATGGCGGTGGTTAAAAGACAAGACAGGGAAAAGCCCTCAAAAATAGAACAAAGGAAGGTCTGAGGACCAGAGTGAGGACCTCAGGTAGAGAAAACAGCACTCCTGGCTAGCCTAGTTTACATAAGGCAGGCCCAGGGGAAGGAGAAAAATATATAAAAAGAGCAGCCAAAGGACCAGGGGTCTCTCTCTCTCTCCTGTGTGCACCCACTCTCTGTCTCTGTCTCTCTATTCTCTTTGCATCTTTTGGCTCAGCATGCCCCCATGCCTCGAGGATGTATTTTCCTTTATTTTCTAAATAAAACTGATCTGTCCAAGAACTATAACACGGACTGTCCAAGAGCTGTGATGCGCCAAGGGCTTTAGTCCGTCACTTCAAATCTTTGTTGTGACGAGACAGAACCGAGGAGATTACACTCCCCCAACATCTGTGGTGCCCTGACTCCCATTTAAGCTGGCTGAAACAACCTCAGCACAGCCCCTTCATGGAAGAGGCCAAACACTGCAGAAGCCCAACTTGGCAAAAGCTCCTGCTGTGGAAACTGAATGTGAAGAAAACCCAGTGCAGGGGAAGTGACAAGAAGCCCAACGTGCTGGAAATCGGGACAGAGAAAAAATGGACTCAGCAGAAAGCTCATGCGGCTCAGTCTCAGATTCCAGAAGACCTCTGGTTAAGGTAGGAGGTCCTCGCTCCCATGGCTGGAGGGACATATGCCTAACAAAATCTTAATTCCTTTACAATCTCTCATTTCTTGTTTCCTCAAATCCCTCCGTGAACAGGCAGGCGGCAGTGGGTGCAATTGAGGGATTCTGGAGAGGCTACTCCTTGGTATGTCCCAAAGGCGCTATCTGCTGAGCCCCAGTAGCTGTTACACAAGCCGGTGGGGGTTCTTCTGTCCTTACTCTTCTTTGTGCCAAAGATCAGGCCAATGAAAACTGTAAGCACAGGTCACGTATTTAGCAGATTTCCAGCAGGCTATGAAGGGGATTTCTCGACATGTTTTTCCCACTGCTTTTCCCTCCTGCCCTTCAGCTCTCTCCCAGGACTTGAGCCCGACCAAAACCCATGGTACATGGCTTCAGGACCTAATGAAGCTCAGGCTCTGATGTCTCATTGCAAAAATTCAGTGAGAGACAAAGCTATAGGTAAGAGGTGGATTTGTTAGGATTCAGAGAGAAAAACACTCTGCAGCATGTGGGCTATTGCAGAGGGCAAATGTTTCCACCATGGAATGTGGTGTGGCTAGGTTTTGCTTTTGGGGTGAATTCATATGCTAATGAGTGGGAGGATCATCCCAACCATTGGGGAACCACTCACTCCTCCATTTTTTGACAGTGCCTTGGAGTTGTCCTGCCACCTCTGGCTGTCATTCAGCTTACAGATTGGGGATTGAGGTTTACTTGAATTTGACTTGTCCTCTTGGACCCAATTGATTTTGACTGGTTTAGGTTATGCCCTTGCTCTATATCATTCTTTCAGAAGTTGTGCCCTGCCCCCCTTCCCTCCTGTTTCATGCTATTTTCCTGAGCCCCATCTGGGCCCACGATGTTGCCTCTACAATCGTCTGGAGGGACAAGATGGCTCTTGGGAGGGAAATGTTGTATAATATCTAATCCCTCTAGATATTCAGGCCTTCATTTTCCATGTTTCCTACAACATGTGCAACATCAGCATCTCTCAGTGAACCTGCTAGGGCAGGTGACAGGCACATAACGTCTGTGAGAAGTCAATCTGTTGGCATCCCTTCAAAGACAATTGGGCTTCCAGGGATAATTAGGCTGCCACTTTGGGAGTTAGCCCTGTAGGCCATTTGGGCCCAAACCCTTCCTACCTTTCTCCGAAAGTTACAAACATACCCCAGGATCAGATCTCCATTCCACTTTTATGGAACATCTAGTCTGTTGCCTCTTAACAAATTTGTTCTTAAGCCAATTACTAACTCCTACAACCAGGACCCTGACCCCTTGTAAGCAACATTGCTCCACTCCACCTATTATTAAAATACTTTAATGCCCCTAATAGGGCCAGATAACCCACTCCTTTGTCTTTGCTTCTGTTATTACTGAAAGTGAGTCTATGAAAACCAAATGTTTACCATTGGAGACACCTCAACCTGCTCTTGTAGAGAACTAGGGGAGGAAATCAGTGACTTACATTCCCTTAGAGCAGTAAGAGGATACGGCTTATGGCTGCTTCACCAGGTTCCCAGTCTCAGGACACAGACTTGGATTGCTTTACATCAGGGTATCCATTCCCATCCCTGGTGAACAAACTGGCAATGAGTTAAATTTACAACCCCTTAATCCTACCCAGCACTGGTCACACTGGAGACCTTGGGGACACCCAACTCCAGTCTGGGGGTCCCAGGAGGTCAACCTGCCTTGACTTGCCTAGTAATCTGGTCCTCAAAATGTTGTCATGCCTCAGCCTGCTCAGGGATCCGCCAGTCCAGGGGTCCCAAGAGATCATCACGCCTTGACCTGCCCAGGGACCCAATTCTCTGGAGGCCAACCTGCCTCGACCTGCCTGGGGATTCGATCTCCAGGAGGATGTCATGCCTCAACCTGCCTGGGTATCTGCACCTTGATCCAGGGACACCTGGCTCTCAGGTTGCAACAGTACTGGGTAGGATAAGCTTCAGAAAGACTCACCCCTAAGGAAGTCCACCCATGGAGATAGAAGGAGGCCTATTAGTCTCTTCTTTTTCTTTTCCTCCCTGTCAAGACTGTCTTTCAGATGTGAAATAACCAATCCACTTCCCAGCAGATGCCCTTGAGATGCATCCTTGATAACTGGAAGCTGTTCGATCCTCAAACTCTAAGGAGAAGTCGCTTAAAATTCTTTTGTGCCACTGTGTGGCCAGTATCCTCTGGGGGATGAGGAACACTGGCCTGTGGATGGGAGTTTAAATTACAATACCATCCTCCAGCTAGAATTATTATGCAAAAGACAAGGGAAATGGACAGAGATCCCATATGTCCAAATTTTCTTCCAACTAAGAGATATGAAGGAACTCTGTCTTAAGTATGGGATTGTTGTGTGCCCTAAAAGTGAGCCTACTAGGCAAATCATGTTAGGTACAGGCAACCAAGAGAAGGAACCCCCACATGAAGGCTCACATCCCATGCCCCCTGAAGAGACTGGAGCCTCCTACAGCTCCTGAGTTACCTGGGCTCCTTCCTTGTATCCAAACATGCCCCCATATCTGGGAGCACCCCCTCCACAAAAGCCTACTCGAGTATGTCCCTTAGTTGAAACTGGAGGAGAATTTGGACCAACCCGGGTTCATAAGCCATTCTCCCTCTTAGAACTAAGACAGATCAAACAAGACCTGGGAAGCTTTACAGATGACACAGGCAACTATATAGATATATTCCAACACATCACCTTGGCCTTTGACTTGATGTAGAAGGACATCATGGTCATCATACTTAGTCAAACTTTATCTGAACCTGAGCATACTAGGGTCCCGAAGAAGCCCGAAGGTATGCAATGGGGCTTCACATGTCAAGTGATAAAGACTCAGTAGGGGAAACTGCAGTCCCCTCTTCGGATTCTAATTGAAATTATAATGACCCTGAGCACATCTGGGAAAGGGATCATTTTCTGATCTGTGTGAAGGCAGGACTGAAAGCAGCCCATCAAAAAGTAATTAGCTATGCCCGGGTCTCAGCAATAACTCAGGAGCCCAATGAGAACCCTATTGCCTTTCTGGAAAGGCTAAAAGAGGCCCTCCAAAAGTTTACCAGTCTGGACTTATACTCTTACGAGGGACAGGTGATTTTAAAGGACAAATTCCTGTCCCAGTGTGCCTCAGACATCAGGATAAAGTTACAACATCTACAGTAGCAGGACCCTGATGCCTCTTTAGATGAGATGGCCCAGACAGCCACCAATACTTTTTATAAGAGAAAACAGGAGAAGAAGGCCAAGGCCCAGGAAAGGGAGAAAAAGCAAAAGACGAGGCATGCCCAGATGCTGGCCACCCTCCAGGGAAGTCCTATGGCAAACCCTGAGTCCTTGAAGGACAAGGCACGAGCCAAATGCCTAATCTGTAGATAGGTGGGGCATTGGACTAAAGAATATCCAAACCATGACAAGTCTCCTAAAACGACTTACTACAAATGCCATCAACTGACTTTAGGTGGCACTCTGCCCTCGGGACCCAAGAGCCTCAAGGTCAAGAGTCAAGCCTTCCCTCATGATGGTTCAATAGGACTGAAACTGCCCACTACAGCCAGCCCACCTGTCACAGATAACCATCACGG
Source organism: Bos taurus (assembly GCF_002263795.3). NCBI lineage: Eukaryota > Metazoa > Chordata > Mammalia > Artiodactyla > Bovidae > Bos > Bos taurus. The sequence continues at coordinate 9,302,222 of NC_037333.1, forward strand.
GGCTGGAGCCAAGGGTGCAACTGGATATGCAGGTAGGTCCGAGAATTTCTTGGTTTACACAGGGGCTATCTACTCTGTCCTGACCACCTACTCCAGAGCCTTCTCCTCCCAAATCTGCACCATTTGGGGTGCTACAGGTAAAATAATTACAAAAAGATTCACCTGAACAGTTTGTTGCTTAGATGGATAAATATTTTCCCACCAGTTTCTAGTGGTTCCTGACTGTCCTCCTCCCTTATTGGGAAGAAATCTTCCCCCTGCCTTTGAAACCTTGCAGCTCTTGCAGTCCTGATAGAAGATGCTTTAAAACTCTCTTCTGAGGGCAAACTATTTTTACCAGCCACCAAGTGAAACAATTCCTAAATGGGAGAGGCCATTTATGGATGTCTGATTGAAGAATCCTCAGATATCAAGTAGTGATGATGGAAAATCCAGGCCTGAGTACATCCCCTTGTGAGGTTCTTAATCCATCCACCCTCCTGCCTACCCCCGAGGGCTCTCTCCCCTTTCACTGTTGCCTAGAAACCTTAGACCACTGGACAAAACCCCGAGAGGGATTGTCAGAAGATCCTCTGACCAATCCTGAGGAAATCTGGTACACTGATGGAAGCAGCTTTGTCTTGGATGGAAAAAGAAGAGCTGGATATGCAGTAGTCTCCAATTTTGAGACCATAGAGACTAAGCCTCTGCCACCAAGTACTTCAGCCCAATTAGTTGAGCTCATAGCCCTGACTGGAGCTTTAGAGCTGGGAAAAGGAAAAAGAGTAGCCATTTACACTGACTCCATGTATGCCTTCCTGGTGCTACATGCACATGCAGTTATTTGGAAAGAAAGAGGCCACTCACCACCCTAGGATGCCCAATCAAGTACAGTGATCAAATTCTTAGACTCTTGGATGCAGTCCATCTGCCCACTGAGGTTTCAGTCTCCCACTGTAAAGGACACCAAAAAGGGAGCACGGAAGTGGCACGAGGGAACCAAGAAGCTGATCAGGCAGCTAGGAGAGCAGCATTACAGAAACGTGACCTAATAGGGGTTGCCACCTTAGCTCCACAGACTGATTTGCCAGAAACTCCTTCATATATTGAAGGTGAGACTCTTCAAGCTAAAAGTGAGGGCTTTCAAGAAGATCATATGGGGTGGTTCCAAAAGGAGGGAGTCGTTTTTCTGCCTGGAAACTCCAATGGAAGTTGGTTAACTCTTTTTATGCCACCACTAATTTAGGGGGAAAGGCCCTCCAAAGATTACTAGAAAGTCCTTCAGAGGAACAGGCCTTCAAACGACTATAAAGCAGGTGGTCTTCTCTTGTCCCACTTGCCAGTTAAACAACCCCCAAGGAGCTCATAGACCCCAGCTGTCCCAACCTGTCCAATAACATGGGGCCTACCCAGGAGAGAACTGTCAGATGGACTACACCCAGATGCATTTCTCAAGGGTATAAATACCTATTAGTCACGATAGATACACTCACAGGATGGATCGAAGGTTTTCCCACCCGGATTAAGAAGGCTGAGGAGGTTGTAAAAACACTGTTTCATGAAATCATTCCAAGATTTGATCTGCCCAGGTCATTACAAAATGACGATAGGACATCATTTACTTCTAAGGTCACCCAAGGGGTCTCTAAAGCATTCAGTTCAGTTCAGTTCAGTTCAGTCACTCAGTCATGTCCAACTCTTTGCAACCCCATGAACACAGAATGCCAGGCCTCCCTGTCCATTACCAACTCCTGAAGTTCACTCAAACTCATGTCCATTGAGTCGATGATGCCATCCTGCCATCTCATCCTCTGTCATCCCTTTCTTCTCCTGCCCCCAATCCCTCCCAGCATCAGGGTCTTTTCCAATGAGTCAACTCTTTGCATGAGGTGGCCAAAGTATTGGAGTTTCAGCTTCAGCATCAGTCCTTCCAATGAACACCCAGGACTGATCTCTTTTAGGATGGACTGGTTGGATCTCCTTGCAGTCATTGGGCATTACTTATTATCTCCATTGTGCCTTGAGGCCTCAGTCTTTAGAAAAAGGAGAAAGAGCCAACCATTTGTTAAAATCAGTGATGAAAAAGATAACCCAAGAGACCTCCCTGGGATGGAAGGAGGCTTTATCAATAGCTCTCCTCTGCACCTGAATTGCTCCTAAGGAACAGGTTGGTCTTAATCATTATGAGATGCTATATGGGAGACCTTTTGTTTATCTCAATGACCTCTTCCTACATCCAGAGGCTCAGAACCTCCAATGTTATACCATGGCCATTGGGCAATTCCAACAAGATATATGCTTGTGGGGTGTCAACCAGGACCCAAAAGATTCTAAGGGAGCCCCACTATATGTTCCAGGGACTCAAGTCCTAATTAAAGTCTGGAAAGATGGGTCCCCAAAGGCTCAACTCCAGCCCACATGGAAGGGCCCTGTAATACTTTCTACCCCCACAGCAGTCAAAGTACCAGGACATGACTCCTGGATTCACTACTCATGAGTCAAGCTGTGGAAGAAAACAAAAGAGGACACTCAATACACCTGTGAGCCCCTGGAAGCTCTCAGATACCTATTCAGAACTACAAATGAGTGCCATTCTAATGAACACTCCCAAACTCTGGTTTCTGGTGTTAAGATTTCTCAGGACAGCTCTAAAGAGCCAACAGAGCTTGCCAGTGGATGTACTCCAAAACAGACAGGAGATAGATCTTCTGATCCCTGAACAAGGAGGGACTTGAGCCATCCTGGTGATGGAAATTTGGAGTTGGCTAAAGGAAATGGCAACCCACTCCATTGTTCTTGCCTGGAGAATCCCAGGGACAGGGGAGCCTGGTGGGCTGCCCTCTATGGGGTCACACAGAGTCGGACACGACTGAAGCGACTTAGCAGCAGCAGCAGTGCACCTATTGTCCTTGTTATGCCATATTGATGCTGTTTGATTGCTGCATGTCTAACACGTTTTGTCTCTGCCCACGTCACCAGGCTACAACATGCAGTGCCAGTTCAACAAGGATATATAAAACTATACCTGATCATGGAAAACATCACCCACCCTTAGACGGACACCAGTATAAGGACTCTGAGGCCTGAGACTAGCAGGAGGGGGAGGCCCAATGGCCCTCGCCCTCCCAGTTCAGCAGGAAGTAGCCAGAAAGACCTCAACGCCCATATTCCCAAAGAATTGGGCCTCCCATCTCTTGAGGGGGGAATTTTAGGTTGTTAGAACAGGAAAAAGGAGTCCAGAATGGTGGGGCTAAAAGACAAGGAAGGGAAAAGTCCACAAAGGAAGGTCTAAGGACTGGAGTGAGGACCTCAGGTAGAACAAACTGCACTCCTGGCTAGCCCAGGCCCAGGGGGAGAAAAAAAAAACATAAAAAAAGGAGCCAAAGTGCTCTCTCTCTCTCTCTCTCTCTCTCTCTCTCTCTCTCGTATCTTAGCATCTTTTGGGTTGTCATGCCCTCACGCCTCGAGGATGTATTTTCCTTTATTTTCTAAATAAAACCAATCTGTCCAAGAACTATAACATGGACTGTCCAAGAGCTGTGACGCGCTGAGGACTTTAGTCTGTCGCTTCAAATCTTTGTTGTGACGAGACAGAACTAAGGAGATTACACTCCGCTAACAAGCTCAACTTTATTAACATAAAACCTCGTAATACATCAGTGTCTCTTTTGTTGTCTCGTACACAGGGTTATTGTTACCATCTTTCTAAATGATCAGTCTTATGGACTCTGTAGGAGAGGGAGAGGGTGGGGAGATCTGGGAGAATGGTATTGAAACATGTATAATATCATGTATGAAAAGAGTCGCCAGTCCAGGTTCGATGCACTATACTGGATGCTTGGGGCTGGTGCACTGGGACGACCCAGAGGGAGGGTATGGGGAGGCAGGAGGGAGGAGGATTCAGGATGGGGAACACAGGTATACCTCTGGCAGATTCATTTTGATATTTGGCAAAACTAATACAATATTGTAAAGTTTAAAAATAAAATAAAATTAAAAAAAAACCCTCATAATAAAGGCCTATTTATCTCAGTTCTTATTTGTCAATGTATCAAGTATAGCTCTTAGCAAAACATTACAAAGAAAAAGAGAATTTCCAGAGTAATGTCCTTATATAGTTTAAGATTCAGTCCACAAGTGGAAGGATTGTTTACTGTAGTAACATAGAAAGTTGATGTGAGGCCAAGGGCTCTGGAGACAGAAAACCATAGATACAGACTCTGGTGGTGAGTAAAGCATAAGAGAATTCATGTAAATTATTTTCTAATTAACTGAGTTCCCTCAGGTAAGTAGGAAGCAATATCATTAGCTTTGAATGTGGACAGGGCATCGGAGTCATAAGATCTTGAAATTTTGCCAACAGGGATGAGGTAAAAAACTTAGAAGGATGGGAGAGCGAAAAGCAAAGGGAAATATAGGAAAACAGTCTGATGGCAGTATAAGATTCACATGAAGATTATGGTCATCAATTAAAAAAATAATTTATGACTTGATGGTTTGTCTGCTAGGTTGTACACTCAAATTTGCTCTACTGATCGATTTGGGTATCACTAACCTAAACGATCAATTATTTATATAAAAGCTAAGAGCCTGTCCCATCACTTCACGGGAAATAGATGAGGAAACAGTGGAAACAATGTCAGACTTTAATTTTGGGGGCTCCAAAATCACTGCAGATGGTGACTGCAGCCATGAAATTAAAAGACATTTACTCCTTGGAAGGAAAGTTATGGCCAACCTAGATAGCATATTCAAAAGCAGAGACATTACTTTGCCAACAAAGATCCGTCTAGTCATGGCTATGGTTTTTCCTGTGGTCATGTATGGATGTGAGAGTTGGACTGTGAAGAAGGCTGAACGCTGAAGAATTGATGCTTTTGAACTGTGGTGTTGGAGAAGACTCTTGAGAGTCCCTTGGACTGCAAGGAGATCCAACCAGTCCCTTCTACAGCAGATCAGCCCTGGGATTTCTTTGGAAGGAATGATGGTAAAGCTGAAACTCCAGTACTTTGGCCACCTCATGCGAAGAGTTGACTCATTGGAAAAGACTCTGATGCTGGGAGGGATTGGGGGCAGGAGAAGAAGGGGACGACAGAGGATGAGATGGCTGGATGGCATCACTGACTCGATGGATGTGAGTCTGGGTGAACTCCGGGAGTTGGTGATGGACAGGGAGGCCTGGCATGCTGCGATTCATGGGGTCTCAGGGAGTCAGACACGACTGAGCCACTGAACTGAACTGAAGAGCCTGTCAGAGTGCATAACACCAAGTTATTGTTTTAACGTATATTAAACTCCTGTTTTAGAGAGGAAACTCTTAAAATTAGAGCCCTAGTTTGATAACAGATTCCAGAACCAATTATAAGCTAAATGAAGGATTATCCTGCTTCCCAGCACAATTTAACCCTCTGAATATATTTAAACTGTTGACTACAAAAAGTCAAGAATATGCATTTTAAGTATGTAAATGATTTATATGTGACCAACAAATGTTTAAAAAATCATTTAGAGCTAGCTACATCATCTTTTCTGACTGATGATTTTATATATCACTTTGAAATATCTTGGCATTTTGCAAAACAAAAAGGATTTTTTTTTCTTAACTAATCCGTGCTACATGGCTTAAGTTATCAAAAATATTTGACTTTTTCCTCTTTCCCTGCCATGTCCCTGCACTCTGTCTATACATCCTCACAAAATGTTGTTTTGTCAATTTAATAGTATCAATTACATTGCAAAAATTACTTTCTCTTCTTTAAAGCTAAGCATTTCAACTCTTGATTTTTGATAGTATTTGCAATGCTGTGGTTTGAAGAATGATGTGCCTAAACTCATTTACTGACCAAGCTCTACGTTGATCTCTTCTTTTTAGTTCATCACTATTTACCTAAAACTGGCTGTTCAATTAACAGTGATATTTAGAAGCAGCAATTTCCTTTATGTATTTGATATCTGTCTACTGGTATGATGTCATCACAACTAAGCAAAAGTATTTTTAAAAAGCTAATGAGTTTCTAATAACTCAAGTGTCATATGCTGATACTAATTATCAAACTAAAAGTATATTCAGTTTGAAAATTATTTTCTTTCTTAAAACAGATGCATCAGCAGATGAATGGATAAGAAAGCTATGGTACATATACACAATGGAGTATTACTCAGCCATTAAAAAGAAAACATTTGAATCAGTTCTAATGAGGTGGATGAAACTGGAGCCTATTATACAGAGTGAAGTAAGCCAGAAGGAAAAACACCAACACAGTATACTAACGCATATATATATGGAATTTAGAAAGATGGTAACAATAACCCTGTGTACGAGACAGCAAAAGAGACACTGATGTATAGAATAGTCTTATGGACTCTGTGGGAGAGGGAGAGGGTGGGAAGATTTGGGAGAATGGCATTGAAACATGTAAAATGTCATGTATGAAATGAGATGCCAGTCCAGGATCGATGCACGATACTGGATGTTTGGGGCTAGAGCACTGGGATGACCCAGAGGGATGGTATGGGGAGGGAGGAGGGAGGAGGGTTCAGGATGGGGAACACATGTATACCTGTGGCGGATTCATTTTGATATTTGGCAAAACTAATACAATTATGTAAAATTTAAAAATAAAATAAAATTTAAAAAAAAGATGCAGCTGACAATCTGATGGATGATGATTCTATTTAAATATGTAATAATTTATTACTTGAATTATATTTTCAGATATCATATATAAAATATTTTAAAAGTCACATATAAAATCAGTTATTTGAGACTGCAGTAATCAAATGTTTTAAAATATTATACAAAATAGTCTACATGAAATTTTTAAATCTAGAAAATGTAATGACTTTATATAACAGGATATATCAGTTGAGAAAAATTAACTTTCTTAATTCACATGAAGAAAAATCTAAATTTTAACTACGTGTCAAGGGCATATAACAAATGGACCAGTGAACTGAAATTTCTGTTGTTTCCTTTGATTTCTTTAGTTAATGTAATTTGTACTGAATGTTCTTTAATTGAAAATATATAAATATATATACCACACACACACAAACATACATAGATACATAAATATCTATTTATACACCCACACATGTTCAAATAAAATAGTTTGCTTATTGATGGTTATTTGCAATACATGTAGCAGGCTTTCAGTTCAGTTCAGTTCAGTGGCTCAGTCGTGTCTGACTCCCTGCGACCCCATGAATCGCAGCACGCCAGGCCTCCCTGTCCATCACCAACTCCTGGAGTTCACCCAGACTCATGTCCATCGAGTCAGTGATGCCATCCAGCCATCTCATCCTCTGTCGTCCCCTTTTTCTCCTGCCCCCAATCCCTCCCAGCATCAGAGTCTTTTCCAATGAGTCAACTCTTCGCGTGAGGTGGCCAAAGTACTGGTTTCTGCTTTAGCATCATTCCTTCCAAAGAAATCCCAGGGCTGATCTCCTTCAGAAGGGACTGGTTGGATCTCCTTGCAGTCCAAGGGACTCTCAAGAGTCTTCTCCAACACCACAGTTCAAAAGCATCAATTCTTCAGCGTTCAGCCTTCTTCACAGTCCAACTCTCACATCCATGACCACAGGAAAAACCATAGCCTTGACTAGATGGATCTTTGTTGGCAAAGTAATGTCTCTGCTTTGGAATATGCTATCTAGGTTGGCCATAACTTTCCTTCCAAGGAGAAGTGTCTTTTAATTTCATGGCTGCAGTCACCATCTGCAGTGATTTTGGAGCCCCCAAATTAAAGTCTGACACTGTTTCCACTGTTTCCCCATCTATTTCCCATGAAGTGATGGGACCAGATGCCATGATCTTGATTTTCTGAATGATGAGCTTTAAGCCAACTTTTTCACTCTCCTCTTTCACTTTCATCAAGAGGATTTTTAGTTCCTCTTCACTTTCTGCCAAAAGGGTGGTGTCATCTGCATATCTGAGGTTATTGATATTTCTCCTGGCAATCTTGATTCCAGCTTGTACTTCTTCCAGTCCAGCGTTTCTCATGATGTACTCTGCATAGAAGTTAAATAACTAGGGTGACAATATATACAGCCTTGACGTACTCCTTTTCCTATTTGAAACCAGTCTGTTGTTCCATGTCCAGTTCTAACTTTTGCTTCCTGACCTGCATACAGATTTCTCAAGAGGCAGATCAGGTGGTCTGGTATTCCCATCTCTTTCAGAATTTTCCACAGTTTGTTGTGATCCACACAGTCAAAGGCTTTGGCATAATCAACAAAGCAGAAATAGATGTTTTTCCGGAACTCTCTTGCTTTTCCCATGATCCAGTGGATGTTGACAATTTGATCTCTGGTTCCTCTGCCTTTTCTAAAACCAGCTTGAAGATCTGGAAGTTCATGGTTCACATATTGCAGAAGCCTGGCTTGGAGAATTTTGAGCATTACTTTACTAGCGTGTGAGGTGAGTGCAATTGTGCAGTAGTTTGAGCATTCTTTGGCATTACCTTTCTTTGGGATTGGAATGAAAACTGACCTTTTCCATTCCTGTGGCCACTGCTGAGTTTTCCAGGTTTGCTGGCATATTGAGTGCAGCACTTTCACAGCATCATATTTCAGGACTTGAAATAGCTCAACTGGCATTTCATCACCTTCACTAGGTTTGTTCGTAGTGATGCTTTCTGTAGCAGGCTTTACTCAGCTATAAATGAGGTAGTATAAAACTTAATAATATTCAGATTTTAGAAATCATACCTGCTTTAAATTTATCTTAGTTGTATATCATTTATTGATAGCTAACTGATGCAATTTGTTTAAATATGAAAACATTATTCAAATTTCACATTTTACACAAAATTGAAATTTACTTATAATGGATAATAGATCTAATGTAAGAGCTAAGTTTTAAAGTCTATACAAATTTAAGCAGCAAATATGAGAAAATTTTTTAGTTCTTGAGTTGGGCATAGAGTTCTGTAAGCAAAATCAAATAATCCATTACAAATAAAATAATAATATATTTAATATTAGCAATTAGGAGGGAAAAATTTAAAACCACAACATAAAGACAATACACACTGCTGTGGCTAAAGTTGAAAAGACTGATGATGATAGCAAATTAACAAGAATTTGAAGGAACTGGAGCCCTCATGTGTGTGTGCCTGTGTGCTGAGTTGCACTGGACTCTTTGCAACCCCGGAGACTGTAGCCCGCTAGACTTCTCTGTCTACGGAATTTTCAGAGTAATACTGGAATGGGTTACCATGCCCTTCTCCATGGGATCTTCCCGACTCAGAGACTGAACCCATCTTCTGAGTCTCCTGCATTGGCAGGTGGATTCTTTACCACTACACCATTGGGGGAGCCAGAAACCTAGTATATTGCTATAAAATGAAACAACCTTGGAGAATAATTTCATAAATTCTCATGAAGTCTAACACACACTTAGATATCAGCAAGAAAGTCTACTCCTAGGTATTACCCTCAGAAAGAAAGAAAAATGAAGCCATAGTCCAAAATGTTCATATTAGCTTTTCCTGTAAGAACCAAAACCTAAAACAATCCAGATACCCATTAATAGGTAAATCAATAAATAACATAGGTTATACACATACAACTGACTATTATTCAGAAATAAATAGGAATGAACTACTGCTACATTCAAGAACATGTGTGGATTTTTTTTAAAAAGTATATTGAGTGAAAGAAACCAGCAGAAAAGAATACAGACTGTGACTATATCTATGTGAAATTTGAGCAAGTGGAAATTAATCTCTAGAGAATAAGATGGAGGAAAACTTAATCTCTAGAGAATAAGATGGAGGAATACATAGATTACAAAGGAGCACAAGGACAGTTTGGAGCTGAAAGTTTTGTCATCTGAATTGGTGATGGTTTCATGAGTTTAAATATATATATATATCAAAATTTAACAAATTCTACACTTTATTGCAGAGAGGTTATTTTCAACCTCTTTTGACAACAAAGTAAATGACATAGTATGGAATTTATAATCTCTGTAGGAAAAAATGTAATATGTACAGAAATAAAATATAAAAAAATAACAGAATGAAGAGAGAGCAAAATGGAAGTATATTGTTGACCACATCATGCTGTTGATACTAACATAATTGATAATCAACAAATTTTCCTAATACAAAGTGTCATGAAGGTTTTATTCATAAATAGTAATAATTATAATTATTCTGCACTGTTTCTTTAACAAGAAAAATTAGTTTACCTATACAGACACTGTATTTAGGGTATTTAAAAAGCATCCATAAAATAGATTGAGGAAAGGAGGATAAGAGAAATGTTATCAATAATTAAAATGTGTGATGTGTGTATCTCTATGTGTGATAAATGTGTATGTTTGTGTGTAATCATACTTGATATGTTAAGCATTCATTCTCAGTCCTGAAACTTTTGGACTTAGAAGTCCAAAATAACATTAAATAACATAATAACATTATGTTATTTAATGTTAGTTAATTATAACAAAATAACATTAAATAACATTAGATAACATAATAATTACTTATGAGTTTATATTAATTTCCAGGAAATATTTTTACTTACTTGCATCTATATGGTTTAAAGCAAATGATCTATTGTGATCTCTTTTTTATTTTTATTTAATTCCCATTAAAAATAGAACTATGTAATACATGAAAGAGGAGATTGAAAAAGTTGGCTTAAAGCTCAACATTCAGAAAACTAACATCATAGCATCCGGTCCCATCACTTCATGGAAAATAGATGGAAAAACAGTGGCTGACTTTATTTTTCTGGGCTCCAAAATCACTGCAGATGGTAATTGCAGCCATGAAATTAAAAGACGCTTACTCCTTGGAAGGAAAGTTATGACCAACCTAGACAGCATATTCAGAGAAGGCAGTGGCACCCCACTCCAGTACTCTTGCCTGGAAAATCCCATGGATGGAGGAGCCTGGTAGGCTGCAGTCCATGGGGTCGCTAAGAGTCGGACACGACTGAGCGACTTCACTTTCACTTTTCACTTTCATGCATTGGAGAAGGAAATGGCAACCCACTCCAGTGTTCTTGCCTGGAGAATCCCAGGGACCGGGGAGCCTGTTGGGCTGCCATCTATGGGGTCACACAGAGTCAGACACGACTGAAGTGACTTAGCAGCAGCAGGCAGCATATTAAAAAGCAGAGATATTACTTTGCCAACAAAGGTCCATCTAGTCAAGGCTATGGTTTTTCCAGTGGTCATGTATGGATGTGAGAGTTGGACTATAAACAAAGCTGAGCTCTGAAGAATTGATGCTTTTCAACTGTGGTTTTGGAGAAGACTCTTGAGAGTCCCTTGAACTGCAAGGAGATTCAACCAGTGCATCCTAAAGGAGATCAGTCCTGGGTGTTGAGCGGAAGGACTGAGGTTGAAGCTGAAACTCCAATACTTTGTCCACATGATGTGAAGAGCTGACTCACTGGAAAAAGACCCTGATGCTGGGAAAGATTGGGGGTTAGGAGGAGAAGGGGACGACAGAGGATGAGATGGTTGGATGGCATCACTGACTAAATGGACATGGGTTTGGGTGAACTCCGGGAGTTGGTGATAGACAGGGAGGCCTGGCGTTCTGCAGTTCACGGGGTTGCATAGAGTTGGACATAACGAGCGACTGAACTGAAGTGAACTGAATATAGAAATTCACATTTTGACATTTAATGTTAACATAATTGAAATGATAGACTGATGGTGTCTATATCACTTATATACAATTTAAAAATATAGAATTATTTGTTGTTTATCTGGAATTATTATCATTATCCATTTTTAGGATGTTCTGTGACTGTATCTATTTGCAAAGTAGTTACCTTTTGGTATTTTTATAAAAGTACATGTACCCTGCTGTTTCATAACTCCTGAGCATTTGTGACTGACTTTTTCTCCATGGGTTTTACCAAATAATAATAGTGTAGTAGGGCTTCCCAGGTGGCTCAGCAGTGAACAATCCATCTGCCAAGTAGTAGACATGGGTTCAATCCCTGGGTGGGGGAGATTACCTAGAGAAGGAAATAGCAACCTACTCCAGTATTCTTGGCTGGAAATCCCATGGATAGAGGAACCTGGTGGGTTAAAGTTCAAGGGTTCACGAAGAGTGGGACATGCCTTACTGACTGAATAATAATGTAATAAGATCAAATATTACTGAGTAGTAAGAATGCTGCATTATTTAATTTCAAAATAACTTGATGAGGAAGAGAACATGCTCATTTTGCAAGGGAGAAGCCTCAAGTTGGGTGTGAATAAGCTATTTCCCCAAATTCCCTTCTATGATAAATGCATGGAGGACTTGAAAGCCAGTGCCTTTACCTATTAAGGTATAATACATCCCTACATATATTCTTTTATTTTTCTGGACTTATTGCCATTTTTTTCACTTTTTAGGACTTAATATCTGATTTCATCTTATTTTTAAAAAGTTTGAACTAAAACTGATAAAAAATTTTATTGAATACTATTGCTGCTGCTACAGCTACATCACTTCAGTCATGTCCGACTCTGTGCGACCACATAGATGGCAGCCCAACAGGCTCCCTCGTCCCTGGGATTCTTCAGGCAAGAGCACTGGAGTGGGTTGCCATTTCCTTCTCCAATGCATGAAGGTGAAAAGTGAAAGTGAAGTTGCTCAGTCGTGTCCGACTCTTAGCTATCCCACAGACTTCAGCCCACCAGGCTCCTCCATCTGTGGGATTTTCCAGGCAAGAGTACTGGAGTGGGGTGCCATTGCCTTCTCTGATACTATTGCTAGAATTGTCAATTTATTGGTCATATATATGCATACATATATAATGTATGTGTGGCTTCCCTGGTACCTCAGCTAGTAAAGAATCTGCCAACAATGCAGGAGACCTGGCTGGGTTTGATCCCTTGGTTGGGAAGATTCTCTGGAGGAAGGCATGGCAACCCACTCCAGTATTCTTGCCTGGAGAATCCCCATGGACAGAGGATCCTGGTGAACTACGGTCCATGGGGTCGCAAAGAGTTGGACACAGCTCAGTGAGTAAGCACTGCAAACAGAATTGAGAAGAAAATAAGATGTTATTTAAGTAAAGCTATTGCACATTTGTATACTATCATTTCAATAACTGATAGCATTGATTAAATTGATATTGTTTTACACTTATGAAACATAAGGGTGCTCAGATACTCTATAATGTAATATTTTCTGATGTAGATTTTAATTATTTCTTCCATTTAGGACCTAAATCTTGCTTACTTTTGTAAAATTTGATAAAGATATATTTAGTATGAATAGAGCATATTGCTCAGATATAAGCCTATTGACATTCAGTATTCAATATTGAAAAGAGTTATAGAGCAAGCATTGGTGGCTGCGACGGCACACAAGCGCGGCCGAGAGGAGCTACCCCATGTCCGGGGTCAGGGGCTTCCGCCGAGAGTGCCAGGCTGCGACAGCGCAGGAGCAGCCGAGAGAAGCTACCCTCCGCCCGAGGCCAGGGGCAGCGGCTGGAAGGAGCAATCCCACATCCAAGGAGAGGTGGCTGCGTGGGCACAGGAGACCCTAGAGGACCTATTTCAGGTTCAAGGTCAGGAGGGGGTGGTGGTGAGGAGATACCCCTCATCCAAGGTAAGGAGCAGCGGCTGCGATTTGCTGGAGCAGCCAGGGAGAGATACCCCACGCCCAAGGTAAGAGAAACCCAAGTAAGACGGTAGGTGTTGCAAGAGGGCATCAGAGGGCAGACACACTGAAACCATAATCACAGAAAACTAGTCAATCTAATCACACTAGGACCACACCCTTGTCTAACTCAATAAAACTAAGCCATGCACTGTGGGGCCACCCAAGATGGGCAGGGCATGGTGAAGAGGTATGACAGAATGTGGTCCACTGGAGAAGGGAATGGCAAACCACTTCAGTATTCTTGCCTTGAGAACCCCATGAACAGTACGAAAAGGCAAAATGATAGGATATTGAAAGAGGAACTCCCCAGGGTGCCCAATATGCTACTGGAGATCAGTGGATAAATAACTCCAGAAAGAATGAAGGGATGGAGCCAAAGCAAAAACAATACCCAGTTGTGGATGTGACTGGTGATAGAAGCAAGGTCTGATGTTGTAAAGAGCAATATTGCATAGGAACCTGGAATGTCAGGTCCATGAATCAAGGCAAATTGGAAGTGGTCAAACAGGAGATGGCAAGAGTGAATGTCGACATTCTAGGAATCAGCGAACTAAAATGGACTGGAATGGGTGAATTTAACTCAGATGACCATTATATCTACTACTGCAGGCAGGAATCCCTCAGAAGAAATGGAGTGGCCATCATGGTCAACAAAAGAGTCCGAAATGCAGTACTCGGATGCAATCTCAAAAATGACAGAATGACCTCTGTTCATTTCCAAGGCAAACCATTCAATATCATTGTAATCCAACTCTGTGCCCCAACCAGGAACGCTGAAGAAGCTGAAGTTGAATGGTTCTATGAGGACCTACAAGACCTTTTAGAACTAACACTCAAAAAAGATGTCCTTTTCATTATAGGGGGCTAGAATGCAAAAGTAGGAAGTCAAGAAACACCTGGAGTAACAGGCAAATTTGGCTTTGGAATACGGAATGAAGCAGGGCAAAGACTAATAGAGTTTTGCCAAGAGAACGCACTGGTCATAGCAAACACTCTCTTCCAACAACACAAGAGAAGACTCTACACATGGACATCACCAGATGGTCAAATCAAAATCAGATTGATTATATTCTTTGCAGATATAGATGGAGAAGCTCTTTACTGTCAACAAAAACAAGACCAGGAGCTGACTGTGGCTCAGATCATGAACTCCTTGTTGCCAAATTCAGACTTAAATTGAAGAAAGTAGAGAAAACCACTAGACCATTCAGGCATGACCTAAAGAAAATTCCTTATGATTATACAGTGGAAGTGAGAAATAGATTTAAGGGCCTAGATCTGATAGATATAGTGCCTGATGAACTATGGACGGAGATTTGTGACATTGTACAGGAAACAGGGATCAAGATCATCCCCATGGAAAAGAAATGCAAAAAAGCAAAACAGCTGTTTGAGGAGGTCTTACAAATAGCTGTGAAAAGAAGAGAAATGAAAAGCAAAGGAGAAAAGGAAAGATATAAGCATCTGAATGCAGAGTTCCAAAGAATAGCAAGAAGAGATAAGAAACTCTTCCTCAGCGATCAGTGCAAAAAAATAGAGGAAAAGAACAGAATGGGAAAGACTAGAGATCTCTTCAAGAAAATTAGAGATACCAAGGGAACATTTCATGTAAAGATGGGCTTGGTTAAGGGCAGAAATGGTATGGACCTAGCAGAAGCAGAAGATATTAAGAAGAGGTGTCAAGAACACACAGAAGAACTGTACAAAAAAGATCTTCATGACCAAGATAATCACGATGGTGTGATCACTCACCTAGAGCCAGACATCCTGGAATGTGAAGTCAATTGGGCCTTAGAAAGCACCACTACGAACAAAGCTAGTGGAGGTGATGTAATTCCAGTTGAGCTATTTCAAGTCCTGAAAGATGATGCTGTGAAAGTACTGCACTCAATATGCCAGCAGACTTGGAAAACTCATCGGTGGCCACAGGACTGGAAAAGGTCAGTTTTCATTCCAATCCCTAAGAAAGGCAATGCCAAAGAATGCTCAAACTACTGCACAATTGCACTCATCTCACATGCTAGTAAAGTAATGCTCAAAATTCTCCAAGCCAGGCTTCAGCAGTAAATAACTGTGAACTTCCAGATCTTCAAGCTGGTTTTAGAAAAGGCAGAGGAACCAGAGATCAAATTGCCAACATCCACTGGATCATGGAAAAAGCAAGAGAGTTCCAGAAAAAAAACATGTATTTTTGCTTTATTGACTATGCCAAAGCCTTTGAAAGTGTGGATCACAATAAACTGTGGAAAATTCTGAAAGAAATGGGAATACCAGACCACCTGACCTGCCTCTTGAGAAATCTGTATGCAGGTCAGGAAGCAACAGTTAGAACTGGACATGGAATGACAGACTGGTTCCAAATAGGAAAAGGAGTACATCAAGGCTGTATATTGTCACCCTGGTTAGTTAACTTATATGCAGAGTACATCATGCCAAACGCTGGGCTGGAAGTGGCACAAGCTGGAATCAAGATTGCCAGAAAAAATGTCAATAACCTCAGATATGCAGATGACACCACCCTTATGGCAGAAAGTGAAGAAGAACTAAAAAGCCCCGATTAAGCTTCTGCACATCAAAGGCAACTATTAGCAAGGTGAAAAGGCAGCCTTCAGAATGGGAGAAAATAATAGCAAATGAAGCAACTGACAAACAACTAATCTCAAAAATATACAAGCAACTCCTACAGCTCAACTCCAGAAAAATAAATGACCCAATCAAAAAATGGGCCAAAGAACTAAATAGACATTTCTCCAAAGAAGACATACAGATGGCTAACAAACACATGAAAATATGCTCAACATCACTCATTATCAGAGAAATGCAAATCAAAACCACTATGAGGTACCATTTCACACCAGTCAGAATGGCTGCGATCCAAAAGTCTACAAATAATAAATGCTGGAGAGGGTGTGGAGAAAAGGGAACCCTCTTACACTGTTGGTGGGAATGCAAACTAGTACAGCCACTAAGGAGAACAGTGTGGAGATTCCTTAAAAAACTGGAAATAGAATTGCCTTATGATCCAGCAATCCCACTGCTGGACATACACACTGAGGAAACCAGAATTGAAAGAGACACGTGTACCCCAATGTTCATCGCAGCACTGTTTATAATAGCCAGGACATGGAAGCAACCTAGATGTCCATCAGCAGATGAATGGATAAGAAAGCAGTGGTACATATACACAATGGAGTATTACTCAGCCATTAAAAAGAATACATTTGAATCCATTCTAATGAGGTGGATGAAACTGGAGCCTATTATACAGGGTGAAGTAAGCCAGAAGGAGAAACACCATTACAGTATACTAACACATATATATGGAATTTAGAAAGATGGTAACAATAACCCTTTGTATGAGACAGCAAAAGAGACACTAATGTATAGAACAGTCTTATGGACTCTGTGGGAGAGGGAGAGGGTGGGAAGATTTGGAAGAATGGCATTGAAACATGTAAAATATCATGTATGAAATGAGATGCCATTCCAGGTTCGATGCACGATACTGGATGCATGGGGCTAGAGCACTGGGATGACCCAGAGGGATGGTATGGGAAGGGAGGAGGGAGGAGGGTTCAGGATGGGGAACACATGTATACCTGTGATGGATTCATTTTGATATTTGGCAAAACTAATACAATTATGTAAAGTTTAAAAATAAAATAAAATTTTAAAAAAAAAGTGAAAGAGGAGAGTGAAAAAGTTGGCTTAAAGCTCAACATTCAGAAAACGAAGATCCTGGCATCTGGTCCCATCACTTCATGGGAAATTGATGGGGAAACAGTGGAAACAGTGTCAGACTATTTTGGGGGCTCCAAGATCACTGCAGATGGTGAGTGCAGCCATGAAATTAAAAGATGCTTCCTCACTGGAATGAAAGTTTTGACCAACCTAGATAGCATATGCCAAAGCAGAGACATTACTTTGCCAACAAGGTCCCTCTAGTCAAGGCTATGGTTTTTCCTGTGGTCATGTATGGATGTAAGAGTTGGACTGTGAAGAAAGCTGAGCATGGATGAATTGATGCTTTTGAACTGTGGTGTTGGAGAAGACTCTCGAGAGTCCCTTGGACTGCAAGGAGATCCAACCAGTCCATTCTGAAGGAGATCAGCCCTGGTATTTCTTTGGAAGGAATGATGCTAAAGCTGAAACTCCAGTACTTTGGCCACCTCATGCGAAGAGTTGACTCATTGGAAAAGACTGATGCTGGGAGGGATTGGGGGCAGGAGGAGATGGGGCCAACAGAGGATGAGATGGCTGGATGGCATCACTGACTCGATGGACGTGAGTCTGAGTGAACTCTGGTAGTTGGTGATGGACAGGGAGTCCTGGCGTGCTGCGATTCATGGTGTCGGAAAAATTTGGACACGACTGTGAGACTGAACTGAACTGAACTAAAGGAGATCAGCCCTGGGTGTTCTTTGGAAGGAATGATGCCAAGTCTGAAAATCCAGTACTTTGGCCACCTCATATGGTGAGTTTACTCATTAGAAAAGACTGATGATTGAAGGGATTGGGGACAGGAGGAAAAGGGGACAACAGAGGATGAGATGGCTAGATGGCATCACCGACTCAATGGACGTGAGTTTGAGTGAACTCCGGGAGATGGTGATGGACAGGGAGGCCTGGGGTGCTGAGATTCATAGGGTTTCAAATATTCGGACACGACTGAGCGACTGAACTGAACTGAACTGATGGAGCTGAGAGGAGTCTAGAAACACAAAGTTTTATTAGAAAAGCTATTAATCTTATTGTTGATTTTAGAATTTTGCCTTAAGATGATTTTTCCCAACTGACAATCTACTTATCCCCAAGAGGCTTGATTAGATCTTTAATTAACTCAATTTGGAGGTGCAATGATTGCTAATTAAATTAAATTTTGTTTCTTATAGCAGCAAAATAATGAACTTATTCAAATGAGTTTCACAGCTGTGTAAAATCAAGACCAGTTAGAAGCTAAGAGTGAAGTATGTCAATAGATATAAAACAAAATAGGGGAAAAAAGCAAGTTCCTTCTACTTATTAAAAACTATGACGGTTAAACATGTGATCAGTATGTGAAAGCAAAAATGGCTCAGTTGTGTCTGACTCTTTGCACTCCCATGGACTATATAGAATTCTCCTGAATTCTCCAGGCCAGAATACTGGAGTGGGTAGCCTTTCCATTTGCCAGGGGATCTTTCTAATCCAGGGATCGAAAATAAGTCTCCCAAATTGTAGGCGGATTCGTTACCAGCAGAGCCACAAGGCCAAATTATAAACATTCATATATAGTAATTTGAAATGTATCTTTGCAAAAGCACATCAGTAAGTCATAAAAATGGTAATTATTTTTCTGAGTGGTTTCCTTAAAAATCAATTTATTTTGGTGTTGCTTGAATCACTTTCATAAGTGCTATTTTTTAATTGCCTGCAAATCAGTATGTCCATTTTGACACTTGACTATGTTAGTTCAGTTCAGTTCAGTTCAGTCGCTCAGCCGTGTTGACTCTTTGCGACCCTATGAACCACAGCATGCCAGGCCACCCTGTCCATCACCAACTCCCGGAGTTCAACCAAACCCATGTCCATCAAGTCGGTGATGCCACTCAACCATCTCATCCACTGTCCTCCGTTTCTCCTCCTGCCCCCAATCCCTCCGAGCATCAGAGTCTTTTTCAATGAGTCAGCTCTTCACATCAGGTGGCCAAAGTATTGGAGTTTCAGCTTCAACAATAGTCTTTCCAAAGAACACCCAGGACTGATCTCCTTTAGAATGGACTGGTTGGATCTCCTTGCAGTCCAGGGGACACTCCAGAGTCTTCTCCAATACCACAGTTCAAAAGCATCGATTCTTTGGCGCTCAGCTTTCTTTATAGTCCAACTCACACATTCATACATGACCACTGGAAAAACCCTAGCTTTGACCAGACAGACCTTCGTTGGCAAAGTAATGTCTCTGCTTTTGAATATGCTGTGTAGGTTGGCCATAACTTTCCTTCTAAGCAGTAAGCGTCTTTTAATTTCATGGCTGCACTCACCATCTGCAGTGATTTCAGAGCCCAGAAAAAGAAAGTCAGCCACTGTTCCCACTGTTTCCCTATCTATTTGCTATGAAGTGATGGGACCAGATGCCATGATCTTAGTCTGAATGCTGAGCGTTAAGCCAAATTTTTCACTCTCCTCTTTCACTTTCTCAAGAGACTCTTTAGTTCTTCTTCACTTTCTGCCTAAGAGTGGTGTCATCTGCATATCTGAGGTCATTGATATTTGTCCTGGCAATCTTGATTCTAGCTTGTGCTTCCTCCAGCCCAGCATTTCTCATGATGTACTTTGCATATAAGTTAAATAAGCAGGGTGACAATATACAGCCTTGATGTACTCCTTTTCCTATTTGGAAACAGTCTGTTGTTCTATTTCCAGTTCTAACTGTTGCTCCCTGACCTGCATACAGATTTCTCAAGAGGCAGGTCAGGTGGTCTGGTATTCCCATCTCTCAGAATTTTCCACAGTTTATTGTGATCCACACAGTCAAAGGCTTTGGCATAGTCAATAAAGCAGAAATACATGTTTTTCTGGAATTCTCTTGCTTTTTCAATGTCCAGCAGATATTGGCAATTTGATCTCTGGTTCCTCTGCCTTTTCTAAAACCAGCTTGAACATCTGGAAGTTCACAGTTCATGTAATGCTGAAGCCTACATTCTAGGTATCAGTGAACTAAGAAGGACTGGAATGGGTGAATTTAACTCAGATGAGTATTATATCTACTACCATGGGCAGGAATCCCTTAGAAGAAATGGAGTATCTAATATAGTCAACAAAAGAGTCTGAAATGCAGCACTTAGATGCAATATCAAAAATGACAGAATGATCTCTGTTCGTTTCCAAGGCAAACCATTCAATATCACCGTAATCCAAGTCTATGCCCTGACCAGTAATGATGAAGAAGCTGAGGTTGAACATTTCTATGAAGACCTACAAGAACTTCTAGAACTAACACCTCAAAAAGATATCCTTTTAATTATAGGGGACTGGAATGCAAAAGTAGGAAGTCAAGAAACACCTGGAGTAACAGGCAAATTTGGCCTTGGAGTACAGAATGAAGCAGGGCAAAGGCTAATAGAGTTCTGCCAAGAGAATGCACTAGTCATAGCAAACACCCTCTTCCAACAACACAAGACAAGTATCTACACATGGATATCACCAGATGGTTGACACCAAAATCAGATTGATTATATTCTCTGCAGCCAAAGATTGAGAAGCTCTATACAGTCAGCAAAAATTAGACTGGGAGCTGATTGTGGGTCAGATCATGAACTCCTTATTGCCAAAATCAGACTTAAATTGAAGACAGTGGAGAAAAGCACTAGACCGTTCAGGTATGACCTAAACCAAATCCCTTATACAGTGGAAGTTAGAAATAGATTTAAGGTACCAGATTTGATAGATAGAGTGCCTGATGAACTATGGATGGAGGTTCATGACATTGTACAGGAGACAGGAATCAAGACCATCCCCAAGAAAAGAAATGCATAAAAGCAAAATGGCTGTCTGAGGAGGCCTTACAAATAGCTGTGAAAAGAAGAGAAGTGAAAAGCAAAGCAGAAAAGGAAAGATATACCCATTTGAATGCAGAGTTCCAAAGAATAACAAGGAGAGATAAGAAAGGCTTTCTCAGTGATCAGTACAAAGAAATAGAGGAAAACAACAGAATGGGAAAGACTAGAGATCTCTTCAAGAAAATTAGAGATACCAAGGGAACATTTCATGCAAAGATGGGCTCAATAAAAGACAGAGATGGTAGGGACCTAACAGAAGCAGAAGATATTAAGAAGAGGTGGCAAGAATACACAGAAGAACTGTATAAAAAAGATATTCACTACCCAGATAATCACGATGGTATGATCACTCACCTAGAGCCAGACATCCTGGAATATGAAGTCAAGTGGGCCTTAGGATGCATCACTATGATCAAAGATATTGGAGGTGATGGAATACCAGTTGAGCTGTTTTAAATCCTGAAAGACGATGCTGTGAAAGTGCTGCACTCAATATGCCAGCAGATTTGGAAAACTCATCGGTGGCCACAGGATTGGAAAAGGTCAGTTTTCATTCCAATCCCTAAGAAAGGCAATGCCAAAGAATGCTCAAGCTACCGCACAGTTGCACTCATCTCACATGCTAGTAATGCTCATAATTCTCAAAGCCAGGCTTCAGCAATACATGAACCGTGAACTTCCTGATGTTCTCTGCACAGAAGTTAAATAAACAGGGTAACAATATATAGCCTTGATGTGCTCCTTTCCCAATTTGGAACCAGTCCATTATTCCATGTCCAGTTCTAACTGTTGCTTCTTGACCTGCTTATAGGTCATAGCAAAGGAAATATGGGTTTAGTACTTACATGAGTAAAACATAGCATATTGAGACCACATACCCACAATCCATTAATTATAATTCATTAATTTTCCCCCAGATTTATTTCTTGTATATATTTGCCTCATTTAAGCTTTTTAACACAGTTATTTTCACTATTCATAAATACTGTGAAATTTTGTTCAACACTTTTTAATCTGCTAAACCCAATCATCACAAAGATCAGAGGGTCTTAACTTCTCTCAATCTCTTGGCATCTCCCCATTTACATTGAAATTGCTTTAACTTTAGTCCCTATCTTTTCTCACATGGAGAGATATTTGGTTTTGGTCTAACTAATTTCTATTTAGACCTCTCTAATTTTTCCAAAGTGATCATTATAAGCCACAGATTCAGTCCTATCATTTTTTGAAATAAATCTTCCAACAAATTCCCATCATATATGCAGTCTTCTTGGCATGGCTTATATAATCTGCCTACCACCAGACTCTGCACCATTATTTCCTACATTTTTCTTATGGTCTCAGCATTTGAATGATGCATGATTTCTTCAAGTGAAAGTGTCTCTATAAAGGCTTTTTCTTTGTAAGTTTGTTTTGCATTTTCTATTTATTTAGAAAATACCTTTAGTCCCACTATCTCTGGAGTAGTCCTGAGTGATAATATCAGAAGAGTTTATAAGAATTGCTACAGTTAGATGTCATTTTTTAAACAAATGTTGAAAATAGAAGACTTAGGGACATCATAAAACCTGCCCCCTCAACACACATACACATTGTATCTATTGTTCATAGATCATGAATTTTTAGAATGTACTATTTTTACTTTATATTTCATAATTCAACTTGTGAATTCATATGGTATAATTTTAATTTATTGAAATATGTATTTAAATTTATCATATAATTCTTTTTTTTTTTACATGTCATTCCAAAAGAAGAGAGTTAAGACAGGGAGCTTCCTCTTCATGTTTTAAAATTTATCTATTATATTTTTTCTGATTACACATTTATGTGCATAACTTTTTTGCACATGAAATTTTTATGATTTAACATTATGATCCTTACATAGAGATTTTCTTTGGAAAACAAGACTTTTCAAACAGACATACATTACAATTCACAGTTTAAAGCACCGAAGCTTAACCACTATATGTGCTTTCATTTGATTTAGGAAATAGACTTCTCTTTCTCACTTTGCTTCTTATGCAGTCTTTGAAGAATGTTCATAAGAAGAAGCTCATATCTGTTTTATAAAAAGGATACAGAAATTTATCAAGCCAGGCATAGGCATTAGATTTAGAATATCATTTAGTCTATATGAGCTTGGAAGAGTGAACTCTTCTAAGTTACCATTAGCTATTTCTATTTCTTCTTTGGAAAAATATCATTTCAGTTTCTTTGACCATTTTTAATTGAATTATAGTTAACAACATTGTATTACATACTTGCTGGGAAAGATTGAAGGCAGGAGAAGCGGACAACAGAGGATGAGATGGTTGGATGGCATCACCAACTCTAAGGAAATCTTCAGGAGTTTGTGATGGACAGGGAAGTCTGGCATGCTGCAGTCCAGATCAGATCAGATCATTCGCTCAGTCGTGTCCAACTCTTTGTGACCCCATGAATTGCAGCACACCAGGCTTCCCTGTCCAACACCAACTCCCGGAGTTCACAGAGACTCACGTCCATCGAGTCAGTGATGCCATCCAGCCATCTCATCCTCTGTCGTCCCCTTCTCCTCCTGCCCCCAATCCCTCCCAGCATCATAGTCTTTTCCAATGAGTCAACTCTTCACATGAGGTGGCCAAAGCTGCTGCAGTCCATGGGGTCACAAAGAGTCGAAAATGACTGAGCGACTGAACTGAACTGATTAGATACTTGAAAGTTGCTAAGATACTAGACCTTAAATGTTTTCATCACAAAAAAAAAAAAAAAAAAAGAGAGAGAGAGAGAGAGAAGGTGAGGAACGGAGCCCAGGAATCAGAAGCTCTTTGTTAAGAGCTGGAACCCTGGAGAGGTCCCCACTGCTAGAACCAGAGCCTGCTACAGAAAGAGGGGGAAAGAAAGCCAGTCTCTTCACCTCCTGCACTCCAGTTTCCTGCAAATGCTCTGACTTGCAAAATTTTTTCAGAAGCCATTTGGTGGGTGCTGGGAAAATATGCTTGAGTTGTATCCTCTGTAATACAGATTACATCAAGAGAAAGGGTAGGGGATGGATTTGAGCAGAAACAGGCACATAACAGCACAGTACTACGTTCAAAATTTCATGCAACCATTTTCTTAATGACCAGAATTTACTTTCTTTACTTTTGCTACTCTGAACAAAGCTAGATTAAATATGTTTCCAATAATTCTTGTGTGCTTTTGCTTTCAATTCTATGTTAAAGTTTCAGAGATGAAGACTTTGGGGATCGTAGGGTATATTTCATTTTCAAAATTTAATAGGGATAGATTTTCAAGCATCTGTCATGATTTCTATTTCCTTGAGCAAAAAATTTACCCCTTTTCTGGCATAGACAAAATATTATATATTACTTTAAACATTTTTTGTTTCAAAATAGTGTTAACTTAATGCTTTGATTTGCATTTATCTTAACTGCTCAGAAAGTTAAAAGTATTTTCAAAGGTTTTAGACCTTTTAAAAGTTAATCTACTAAGAAATGCTCATTTTTTCTATTGGGTTCTCAGTCTTTGTATTATTAGTGTATGTCTGTGTTAAGTGGCTTCAGTTGTGTCCAACTCTGCAACCCCATGGACTGTAGCCCACCAGACTACTCTGTCTATGGGATTCTCCTGGCAAGAATACTGGAGGAGGTTGCCATGCCCTCCTCCAGGGGATCTTCCTGACCTAGGGATCAAACCTGCATCTCTTCTGTCTCCTGCATTGGCAGGCAGGATCTTTACCACTAGTGCCACCGGGAAGCCCATCATCAGTGTATAGTGAGTGAGTGAGTGAAGTTGCTCAGTCATGTCTGAACTCTTTGCGACCCCACGGACTGTGGCCTACCAGGCTCCTCCGTCTATGGGATTTTCCATTTGTCTACAAATTTGTTAATCTCATGGTTTTAAAACATTTATGTAGGCATAATTAACATAGCATAACATTCAATGATTGTGAATTATGCATGGAATTGTGCAGCCCTCATCACAGCACATTATTAGAATATTAAATCTGTCCAAAATGAATTTGTATTTACTTTTGCTGTAAAATCCCCATTCCTAGCAACAGTCTATATAAAGTTGACTTTTCAGGATACATCATATGTATGGAAGCATATAATATATAGTTTTTTTGTGTGTCTAGCACTTTTCAGTTAGCATAACATTTTTGAGATTCATCCATTTTGCAGTTTCTTTCAATACTTAAAAAAACTTTAATATTGCTGAATACTATTACCGTTTAGGTATACACCATCTTTCATTTATCCATTCACCATTAAGTAGACATTTTAGATTATTTTAAAATATTAGTTATTATGAATATCACGTCAGTTAAGTTAGCATACAACTCTTTGTGTGCATATGAGTTTTCACTTCTCATAGGTAGATTTCTAGGAGTGGAATAACTGGATCTTAGGATGAGTTTGTATATAACTTTTTAAGAAACTGCCAAAATATTTCCCAGAGGTGATATCATTTTACATTTCTTTCATCATTCTATGAGGGTTCCAGTTTCTTCACATCCTGGACAATACTCATTATTATCTGTTTTACAATATTGCCATTCTAGAGAGAGTGAAGTGGCATCTCACTAGGGCTTTAAGTTGTAATAATTTAATTACTAAAAATGCTGAGCTTCTTTGTATATGCTTATTGGTGGTGGTTTAGTTGCTAAGTCGTGTCTGACTGTTGCAACCCCATGGCTTGAAGCCTGCCAGGCTCCTTTGTTCATAGGATTCTCTAGGGAAGAATACTGGAGTGTGTTGCCATTTCCTTCTTCAGGAGATCTTCCTGACCCAGGAATCAAACACAGGTCTCCTGCATTGCAGGCAAATTCTTTACCAACTGAGCTACAAGGGAAGCCTTAATGTGCTTATTAGTCATTCAAATGTCTAAGGTGAAATATCAATTCAAATATCTTGCAAATTTTTATTTGATCTGTTCTTTTTAGGATTTGAGTTGTATGAATTCTTTAAATGCTTTAGATACAGTCCTTTAACAGATACACAACTATCAGGTCACTGACTTGTCTTATTGCTCTAATTTGTCAATTAAGGCATATATATATTTTTTAATTTAGGTGACAACAATTGATCAAAATTACTCTTATGAGTTAAACATTGCTCAACCCAAGTTACAAAGATTTCTTCCCATGATTTATTCTAGACTTTCTAAAGTTACAGCCTTTATATTTAGGATGATTCATTTATAGTTAATATTTATATATGGTGTGAGGTAGAAGTTGAAATTATATTTTATTAATGCAATTACTTTTTTACATATATTATGTACAACTGAGTCACAAAATGGCTCATATCATTTGTGAAATAACTGTCTTTCCCACATTGAACTGCCTCAGTAACTTTGTCAAAATCAATTGGCCATCATTTCAAGATCAAATTATAGTTTTCTGCAAAAAATAACTCAGCTGAAATTTTAATAGGGATTGTGTAGACTATCAATTCAGGGGAAAGTTTCATCTTAGCAATATTAAGTGTCCTCATCTTTGAGTATACAATGTCTCTCTATTCTATTTATTTAGATTAGAGGTTGGCAAACTGGCTTACTACCAATTTTGTTATGTGTTTTTGCATATTTAGTGTTTAAAATGGTTACATACCTACATTTGTAATAGCCTCACTTTTGCTTCTTGGCTGGATAAGTCTTTATGACTTGTTTGGTTTATATCAGGACCTCAAGAAAACATTTTCTTAAACCTGATTTAGATCTTCCTAAATTTCTTTCATAAATGCCTTGGGAGTCACTATGGGACTTGCTCATCTTTGTTAAAGTTTTCTCAGTATTTTATTTTTGGATGCCATTGTGCACTGAAAAGTTTCTTTTTAATGTATTTTTTTATTGTGTAAGCAGCTTTAGAATTTTGAATTCTAAAATTAGGGTTAGGGTTAGGGTTAGAAAAGAGCTGCAGGAAAGAGCTCTTTGCAGTTCTTTTTGTCTTGTCACTAACCTTAAATCAGGCACCACCATGCACTACTCATCTTTGGCTCTAGCACACCTTTCAAGTCTTTTAATCACACAATACCTTGCCTAACCTCTTGGTTCTTTCTGTAGACCAAAATATGAGAAATGAAGAATAAGTAATTAACTGATGACCAGATCTCTTCCCTAGTTTTTCCTTCAGCAATCTCACAAATAAATTGCATGAACAAAATAGAATCTAATGAAAGATCACAAGAAATTGACAAGCCTACATACAGTGGAGATGGCAAATTCTGACCCTCTATCTAATCCATTTGTTCCCTTAAAAAATCTTCATGGCCAAGCAGAATCTTTGAAAATGTCTTTTGGGTGACACTGAGTCCACCATTTCCACAGAGTGCTAGCATTCTGATTACAAGCAACTTTCCTTTCTACCAACATTTGCCTCTCTCTCGCTTAGGTACTGATTTGAGGGCAAGTAGCAGCAGCAGCCACCTTGGTTCCCTAATAACTGTTCAGTCCTAGTATATGATAATGCAATTGGTATTTTATATTGATTTTGTAACCTGAAACTCAGTGAATTTGTTTCTTAATTTTAGTGGGTCTATTTATTTATTTTTCTTTTTTTTAAATTTTATTTTATTTTTAAACTTTACAATATTGTATTAGTTTTGCCCAACATCGAAATGAATCCGCCACAGGTATACCCGTGCTCCCCATCCTGAACCCTCCTCCCTCTTCCCTCCCCATACCCTCCCTCTGGGCCGTCCCAGTGCACCAGCCCCAAGCATCCAGCATTGTGCATCGAACCTGGACTGGTGACTCGTCTCATACATGATATTACACATGTTTCAATGCCATTCTCCCAAATCTCCCCACCCTCTCCCTCTCCCACAGAGTCCACAAGACTGATCTATACATCAGTGTCTCTTTTGCTGTCTCATACACAGGGTTATTGTTACCATCTTTCTAAATTCCATATATATATGCGTTAGTATACTGTATTGGTGTTTTTCTTTCTGGCTTACTTCACTCTGTATAATAGGTTCCAGTTTCATCCACCTCATTAGAACGGATTCAAATGAATTCTTTTTAATGGCTGAGTAATACTCCATTGTGTATATGTACCACAGCTTTCTTATCCATTCATCTGCTGATGGGCATCTAGGTTGCTTCCATGTCCTGGCTATTATAAACAGTGCTGCGATGAACATTGGGGTACACATATCTCTTTCCCTCCTGGTTTCCTCAGTGTGTATGCCCAGCAGTGGGATTGCTGGATCATAAGGCAGAGAAATTAAGGAAACAATTCCATTCACCATTGCAATGGAAAGAATAAAATACTTAGGAATATATCTACCTAAAGAAACTAAAGACCTACATATAGAAAACTATAAAACACTGGTGAAAGAAATCAAAGAGAAAAAAAAATAAAAAAAAGAAATCAAAGAGAACACTAATAGATGGAGAAATATTTATTTATTTTTCATGTGGGAGGGTTGATTTCTTAGTATAGTCTGCATGCAAGATTAGGCTGTCTGCAAATAAGCTTATTTCTTCCTCTCTAATATGGATGTTTTAAATTCTTTTTTTTTCTTTTGCTTGGTGCTTGTGCTTTTTTAGTAGTGATTCCCCTCATTTAATTCTGTAATGTCTGTTCCCTCTATGGTGTGCATCTGCTGATTTGTGTTGCCTTCCCTCCCTTCTTTTATTACTTCCTTCCTCCCTCCCTTCCTTCCTTTCTTATATCCATCCATCCTTTCCATTCATCTTTTATTTCTTAATAAAGTTATATTATCTCTGTATGCCAGTTATATCATATCTGTATGATATGCAAATATCATAGTAGTAAGCAAAAACTGATTGTATACAAATACTGTGAGCCAGTACGGTTTCCATCAGATTCTGAAAGATCTGTTCATGGATTAAGGAATGAATTTGGAGTTCAGGCTACTGACAAATGTGCACAAACTTTTACTCTTTGCTGAGATACTTCTTGTGCTGAACCTCTGCATGAATGGACTTCACATTCAGTCTGGGATATGTGAATAGCTAGAACCCTGTGCTAGGCTGAGTAATCCACACAAAGATGTCCATGTTCTAATTCCCCAGAATCTGTAAATATGTTAATGTATATGGTAAAAGAACTTTGCAGATGTGAACAAGTTAAGAAGCTTGAAATAGGGAGATTATCCTGGATTGTCCAGGTGGATCTGATGTCATCACATAGATTCTCAGAAGAGGGAGGCAGGATGATCAGAGTCAAAGAGAAGGCAATGTGACAGGAGAAACAAATCAGAGTGATTCCACAGAGGCAAGGGAAGCCCAGAACATTTACAAGCTGGAAGACTTAAGAAATAGACTTTAATTAACCTCCAATTAAAATAAATAAATTTATTAAAAAAATAAAAATAAAATGCAGCTGATAAGCCATAGTAAAAAAAAAAAAATAAGACATGGACTTTCTGTGGCACTTCCAGAAGGAACTAACATAGCAACACTCCTACGTTAGCCTCGGAGACAGATTTTGGACTTCTAACCTGAGAACCAGTGAGACAATACAGTTTTACTATTTTGAGACCCATGTTTGAGACCTATATTTGTTAAAACAGAAACAGAAAACAAATACTAGGCCTTTCTGTTCTTTCCTGTCCATGGATGCGGTTGGCACATGCACACAGCTTCTAGGATCACTAGAGATATGTAAGGGTCATCAAGGCCCACCCTAGCTGCCATATGCCCTGGATACCCTGGCATATTTCTGCCTATCCTGTCAGTGTTTGCTTGCACAACCAGGTAGCAATTCCAGGCTAGCTGTAATTTTTACCTTTCCTATTTTGTTGCCACCAAAGTCTGGTATTTTTGATGATTCCTGGAATTTTCTGATGATTCTGGAGATTTTCCAGATTTTACAACAAAGCAAGTTCCCTCTAAGGCAACAAAACTGCTGGGTTATTAAACTTGTCCCTCCCTGGTAAAACATCCTGCTAATGAAAGAGCCTCAGACTCACATGTCATAGACTTATTCTTCTAAAGGTGCCTTAGTATTTTTCTTGAATGTTTTATCAATGTTATATGACTTCAGTTGATTTCCAAAGTGTTAAAATCGTTGATCTGAAAAAAATATGTCCAGTTTTATTCTTCTTAACTGGGAGAAAGTATCTGCCCAGTTTCTAGCTCCCTAATTCCAGAAATCTTGCTTCTAATAATATTTGAATATTACAGATTAAAATAGAATATTTTAATTTTTAATAATATAAATTCAACACAGATACAGGAGCCTAATGGGCTAAGTCCAGGGGTCACAAAGAGTTGGACACAACTGAGCAACTGAACACAAATTCAACATACTATTCATATTTATTATTATGCATTGACTTTGACAGATGTATTTTTCTACGTAATTTTTAGATACATTATTTTTTGACTATTAGGATGTATATATGGGCATATTTTGGTCACAGTAATTGTCCTTGTCTGTTCAGGCTGTTATAACAGAATCCCATAAATTGTGGGCTTATAAACAAAAAAATATAATTTTGTCATAGTTCTGTGGCTGGGATGTCCCAGAAGCAGATTTAGTGTGTGGTGAGAATCTACTTTTAGTTCACATATGCCCATTTTTCACTGTAATCTCACGTAGTAGAGGTAGCAGGAACTACCTTAATCTCTTTTATAAGAATACTGACTCCATTTATGAGGGCTCTACTCTCATGACCTAATCACTTCCCAAAGGGCAACTTAAAAATTCCATCATATTGGGAATTAGGTTTCAACATATCAATTTTAGGAGGTTTGAGTTTATAGTAATAATTCTTCAAAATGGCATATATTATATGCCTATGTAGTCAAACCCTAAAGCAGTTCTAATATATTAAAATAAATAAAATCACTTCTCTTCAAAAGTACCAAATGATTCAGCAAACAATTGCTTTACTGACTTTGTTTTCAGACAATATAATTCAAATGATTTTCCTGTATATAGATTTATTAAAGATATGGTCAGTAGATATGCCATCTAGAGAACTAAAAATCCTCAAGAATGATACTTTAAAGAAAGTCTATAGGGATATAAATATATATTGATTATTGCAGCAGAAACTGAACTTTTAAATCTGCATATGGGTTACAGTTTGTTAGTGAATAAACATAGAAAAATTCTTAGAAAAAGAACATTAGACAAGATTTTAGTAACTAAGACTCTGATAACTTTAGAGAAAGGTTTTATTTTTAACTTGAAATACGAAAAATCATTTAGTAGTCAAACTGAGAGGAAGGGAGAAAAGAGTAAAACATAACATGAAGAAACATTTTGGTCATTCAGTTTTACTATAAAGTTTTAGATTTGGGTGCTTTTCTTGTGTATTTTTACCCTCTACATATATGAAAGTATTTAATCTCTTGGTTTTAAGAGTCATCCATGTAATATTAGCTTCTAAATTAATTTCAATTCCATTTTTCTTGAGGTTCAAATCAAACCGTCTAGGTCATTCACATATAGATGCCCATGGTAAGAGTTGCTGATGAAACCAACTGGAAAAAATCTGATACAGATTTTTCTGTATCATCTGTATCATCCAGACTGCTGCAACTGCTGCCTGGGCCAGTCCTGACACTGAATATAGGGAAACATACACTGTTATATCCTGGGTACAAAGTAAAAGACTCCATGTTTCAAATCTTAAGCCTATATTTATTGAATGCAGGATTGGGACTATTGCTAAAATTTAATCTATTTGTCCCCTGATGGATGAGCCCACATTACATATGGCACTGCCCTCAATCTATTCTAGGATATGGACTATGGCAAACATTTGCTCCCTGTCAGAGCTATTAGTGGTGCTTCACCTCTGCTGATTTTTTCATGTTATTTTCATGCCATTCCAAACCAACTGGCAAACTTCACATACATATGACCACTGAAACTAATATCTGTCACCTGTTTGTCTTCTCAGACCACTTGCAGCTTGACATGTTAGGACTATTATCACAAAAGTCACTCAACAATGGGCAACACCCAGGATATAATATGAATGCACTACAATCCCTACTGTGGACAAGCACTTGTTATCTATGAGCATTGGTATGGCCTTCTCAAAAACCAACTCAAAGGACATCTAGCTTTTCCACTCTCAGTCAGTCAGTCAGTTCAGTTGCTCAGTCATGTCCGACTCTTTGTGACCCCATGAACTGCAGCATGCCAGGCTTCCCTGTCCATCACCAACTGCTGGAGCCCACCCAAACTCATGTCCGTTGAATTGGTGATATCATCCAGTCATCTCATCCTCTGCCGTCCCCGTCTCCTCCTGCCCTCTATCTTTCCCAGAAACTGGGTCTTTTCAAATGAGTCAGCTCTTTGCATCAGGTGGCCAAAGTATTGGAGTTCCAGCTTCAACATCAGTCCTTCCAGTGAACACCCAGGACTGATCTCCTTTAGGATGGACTGGTTAGATCTCCTTGCAGTCCAAGGGACTCTCAAGAGTCTTCTCCAGCACCACAGTTCAAAAGCATCGATTCTTCGGCGCTCAGCTTTCTTTATAGTCCAACTCTCACATCTAAACATGATCACTGGAAAAACCATAGCCTTAACTAGATGGACCTTTGTTGACAAAGTAATGTCTCTGCTTTTTAATGCTTTTTCCACTCTAACCTCTTTCTATTCCACATACCTTGTGCACTAAGTCACTACAGTCAGGGCTGACTCTTTGCAACCCTATGGACTCTAGCTCACTAGGCTTCTCTGTCTATGGGATTCTTCTGGCAAGAATTCTGGAGTGGGTCACCATTTCCCCCTTCAGGGGATATTCTTGACTATTGGATTGAACTCAAATCTCTTATGTCTCCTGCATTCGCAGGTGGGTTGTTTACCACTAATGCCACCCGGGAAGCCATATACCTTACTAATGACATCTTAATTTCAATTAATGTGGCTGTCCCAAAAAGTGATCATCTCCTTTCAGGTGATTCTCAGGTAATGATTAGAATAAGAGACAGGGATTTAAATACTTTGAAAATTTAAGAGTTTTATCCTGGACATTGCTGGCCATAATGCACTTTTCTGTCCTCTGACTTTAGTACATGACACACTGCTGGGCCAAAGGAAGCACAGAAGATTTAAATTTCATTGTGGATATGTTTTCTAAAAATTCAGTTACAATAATTCTTGCACTTGCTGCATCTTTATGAAAAGTCTAGGTATAAATTGATGGCTGAAATTACAGATAATGCATGAGAAACATATTTTGTGGTGGTGAAAACTGTAAAACTAAATACAAATTGAACATGATAAAGGAATAACCCTCCCTTTTGAAAATAAGAGATTCCCTTTCCTTTTCTTAGGGAATTTTTTAGTACACTTGTAATTGCAAGTTACTTCTCTGTATCTTTGAAACCTTTTTAATCTTTGCAAACTTTTTTAAAAGATAAATTAAGGCTTTGCCAGCTTTCAGGCACAGGAAAGTGTTTCCCAAGGACCTACTCTTTGAAATGCAGTCGATAAGGAAGCTAGGCTTCCTATCTCCCAGTTTCTATGGGAGGGTAAAAACCTAACTTCTTTTGGCACCTGCCTGCAAGATTCAAAACTGTCTCCTATTGTAAAATATCAAAATTTTGCTTTTCTTTTAGATAAAGTCAATTAGCTAAGATAGACAGTCACCCTAATAACAAGTACATTTCGGGTGAACTATGTGTGATAAACAGTGCTGTCAAATCCTCCTACATGTGCATTCTCAAGATCAACAATCACTAGTTCCAGTAGGAGGACTTGTATCTGCATAGCTATATAAAACTAGGATTTATTTGTCTTTCAAAATTTTTAGCAGATTGCCTGTGGTGTGCATCACATTGATGTTTTTACTCAATAATAAAGCTATTTTCTTTCTCTTCTACCTTTGAAGAGGCATTTTTTTTCTTGGCTAGAGATTTTCATTCTTATTATATTTCACAAACAACGGAGATCAAAATTCTGGCACCTGGGGAAGAGAGAATGACGTCCAAGGTGGTAAGGGAATGCGAGGGTGACATTTATAATCTTGTCTGGAACACTTGTTGGAACCTTTCTCACAAAGGAAAACACAGTGATGTCTCTCTCTCAAACCATTAAATCATCTTAAATTTAATGGACAGCTGATCTTCCATTCTTTCTAGATGGCTTTAACAATGATTTAATCACCATTTCTCTTAACTTCACCTAGAGGTATATTGAAAATGCAGCAACAGTGTTAAATACTGCTCCTCTTACACACAGCACTTGTCAACAGCATCAGGCACTTTCCCTCTCCTCACTTACTAGCTGTTTCTCAGTCACTTTGTAGGATGGATAAATACCCGGTGTCTGGTGGCATGGACAAACAAGGCAGATTTGATTGACTGCAATCAACAGCTTTAAATACAAGAACCAGACTCAATAATTTGAAGTAAATCAAGAATTCTAAGCCTCACCATCTGGCTTGGAGGTCACACTGGATACACTGACATAATAAGCCCTCCAACAGATGTCTCACTGGGGGTCCCCGTGAGTTATACATAACAATATCTTTCCAATGGCCCTGTATGTGTAGATGGGGCTTTACATTATATGTTGAAGCCAAGCATTAACTTCTCTTCAAAACACTGGGATTTAAACACTAAGTTTGGTCATAAGAGACCTTCATTATTTAACAAATCCAATGTAATGTAATCCATGTAATGCTTACATGGTTGTGGCATTAACTCTCATATCAGGTCACTCGATGTGTGGGGACATTATGAAGAGATAATTCATGTGTTTTTATGTCCACCCTTGAGGCAGTATTCCCTTAGACAAGAGTCATCCATTTAGAAAAGACAGTCAGTCTTTCTCTGCCTTTAGTTGAAATCACTGATGGTAGAAGTTCAGCACTGTGTTCATGCATGCTCAGTTGCTAAGTAGTGTCTGACTCTTTTGTGACCCCATGAACTGTAGCTCACCAGGATCCTCTGTCCATGGGATTTCCCAGGGAAGAATACTGGAGTGGAAACTCACTGGCTAGGGTTATTAGAAGGAAATAATTCATCTAGATTGTTTCTTTTGTGCCAGAGTTGTCTCTGACCTATTTTTCATAATCCTTCTGTACCTGAATTAATATCTCAGGCCTAGGGGAAGAGTCAATAGAGAAACTTGAAATTACCTGGCTTTCGAAGCTAAACCTTGATGCTTTATGGGATAGTTCAGCTGGTTGAAATCTGGGACACTGGGTTGCATTGCCATGGTCAAAAATGCAAGTTGGCTTCCCCTTTAGCACCTGAAGCCAGGTTTGGAGTAGCTTTAATTAAATGATCTGAGTCACATTATCAAAGTGTCTGAGGCAGAAGTATACACATGAGAAAATTTGTCAGAAACCAAGATGGTACAGAAATGAAGATAGATATTCCTGGGAGAAAATCTCCCATGGATCTCTGGTATGTCTGCCTATCCTACAAAGGCACTGCTTCCCTTTTGTCCTGGGTTATCTTTCCAGTACAGTTATAAAGGGCAGATTTGTTTACTGTCTTGCACACTAAATGTAAGTTTCCTTCTGGGGAGATAGGGAAATTTGTTACAGCACCTTATGAAAATTTGTGTTCAGTAGTCCAGAATTCCTCAACTGTGATGCAAGTCCAGTTCCATCTGACAACTGGGATGACTTAGCATGAACTTACATTATATACAAAATACATAATTAATACGGACCTACTATATAGCACAGGGAACTCTACTCAATACTCTGTAAAGACTTATATGGGAAAATAATCTAAAAAAGAGTGGATATATTATATATATATATATATATATATATTCACACACACATATATATAGATATAACTGAATCACTTTGCTGTATATCTGAAACTAACACAAAATTATAAATCAACTATATTTCAATAAAAATTTAAAACATAAAAAGATAAAAAATTAATGAATAATAAACTTTAGCAGTAAGAGCTATAATAATAATAATAAGACTTATGGGACCAATAATTTAATTATTTCTTATGTGTTTTCACTACATGAAAAACATATTATACATCAGTAAAATATATCAAGAAATCCTGATGAGTTTATACTGTATTTTTAAATATGTTTTACTAGGCTTTTGGAGAAATAGTTCGAGTCATGGTAAACTTTTTACTTCTCAAATTTTCTCTGTTTTTTACATTATAAGGAACAGTGCTTTTTTTCCTCCCTAATATATAATATTGGATAGCATTTTTCATATTTATGGAAAAAATCACTAAACTAGGAATAGAGAGAAACAATCTCAACTTGATAAAGATTACAAAAAACCTACAGTTAACACCATGTTTAATATTGAGAAAGTCAAAGATGTCCCA
Organism: Bos taurus; assembly: GCF_002263795.3. Classification (NCBI taxonomy): domain Eukaryota; kingdom Metazoa; phylum Chordata; class Mammalia; order Artiodactyla; family Bovidae; genus Bos; species Bos taurus. The sequence continues at coordinate 9,338,616 of NC_037333.1, forward strand.
CTAAAATCATGTACAAGGTAAGGATGTCTGCTGTCACTACTCCTTTTCAACAGCAAGCTGAAAGTCAAGAAAATAAAAGTTATAGAGATTAGTAAAGAGATAAAACTGTCTTTGTTCACAAATGACATAATTGTGTATGTATAAAATCTGAAAAAAATGACAGAAAAACTCATGGAACTAATATCTGATTATAACAAGATATAGGGTACAAGGTTAATATACTAGCAACAAGCTTCCTTGGTGGCTCAGTGGGCAAAGAATCCAACTCCAATGCAGGAAACCACCTTCAATGCAGGAGACCCGAGTTTGATCCCTGGGTCAGGAAGATTCCCCTGGAGAAGGAATTGGTAACCCACTCTAATATATTTGCCTGGGAAATACCATGGGCAGAGGAACCTTGCAGTGTACAGTCCATGGGTCATAAGAGTCAGACACTTAGCAACTAAACCACCTTTGGACTTAGCAACTAAACCACCACTACCATACTAGCAACAAACAAGTGGAATTTTAAATTTTAAAAAAGATAATATTATTTACATCAGCATCTCCCAAAATGAAATACTTAGGTATAAGTCTTACATAAGTAAGACTACATAACTCTGATGAAGAAAATGAAGTAAGAACTAAATGGAGAGATATTCCATGATCAAGAATAGGAAAACAATATTGTCAAGATGTTAATTCTTCCCAATCTAATCTACAGATTTAATGCAATCCTAATAAAAATTAAACAAGTTATTTTATGAGTACTGACAAATTGACTCTAACATTTATATAGAGAAGCAAAAGACCCTGAATAGCCAACACAATATTAAAGCAGAAGAACAAATTAGGAGGATTAATGCTACCTGCCTTCTGGACTTAATATAAATCTACAATAATCAATATGTAATGATACTGATGAAGGAACAGACAACTAGATTCATCCAACAGAATACAGATCACAGAAATAGTATCTTATAAGTAGAGTCAAATGATCTTAGACAAAAGAGCAAATGTAGCCTCTTTAACAAATTGTACTGAAACTGGACATCTAAAAAGAGAAGAAAAATGAATCTTACACTCTTCACAAAAGTTATCTCAAAACAGATCACAGACTTAAAAGTAAAACTTAAAACTATAAAATTCCAGTAAGATAACACAAAAGAAAACCTAGATGATCCTGAGTACAGCAATGACATTTTAGATATAATACTGAAGACATGGTCCATGAGAAGCTGAAATTCTTTACAATTAAAATCTATCTTAATGTCAATGTCAAGAGGATGAGAAGATATGCCACACACTGTGAGAAAATTTTTGCAAAAGATATATTTCAGAAAATACTGTTATCTAACATACACAAAAGCTCTAGAAAAACTCAACAGTAAGAAAGCAGACAATTCAATTGAAAAATGAGACAAGGATCTTAACAGACAGCTCACTAGAGAAAATATACAGATGGCAAAAAAACATATGAAAAGACACTCAATATCATATGTCATCGGGGAAATGGAACTTTAAAAAAAAAAATGAGATACAACTATACCCACTAGAATGGCCAAAATCACTGACAATACCAAATGCTGATAAGGATATGGAATAAAGGGAACTATCATAACTTTCTGGTAGGAATACAAAATGGCTTCCACTTTGGAAGACAATTTGATAGCCTCTTACAAAATTAAACATATCTTCCTCCATAATCCAGTTACCAAGCTTCTTGATACTTATATAAAGCAGTTGAATATTTATGTTCACAAGGAAACTTGCACATGGTTTATAGAACATTTATAGCAGTTATAATTATATCATAATTCCTAAAACTTGGACACAACCAAGGTGTCCTTCAGTATGTGAATGCATAAATAAACTATGATATATCCAGACAATGCTGCTAAACTCAGGGTTAAAAAAAATGAACTATTAAGTTAAAAAGACATGGAACAATCTTAAATGCATTTTACTAAGTGAAAGATGCCAATCTAAAAAACATTATGTACTATATGATTTTCAACATATTGGAAAAAGGAAAACTATAGAGAAAATTTTTTAAAAAATCAGTGGTCAGGGTTGTGGTGTGTGGGGAGAGAATGGGCAGAACATGGAGGATTTTTAGAGCAGGGAAAATAATCTGTTTGATATCATAATGATGGATATATGTTATTAAACATTTTTCTAAACACATAGATTATACAACACCAAAAGAACCCTAATGTCAGCTCTGCTCTTTGGATGATCATGAACTGTCAATGTAGGTTCATCAATTGTAACTCAGCAATATTCTAAAATTTAAATAAAACTGATAATACTTGCTTTAACATGTATGACGGAGAAAACAATGGCACCCCACTCCAGTACTCTTGCCTGGAAACTCCCATGGATGGAGGAGCATGGTAGGCTGCAGTTCATGGGGTCGCTAAGAGTCGGACACAACTGAGCGACTTCACTTTCACTTTTCACTTTCACGCATTGGAGAAGGAAATGGCAACCCATTCCAGTGTTCTTGCCTGGAGAATCCCAGGGACTGGGGAGCCTGGTGGGCTGCCATCTATGGGGTCGCACAGAGTCGGACATGACTGAAGTGACTTGGCAGCAGTAGCAAAATGTATGAAGTCTATAGAATTGAAACTGGGTTAATAATGACATCGAAAAAGTCAGATCTAAAATCTGACCTTTGTGAAGGATCTTGGAAGATTATCTATAAATCCTTGAAATTTCCTTAGTAATAGGGGTGTCTTTGTTATATCTGGTGAACCCCTCAGACTACAACTGAATGTTTATGTTAATTAAAAACTTTACCGGTCAATGAAGGCTGGTTTCATCAGTTCAGAAGTCAGCATGAATTAAATAATACTAAACTATCTGTTGAAACTTCTAGCACATATAAGGATGCTGTTATAATATTTGCACCCAAATTGTAGGATAAATTACAGTAGGTAGTTATGATCATAATTAAATATTTAATGTAATTAGAAAGATACTTTCTTAATCTCATAAAGAACTTGTGTGATGAAAATTAGGGTTTTGAAATAGTGATAAAGGAGTTAAAGATATATTAACTCTACTTTAGGAGGCACTGCAACGTGACTTTAAATCAAAACTTTACTTGTTTTTCAAGTTTGTGAGACTCAGTCAGTCAGTCCTTCAATCAATTCAGTCACTCAGTTGAGTCCTACTCTTTGCAACCTCATGGACTGCAGCACGCCAGGCCTCCCTGTCCATTACCAACTCCTGGAGTTTACTCAAACTCATGTCCACTGAGCTGGTGATGCATGCAACCACCCCATACTCTGCCGTTCCCTTCTTCTCCCACCTTCAATCTTTCCCAACATCAGGGACTTTTCAAATGAGTCAGTTATTTACATCAGGTAGCCAAAGTATTGGAGTTTCAGTTTCAGCATCAGTCCTTCCAATGAGTATTCAGGACTGATTTACCTTAGGATGGACTGATTGGATTTCCTTGCAGTCTAAGGGACTCTCAAGAGTCTTCTCCAACACCACAGTTCAAAAGTATCAATTCTTTGGCATTCAGCTTTTTTTATAGTCCAACTCTCATGTCCATACAAGACTACTAGAACAACCATAGTTTTAAATAGATAGACCTTTTCGGCAAAGTAATGTCTCTGTTTTTTAATATGCTGTCTAGGTTGGTCATAACTTTTCTTCCAAGGAGTAAGCATCTTTTAATTTCATGGCTGCAATCACCATCTGCAGTGATTTTGGAGCCCAGGAAAATAAAGTCTGTCACTGTTTCCATTGTTTCCGCATCCATTTGCCATGAAGTGATGGGACCAGATGCCATGATTTTAATTTTCTGAATGTTGAGCTTTGAGCCAACTTTTTCACTCTCCTCTTTCACTCTCATCAAGAGGCTCTTTAGTTCTTCTTTGCTTTCTGCCATAAGGGTGGTATCATCTACCTATCTGAGGTTATTGATATTTCTCCTGGCAATCTTGATTCCAGCTTGTGCTTCATCTAGACCAGTGTTTCTCATGATGTACTCTGCATATAAGTTAAACAAGCAGAGTGACAGTATACAGTCTTGACATACTCCTTTCCTGATTTGGAATCAGTCTGTTGTTCCATGTCCAGTTCTAACTGTTGCTCCTTGACCTGCATACAGATTGCTCAGGAGGCAGTTCAGGTGGTCTGGTATTCCCATCTCTTTCAGAATTTTCCACAGTTTGTTGTGATCCACACAGTCAAAGCCTTTGGCATAGTCAGTAAATAAGAAGTAAATATTTTTTTCTGGAACTCTCTTGCTTTTTTGATGATCCAACAGATGTTGGAAATTTGATCTCTAGTTCCTCTGCCTTTTCTAAATGCAGCTTGAATATTTGGAAGTTTACGATTCATGTACCATTGAAACCTGGTTTGAAGAATTTTGAGTATTACTTTGCTAGCATGTGAGATGAATGAAATTGTGTTATAGTTTGATCATTCTTTGGCCTTGCCTTTCTTTGGGATTACAATGAAAACTCACCTTTTCCAGTCCTGCGACCACTGTTGAGTTTTCCAAATTTGCTGGCATATTGAATGCAACACTTTCACAGCATCATCTTTTAGGATTTGAAATAGTTCAACTGGAATTCCATCATCTCCCCTATCTTTGTTCATAGTGATGCTTCCTAAGGCCCACTTGACCCTGCATTCCAGGATGTTTGGCTCTAGGTGAGTGATCACACCATTGTGATTATCTGGGTCATGAAGATCTTTTTTGTATAGTTCTTCTGTGTGTTCTTGCCACCTTTTCTTAATATCTTCTGTTAGATCCATACCATTTCTTAATATCCTCTGTTAGATCCATACCATTTCTACCCTTTATTGTGCCCATCTTTGAATGGGTGTGAAATGTTCCCTTGGTATCTCTAATCTTCTTGAAGAGATCTCTAGTCCTTCACATTCTATTGTGAGATTCCCAGAGCACTAAAAATCATGACAAATCATTCCCATCACTCATTTGGCTTGTAGTGAAAAGCAATAACATGGTTTCAAATGTATTTTCACACTAGTAAAAATTACACTACTTTGATTGTACCTTTGCCCAGAATAGAAACATAGACAAGTAAATATTATTTATTTTTAATATAAACATGAAAATAATATTTCACTGTACCTATCCATGATGTTATTATGTTTTTCTAGAGATTCTTTTTTATGTGGCAATCAAGCAATTTTTCTCTTTTATGAATTTTCTCTTGTTTCTGAGGTAATGCTGTGCAGTGCTTATGTTAAAGAGCTAATTTTCCTCAATGACTTGATCTATGTTGATTTCCTTCTTCAAAAACTCCTTTTGTGACCTTTATCTGAATCATACAATTAGCAACTGACTACATGTTTTCTGTACAAAACTTGTTTAAAACAACATTGTGAATTTGAGACTTGCAGACACAGTGTGGGAAGGAGAGGTTGAAATGAATTGAGAGAGTAGCATTGACATATATACAGTACCATCTGTAAAAGAAATAGGTAGTTGGAAGTTGCTGTATAACCCAGGGAGCTCAACCCCACGCTCTGTAACAACTTAGAGGGGTGGGATGGGGTAGGGGGTGGAAGGGGTTGGAGGATGAGAGGGAGTTTATGGGTTGGAGGTGGGGGGTAGATTCGGAGGGATATATGTATACTTATGGCTGATTCATGTTGTTGTATGACAAACCCAGAACAACGTTGTAAAGCAATTATCCTCCAATTAAAAAAAATTTTTTAAACATGTTTGAAATAGTTGTCTAAGATCCTCTTCATCTTTTCTATATACTTTTCCTTATTTGTAGGAAGACTTCACTCAGATATACTAAAATCTCCTTTTAAGAAAATTGTTCATCATAAGTGAAATATAAAACAATGGTCTTTTCAAAGATTTAAAGTTTTAACTTTTCTCTCATTATTTGGGTAAAAGACTTTGTTGCTTGTTACTTGTATGGTGTCCTTCAAATCTTCCATAGATAATAAAATCCTTGAATTCTGTTTTCCCCTGCAGTGAATGTCTTTACTATAATTCCAGAATAATTGTCCTCACCCTCAGTGGGTCAAGAGTAGCCATTAGTTTGCAGTTTCTCCAAGCTCTTCTCTTACTAATATCATAGGCTGCTCTGTATTGCTCTATGATGCTAAGCTCCTATAAGTTTTTAAATAAAAACCAGTATTCTTATTTGAATTCCAAAATTGATAACCTTTTTTCTCTTTCTAGTTTTGAACATCAACAAGTGAAAATAAATAAGCTAATTTAAATGATTCATAGTACCATGTAGAAATGTGAGACAGTAACAAAAATCTTGTGTTAAATATGTGTGTGTGTGTGTGTGTGTGTATATATATATATATATATATATATATATATATCATACTAAGTGAAGTAATATCAATAACCTCAGATATGCAGAGGACACCACCCTTATGGCAGAAAGTGAAGAGGAACTAAAAAACTTCTTGATGAAAGTGAAAGAGGAGAGTGAAAAAGTTGGCTTAAAGCTCAACATTCAGAAAACGAAGATCATGGCATCTGGTCCCATCACTTCATAGGAAATAGATGGGGGAACAGTGGAAACAGTGTCAGACTTTATCTTTTTGGGCTCCAAAATCACTGCAAATGGTGACTGCAGCCATGAAATTAAAAGACACTTCCTCCTTGGAATGAAAATTTTGACCAACCTAGATAGCATATTGAAAAGCAGAGACATTACTTTGCCAAGAAAGGTCTGTCTAGTCAAGGCTATGGTTTTACCAGTGGTCATGTATGGATGTGAGAGTTGGACTGTGAAGAAAGCTGAGCGAAACATATTTAACACAAGATTTTTGTTACTGTCTCACATTTCTACATGGTACTATGAATCATTTAAATTAGCTTATTTATTTTCACTTGTTGATGTTCAAAACTAGAAAGAGAAAAAAGGTTATCAATTTTGGAATTCAAATAAGAATACTGGTTTTTATTTAAAAACTTATAGGAGCTTAGCATCATAGAGCAATACAGAGCAGCCTATGATATTAGTAAGAGAATTGATGCTTTTGAACTGTGGTTTTGGAGAAGACTCTTGAGAGTCCATTGGACTGCAAGGAGATCCAACCAGTCCATTCTAAAGGAGATCAGCCCTAGATGTTCTTTGGAAGGAATGATGCTAAAGCTGAAACTCCAGTACTTTGGCCACCTCATGCGAAGAGTTGACTCATTGGAAAAGACTCTGATGCTGGGAGGGATTGGGGGCAGGAGGAAAAGGGGATGACAGAGGATGAGATGGTTGGATAGCATCACCGACTCGATGGACATGAGTTTGAGTGAACTCCAGGAGATGGTGATAGACAGGGAGGCCTGGCGTGCTGCGATTCATGGGGTCACAAAGAGTTGGACACGACTGAGTGACTGAACTGAACTGAAGTGAAATAAGTCAGGCAATGGAGACAGATATCCTATAATAGCACTTATATTTGTAAACTACAAATGAATGTATTTATAAAACTGAGACAGCTTCACCGATGTAGAAAACAAATTTAGGATTACCAAAGGGATAGCAGGGGTTGGGGGAGAGATAACTTAGGAGTTTGAGATTAACATATATACACAAATAAAAAGGACCTACTATATGGCACAGAGAACTAAATTCAGTATCTTGTAACAACCTATAATGGAAAATAATATGAGCATATATACGTGTGTGTGTGTGTGTATATATACACACACATGATATCACTTTATTGTACACTTGAAACTACACAACACTGTAAATTGATGGTACTCCATCAACAACAAAAAAGTAAAATAAGAGGAAACAAGATCACAACACTAGTAAAATACAAAGCTTGTGTGAAAAAAAGAAAGACAAAATTCTATGATATCTCAATAAATAGAGGAAAAAGATTTGACAAAATTTAACATCCACTTGTAATAAAAACCCTCAACACTGTGGGTACAGAGAGTATTACCTAGACATAATAAAAGCAAATGTCACTAGTGGTAAAGAACATGACTGCCAATGCAGGAGACTCAGGAGATGCAGGTTTGATCCCTGGCCAGAAAGATCCTCTGGAGGAGGAATTCCTCCACTCCAGCATTCTCGCCTGAAGAATCCATGGACAGAGGAGTCTGGTGGGCTACAGTCCATGGGGTCATAAAGAGTTGGACATGACTGTGGCAACTTAGCACAGCACAGCACACATAACAAGCCCATGGTTATCATTATATTTATTGGTGAGAAGCTAAGAGCTTTCCTGAAAGATCAGAAATAAGACAAGAATGCTCACTGGTGTCACTTCTATAATATTAACCATACTACGGAAAGTTGTAGTCAGAGGCAACTAGCCAAAGCAAAAAAAAAGAAAGAAAAAACAGTATGCAAATTGGAAGGGTAGAAGCCAAACTATAACTATTTGCCAATAACATGATATTATATAGAGAGAACCCTAAAGACTCCATAACAAATAAACCTAGAATATACAATGAGGAAAAGACAGTTTCTTCAATAAATAATATTGGAAAATATTGGATGGGCATATGCAACAGAATTAAACTGGACCACTATCTCACACGACACACTGAAATTAACTCAAAATGGATTAAAGACTTGAATATACGACCTGAAACCATAAAGCTTCTAGAGAAAAATATAAGTGGTAAGCTCCTTAATACTGATTTTCTGAAATTGACCCCAAGAGCAAAAGCACAGAAAGCAAAAATAAATAAGTGGGACTGCTGCTGCTGCTGCTAAGTCGCTTCAGTCGTGTCCGACTCCATGCGACCCCATAGACGGCAGCCCACTAGGCTCCCTCATCCATGGGATTCTCAAGGCAAGAACACTGGAGTGGGACTACATCAAGTTAACAAGTTTATGTCCAGTACAGGAAATAAAAAAAATGAAAAGGCAATCTCCCCAGTGGGAGAAGATATTTGCAAATCCTAGAAGTGACAAGGGATTAGTATCCTAAATATATAAAGAACTGAAACAACACAATAGAAAAAAAAATTCAGTTTTTAAATGGGCAGAGGATTTTATTGACATTTATTTCAAAAAAAAATCATACATATGGTGAACATACATGAAAAGATGCTTAACTTCACTGATCATCAGGGAAATGCAAATCCAAACCCAAAATGAAATTTCACCTCAAATCTGTCAGACTATCAAAAAGATAAGTAATAAACACGGAAACACAGGAAACCCTTGTGGGTTGCTGTTGAGAATGTAAACTGGTACAGCCACTATGGAAAACAGTATGGAGGTTTCTCAAAAATTAAGAATAGAACTACCATATTTTACACCAGTTCTACTTACTATTCAAAGGATAGAAAAGAATATTAATTGAAAAGTTAATATGCACCCTTATATCCATTGCAGCATTTTTTTTTTAATAAAAATCATGACTTGGAAGCAACCTGTTTATCAATGGACAAAAATATAAAGATACTCTGCTCTCTCTCTATATATATATATCAGTTCAGTTCAGTCACTCAGTCATGTCCGACTCTGCAACGCCACGGAATGCAGCATGCCAGTCTTCCCTGTCCATCACCAACTCTCAGAGCTTGAGTAAACTCATGTCCACTGAGTATACTGGAATACCATTTAACCATAAAAAGAATGAAATCTTATTCTTTGCACTGTAACAACATGGATGAACCTTAACAGTTATTATTCTAGGTGAAATGATTAAGACTAAGAAAGACAAACACTGTTTGTTTTCATTTATATGTGGAATTAAAAAAACAAACAAACAAAGCCAAGCTATATATAGAACCTATTGGTGGTTGCCAGAGGTGGTAGCTTGGGGGAGTGGGTGAAGGTGTCAAAATGTACAAATTTCCAGTTATAAAATAAATAAGTCATGGGGATATAACATACACCATGGGGACTAGAGTTAATCATATTTTACTTAGAAACAAGAAAATGTATGTTGCTATTAAGAGCTATGTGTAAAATTTCCTGCAGTTTAGTTTCACAAAATAAAAATCTTTTAAGTATATAATACATATTTCTTTGTTGCTTTAGCAATATGAAAAAAAAATACTGGTTCCTGATAGATATTTCCCTGTGTTCCTTTCTATTTGCATTAATGACAAATGAATCTTATTCATCATTTCTCATCTACATTAAGGGCAGAGAACCCTGAAAATTTATTAGAGTTCAGTAAATGTAGATGTAGAGATATATATGCATTGAGAAGAGCAGCTCAAGAAATATCCATTGCAAAAGATACAAAATATTCTACATTAAATTAGGATCTCTGTAATTATTAATAAAAAATTCCAACTTATAAAAGTAATTCTTCACATAGTGTGAAACACCAAAGCAAATATTAAACAATGTCAAATAAGGAATGCATATTTTCAAATGTTTTCATTATTTTCACTACTGTGCTTGTTATCTTTTCACAACTTTCTTTTCTGCATACTTCAGTTCAGTTCAGTTCAGTTGCTCAGTCGTGTCCGACTCTTTGCAACCCCATGAACTGCAGCACGCCAGGCCTCCCTGTCCATCACCAACTCCCGGAGTTCACCCAAACTCACATACATCGAGTCGGTGATGCTATCCAGCCATCTCATCCTCTGTCGTCCCCTTTTCCTCCTGCCCTCAATCCCTTCCAGCATCAGAGTCTTTTCCAATGAGTCAACTCTTCACATGAGGTGGCCAAAGTATTGGAGTTTCAGCTTCAGCATCAGTCCGTCCCAAGAACACCCAGGACTGATCTCCTTTAGGATGGACTGGTTGGATCTCCTTGCAGTCCAAGGGACTCTCAAGAGTCTTCTCCAACACCACAGTTCAAAAGCATCAATTCTTCAGCACTCAGCTTTATTCACAGTCCAACTCTCACATCTATACATGACCACTGGAAAAACCATAGCCTTGACTAGATGGACCTTTGTTGGCAAAGTAACGTTTCTGCTTTTCAATATACTATCTAGGTTGGTCATAACTTTCCTTTCAAGGAGTAAGCGTCTTAATTTCATGGCTGCAATCACCATCTGCAGTGATTTTGGAGCCCCCAAAAATAAAGTCTGACACTGTTTCCACTGATTCTCCATCTATTTCCCATAAAGTGATGGGACCAGATGCCATCTTCATTTTCTGAATGTTGAGCTTTAAGCCAACTTTTTCACTCTCCTCTTTCACTTTCATCAAGAGGCTTTTTAGTTCCTCTTCACTTTCTGCCATAAGGGTGGTGTCCTCTGCATATCTGAGGTTATTGAAATTTCTCCCGGCAATCTTGATTCCAGCTTGTGCTTCTTCCAGCCTAGTGTTTCTCATGATGTACTCTGCATATTAAACCATTAATCTGCTGGTCTTTCTCTGGGATATGAGTCACTGCATGTACATATTGTCTCAAACAAGTATTCTTTCTACTCAAGTTATACATTTTAACTGGCAGAAAATTAGAGAAAGTGATTGTTTTACCTAATATGAAGATCATTTACAACTCTTTTGCTCCTCTGTCCTCTACAACTTCTGGGATTTTTTTCTACGAACTGCGAAAATCATATCTAGAAGAGATCCTAAAATGTATGGTTATTCCTCTTGTGAGAAGTGAGGAGGCAACTGAAAGTTTTTGTGATATTATTCCAGAATTATGCTGCTAATGGAAGACTTATGACTCCCTAGAATATACTATTTTGTTTCCTTTTTGACCCCAAGGTGTAACATCAATAACATGCTGCTAAGTCACTTCAGTCGTGTCCGACTCTGTGCGACCCCATAGATGGCAGCTCACCAGGCTCCCCCATTCCTGGGATTCTCCAGGCAAGAACACTGGGGTGGGTTGCCATTTCCTTCTCCAATGCATGAAAGTGAAACATGAAAGTGAAGTCTCTCAGTCCTGTCCAACTCTTAGCGACCACATGGACTGCAGCCTACCAGGCTCCTCCATCCATGGGATTTTCCAGGCTGGAGTCCACAGGAACTGGAATTGGGTGAATATTTTACTTATAGGTGCATACTGATAACATTACACAATGTTTTGTATCTTTGAATCCACAATAAGGATGCTGAATGTATAATAAATAATTGTATTTTAAAATAGTGGTTATACTGGTTTAAAAGTTTGGTTATAAAAGTACATTTTGATAATGTGAAGTATAATTAAACAGATTTCCATTATTTTAATAGCCCATCATATTTCAAAAACAGTTGATAAATTATTAAATTAGAAATTAGACTAGATTGATGATATAGGAAGATAAAATGAATTTTAAAAATCTACTTCAGTTTTTAACATATAAAAATTCTTATCTTCTCAGTTTGTCCATCAAATAAAACAATATTCATTTTACATTTACTGTCAAATATGCAATATATACCTTGAAATAGAAATGGTCCCTCAGGGTAAATGATAATGAAATTCCTTCAATTACATTTTATGATTATGACCTTTATTTCAACAATAATTTAACAGTATAATTAAAGTTGAAGTCATTTTCATTTCTAAAAATATATTCTTTATCCCCTTTTCTGCAATTTAATGAAGTGATTTTCCATCTCAATCTGCAATACTGATTATAAATTTTAATATCATTTTTCAATAAAGTTCCTCTATTTTATTTATCTTAGACAGTTGTCCAAAGACAATCTTTGTGCTTCTTAAAAATTAACAAACACTTTGATTTATCAGCAAATACTTGAGTAATACAGATTGAAGTAAATATATAACTATTATTTAAGTGTAAACGTATTTTAAATATATATGTAAGCAAATTTTTCCTTTAAAATTTTTTATGATGTGAGAACTTCACATTTTTTGGAGAGAAATCTCTATTTTTTGCCATTCTTAAATGAAGACATTAGTAATGATTTGATAATAACCAAGGATTATTACTACTTAATAATAGGTAGTAAACTATGCTAATAAATTATACACTAAAACTTTGTAGAAATAGTTGCAAAATCTCCTTTCTTCAATAGGAAAAAAATGTTAGCATATTAAATTTTACACTGCAATGATATTTACCTACTATATTCAGTGTACTTTTTTGAAGGCATGAAAGCTAATTCATTCTAGACATGAAAGGATAGTTTTTTAAAAAGTCTTATCCATTTGTTTTTCTTCTATTTCTCTTTATTATTACTAAAGTTGATGTATTGCTTGGAACTACTATTAATATTAAATATTTGATGAATTACATCAGGCTAACCCTCTCTGAATTTAATCATTCTTCATTTTAGAGTAGAAATAACTTGACAGTTTATTTTTAGAAAAGGAACTAAATTCAGCATGCAATTTGAGCTCCTTTTTAATGAAAAAATCTGATTTGTGAGTCACTATGCATGTCTCTATTTCTCACCTAAAGATTTTACTGTCTACTGCTCTGCTTGAACTTAAGCATATATATCAACAAACAAAAATGTTGGAAGTGCATAATAAGTGTGTAAACTTGTGTTTACTCATCTATATTGAATGTCTCTTTCTATATGTTTTAGCAAAAGTGTTTTATTATTTAAATATGTAATATTTTTCTTTTGATTTGTAAATTATGCACATTATATATAATTTGGAAAGAAAAAACAAGAAACATACTTGTAAATGATGCAAATTGGAAGAGATTCAAAATATGAACATTTTATTGACTTTCTATTTAGTCTTTTTAATGTTTACACATACAACTATATTCATTATATTCAATACATATATTTGGTTTTCACATACTATGTATATATCAAACATATATATATATATATATATATGATTTTTATTCATCTATAATCACCTAGTTCATACTCTTTATAGTCTTTTCCTTCCTTTCAAAAGAAGGTAAATTTACTATATTAAAAATAAATATAATGTAGATAAATTCCCTGGGGTAAATATTTGAAACACATATTAGTAAGGGCCATATATTCTTATATTTTTGAAAATGGAAGTTTAGTAATTATTATTACAAAAATGAAAACAAAAAGAAATCAGTTACTAGTATTTTTTCCCATTAGTAAGTGTTTATCTGATTAGTTAGAGCTACATCTAAAATTTGGATCCAAGATTTAATAAAATTTTGAGTCTACAAAATTATGTAATATCTGTAAACTTTAGCATTTGTGTATAAAAATAGTGATAATGATACTGCCACCTATGACTATTGTAAATATTATATAAGAAAATTGTAACAGCTAAAATTGTAAAAGTAATGAAGAACAACTGTTTTTATTCTTTAAAATGAGCCTAAGATCTGGGTAGGAGCTGTATTCTAAATCATTTCTATATTAAAAATTCCATATAGAATTGAAATTTTTCATCAAATTGCATGAAAAAATTAAAAAGTCTGAACAATATATTATTATTTATTTTAAGAAACATTATACCATTAATATTGCCAACAATGTTGATATTATCTCAATATTTTCAACAATACACATTGTATTTAAATAGTCATTGCCAATTTGACAATTTTGGCATTTACCAATTTTGAAGCATTTTGTAGCAATTTACAGTTAAACCAACTTTCTTTGAAGAAGTTTAATTCTAGAGCCAGAATACCTGAATTCAAATTCCAGTTCTGCCATATAATATAGATATGATAAAGCTGAGAAGCTTGTAATTATATAAATAATGTATAAAAAAAATAATGTATAAAAAAAAAAATGCAACCCAATAGACTCTACAGTCTATGGAATTCTCCAGGCCAGAATACTGGAGTGGGTAGCCTTTCGCTTCTTCAGGGGATCTTCCCAACACAGGGAGGGAACCCAGGTCTTCTGCATTGCAGGCAGATTCTTTACCAGCTGAGCCACATGGGAAACCCAAGAATACTGGAGTGGGTAGCCTATCCTTTCTCCAGTGGATCTGCTGAACTGAACCAGAGTCTTCTGCATCACAGGTGGATTCTTAACCAATTGAGCTATCAGGGAATCCCACATAATGTATAAATACTTGAAATATATACATGTATGAAGAAGTGAAGTGAAGTCGCTCAGTCATGTCCGACTCTTCGCATCCCCATGAATTGTTGCCTATCAGGCTCCTCCGTCCATGGGATTTTCCAGGCAAGAGTACTGGAGTGGGTTGTCATTTCCTTATCCAGGGATCTTCCCCACCCAGGGATTGAACTCAGGTCTCCTGCATTGTAGGCAGACGCTTTTACCATCTGAGACACCAGGGAAGCCAATTTCATATATATGTATATGCATACTTTATATGCATATATACCTTATATATGTTTATAAAATACTCCTAGTTCTTAAATTTGAACAAATTCAGAATCACTAATTTATTTTTAATGTAAAGATTAAAAGCATTTTTTCAAGTTATTAATGTTAAATATTTGTCCAATTGCTGTATAAAAATTAAAGGAGTTTAAATTTGCTAGTGCCAGTCATATGCATATGTTGACACACGGGATATCTTTTTTTTCCCACAGTAATATTAAGAAATACATATTTTCTTATAGCCAGCAGTTTTGCAGAAAATTATAATGCAAATTAAAAACACTGAATCACTGACTTCTTCATTGCATCATACTGTTAGGTAGTTAGAATAGGAAAAAGGAGTCCAGAATGGCGGTGGCTAAAAGACAAGGAAGGTAAAAGCCTGAAAAAATAGAACAAAGGAAGATCTGAGGACCGGAGTGAGGACTTCAGTTAGAACAAACAGCACTCCTGGCTAGCCCAATTTACATAGAGCAGGGGAAAGAAAAAAAAAAATAGAAAGAGGAGCCAAAGGGCCGGGGGTCTCTCTCTCCGGCTTTCTCTCTTCCTCTCTCTCACTCACTCTTGCTTGCTCTCTCTCCTCTATGCGTCTTTTGGGTTGGCACGCCCTCATGCCTTGAGGGTGTATTTTCTTTTATTTTCTAAATAAAACTGATCTGTAACACGGAGTTGTAACACTGATCTGTCCTAGAGGTGTGACATGGTCTGTCCGAGGGCTTCAACATTGGTCCGTACCTTCACATTTTTGTTTTGACAGACAGAACCGAGGAAAGTTCACACTTCCCGGACAATACCAACTAATTTGTTTTATTCAGCCTCGGCTCCAAGGTCTTAAATCCTCTGGATTTTAAATAACTAACAACTACAGTTGCATATTACAAATTTAATGCTCCATTTGAATATACTTGCAGTTTTAAAAGATAGTATTTCACAACTGGTTTATATGTTAGGTGGCATTACAATTTAGATTTTCGTATCAGCAAACAGCACACACACACACACACACACACACATACACACACATACACCCCACACACCTTTAGAATTAAGAAGGAATAATTTTCTAAGGAAAGTCATCTGTCTTTAATCCTTGGCCACAAATTATCTTGTCTTGCTCTACCTTTTGCTTTTTTCCTAATGAAATTTTCTCACTCATTATCTGATTGATTACTGACATAAGATTAGTTGGCACAGCCTCTATGGCAAACCATTTGGCAGTATTTTACAATTTGAAACTTATAATTGGTGAATAACTCAGCATTGTGGCTCCTGTTTACTCAAAAAGGCCAAAACGTGAATTTATAAAAAGACTTGGATATAATTACCCATAGTAGACTTATTTTCAGTAGCTAAAAATTGATGACAATCCATATATACGTGAATAGGGACATGGATAAACATATTGTGAAGTATTCATACAATGAGATGCAACACAGAAGGAAAAGACTACAGATAAATGCAACACACGGAGAAGGCAATGGCACCCCACTCCAGTACTCTTGCCTGGAAAATCCCATGGATGGAGGAGCCTGGTAGGTAGGCTGCAGTCCATGGGGTTGCTAAGAGTCAGACACGACTGAGCCACTTCACTTTCACTTTTCACTTTCATGCATTGGAGGAGGAAATGGTAACCCACTCCAGTGTTCTTGCCTGGAGAATCCCAGGGACAGGGGAGCCTGGTGGGCTGCCGTCTATGGGGTCGCACAGAGTTGGACACGACTGAAGTGACTTAGCAGTAGCAGCAGCAGCAGCAAATGCAACACAAGGCTGAGTGAAAGTTTCTACAAACCTAGAATACATGCCATATGATTGCATTTATGAAGTTTTTGATTAGTGATTAGGTATTGATTTGGTATAACACACTGGTGGTAATGAGAAATGCTGGACTGGGTGAAGCACAGCTGGAATCAAGATTGGCAGGAGAAATATCAATAACCTCAGATATGCAGATGACACCACCCTTATGGCAGAAAGTGAAGAAGAACTGAAGAGCCTCTTGAAGCAAGTTAAAGAGGAGAATGAAAAAGTTGGCTTAAAACTCAATATTCAGAAAACTAAGATCATGGCATCTGGTTCCATCACTTCATGGCAAATTGATGGGGGAAACAATGGAAACAGTGAAAGACTTTATTTTGTGGGGCTCCAAAATCACTTCAGATGATGACTACAGCCATGAAATTAA
Source organism: Bos taurus (assembly GCF_002263795.3). Taxonomy (NCBI): domain Eukaryota; kingdom Metazoa; phylum Chordata; class Mammalia; order Artiodactyla; family Bovidae; genus Bos; species Bos taurus. The sequence continues at coordinate 9,355,896 of NC_037333.1, forward strand.
AAGATGCTTGCTCCTTGGAAGAAAAGTTATGACCAACCTAGACACCATATTAAAAAACAGAGACAGTACTTTGCCAACAAACATACTCAAAACTATGTTTTTTCCAGTATCCATGAATGGATGTGAGAGTTGGATAATAGAGAAAGCTGAGCATTGAAGAATTGATGCTATTGAAGTGTGGTGTTGGAGAAGACTCTTGAGAGTCCCTTGGACTGCATGGAGATCCAACCAGTCCATCCTAAAGGAGATCAGTCCTGGGTGTTCATTGGAAGGACTGATGTTGAAGCTGAAACTCCAATACTTTGGCCATTTGATGCGAAGAGCTGACTCATTTGAAAAGATCCTGATGCTGGGAAAGATTGAAGGTGGGAGGAGAAAGGGACAACAGAGGATGAGATGGTTGGATGGCATCACTGACTTAATGGACATGAGTTTGACTAAGTTCTGGGAGTTGGTAATGGACAGGGAAGCCTGTCATGTTGCAGTCCATGGGGTCACGAAGAGTCAGACATGAGTGAGCAACTGAACTGAACTGAAATGCTGGTAATAGAAATAAGAAAATGATTTTCTCTGGATTGAAATAAAGGGGGAATTGTTTGGAAATAAGCACTAATGGACTTTCTTTAGTTACACATTTGTATAGAATTGGCAAAATTCACCAATTAGAACACATGAAAATATATTTTATTTTTATCATATATAAACTGCACCTGAAAATTTTCTATATATATATTACCAAGTTACTGGGTAAGACTATATGAAAATCTATCTGACTCTTTTCCTTCTTCCAAAATAAAGGAAATGGAAAAGTTTCCCTTCAAATTACTAGAACATAATTTTGTCTACCAATTAGAGATCCAGATGAATAAATTTCCAAGCATTTGTGATACAATTAGGGGGAAAATGGGGGGAAATAGAGAAACAAAGTACATATAAAAGTGTATTTTTCTCTTTACTATGATTTAAAATTTTTGCAGATGGAGATATTTTGTACACTCAATGCACAGGTAATATTAAATTTTGTTATGTCAATTTTGAATTTATTTATTCTCAGTTTATTTTCATTGAGGAATAATTGGTATACATTTTTTATATGTTTCACATGTACAAAAATTCTTCGTTTATAAACTGTACTGGGTGATGACCACCAAAAGTTTATTTTCCGTCATCTTAGAATTGGTTGTTCACTACTACAGAGCTGGTTCAACCTTCCCTTCCCCCTTTCCCTCTGGTAACCAGTAATCTACTCTGTCTCCATGTGTTTGATTTTGTTTGTTTTGCTCACTTGTTTACTGTCTGTTTATATTTATATTCTACATACTTATTAAATCATTCAGTACCTGTCTTTCTCTGTCTAACTTATTTCACTTTGTATAAAACCCTTTAGGTCTATATATGTTGTGACAAATGACTTGATTTTATTGCTTTCTATGGCTGAGTGTTGTTACTTCGTGTATATCACACATTCTTTATCCATTAATGTGTTGAGGGACACGTAGGATACTTCCATATCTTGGCTACTGTGAATAAAGCTGAAGTGAACATGGGGTGAATATGTCTTTGAATTAGCACTTTTGTATTTGAAAAAATACCCAAAAGTTGGATATTTAAATCATATGGTGGTTCTATTATTTTTTTAAATTTTATTTTATTTTTAAACTTTACAATATTGTATTAGTTTTGCCAAATATCAAAATGAATCCACCACAGATATACATGTGTTCCCCATCCTGAACCCTCCTCCCTCCTCCCTCCCCATACCATCCATCTGGGTCATCCCAGTGCACCAGCTTTTGAGGAATTACCAAACTGTTTTCCACAATGACTGCACCAGTATACATTTCTATCAACAGTGTGTGGCTACACCTTTGCCAGCACTTGTTGCTTACCTTTTTGATAACAACCATTCTACAGGCAAAATGCAGTATCTCACTTTGGTTTTGATTTGCATTTTTCTAAAAATTATAATTTTGAACAACTTATCATGTGCCTGTTGGCTATCTGCATTTCTTCTTTGAAAAAATGTCTATTCAACTCCCCTGCCCATTTTTTAATAAGGTTGTATCTTTTTTTTTTTTTTTTTGGTTGTTAATTGTGTGAGTTATTTATGTACTTGTATATTGTCTTTATCAGAAATATCATTTACAGCTATCTTCTCCTATTCAATTAATTGTCTTTTAATTTTGTTGATTTCCTTTGCTACACGAAAGGTTTTTATTTGATGTATTTGATTTGTGTATTTGTTTTCTAGTTTCTCTAGCCTGAAGTTCAGTTCAATTCAGTAGCTCAGTTGTGTCCGACTCTTTGTGACCCCATGAACCACAGCACGCCAGCCCTCCCTGTCCATCACCAACTCCCAGAGTCCACCCAAATCCATGTCCATTCAGTCGGTGATGCCATCCAGCCATCTCATCCTCTGTCATCCTCTTCTCCACCTGCCCTCAATCTTTCCCAGCATCAGGGTGTTTTCAAATGAGTCAGCTCTTCACATGAGGTGGTCAAGGTATTGGAGTTTCAGCTTCAACATCAGTCCTTCCAATGAACACCCAGGACTGATCTCCTTTAGGTTGGACTGGTTGGATCTCCTTGCAGTCCAAGGGACTCTCAGAGTCTTCTCCAACACCACAGTTCAAAAGCATCAATTATTCAGTGCTCAGCTTTCTTTATAGTCCAACTCTCAACAACATACATGACCACTGGAAAAACCATAGCCTTGACTAGATGGACCTTTGTTGACTAGCCTAAAGAGATATATCCAAAAATATATTGTTGAGGCCAATGTCAAAGAGCATATTAACTTGTTTTCTTCTACGAGTTTTATAGTTTCAGATCTTACATTCAAGTCCTTAATCCATTTTGTGTTGATTATTTAATATAATGTGAGACAGTGGTCAAGTTTTAATTTTTTGCCTATGGCTGCTAATTTTCCCAACTTTGTACCTAGAAGACTTTCTTCACTCTATGATCTTTTTTCCTTTGTCATATCTTAATTGTCCATACACATGTGGGTCTATTTATGAGTATTATATTATTTATTGATATATTTATCTGTTTCCCTGCTAATGTCTTTATTTTTTGATTACCATGGCTTTGTAGTATAGTATGAAGTCAAGGAATGTGATACCTCTAGCTTTGTTCTTTTTTCTTACAATAGCTTTAGCTATTTGGGGTCTTTTGTGTTTCCATATAAACTTTAGAATTTTTTGCTACTGTAAAAGTGTCCTTAGAATATTTTAGGTATTACATTGACTCAGTAGATTGTTTTAGGCAAACAGTCATTTTGACATTATTAAATCTTATAATCCATAAACATGGAGTTTCTTTCCATTTATTTATATGTTCTTCAATTTCTTACAAAGCATTACAATAATTTTAGTGTACTGGTCTTTAACCTCCTTGATTAAATTTATCCCTAGGCATTTTATTCTTTTTATTGACATTGTAACTGGGACTGTTTTCTTAATTTCTCTGTCAGCTAATTGTTAATATAAAGAAATGCAGCATTTTTTTCTATATTGATTTTGTATCCTGCAACTTTTCAGTATACATTTATTAGTTCTAACAGTTTTTGGTGGAGTCTCCAATGTTTTCTATATGCAGTATCATGTCATCTGTCAATGGTAACCATTTTACTTTGTTTCCAATTTGAATGTCTTTTATTTCTTTTTGTGACCTAATTGCTCTAAGACTTCCAACACAATGTTGAATCAGAGTGGTGGGAATATGCATTGTTGATGGCCTTCAGTTTTTCACCATTGACTTTGATGTTAGCTGTGGGCTAGTCATATAACCTTTATTCCATTGAGATATATTCCTTGTATATCCAGTTTATTGAGAATTTTTATTATAAATAAATATTAGAGTTTAAACTTGTTAATTTTTCCTCCATTTATTAAGATGATTATATGGTTTTTATCCTTCTTTATTTGTTAAAGTGGTTTATCACATTGATTGATTTGTTGATACTAAAGCATACTTGCATTCCTGCAATAAATTCTACTTGATCACTGTATATGATCCTTTAATTTATGGTTCTATTTGGTTTGCTAATATTTTGTTGAGAATTTTTACATCAGAGATATTGACCTGTTATTTTCTCTTTTGTGTATTGTCTTTGTCTGGTTCTGGGGTCAAAACCAGACTTTTTAACTTCACAAAATGAGTTAGGAATTTTTCAACTTTTAGAATAGTTTGAGAAGGATAGATATGAAATCTTTAAGGGTTTGCAAGAAGTCACCTGTGAAACTGTTTCGTTCTGGACTTTTGTTTATTTGGGGATTTAGATAACTGTTTCAATCTACCTTCAGATTTCATATTTCTTCCTGATTTAGCCTTGAAAGTTTGTGTGATTCTAAGAGTGTGTCCCTTTCTTCTAGGCTGTCCAATTTGTTTACAGATAGCTGTTCACAATATTCTCTTCTATACATTTGTATTTCTGTGGTATTCATTGTAATTTCTCATCTTTCATTTCTGATTTTATACATTAGAGCCCTCTCTTTTTCCTTAGTGAACCTTGCTAAAGGTCTGTCAACTTTATGTTTTCAAAGAACCAGCTCTTATTTTAATTGATCTTTTTTATTGCCTTTTTAGTCTCTATTTCATGAATTTCTGTTCTAGTATTTATCACTTCCTTTCTTATACTGGCTTTGTTCTTTTTGTTCATTTGTTCTTTATCTTGTTCCTTTAGGTGTAAGGTTACCTTGTTTATTTGCAAATTTTGTTGTTTCTTGCCATAGTTTGTATTGCTATAAACTTCCTAACACTACTTTTGCTTCATCCCCTAAACTTCATCATTTCATATTTTCATTTTCATTGTCTTCAAGTAATTTTAAATTTTCTCTTTTGATTTCTCTTCTGATCCAACTGCTGTAGTATGTTTTCAGTTTCCACATTTTTGAAGATTTTTTCTAGTTGTTGATTTCTAGTTTCATACCGTTGTGATCACAGGGAAAAAATGCTTGATATAATTTCAGTTTTCTCAAATTTATTGAGACTTGTTATATGTCCTAAAATATGGTTTATTCTTGAGCAAGTTTTCATGTGCATTTGAAAAGAATATGTATTCTTCTGCATTTGGATAAAATGTTCTGTAAAAGTCTATCAAATCCACCTGGTCTAATGTTTCATTTGAGGTCATTGTTTCCTTGTTGACATTCTTTGGGCATGATATATCCATTGTTTTAAGTGAGGCATTAAAGTACCCTACTATTCTTATGTTGCTGTCAATTTATCCCTTTAGCTTTGGTAATAATTATTTTATGCATTTGGTGCTCTTATGATAAGGGTGTATACATACATATATATACATATATGTACATATATGTGTACATATATATATATATTAATAACCACTATTTATCTTGATAACTAACTTCATATACAGTTCATTTTTTTAAATTTTATTTTATTTTTAAACTTTACAAATTGTATTAGTTTTGCCAAATATCAAAATGAATCTGCCACAGGTATACATGTGTTCCCCATCCTGAACCCTCCTCCCTCCTGCCTCCCCATACCATCCCTCTGGGTCGTCCCAGTGCTCTAGCCCCAAACATCCAGTATCGTGCATCGATCCTGGACTGGCATCTCATTTCATACATGATATTTTACGTGTTTCAATGCCATTCTCCCAAATCTTCCCACCCTCTCCCTCTCCCACAGAGTCCATAAGACTGTTCTATACATCAGTGTCTCTTTTGCTGTCTCGTACACAGGGTTATTGTTACCATCTTTCTAAATTCCATATATATGCGTTAGTATACTGTATTGGTGTTTTTCCTTCTGGCTTACTTCACTCTGTATAATAGGCTCCAGTTTCATCCACCTCATTAGAACTGATTCAAATGTTTTCTTTTTAATGGCTGAGTAATACTCCATTGTGTATATGTACCACCGCTTTCTTATCCATTCATCTGCTGATAGACATCTAGGTTGCTTCCATGTCCTGGCTATTATAAACAGTGCTGCGATGAATATTGGGGTACATGTGTCTCTTTCCCTTCTGGTTTCCTCAGTGTGTATGCCCAGCAGTGGGATTGCTGGATCATAAGGCAGTTCTATTTCCAGTTTTTTAAGGAATCTCCACACTGTTCTCCACAGTGGCTGTACTAGTTTGCATTCCCACCAACAGTGTAAGAGGGTTCCCTTTTCTCCACACCCTCTCCAGCATTTATTATTTGTAGACTTTTGGATCGCAGCCATTCTGACTGGTGTGAAATGGTATCTCATCATAGTTTTGATTTGCATTTCTCTGATAATGAGTGATGTGGAGCATCTTTTCACGTGTTTGTTAGCCATCTGTATGTCTTCTTTTGAGAAATGTCTATTTAGTTCTTTGGCCCATTTTTTGATTGGGTCGTTTATTTTTCTGGAGTTGAGCTGTAGGAGTTGCTTGTATATTTTTGAGATTAGTTGTTTGTCAGTTGCTTCATTTGCTATTATTTTCTCCCATTCTGAAGGCTGCCTTTTCACCTTGCTAATAGTTTCCTTTGATGTGCAGAAGCTTTTAAGTTTAATTAAGTCCCATTTGTTTATTTTTGCTTTTATTTCCAATATTCTGGGAAGTGGGTCATAGAGGATCCTGCTGTGATGTATGTCAGAGAGTGTTTTGCCTATGTTCTCCTCTAGGAGTTTTATAGTTTCTCATCTTACATTTAGATCTTTAATCCATTTTGAGTTTATTTTTGTGTATGGTCTTAGAAAGTGTTCTAGTTTCATTCTTTTACAGGTGGTTGACCAGATTTCCCAGCACCACTTGTTAAAGAGATTGTCTTTAATCTATTGTATATTCTTGCCTCCTTTGTCAAAGATAAGGTGTCCATATGTGCATGGATTTATCTCTGGGCTTTCTATTTTGTTCCATTGATCTATATTTCTGTCTTTTGCCAGTACCATACTGTCTTGATAACTGTGGCTTTGTAGTAGAGCCTGAAGTCAGGTAGGTTGATTCCTCCAGTTCCATTCATCTTTCTCAAGATAGCTTTGGCTATTCGAGGTTTTTTTGTATTTCTATACAAATTGTGAAATTATTTGTTCTAGCTCTGTGAAGAATACCATTGGTAGCTTGATAGGGATTGCATTGAATCTATAAATTGCTTTGGGTAGTATACTCATTTTCACTATATTGATTCTTCCAATCCATGAACATGGTATATTTCTCCATCTATTAGTGTCCTCTTTGATTTCTTTCACCAGTGTTTTTTAGTTTTCTATGTATAGGTCTTTAGTTTCTCTAGGTAGATATATTCCTAAGTATTTTATTCTTTCCATTGCAATGGTGAATGGAATTGTTTCCTTAATTTCTCTTTCTGTTTGCTCATTATTAGTGTATAGGAATGCAAGGGATTTCTGAGTGTTGATTTTATATCCTGCAAGTTTACTATAATCATTGATTAGTTCTAGTAATTTTCTGGTGGAGTATTTAGAGTTTTCTATGTAGAGGATCATGTCATCTACAAATAGTGAGAGTTTTACTTCTTCTTTTCCAATTTGGATTCCTTTTATTTCTTTTTCTGCTCTGATTGCTGTGGCCAAAACTTCCAAAACTATGTTGAATAGTAATGGTGAAAGTGGGCACCCTTGTCTTGTTCCTGACTTTAGGGAAAATGCTTTCAATTTTTCACCATTGAGGATAATGTTTGCTGTGGGTTTATCATATATAGCTTTTATTATGTTGAGGTATGTTCCTTCTATTCCTGCTTTCTGGAGAGTTTTTATCATAAATGGATGTTGAATTTTGTCAAAGGCTTTCTCTGCATCTATTGAGATAATCATATGGTTTTTATTTTTCAATTTGTTAATGTGGTGTATTACATTGATTTGCTGATATTGAAGAATCCTTGCATCCCTGGGATAAAGTCCACTTGGTCATGGTGTATGATCTTTTTAATGTGTTATTGGATTCTGATTGCTAGAATTTTGTTAAGGATTTTTGCATCTATGTTCATCAGTGATATTGGCCTGTAGTTTTCTTTTTTTGTGGGATCTTTGTCAGGTTTTGGTATTAAAGTGATGGTGGCCTCACAGAATGAGTTTGGAAGTTTACCTTCCTCTGCAATTTTCTGGAAGAGTTTGAGTAGGATAGGTGTTAGCTCTTCTCTAAATTTTTGATAGAATTCAGCTGTGAAGCCATCTGGACCTGGGCTTTTGTTTCCTGGAAGATTTTTGATTACAGTTTCAATTTCCATGCTTGTGATGGGTCTGTTAAGATTTTCTACTTCTTCCTGGTTGAGTTTTGGAAAGTTATACTTTTCTAAGAAGTTGTCCATTTCTTCCATGTTGTCCATTTTATTGGCATATAATTGTTGATAGTAGTCTCTTATGATCCTTTGTATTTCTGTGTTGTCTGTTGTGATCTCTCCATTTTCATTTCTAATTTTATTGATTTGATTTTTCTCCCTTTGTTTCTTGATGAGTCTGGCTACTGGTTTGTCAATTTTATTTATCCTTTCAAAGAACCAGCTTTTGGCTTTGTTGATTTTTGCTATGGTCTCTTTTGTTTCTTTTGCATTTATTTCTGCCCTAATTTTTAAGATTTCTTCCCTTCTACTAACCCCGGGGTTCTTCATTTCTTCCTTTTCTAGTTGCTTTAGGTGTACGGTTAGGTTATTTATTTGACTTTTTTCTTGTTTCTTGAGGTATGCCTGTATTGCTATGAACTTTCCCCTTAGGACTGCTTTTACAGTGTCCCACAGGTTTTGGGTGGTTGTGTTTTCATTTTCATTCGTTTCTATGCAAATTTTGATTTCTTTTTTGATTTCTTCTGTGATTTGCTGGTTATTCAGCAGTGTGTTGTTCAGGCTCCATATGTTCAAATTTTTAATAGTTTTTCTCCTGTAATTGAGATCTAATCTTACTGCATTGTAGTCAGAAAAGATGCTTGGAATGATTTCTATTTTTTTTGAGTTTACCAAGGCTAGATTTATGGCCCAGGATGTGATCTATCCTGGAGAAGGTTCCATGTGCACTTGAGAAAAAGGTGAAATTCATTGTTTTGGGATGAAATGTCCTATAGATATCAATTACGTCTAACTGGTCTATTGTATCATTTAAAGTTTGTGTTTCCTTGTTATTTTTCTGTTTAGTTGATCTATCCATAGATGTGAGTGGGGTATTAAAGTCTCCCACTATTATTGTGTTATTGTTAAATTCTCCTTTCATACTTTTTAGCATTTGTCTTACATACTGTGTTGTTCCCGTGTTGGGTGTATATATATTTATAATTTTTATATCTTCTTCTTGGATTGATCCTTTGATCATTATGTAGTGACCATCTTTGTCTCTTTTCACAGCCTTTGTTTTAAAGTCTATTTTATCTGATATGAGTATTGCTACTCCTGCTTTCTTTTGGTCCCTATTTGCATGGAAAATCTTTTTCCAGCCCTTCACTTTCAGTCTGTATGTGTCCCCTGTTTTGAGGTGGGTCTCTTGTAGACAACATATGTAGGGGTCTTGTTTTTGTATCCATTCAGCCAGTCTTTGTCTTTTGGTTGGGGCATTCAACTCATTTACGTTTAATGTAATTACTGATAAGTATGATCCCGTTGCCATTTACTTTATTGTTTTGGGTTCGATTTTATACACCGTTTTTGTGTTTCCTGTCTAGAGAATATCCTTTAGTATTTGTTGGAGAGCTGGTTTGGTGGTGCAGAATTCTCTCAGCTTTTGCTTGTCTGAAAAGCTTTTGATTTCTCCTTCATACTTGAATGAGTTCCTTGCTGGGTACAATAATCTGGGCTGTACGTTATTTTCTTTCATTATTTTAAGTACGTCTTGCCATTCCCTCCAGGCTTGAAGAGTTTCTATTGAAAGATCAGCTGTTATCCTTATGGGAATTCCCTTGTGTGTTATTTGTTGTTTTTCCCTTGCTGCTTTTAATATTTGTTCTTTGTGTTTGATCTTTGTTAATTTGATTAATATGTGTCTTGGGGTGTTTCGCCTTGGGTTTATCCTGTTTGGGACTCTCTGGGTTTCTTGTACTTGGGTGATTATTTCCTTCCCCATTTTAGGGAAGTTTTCAACTATTATCTCCTCAAGTATTTTCTCATGGTTTTTTTTTTTTTTTTTGTCTTCTTCTTCTGGGACCCCTATGATTCGAATGTTGTAGCATTTAATATTGTCCTGGAGGTTCTGAGATTGTCCTCATTTCTTTTAATTCGTTTTTCTTTTATCCTCTCTGATTCATTTATTTCTACCATTCTATCTTCTAATTCACTAATCCTATCTTCTGCCTCTGTTATTCTACTATTTGTTGCCTCCAGAGTGTTTTTAATTTCATTTATTGCATTATTCATTATATATTGACTCTTTTTTATTTCTTCTAGGTCCTTGTTAAACCTTTCTTGCATCTTTTCAATACTTGTCTCCAGGCTATTTATCTGTGATTCCATTTTGATTTCGAGATTTTGGATCAATTTCACTATCATTATTTGGAATTCTTTATCAGGTAGATTCCCTATCTCTTCCTCTTTTGTTTGGTTTGGTGGGCATTTATCCTGTTCCTTTATCTGCTGGGTATTCCTCTGTCTCTTTATCTTGTTTAAATTGCTGATTTTGGGGTGTCCTTTCTGTATTCTGGCAGTTTGTGGAGTTCTCTTTATTGTGGCCTTTCATCACTGTGTGTGGGTTTTTACAGGTGGCTTGTCAAGGTTTCCTGATTAGGGAAGCTTGTGGCGGTGTTCTGGTGGGTGGAGCTGTATTTCTTCTCTCTGGAGTGCAATGAAGTGTCCAGTAATGAGTTATGAGATGTCTATGGTTTTGGGGTGACTTTGGGCAGCCTGTATCTTGAAGCTCAGGGCTGTGTTCCTTTGTTTCTGGAGAATTTGCTTGGTATATCTTGCCCTGGAACTTGTTGGCCCTTGTGTGGTGCTTGGTTTCAGTGTCGGTATGGAGGCATTTGATGAGCTCCTGTCAATTAATGTTCCTTGGAGTCAGGAGTTCCCTGGAGTCAGGGTTTGGATTTAAGCCTCCTGTTTCCAGTTATTGGTCTTATTTTTACAGTAGTTTCAAAACTTCTCCTTCTCTACAGCACCATTGATAAAACATCTACGTTAAAGATGAAAAGTTTCTCTACCGTGAGGGTCACCCAGAGAGGTTCACAGCGTTACATGGAGAAGAGAAGAGGGAGGAGGGAGTTAGAGGTGACCCGAATGAGATGAGGTGGAATCAATAGTGGAGAGAGTGGGCTAGCCAATAATCACTTCCTTATGTGCACTCCACAGCTGGACCGCTCAGAGATGTTCATGGAGTTTTACAGAGAAGAGAAGACAGAGGAAGGAGACAGAAGTGGCCAGGAGGATAAAAGGGGGGAATGAAAAGGAGGGAGACAGATCCAGCCAGTAATCAGTTCCCTAAGTGTTCTCCACCGTCTGGAACGCACAGAAATTCAGAGTTGGGTAGAGTAGAGAGGGGTTAGGGAGGAGACACAGGCAACCTGCTGGAGAAAAAGGAGAGTCCAAAGGGAGAGAGAGCAGTTAAGCCAGTAATCTCATTCCCTAGTGAAAAATGGGTACTGAAGATTGGGTTCTTAAAGGTACAAAATTGGTAACAAATACATAAAAGCAAAAATTAAAAATCTAGAGTAGAGTTTGGAATTTTAAAAATACGATGTTAAAGAAAAGAAGAAGGAAAAGAAAGAGAAAAAACGAACAAACAAAAACAAACAAGGTCACGAAAATTATAAAGAAAATATAGGTACAAAATTGATAACTAATACCAAAAAGTAAAGTTAAAAATCTAGAGTAGAGTTTGGAATTTCAAAAATACAACGTTAAAAAAAAGAAGAAGAAAAAGAAAGAGAGAGAAAAAAAAAAAAAAAAACAATGTCGCAAAAAATATAAAGAAAATACAGGTACAAAATTGATATCAAATACCAAAAAGCGTAAATTGAAAATCTAGAGTAGCATTTGGAATTTCAGATATACAATGTTATATAAAAGAAGAAGAGAAAGAAACAGAGGGAAAAAAAAGTCACAGAAATTATAAAAAAACTATAGGTACAAAATTGATAACAAATACCAAAAAGCTAAAATTAAAAATCTAGAGTAGAGTTTGGAATTTCATAAATACAATGTTAAAGAAAAGAAGAAGAAAAAAAAAAAAAAAACAAGGTCAAAAAATTATTTGAAATATATATATGAAGTTTGCTGAAAAAAAAATAGGGCCTTTTTTTTTTTTTGCAAAGTAATAGGTTATAAAAGTGAAAATTAAAGGAATAATAGAGGACTTACAATTTTTTTAAAAAATTAAAAAAAAAAAAAGAAAGAATGATCATAAAAATAGTAAAAATATATCGAGGACTTCCTCTGGTTTGTTGTGAGTATTGTGGGTTCAGCTCATTTTTGGCTAGTTCCTTGGTCCGATTTTTATTTCTCAAGATCTATAGGCCCCTTCCTATGTAGTCGGTAGTAACCACAGGGTTTTAATCTATTGCCTGTAGCTTCCAAGGCGGTTCCCTCTGTTATAGCTTCTTCTGTTTGCTGGACTCTTCAGTGTCTGGTTTCCGCCCTGACACAAAGGGGACGGTGGAGGACACTTTTTTTTTTTTCTTTTTAGGCTCACTTGTTCAGTCGCGCTGTGGGGAGGGAGGGATGCCGCAAACAAGTAACACTGGCGCGTGCTCGCAGTGACTCAGCCACTCTGGGTCTGCCCCCGCTCACGGCGCGTGTAGCCTCCCTGCCCACACTGCTCAGGCTCTAGGTTGTTCCGCCGGGAACCATCTGTGGCCAGCCCTGGGCTGCCTGCACCTCCCAGGTCCAAGCCATTCAGGTTCAGGCACTCGGGTAGTCCTCAGAGGCACAGACTCAGTTGGGCCTGCATTTTGTGCCCTTCCCAGGTCCGAGCAGCTCAGGTGATGAGGTGTTCAGCGAGCGCGATTGCTGTGACTTATCGCCTCCCTGCTGCTCGGTTATCTAGGTGTACAATCGGCACACCTTCTCAGGGAGATGTTGACCGTCCAGACCCCCAAGAAGTTTAGTTAGCAAAGAAGCCTGCTTAATAGTTTTATAGATAATGTCTCTCTGGGGCTGCGATTGCCCCCTTCCGGCTCTGGCTGCATGTCACCGGAGGGGGAAGGTCTGCAGCCAGCTATCTCTGTTCAGTCCTTTGTTCCGTGCACGGGCCTGGCAGTGTCTTAGGTTAGGGCTGGCTTTTCACGTGATAGATATCCCACAGTCTGGTTTGCTAGCCCAGATTATTTTGCTCAGATAGCGCTCAGGGTATTCAGGCAAGGTCCTTACTCTAAGCGATGCAGCCCGCGCTGTGCCTCCCTGCCCAGCCCCCGCTTGCTAATGGCGTGTGCAGGTGTCTGTGCTGCTTCTCTGCTGGGGGAGTTACCGTAGGGCTTGCAATCTGCGAGTTTTAATTGTTTATTTATTTTTTCTCCCTGTTATGTTGCCCTCTGTGCTTCCAAAGCTTGGCACAGATTCAGCAGTGAGGTTTCCTGATGTTTGGAAACTTCTCTCTTTTTAAGACTCCCTTCCCAGGATGGAACTCCGTCCCTCCCTCTTTTGTCTCTTTTTTTGTCTTTTATATTTTTTCCTACCTCCTTTCGAAGACTTGGGTTGCTTTTCTGGGTGCCTGATGTCCTCTGCCGGCATTCAGAAGTTGTTTTGTGGAATTTACTCGGCATTTAAATGCTCTTTTGATGAACTTGTGGGGGAGAAAGTGTTCTCCCCCTCCCCTCTGCCATCTTGGCTCCTCCCTCCTACAGTTCATTTTTGATTCATATTTTTTTTTGGCTTGAAGTCTATTTAGTCTGCTATGAGTAAGGCTACACTTGCCTTCTTTTGGCTATCATTTGCTTGGACACACATCTTCCATTCCTTTACATTTAGCCTTTGTTCATCTTTGGAGCTGAGGTGAGTTTCCTGGAAGGAACATCTAGTTAGTTTTTGTTTTATAATTCACTCAGCCACTTCTCTGATGGATTAATGCAATCTGTTTACATTTAGAGTGATTATTATGAGGACTTAGTACTGATATTTTATCTTTTTTTTTTTTTTTCCTGGTTGCATTGTACATTTTTTTTTTCCTTGTGTTTCTATTTGAAATGCTGGTTTGATGGTTTTCTATAATGATTTCCTCAGTTTCATTTTTTTATGTTCTGTGTCCCTAGATTTATGTTTTCTGGTTACTATGGTGTTTGTATAAAACATCTCATAGATAAAATAGTCTTTATTCTGCTGAGAGCATCTTATCCTCATTTACCTGTTTGAGATTCATCCTTTTCCTCTTTTTCTTTTATGTTTTTGTTGTCTCAAACTGTCTGTTTATATGGGAATCTATTATCAAATTGAAGTAGCTATAGTTGTTATTTCTACTTTTTCTTCCCTTTAAACTGTATTCTATTATAAATCATTTAAAAACCTATTGTGATAAAGAGTTGAAGTTTTCTGATTTTGTCTATTTATTACCTTATTCATAGTTTTATGTATTTTTGTTTTTGCTAGAAGATGTACTGTTGATGAATTCCTTCACATTTCTTTGGGAAATTTTTATTTCTCTTTCATATCTGAGCAATAATTTTGATAGAGTATACTTGGGTCAAAGTTTTAATCTTTCAGTATTTTGAGAATACCGTTCCACTCCCTCTTGGTATATAGATTTTCTGCTAAGAATTCTGCTGATAGCCTAATGGGAATTCTTTTGTAAGTTACCACCCTGGTTACATTTAAAATTCTTTCTCTTACATTGACCTTTGTCTTATTTTAATATAATGTGCCCTGAGAACTTCATCTTCTTCTGTTTTTTTTTTTTTTTTTTTTTCATTTAGGCAATTAGAGGTTGTCCTTGATTCACGGGCTTTATATAGTTTCTTTATACAGTTTTTGAGATTTTGGAAGTTCTCGTCTATTATTTCTTTAAATTAACACTCTGCTGTCTTCACCCTCCCTTCTCATTTTGGGATACCTATTACAATAATGTTGCCCTTCCTAAAAGCATCTGGTATCACTTAAGAGAATTTCCTCATTTCTTTATGTCTTATTTTTCCTTCCACATAGACTCATATTACTTCTAGATATCTATCTTTAAACTACCAAGCTTTGTTTCTATATGGTCTTCTCTATTTCTGGTGCTTTTTAATGCATCTTTCATCTTGTTTATTGATTTATTCAGCTACAAAATTTCTGTTTGTTTCTTTTTAGAGTTTCATTCTCTTTGGTAAAGTAGTCCTTCTGTTCATTAATTTTTATTCTTGAACAAAATTCTGCCTTTCTAATCTTTTTTGTAGCTCAGTAACTTTTTTCATGACAACTATTTTGAACACTCTATCAGGTAGATTCCAATATTTTATGGTATTTAATCTCAGTTTCTGGAGAACTATCTTCCATTTGTGGTACAGTGTTACTGCGGTTCTTCATGGTTTTGATGAATTTTTCCTCTGCCAGTACATAGATGCAAACACCTTTCTGCCTGATTCTAAGATTCAACATGTTAGAAATTAGAGACTTTAGTTTTCTAGCAGGTATATATACCACAAGTATTTGGTTTCTCTTACTTGAGCTGCCTCTGATTATATCTGCAAGACTGTATTTTCTAGGCTCTACCTCCTCTACCAGAGATGTAGCACTGTGCCCTTATTATTGCTTCCTGTGCCTCTGGAGTCATTGGTGTCTTTCTTCTGTCAGTGTTGCTGACATTGCTGCCTGGTGTACTAGGGTGATGGGATCTTCTCTTGAGGCTGGGAGTCCCTATCATATGCTCTGCTGCCTCACGGAAGGAGGGAGGGAGCCAGGGTTGTATGGGCATCTCAACCATGTCCATTGTTGTATGGTTGGTGGGCTTTGTCATTGAGGATGGTGGGTTTGGGCCCAGAGTCATGGGTGTCTTGGCATTTGGAAGAAGAGTCTCAGGCCCCATTGCCACTGCTGGTCAGTTATCTGTGGCTGCAGGTGCTGCTGTGGCCAGGAGACAAGTCATGCACGCATCCTCCCCTGCTACAACCAGCTTTTCTGGATCCATGCACTCAGATGTTACAGCAAGGGAGCTGAAATTGGTAGAACCACATCTGCTATTTTCTCAGTTCTTCTTCCTCTATGTTATCCATCCACTCACCTTTAGCTGCACAGATGTGTGGAATTCTCCAACATCCTGGTGTGTTAGGCAGAGGTACCTATTTTATATTGTGTATATTTTACTGGTTGCAGATTTAACAGGAGAGACAAAGGTAGCTTTTCACTTCATCATGTTGCTGTTATTACACACAGACTTCTCAAGTAATTTAAAATTAGGTAAGTTAACTGCTTTGGTTGTTTGATTCTAAGTAACATTTTGCTTATTCCCCTAATTCTATTCACTCTTTGAACATTCTGAAAATATTTGCTTTCAGACCTGTTATCTGGAAAAAAAAACACTAGGAAAGGAAAATATTTCAAAGGAGTAAAGTTTATCTATGACCCCAGTGATATATCTTTTCAAATGATACTTTCTTCTTTGAAAGCAAAGTCTTAGAAACTCAGTAATAAAATAGAACTATATTTTCTATAATTTCACAACCAGTTGAATTTTGGTAACTATTCTTCTCTTGAACTTTCGTGGTATCAAGAAATATATTCCTGGATTATCTGTCTTCCTAAATTTCTTCTGAGAAGTTAAAATAGTTTACAAATAGGAGTGACTTCCTAGGCATATTGAAAGGGAATTTCAAAAGGTTGCCTCTAGTATTCTAGAAATATTTATGAAAATAGACTTTCCACATAACTGTGCAAAAGCATTCAGAGCCTCAGAAATTTTGGTTTCAAGGAAAGTCATATTTTTAATAATTCCTTTCAGCATAGTTTCCATGTCCATATTAGTCATTTATTGCCTGTAGAAAGATTTGAGGATATTGCCCCTTGGTGCTATATTCTGTTTTCTTTCCTTAAACTATTATCAACAATTTACCAACAACCCAGCTTTTGTAGGCTTAAAACAAATTTAATTTTTCTTTAGCAGTTGATGAGGCTGCAAGTGAGAAAGAATAGCCAGGTTTTTAGAGAAATAAACCTTTATATTTCTGACAGAATGAAAAACAACCTGCTATGAGCAAAAAAAAAAAAAAATCCCAAATAAACATGAAGAAAACAAAAACAGTGGTATCATACTGTCTCCATGTAAAGATCAATTTGCATGTAAGAAACGGTCACCCCACTAGGAAAGTGACTAGTTCAGAGTCACTCATAATGAACATCCCCCAACACACACACACACACACACACACACAGAAATATACACATACTTTTATACACACAAATTCAAACACACTAACAAATATTTTCACATATTTGTTCATATTCTTATGTATACTCATAAATCCATATACAGAAGGCTCAGAAATCCCTTAGGATACTAGCTATTCCTTTTTATCATTTTCTGTTACTTGAAAGAAAGTGAAAATGAAAGTTGCTCAGTCATGTCCAACTCTTTGCGACCCCATGGACTGTAGCTTGCCAGGTTCCTCTGTCCATGGAATTCTCCAGGCAAGAATACTGGAGTGGGTTGCCATTTTCTCCTCCAGGGGATCTTCCCAAACCAGGGATCGAACCCAAGTCTCCTGCATTGCAGGTGGATTCTTTACCATCTGAGCCACCAGGGAAGCCTCTTCTATTAATTGCAGTATACTTAATAGAAAGTTTCATATATCTGATATGACCAATAAATACTGGATAAATATTAAAGATTAAAATATCCCAAGAAAGCTTGCAATATAAGATTTTTACTGCAATTCTATTTGCTTATTCCAGATCTAGAACAAGTGGGGATTCTATTGTTGTTGCAAAATGAAAGTAACAAAATTTTGGAATTTGCATTTCTGAGGTTATAAACAATCTTGACTTAGTGAAATGTCTCTATTACGAAACACATACATGCATACATATCTGCCTACCTACATACATATACAAAGCAGGGACAGAAAAATTCAATAGAGAGGACAAGGATTTTTAATTTTGAGAATGGCATTGAAACATGTATAATATCATATATGAAACGAATCGCCAGTCCAAGCTCGATGCATGATATTGGTTGCCTGGAGCTGGTGCACTGGGATGACCCAGAGGGATGGTATGGGGAGGGAGGAGGCAGGGGGGTTTGGGATGGGAAACACGTGTATACCTGTGGTGGATTCATGTTGATGTATGGCAAAACCAATACAATATTGTAAAGTAATTAACCTCCAACTAAAATAAATAAATTTATATTAAAAAAATTTTGGTCCTATGGACAGGGTTTTAACAGTGCTGGGAAGGATTGGGGGCAGGAGGAGAAGGGGAAAAGAGAAGATAAGATGGCTGGATAGCATGGGTTTGGGTAGACTCGTGGAGTTGGTGATGGACAGGGAGGCCTGGCGAGCTGCGATTCATGGGTTTGCAAAGAGTCAGACACGACTGAGTGACTGAACTAACTATGAACTAACTATTTTCTTTATATTATTTTGCCCAATACTTACAAATGTAGGCATTTGAAAATTTCAATTTGTGTTTTCAATAGATGCCATGACCCTAACCCTAACCCTAACTTTCACCATAACTGGTGTTCAATGAATGTTTGTTAAAAGGCTTAATTAGTGAGTTTTTGATATGTGGCAAAAATTAGGTATCTGAAAGCTTTGTTCCCAAAGAAATATTCAGAAGTACTGAAGTTTGGAGAAGAAAAAGGAGATTTTACTTATTCTATCAAATTATAAACACTGATCACCAACTAAATAAGATCTAAAGGAGGAAAATGAGATTTCTCTAATAGAAGAAGATAGAAGTACTATGAAAATTCATACCAAGAATTATTTTACAATTATACTAGATCAGTGAATGTCACATCCTAACCTTCTTAGCAAATTCAACTTTTAATACAACTATAAATTGATTTTCCAATATCATTGCAGTTAAAGGTTCCAAGATCAATGCACATGGGGTAATTTCATTCAGAAAACAGAATGATGTTTGAGATGATTTGGTTTTAAACATTAAATTGTCTAAAATTGATTTGTATTCTTAGGATTTCTGTCTAGACAATTCAGGTAGACAATGAACATTTTGCCTCTTTTTAAAATGGAAACTGTTGATATTTGTTTTTAAGATTATGTTTGTTAAAAGAAAAATGCCCTAAGGAAATAGCAACCCTATTCTTTGTCACATAGAACAAGCATTTGAAAATCACCAATGAATAATTTTTATGTTAGGCAATAAAAATAGATACTTTATTAATTTAAATACTGTACCATACACCATTAGTTGCACAATGATAATATTAAATTGCAGTTAAGTCCTTGATTCAAATTAAATAGAGGGGGCAATTTTTTATTCATTGCCAGTTAAATCAAAAATAAATAAATAGTCATTTGTGTTGAATAGATCCTATTGACATAATGTCCAAATAAAACTCTTTCAAAATTCTTACAACATATTTCTGAGTTAACTACAGAGAAATATCAATAATTTATCTAGAAGTACCCATTGACATTTAATTAACTAACGCTAACTATTTACACACAAGTTAAATACCTATCTGAGCAACCTAATTGAAGTGTTTCTGTGATGCTTTTATTGATTCAACTAACAACTTTTATCAAGTATCTCATCAGTTTTAGCTGTCTAGAGTAACAGCAACAAGCTTTACTATAACCATATCACACAGTAAATGTCTAAAATCATATTTTTTTTGTATAGGTGAGTACTAGTCATCCAAACTCACAGATAGTTGGATGTTACACTAATATTATTCATCTAAATAAATTTATTCAAAAACATTAAATAAGGCTAAGGAGAATGAGTAATTTTAAAAATATAAATAATGGTTTTAGAAGTATTAATTTGTGATTATATAAGCATAACCACTAAATTTATTCTATATTCCAAATCTACTAAGCAACCAGCACTTTTTTTACTCAGTACTCAAACATTCAAGTTATTTAAACTATAAATACTAAGCACAAGCATCCCAAAGGATTACATCATACAGCAAATATATTTTAGCATAAAAACAGCTATTGAAACAGTTTTGACATCCATCTTCATGTGATACAAAGTGCAGTATGAGTCAACTAACCTCTCACACAGCACTCGCATCTGAAATTAAACACTTCAATTGTAGTAATAAAATGTCAATTAAAAAGAGAAAGCATAAAGTTTTTTTGTAAATCTTAAACCCCTTACTTACTGTTAACAAATATATATGTTCCATTATTTACTGCTAAGTTAAAAAATGATCTTAGCCTAGTTAAAATTGTTCAGTTTCTTCCAGCTTAGTCATTATGTACATATTGTTAGAATGTCATTGTTTTGTTTGTAGATGCTGGCTTTTCTGCATACAAAAATATTATGATATATTAAACACACCAAAATGATGCAATGATTACTTTAATGCATCAAATATTTAAAAGTACCTAATTATCTTGGGTATCCTATAAATACTTTAGTATGGTCTGCTATGAACTGAATATCTGTGTCCCCTCAAAATTTATACACTGAAATCTTCACTCTTAAATTGATGGTAGTTAGAAGCTGGGACTTTGGGAGGTAATGATGTCATGAGAATGAATTTCTCATGAATGAGATTAGAGCCCTGATAAAAGATACCCCACAGAACTTTCTAGTTTTCTTTCAGTCATATGAGGATTCAAGGAGAAGATGACAGTCTTCAATTGAAAAAGAAACCTCAGCAGAACCCAACCATGCAGATGCCTTGATCACAGACTTTCTAACCTCCCAAATCATGAGAAAAAATTATGTTGTTTATAAGACACCCAGTTTATGGTAATTTGTTATAACAGTCCAAACTGAAGAGACAGGGACAAAACATTTAAGTCAGAAAAATTAGGTATTTTTAATTTCTAGGCTCAAATTTCTTAATTTTGGCTGCTAGCTCCAGGTCTAACTAATTACCCAGTAGCACTTCTCCATGTGGATAAGATGACAGAGCATCAACAAGCTCTTTATCAAAATCAGTACTATGTAGAAGTATTGTGATCTAAAAATGAACAAACAAAAACAACAGAATAATCAGGAAATATAGTTCTGGTAAAATACTACTAACAGATATATAGGAGATATGCCAATTTCCCTAAATGTTTCAATAATACCTTTTACATCATTTTTTTTTTCATTTTGGAATTTAATCCAGAAGCATGAATTGCATTTACTTGTAATGGAGAGCCATTTGAGTTTCTGATCATGTTTATCTGATAATAGATAGTAATTTAAAACAAATAAAGTATATGATAAAATTAAAATGTCCTAAATTGTTAGGGCAAGATGTGACATTCACTGACCTAGTATAATTGTAAAATAATTCTTATGGATGGCATGCAGTTCATGGATGAAAGAACAGCAACAGAAAGTTGATTTACGAGCACTGATACTTGTAAATCTGTAAGTCTACTGGCAGGAAATTGGTGCCTATTTTCCCAGGAAGTAGAAAGCAAGTTTATCTCCTAAGTGTTAGAAATGAGGTTGGAGAGTCAGAAGTATAAGTGACTGGAAACTTTTTAAGTAGTGTTGTGAAAAGAATGAGAAAGCTGATGAAGGAAATGAAAGGTTGTTCTGCAATATTTGGGGCAAACACGAAATTGGACAGTTTAAATTTTATAGTGGCAACAGTCTTTAAGTTTGTATGATTCACTGTGGCAGTGTATAGTGGCCTCAGAGTGGCAGAGAAAATGCACATTTGGAATTTCCCAGGACAGACATTTTTCCAGGTGAGTTAAAAACGTGTAGAGTGAGGAAAATGAGTGAAATTTTCAGTGAAAGTGCTTGAGTGATATACCATGTAGTCTTGTTGGGGAGCCAAAAACAAAAAACAAATAATGGTGGAATAACTACAAGGGTGGGGAACAAACACATATGAAAGAAAACAAGTAGAGTAGATACATTTTAAAAAGAACAAACTAAGATATTCAATTAAGAACTGAAATTCTCAATAGGCCAAATGTTTGGTGGGGGTAGACAAGATGCAAAGATAACAAAATATTGTAGAGAAATGATTTAGAGGCTCACATTATTAAAAGTACAGATGCAGCTTTGAGGAACGGTATCTGGTGGCTTTTGCTGAAAATGACACTGACTAGTCAGTAAGTGTGTATTGTCGGAAATTCCATATGAAATATGAAGTCTGTAGAAATATGGACAATATTCAACTAGAGAAACAGACATAATATAGGTTCCAATCCCACAATACATAAAGGAAGTTTATCTGACCATAATAATGTAAAGAAATGTGCTGAAGCAGGTAGCATTAGCCTTAAAGAAGCAAGAAAACTTTACAAAATATAAATGAGAAGAGAAGGCATCAAGCACATCTGAAATTTCAACTTTCAAATTTTAATCAAAAAAGGGTAAGCAAGAGAGGAAGAGCATAGTTGTCATTATCACACTAAAACAAAGAGAATGTAGATGGGAAAATTAAGAATGAGAGTTTGTTTAACAAAGGACAGAGAGTCCAAAATATACAGTGAAAAAAATTTGGAGAGAAGAGATGGGGGAAGCCTAGTTAGGAAAAATGAAAGTACAGATAACTATGAGACAGAAAGCATGCATACCAAAAAGATGATAGTGGTAACTGACAGTATGATTTTGTAAAACCTTAGCAAAGATAGTGATTAGAGATCACCCAGAGCGTTTAGGTTCCCAGGTGGTGGTAGTGGTAAAGAACCTGTCTGCCAACACAGGAGACATAAGAGATGTGGGCTCAGTCCTCTTGTCAGGAAGATCCCGGGGGAGGAAATGGCAAACCACTACAGTATGCTTGCCTGGAGAATCCCAAGGACAGAGGCGCCTGATGGGCTACAGTCCATGGGATCACAAAGATTCGGACATGACTGAAGACACTTAGCACACATGCACAGAGTAATTAGGTGTTTCTGATTGTATTTTATTCTTAATAGCACAAACCAGCCTACTTTGAAGAAGAATCTGTGGTTTGGATTCACTGTACTTTAAACGTGTTCTGAGGCTCCAGATAGAGGCTCTGAATTTACATCAATTTTATTTACACTCTTCAGTTCAGTTAATTAGTGGTGTCTGACTCTTTGTGACCCCATGGACTGCAACACACCAAGCTTCCCTGTCCATCACCAACTCCCAGAGCCTGCTCAAATTCATGTCCATTGAGTCAGTGATGCCATCCAACCATCTCATCCTCTTCTGTTCCTGCCTTCAGTCTTTACCAAAATCAGGGTCTTTTCCCATGAGTCATTTCCTCAAAGTATTGGAGCTTCAGCTTCAGTATCAGTCCTTCCAATGACTCTTCAGGACTGATTCCCTTTAGGATTGACTGGTGTGATCTCCTTGCAGTCCAAGGGACTCTTAAGTCTTCTGCAACATCACAGTTCAAAAGCATCAATTTTTCGGCATTCACCTTTCTTTATTTTGCACATCCATACATGACCACTGCAAAAAATATACCTTTGATTAGATGGAACTTTGTCAGCAAAGTAATGTCTCTGCTTTTTAACATGCTGTCTAGGTTTGTCATAGCTTTTCTTCCAAGGAACAATCATCTTTTAATTTCTTGGATGCAGTCAGCATCTGCAGTGATTTTTGAGGCCAAGAAAATAAAGTCTGTCACTGTTTCCATTGTTTCCCATCTATTGGCCATGAAGTGATGGGACCAGAGGCCATGACCTTAGTTTTCTGAATGTTGAGCTTTAAGACAGCTTTTTCACTCTCCTATTTTACTTTCATCAAGAGGCTCTTACTTCCTCTTCAATTTCTGCCATAAGGGTGGTGTCATCTGCATACCTGAAGCTATTGATATTTCTCCTGGCAATCTTGATTCCAGCTTGTGCTTCTTCCAGCCTGGCATTTTGCATGATGTACTCTGCACATAAGTTAAATAAGCAGGGTGACAATATACAGCCTTGATGCGCTCCTTTCCCATGTCCATGTTCTAACTGCTGGTTCCATGTCCAGTTCTAACTGCTGCTTCTTGACCTGCATACAGATTTCTCAGGAGGCAGGTAAGGTGGACTGGTATTCTCCTCTCTTTAACAATGTTCCACAGTTTGTTGTGATCCACATTCAAAGACTTTAGTGTAGTCAATGAAACAGAAGTATGTGTTTTTTGTTTGTTTGTTTTTAATTCTCTTGCTTTTTTGATGATCCAGTGGACATTGGCAACTTGATCTCTGGTTCCTCTGCCTTTCTAAATCAAGCAACATCTGGAAGTTCTTGGTTCAGACACTATTGAAGACTAGCTTGGTGAATTTTGAGCACTACTTTGCTAGTGTGTGAGATGAGTGCAATTATGTGGTAGTTTGAACATTCTTTGGCACTCCCTTCTTTGGGATTGGAATGAAAACTGATCTTTTCAAGTGACCACTGCTGAGTTTTCCAAATTTGCTAACACATTGAGTGCAGCACTTTCACAGCATCATCTTTTAGGATTTGAAATAGCTCAACTGGAATTCCATAACCCCCACTAGCTTTCTTCATAATGATGTTTCCTAAGGCCCACATGATTTCGCACTCCAGTATGTCTGAATTGATCACACCATCGTGGTTATCTGGGTCATGAAGATCTTTTCTGTACAGTTCTTCTGTATATTCTTGCCAACTCTTCCTAATATCTTCCATTTCTATTATGTCAAATACTATTTCTGTCTTTTACTGTGCTCATCTTTGAATGAAACGTTCCCTTGGTATCTCTAATTTTCTTGAAGAAACTCTAGTCTTTCTCATTTTATTGTTTTCCTCTATTCCTTTGTATTGATCACTTATGAAGACTTTTTCCTCTCTCATGAATATTTACAGTCATAGTTTTAGAGAATTAAAGTATTTACTTTCAGAAAACTTAGAAACTGTCTAAAATAGAAAGTGGAGGTATCTGTATCTGCTCAGTGTGAGATCTTGGGCCTAAGTGAGGGTGAGGAGGAGACAGTAAAGGTGTTAATGAGGGGCAGGGAATGGATATAAGAGGGACATTGCAGTATGGATTTTCAGAGCCTGAGCATAAGTATTCAGAATACAATAATAGAAGAAGAGCAACAGAAGGGATAGAATATTGTTTAGTGAAACAGTTCAAATAAATACATTTACATAAATCAAATAATAATAATAATAACTAAGCTTCTAAAATAAGGATCCTGTACAGGTGAGATATTCTGTCTCTTAATTTTGGTGCTGATTTCATTGACATGCAAGTTTCCGTGTGAATTTAATTTTTCATTTTTCTGGGATATGCATTTGTTGTAATGTCAAAGATTTTTTCCTAAGGTTATTTTGTAGAAGTTTTATAATTTTATATTTAAATCGATGAATTGCTTTGAATTAATGTGTATGTGGTCCTAGGTTTTCTTCTAAATGTTTTAGAGCTTTACCTTTTACATTTAAATCCATGATTTATTTTCAATTGAAATGTATTTATTGTGCATTAATTGGTTGCTTTTTTTTGTTTCTGATTTTTTATTTTGTTTTGATTTTTGCCTAAGGAACTGTAGTTGCTTCAGCACTTATCCATATTGAACACTTACCAAACTAATATGCATAAATTGCATATATGGTCTATATTTGCCAAAATTCATTGGGAAAAAAGTACACATTTTGCAAATGTAGCCTCAATCTTGATATTTTAAATTCATATATTTTTATCACTAAACTTTATATAATCAGTTTTTCACTTTTTCTTCAGTTTTTCACCCTACAGATATTTGTCATGTATCACTTAGTTTGAAAGCTTTAGGAATATAGAAACAACAAAAAAATATTTTATTGTTAACTTGAGAAAAAGTAACAATAATTCCAACACTGCTTAAAAATATGATATATATATAATTACTAAGGATCTATAAACATGGAATCCTTACTAGCTAAAAAACACCAAGAAAGAGCTAACAAAAAATTCAGTCTTTTTTTTTAAGCCCTGCATTTTCAAGAGGTATATGAACACACTTGTTAATTAATCAAGACACTCATAATAAACCAGAAATATTTATTTTCCTGCTATAATTATTACAGTCCACTCACAATGTCCAATTCTATTCCATTACATAATTTTCAATTTTTCCCCCTTTAAAATGGATGTGATGAAATACACTAAAAAGAAGGATGAAGCTTGCTCCATATATAATTATATGTATAATTGCATCTATATATAATATACATATAATTATATATTAACTATATTAATATATAATTACATATTATATATGTATATATATAAAAACAAAGTCTAATGGCCTCCTAAATTTTGAGGATTCACATCAATCAGATAATATAGATAGATCTATACCAGCTGAATATATCAAAATATATGTGTACAGTTAATGAAGTAATCTTTTCTTCCACTAGAGACCTAAAATATCTCTTGCCTATATTTTATTGGCACACTGCATTAGTAACTTCCAGTTTTACAGAATGTCATGCTGATACAGCTTAAAAAATAAGATTAAATATAACTTGGCTTTATCTTTATAAAGAATTCTGTGACTAGCTGTGGTATAAATTGAGCATGAAATGAATGTATTACTGCAAAAGCGTGAAAATAAAACCCATTATAAACTAGAAATTAATCGTTGTCATGGCAAATCATTTTGTAAACTGCAGGATTTATTTGAGATTGCTTTGCTTTATTCTTTTTAAAGGTTTGCTGAAAAGCAATCACTTGCTCTTTTCTCTTTAGTTTTATTACTTATGACTTTCATATGAATGTTTACCTCAACTATCTGGTATATATTTGAAGAACTAATTGGTTTATAAAGTTCCTTTGTATTGATTGTTATGCTCTGTATGTGCCTTTCACATATCTTTTAAAAATCTCTACTGGATGCTTGGGGCTGGTGCACTGGGATGACCCAGAGGGATGGTATGGGGAGGGAGGAGGGAGGAGGGTTCAGGATGGGGAACACATGTATACCTGTGGCGGATTCATTTCGATATTTGGCAAAACCAATACAATATTATAAAGTTTAAAAAATAAAATAAAATAAAAAAAAATCTCTATGACCTGAAATTGTCATAAAATAAAATTTCTAATTAAGCATAAATCATGTAAAATTAAAATTTCATTCCTTGACATGTAAAACAGGATGGGTTAAGGCACTATAACTACTAAAGCAAATTCTTTGTGAGTTTTACTCTGAAATTCTTAAATTTCCTTGTGTCACAGCCATACCATTAAGGTATGGAATAGTAGCAAGCAAGTGCATTGCTGTCTATTAAGTGAGTTTATGTATCTTTAGTTAATCTAGGGGGACATCAGTTGTTATTCTGAACAAATGATCAAGTTAGAGATTATTATATCTATATATCTATATATATATATCTGTAAAAATCTGAAACTATTGTATATTTTTTGTAAAATAATTTTGTATAGCTTTTAAATCAAATGTTAACATTATATAAAGAGAAAAGTTCCTACTTAAACAATGTACATGTATTTATGAAAAATATTTTCCAGTAAAAATATATTTCTAAGTAAAAATAGGAATGAGTCAAGTCACACTTTTTAACCAGAATACACATGTACACAAAAAACTTATGAATATAAAAATCTAACACATTATAATTTCTAACACATTAAAAATATTATAGTAAATATTGGGCTTTTCAAAGGAGGTAGATGACAGTCATTTGATGAAACATAAGAAACGCACACATAGCTGAGTTTCATAAACAAAGACAGAAGGCAATCATATTCAGAAGTTGTAAGTGAAGACATAGTTAAAAACTGTGACTTGGAGGGACACCAGAGATGAAGGGCATCAGCTCTCTGTTTTGTATTTAATTCCTTCCTAAAATTCTCAGAGAACACTGAGAATAAGCTCTTTCGAGGCAGAGCATGAAGTCAGGCCAAACCAAAAGGAAGATCATGGGGCAAATGAGTATACAGCTCTGTATTGTTTCCCCTTGCTTATGTAAATAATTAACATTCAGGTGTCAGTTTTTTGGTGATCTAACAAGGCAACACTCAAACTTCAATGAGACTTCCAAATTACATTAAATACTTGTTTACCATTTGCATGTGAACTATTAATAATTAGAGAAATAGAACTGGAACAGAACAGACTATATAAGATTTATATAATTCAATTTAATTTTTTCCTTTTATATAATACTAGCATATGATGTTTAAATAATAGACCCATTCATACAACCGCAGTAGATCCCAATGACAATCCTGTACAAACATTTATGTTTGTAATAGAAGAAAAAATATACTCAACACTTAATTTCTTGAAAGGAATTTCCACATAAGATCTTTGAAAATATAAGCTGATCCCTTAAAAATTTTCATCATGGATTCCTTTCCCAGCAACATAATAGAGTTTATCAGATGTAGGCTTCAGTTTCAAAAAATTGTCTCATGGACTTTCCAAAGGTTGCCATGTTTCCTCAGTCTAAGATTCTAGGTAAAGATCCAGAACTGTGGAAAGATTGTAATGAGGCCAGTAGGAAAACTCTCAGAAATGCTCTTAGTTAACAAATATTTGTTAAAGGCTTTTAAAGAAACAAAAATTAATATTAAATATGGAGTTGAAAGGGTTTCCCAGGTGGCGCTAGTGGTAAAGAACCCGCCTATCTACCAGCGCAGGAAACACAGGAAATGCGGGCTCGAAATCATTGGGTCAGGTAGATCCCCTGGAGGAGGGCACAGCAACCCACTGTGCCCTCCAGTACTGGGCACAGCAGTATTCTTGTCTGGAGAATCCCGTGGGCAGAGGAGCCTGGTGCGCTACGGTCCACGGGGTCACAAAGAGTCAGACACGACTGAAGTGACTTAGCAGCAGCAGCGTGGAGTTGAAGAGAGGTATGACTCATGATTTGTTTCAAATAATTTTATATTCCAATGAGAAATTTTAGTCATGTAATTCAATAAAATCAAAACAGAGTCATTGATGCCTTTCTAAAACAGGGCTAAAGCATGTTAGCACAGAGAAAAGTTAAAGATTAAGAAAGGCTTTTAAATGGATGTCATACTTGAATTGGGTTTGAAAAAAATCGGTATACATCAAATAAACAGGATTTTATATATCCTTTTTAGAAAATATTAAAAGTGACAGTGAAAGGTGGCAGAAGATAACACCCCAAAACATGCTACATCACTAGAATTATTTTGAACTGAAGGCACTTGAAAAATGGCAGATACAAAGCAGACATTCTAATGATCCTTTTCATTCATGAAGACAAGGGTAAATATCTCATATAAATGATGTTCTCCCTGTACATGGAGACATGTCAGAGTAAATTACATTAAGAAAAGACTTTAAAGGTGTTTTTCTTAATCTTCCCTATATATAGGGAAGTTTAGTTACTTTTCCAAAATTTCCTCTCTTTGTTCAATATAGTATAACAGCATCTGAGTTGTTTCATTTATTTTTTTCTTTCTTATGAAGGCTCCTGTTTCACACCAAACTTGTATTAAATACATTTATATACTTTCTCCTGTTAATCTATCAGTTACTTTTGCAACTTCAGCCAAAAAATTCAACATGGTAGAGATAAAATTAAAAACAGAGTGCAAACTATTTACAAAAGATGAAAAACATAAAATACATAACCTAAAGTTAGTTAAAAATCTGTGTTAACCATGATAATTAAGTATAATTTCACACTGTCATTAAAAAAAAAATCCAATAAGTGCATCTTACAATAGGCCACACAGAACAGTGGCAAACAAAGAAACTGACAGTTGAATATAGTAGTCAAACACAATAAATGAGATGACACATAAAATAATAGATAAAAGTCAGAGAGCAGTAGGGTAGAATATGCAATGAAATTAAAGGATTTGGGGGGCTTTAAATGGCAAAGAAATTAATTTGTTTTCAATCAAGGATAAAGAGGAATTCTATTCTTTGCTCTGATTTATTCATTAATCTTATGGAAATAATTATGCCTCTCCTGGTATATTTAAGAAAAAATTGTGAGTACTTGAAAACTATCACTGTTGCTTCTCTACAGTGTTTGCAGTAGTCAATGAAAATATATTTTGACTTTATTCTAAATAGGAAAAGTATTTCCAAATTCTTTTCCATGAGTCTAGCGTAAGATTGAAATTATCAAAATTGTTAAACTGAACAAAAAATGATTCAGTTCTGTTCAGTCGCTCAGTCGTGTCCGACTCTTTGCGACCCCATGAATCGCAGCACGCCAGGCCTCCCTGTCCATCACCAACTCCCAGAGTTCACTCAGACTCATGTCCATCGAGTCAGTGATGCCATCCAGCCATCTCATCCTCTGTCATCCCCTTCTCCTCCTGCCCCCAATCTCTCCCAGCATCAGAGTCTTTTCCAATGAGTCAACTCTTTGCATGAGGTGGTCAAAGTACTGGAGTTTCTGCTTTAGCATCATTCCTTCCAAAGAAACCCCAGGGCTGATCTCCTTTAGAATGGATTGGTTGGTTCTCCTTGCAGTCCAAGGGACTCTCAAGAGTCTTCTCCAACACCACAGTTCAAAAGCATCAATTCTTTGGCACTCAGCTTTCTTCACAGTCCAACTCTCACATCCATACATGACCACAGGAAAAACCATAGCCTTGACAAGTTGGACCTTTGTTGGCAAAGTAATGTCTCTGCTTTTGAATATGCTATCTAGGTTGGTCATAACTTTCCTTCCAAGGAGTAAGCATCTTTTAATTTCATGGCTGCAGTCACCATCTGCAGTGCAATTGATTGAAGAAATGTATGCAATATCACAAGAAAATATTAGCAAACATAACCTAGCCCCATATTTAAACAATAATACATATAATAAAATATCATTCCAGTGTTAATGTCCAAGAAAAAGTATATGATTGTTTTTTAATTTGGTGAAATTCATATAATGTTTGTGTGAATTTGAGTTAAAATACTGTATAATGGATAAATTAAATTACATCTACTCAGTATTCTAGAGATTATGTACATAAATATGATACATGATATGATATAGATGTGTATAAAATGAGAAAAGTGTAGAGCATTTTCCACAAAGTTGCAGAAAGCATATAATTACTCTTACACATTTTCTGGAGATGCAAGCTAAATTAGAAAGGAGAAAGAAAGAAATTTAAAAAGAGTTGAAAAGATGGAAGTAAACAATCATAATTATTTGTATGTAATATTAACACAAGTATAGAAAACCAAAGAAAATAAACTTTAAAATTATCTAAACACCTTCTTAAAAGTAGCTAAATCTTAATATACAGAAAAAAATACTTAAAATGCAAAATACTATATTGTGTGTTGATAAGTTATGGAAAAATTAAAACTCGTGAGTCTCAGTGAACTCCAGGAGTTGGTGATGGACAGGGAGGCCTGGCATGCTGCAATTCATGGGGTCGCAAAGAGTCAGACAAGACTGAGCGACTGATCTGATCTGATCTGATCTGATACTATTTTTGGGATTACTACTTTGAGAATCTACAGGACAATATCTACTGTAGCTAAACACATACATACAAAGTTTGCTGCAGCCCTAATTCTAAGTATACTCAACAAAATTTTATATATGTGTGAATCAAATATAGGTACAAAGTTTGACAGCAGTAATATTAATAACAAATATGGAAATAGCCCACACAGGAACAACAAAATTGATAAATACCTTGAGAAATAAAGCACATGAAAAGAATTTTAGGGAATTGTTGGAAAATACAGATATTTTAAAAATATATCAATGTTTACTATTTGCTACTGTCAGAAAACACTGTAAAAACTCTGAAATTGACAAATATACAGAGCATTGTATTAAACCCTCAGGTTATTTCTGCCTTTTCTTGTCTGTGACCTATGGACAATCTATAAATTGCAAGTAAATATAAAACAGAACAATGAAAATGATTTTGGTCCTAAGAAACGCAAATGGTTTCATATGTAACACAAGTCCTTATTGGTCTATTCATGTTGATGGCTTTGCCAGTTTATCTCTATTCATAGATTTATGTCATCATTCTTACATCTCTATGTATTTTTGGCACTCTTGATTCTCCTGTGAACCAGCTGCAACATTGTTTCTTTCAATATCTAACTAATTAAATACAGATGTTGACATGTTTGTGCTATATTTCAGTTCAGTTCAGTCGCTCAGTCGTGTCCGACTCTTTGTGACCCCATGAATCGCAGCACGCCAGGCCTCCCTGTCCATCATCAACTCCCGGGGTTCACTGAGACTCACGTCCATCGAGTCAGTGATGCCATCCAGCCATCTCATCCTCTGTCGTCCCCTTCTCTTCCTGCCCCCAATCCCTTCCAGCATCAGAATCTTTTCCAATGAGTCAACTCTTCACATGCTATATTTATATGAGAGTAAAGATTTCATTATTTTATCACCTTAGACTTTTTTGAATAATATTTCCAAACTAAAATACTTTAAGTGATACTTCAGCTAAAATATTAGCTTTATAATAAACTATTATTTTTGTGTTACTTTCAAAGAGTGGTTATTTTGACTTGAATTTTGATAAAAATATTCTGAAGTATGATCATAAAGAGAAAGCTACATGTGCAATACACACTCTGAATTATCCGTAATCTAGCTAATGCAGAAAGATGTCAAAAAGAGCTACAGGAGATGATCACAGTTCATTCAAAGATCTGACAAAATTATATATCAGTTACATATTTTACAGAAAGATATATTCTAAAATCTGTTCATCTTTCCTGGAATGATAAGGAGATGTAAGAATTATGTCACCAAACATATAATTTTGCAAAACAAATAGATGCACTTAAATGTTCCAAGAAACTGCTTCTGAAATAAAACTTGTTTTCTGAAAACATAAATTTGAAAATAGTTATTTGGAAAACTCTGTAGCACCAAGAAGGGACTCAAGTATTCTTAAAGCCTCAGCCTACTAAGAACTAACAAGAAATTAACCTATGATTCATATTTCATTCTGGAAAGGATGTTAGAACAGTTTCCAGAAACTCGCATGTGTCTTTCTAGGAGAGGAGGGAAGAGCCTGTGGGGCGCTCATAGAGTCTTGTCTCCATCAGGAGGCGGGATGAGCACCATGAACAAGTGCCAGCAAAATCTGCACCTCAGCCTGAGGTGCACTTCTCTGTGTTCATCTATCACAGTTATATTTTTGTGTTTTTTATCTAAGTTTACTTGTATTCTTTACCTTGTTTCTTTATCACTGCTGTTTTTATATCACAGTGTGATTCAGTTACCAATATAAATATTTCACCTATAGCATTCTCATGACACTTTATAAAACTTGGGAAAGGAATGTTTTAACCTTTTAAATTATTTTTCATATGAGGAGTTTCAGTGGAATTTGAAAATATAATCAATATTTATAGTATGCATTGGTTAAGTTTTAAAACTGATCAATATCAGTGAAGATGAAAATTATGAGCTGAATTTGTGAAAAGTTAACTTCTGATTGGAAATGGAATATCATAATTTAGTTCCTGCAGCTCAAGATGAACTTATTAATTGAAGATCAACATAATTTGATACAGTATCATTTTCTTCTCTGTAACCATTAAAACCAAGCATTGAAAAGCTACATGTACATATATTCATTTAAATCACTGTATTATAAAGTATTAATCCAGAAATATAAAAAAAGAATACAGATTAAATGTGGAAAATACCTCAGAGGAATCAAGGGGCTGTTTGCAGATTTTGATTTGGAGGTGCTAAATATCCAAGTAGAAAGGATATAGGGGTAGTCAATCTGCAGAGCAGGGTGATATAGTGAATTCTGTTTGAATGCATTAAGACTGAGATGCCCACTCCAAGATTGTGGAGTTGACAGGTAAATTTTTTAGAATGTTTTAGAGTATTTTAGAACCTATGAATCAGGATATAAATTTAAGTGTTATTAGTATGTAGATAAGAAATATATGTGTTTTGACTGATTTTCTATTACATTCTTTTTTTTTTTTTTTTTTTTTTGGGATTATGACATTTATTTTTTTTTTTCTCTAATTTTATTTTTTAAACTTTACATAATTGTATTAGTTTTGCCAAATATCAAAATGAATCCGCCACAGGTATACATGTGCTCCCCATCCCGAACCCTCCTCCCTCCTCCCTCCCCATACCATCCCTCTGGGCCGTCCCAGTGCACCAGCCCCCAGCATCCAGCATCATGCATCGAACCTGGACTGGCAACTCGTTTCCTACATGATATTTTACATGTTTCATTGCCATTCTCCCAGAATACAAGTCACTCTGGTTGGGTTAACATTTTAAACAATTCATTTATATATTTAAAAATAAGTAATTTGTTATGAATAACCAAGAATGAATATTTAAAAACCTTATTTAAAATATTTTATTATTTAATAAGGTTTTTTAAATGTTCAATGAGAATGTATAGGAAAATAAATTATCTAAAGAAATAATTTTATAAGCATACATACAAGATACCCAGAGAACTATGAAAAGTTTTATTCTAAGAGAGGGAGATGGAGGTTATTTTTTACTTATATATTATTGCATACATGCTAAAAAAAATTCTGGGGAAATGTTTTAAATATCTATGATTAAATGAATTAAGCAACTTTTTGCCTTTCAAAGATAATTACTATGTCTCAGTGGATCACAAAATGCATACAATGAATCATTTAACCAGTTTTGGAGTTTGATTAATATGTCATTATATGACATTGCACATGCCATTCTGTATAAAATTTCTAAAACTTGTGGTTCTATTTCTTTATTATATTCAAATATCTTACATTATCTTTAAGTAATATTAAGTTTACCTTGCAAAATTGTTTTACCCCATGTAGTTAAAGGGCTATTACCTCCAGAATCGATAGTGTCTTATTGACGCTGTAATGTATTCAGTGCAGCCAATCTTAGTCTTTCCACTTGAAAAGACTTTGTTATTTACCACAGGTAAAAAGAAAAAAAGGCTTTTAAAAAAAAATCTATTTTGTTTTGTTTTTTACTTGACAAAGCAAATGAAAATGAAACATGTTTGGGGAAAGCTGCTTTGTGAAATGAAAGCCAGGCTAGGAAGAGTAGCTGGCCCTTTACAGTCAGATGTTGACTTTCAGCAGCATCAGTTAAATTTAAAGACACAGTGAAAATAGTGTAACATTGCATTCAAATGCTTATAGAACTCTGTATACAAAATGCAGGCTTTATATAACTTTCTCTCTTCCAGCTAGCAGGGACTAAGGCAATGATGTTAGTACACTTTAGGGCAAACTGAGAGTTACTATTACAGAATCCAAATTCAGAAAAATAACACTTTGTGACAGCTTATTTTTAGCTATAATTTAAAAAAAAGAAGTTCTTTTTATAACCTGAAATTAGCAATAAATGAATATTTTTCAAATCCATTCACATTTAGATCCTAGAAGGCAATTTTAATTTTGTTGCCATTTCTTCTGTTATACATCTTGATAAATCTAGATTTGACATAAAAAGTGAATTTTATGTAATGGAATTGTTTAATAAGGTGTTTAATCAAATTATTTAATGAATAGTTTGCTTCAACTTGAAAATAGAACTGTCATTCAATTCAAGTCATGGTTCTAGTAAATTCTCCAGATGTCAGTGAACATTCTAAAGAAGTGGGAGGGCATCCACCCTATGTCCTTGGAAGAGAAATCACTTAACAACATGTTGAAATCTCTTTTTGTCTCTCTTCTATATAAACATATAGGGCTTCCTTTGTAGCTAAGTCAGTAAAGAAACAGCCTGCAAGGCAGGAGACACAGT
The DNA here is from genome assembly GCF_002263795.3 of Bos taurus. Classification (NCBI taxonomy): domain Eukaryota; kingdom Metazoa; phylum Chordata; class Mammalia; order Artiodactyla; family Bovidae; genus Bos; species Bos taurus. Next base: position 9,391,469 of record NC_037333.1, read on the forward strand.
TTCTATCCCTGGGTTGGCAAGATCCTCTGGAGAAGGAAATGGCAACCCACTCCAGTATTCTTGCCTGGAGAATCCCATGGCCAGAGGAGCCTGGCAAGCTACTATCCATGGGGTCACAAGAGATGGACACAACTTAGCATCTAAACCACCATATACATATATACAGACAATAAATAATGCCAGTAAAGATTTGTATTCTGTGCATAGAGAATTTTGTGGTTTTTCTAATAATATTGAGTTCAAACAAGTGTATTTGCAAAAGTCACTGTTCTCTTTATTTTTGTTGCAAAGCAGAAAGCTCTTTCATGGAGAAAGACATTCTATCTTGCAGGCAAAACAGACCAACCTCCAACTCTAAATATGTTCTATTCACAGGGGATAAATTAAGAAACTTTATGAGACTGACTAGAATATTTTTAAATTTTAAATTATATGTAAGATAACAAGCCTTCCTGTTTGGAGAATCTAACTGTTTAATTTGCCTGTTCAAGAAATAGGGAGTTAAAAAAAAAAAAAAAGAAATAGGGAGTTAGATTTTATTTTGCCTATAATCGAGGTTGGTTCAGATCATGAACCCCTTATTGCCAAATTCAGATGTAAATTGAAGAAAGTAGGGAAAACCACAAGAGCATTCAGGTATGACCTTAATCAAATCCCTTACGGTTATATAGTGGAAGTGACAAATAGATTCAAGGGATTAGATCTGATAGAGTGCCTGAAGAACTATGGATGTCTTTTCACCTTGCTTATAGTTTCTTTTGTTGTGTAGAAGTTTAAAGGAAACTATAATCAAGGTGAAAAGACAGCCTTCAGGATGGGAGAAAATAATAGCAAATGAAGCAACTGACAAACAACTAATCTCAAAAATATACAAGCAACTCCTGCAGCTCAATTCCAGAAAAATAAAGGACCCAATCAAAAAATGGGCCAAAGCACTAAACAGACATTTCTCCAAAGAAGACATACATATGGCTAATAAACAAATGAAAAGATGCTCAATATCACTCATTATCAGAGAAATGCAAATCAAAACCACAATGAAGTACCATTTCACACCAGTCAGAATGGCTGCTATCCAAAAGTCTACAAACAATAAATGCTGGAGAGGGTGTGGAGAAAAGGGAACCCTCTTACACTGTTGGTGGGAATGCTAACTAGTACAGCCATTATGGAGAACAGTGTGGAGATTCCTTAAAAAAACTGGAAATAGAACTGCCATATGACCTAGCAATCCCACTGCTGGGCATACACACCAAGGAAACCAGAATTGAAAGAGACACATGTACCCCAATGTTCATCGCAGCACTGTTTATAATAGCCAGGATATGGAAGCAACCTAGATATCCATCAGCAGACGAAGGGATAAGAAAGCTGTGGAACATATACACAATTGAGTATTACTCAGTCATTAAAAAGAATATATTTAAATCAGTTCTAATGAGGTAGATGAAACTTGAGCCTATTATACAGAGTGATGTAAGCCAGAAAGAAAAACACCAATACAATATACTAACGCTTATATATGGAATTTAGAAAGATGGTAACGATAACCCTGTATGCAAGACAGCAAAGGAGACACAGATGTGTAGAACAGTCTTTTGGACTGTGTGGGAGAGGGCGAGGGTGGGATGATTTGGGAGAATGCATTGAAACATGTATAATATCATATGTGAAATGAATCTCCAGTCCAGGTTCGATGCATGATACAGGATGCTCCGGGCTGGTGCACTGGGATGACCCAGTATGGGGAGGGAAGTGGGAGGAGCGTTCAGGATGGGAACACGTGCGTACCCATGGTGGATTCATGTTGATGTATGGCAAAAACCAATACAATACTGTAAAGTAATTAGCCTCCAATTAAATAAATTTATATTTTAAAAAATAAAACTAAAAAAATAAAAAGAACTATGGACGGAGGTTTGTGACATTGTACAGGAGGCAGGGATCAAGGCATCCCCAAGAAAAAAAAATATAAAAAGGCAAAATGGTTGTTTGAGGAGGGCTTACAAATAGCTGTGAAAAGAAGGGAAGTGAAAGGCAAAGGAAAAAAGGAAACATATACCCATTTGAATGCAGAGGTCCAAAGAATGGCAAGTAGAGATAAGAAAGCCTTCTTCAGTGATCAATGCAAAGAAATAGAGGAAAACAATAGAATGGAAAAGACTAGAGATCTCTTCAAGAAAATTAGAGATATGAAGGCAACATTTCATGCAAAGATGGGCATAATAAAGGACAGAAATGGTGTGGGCATAACAGAAGTAGAAGCTATAAGAAGAGGTGGTAAGAAAACAAAGAAGAACTGTACAAAAAAGATCTTCATGACCCAGATAACCACCATGGTGTGATTACTCACCTAGAGCCATATCCTGAAATGCAAAGTCAAGTGGACTTAGGAAGCATCACTACAATCAAAGCTAGTGGAGGTAATGGAATTCCAGTTGAGCTATTTCAAATCCTAAAAGATGATGCTGTGAAAGTGTTGAACTCAATGTTTCAGCAAATTTGGGAAACTCAGCAGGGATCACAGGACTGGAAAATATCAGTTTTCATTCCAATACCTAAGAAAGGCAATGCCAAAGAATACTCAGACTACCACACAATTGCACTCATCTCACACGCTACTAAACTAACTCAAAATTCTAAAAGCCAGGCTTCAGCAATACATGAACCATGAACTTCCAGGTGTTCAAGCTGGTTTTAGAAAAGTCAGAGGAACTAGAGATTAAATTGCCAACATCCACTGGATCACTGAAAAAGCAAGAGAGTTCCAGAAAAACATCTATTTCTGCTTTATTGACTATGCCAAAGCCTTTGTGTGGATCACAATAAACTGTGGAAAATCCTGAAAGAGATGGGAATACCAGACCACCTGACCTGCCTCTTGAGAAATTTGTATGCAGGTCAGGAAGCAACAGTTAGAACTGGACATGGAACAACTGACTGGTTCCAAATAGGAAAAGGAGTATTTCAAGGCTGTATATTGTCACCCTGCTTGTTTAACTTATATGCAGAGTACATCATGAGAAACGCTGGGCTGGATGAAGCACAATCTGGAATCAAGATTGCTGGGAGAAATATCAATAACCTCAGATATGCAGATGACACCACCCTTATGGAAGAAAGTGCAGAGGAACTAAAGAGTTTCTTGATGAAAGTGAATGAGGAGAGTGAAAAAGGTGGCTTATAGCTCAACATTCAGAAAACCAAGATCATGGCATCCAGTCCCATCACTTCCAGGCAAATAGATGGGGAAACAGTGGAAACAGTGGCAGACTTTATTTATTTATTTATTTTGGCTCCACAATCACTGCAGATGGTGACTGCAGCCATGAAACTAAAAGACGCTGACTCCTTGGAAGAAAAGTTATGACCAACCTAGACAGCATATTAAAAAGCAGAGACATGACTTTTCCATCAAAGGTCCATCTAGTCAAGGCTATGTTTTTTCCAGTATTCATGTATGGATGTGAGAATTGGACTATAAAGGAAGTTGAGCACTGAAGAATTGTTGCTTTTGAACTGTGGTGTTGAAGAAGACTCTTGAGATTCCCTTGGACTGCAAGGAGATTCAACAAGTCCATCCTAAAGGAGCTCAGTCCTTGGTGTTCATTGGAAAGTCTGATGTTGAAGCTGACTCCAATATCTTGGCCACCTCATGCGAAGAGTTGACTCATTTGAAAAAACCCTGATGCTAGGAGGGATTGGGAGCAGGAGGAGAAGGGGACGACAGAGGATGAGAAGGGTGGATGGCATCACTGACTCAATGGACATGCGCTTGGGTAAAATCCAGGGGTTGGTGATGGACAGGGAGGCCTGGCATGCTGAGGTTCATGGGGTCGCAGAGAGTCATACACTACTGAGCGACTGAAGTGAACTGAACTGAATTGCTTGTGTACTCTGTATATTCTCTGCTCTTCCTATATATAAATACTTTATACTAATATTTGGTAAACCATAAATCTTAGATCTCTTGAGTTATTTTAATCATCTCCTATGGGTTAGAATATCTTAGTTCTTTATTCTCCAAACAGTAAATCATTATATTCATTAAATTGATCTTCAATTACTTTAATGTACCAAACACTGAAACTGAAATATTTTCTAATTTCTGAAGTTAAGATTGCTTATGTTTTGATATTTTGGAAATGAATTTGGAGGGGTTATAAACACACATTGAACATTTATTTGAGGAATCTATTATTCCATAAAAAATACTTTCTTAATATCTACTTGGTAATTTTGGCCATTTTGAGAATATATAAAAATATAAACTTGTTAAAATTTAGTTTTTCTTAAGTACTGTTCTTTAAACAGTAACAGTGTATTAACTGATCAAAATGATTAATTTTTTCTCATATGATTTTCAGTTCAGTTCAGTCGCTCAGTCATGTCTAACTGTTTTCTACCCGATGGACTGCAGCACATCAGGATTCCCTGTTGATCATCAACTTCAAGTTCAGTTCAGTTCAATCGCTCAGTCGTGTCCAGCTCTTTGCAACCCCATGAATCGCAGCATGCCAGGCCTCCCTGTCCATCACCAACTCCCGGAGTTCACCCAAACCCACGTCCATCAAGTCGGTGATGCCATCCAGCCATCTCATCCTCTGTCGTCCCCTTTTCCTCCTGCCCCTAATCTCTCCCAGCAACTGAGTCTTTTCCAATGAGTCAACTCTTCGCATGAGGTGGCCAAAGTACTGGAGTTTCAAACACCCAGGACTAAACTCCTTCAGAATGGACTGGTTGGATCTCCTTGCAGTCCATGGGACTCTCAAGAGTCTTCTCCAACACAACAGTTCAAAAGCATCAATTCTTCGGCGCTCAGCTTTCTTCACAGTCCAACTCTCACATCCATACATAACTACTGGAAAAACCATAGCCTTGACTAGATGGACCTTTGTTGGCAAAGTAATGTCTCTGCTTTTTAATATGCTATCTAGGTTGGTCATAACTTTCCTTCCAAGGAGTAAGAGTCTTTTAATTTCTTGGCTGCAGTTACCATCTGCAGTGATTTTGGAAGCCCAGAAAAATAAAGTCTGACACTGTTTCCACTGTTTCCCCATCTATTTCCCATGAAGTGATGGGACCAGATGCCATGATCTTAGTTTTCTGAATGTTAAGTTCCCAAAGCATGCTCAAACTCATATCCATTTTGTTGGTGACACCATCCAACAATCTCCTCCTCTGTCATCCCCTTCTCCTCCTCCCTTCAATCTTTCCCAGCATCAGGGTCTTTCCCAATGAGTCAGTTCTTCACATAAGGTGGCCAAAGTATTGGAGTTTCAGCTTCAGCATCAGTCCTTCCAATGAATATTTAGGACTAATTTCCTTTAGGATGAGCTGGTTTGATCTCTTTACAGTCCAAGGGACTCTCAAGCTTCTCCTCCAACACCACATTTCAAAGCATCAATTCTTCAGTGTTCAGTTTACTTTATGGTCCAACTCTCACTTCCATTCATGACTTTTAGAAAAACCATAGCTTTGACTAGATGGACCTTTGTCAGCAAAATAATGTCTCTGCTTTTCAGTGTGCTGTCTAGGCTTGTCATTGCTTTTCTTTCAAGGAGCAAACATCTTTTAATTTCATGGCTGCAGTCACCATCTGCAGTGATTTTTGAGCCCCCCAAAATAGTCTCTCATTGTTTCATTTGTTTCCCATCTATTTGCCATGAAGTGATGGACCAGATGCCATGGTCTTAGTTTTTTGAATGCTGAATTTTAATCCAACGTTTTCACTCTCCTCTTTCACTTTCGTCAAGAGGCTCTTTAGTTTCTCTTCACTTTCTGCCATAAAGGTGGTGTCATCTGCTTATCTGACGTTACTGATATTTCTCCTGACAATCTTGACTCTAGCTTGTGCTTCATCAAGCCTGGTATTTCACATGATGTACTCTGCATATAAGTTAAATAAACAGGATGGCAATATAAAGCCTTGACTTACTCCTTTCCCAATTTGGAACCAGTCTGTTGTTTGTTCCATTTCCAGTTCTAACTATTGCTTCTCAACCTGCATACAGATTTCTCAGGAGGTAGGTCAGGTGGTCTGGTAATCCCATCTATTTATGAATTTTCCACATTTTGTTGTAATCCAGACAATTAAAGGCTTTTGCTTAGTCAATACAGCAAAAGTAGATTGTTTAGAAGGAGATGTGTCTGACCCTTTGTGACCCTATAGAGTATACAGTCTGTGGTATTCTCCAGACCAGAATTCTAGAGTGGGTAGCCTTTCCTTTTTCCAGGGGATCTTCCCAACCCAGGAATCAAACCCAGGTCTCCCACATTGAAGGTGGATTCTTTACCAGCTCCACAATGAAATCTCAAGAATACTGGAGTGTGTAGCCTATTCCTTCTCCAGAGGATCTGCCTGACCCAGGAATCAAACTGGGTTCTCCTGCATTGCAGGCAGATTCTTTACCAACTGAGCTATCAGGGAAACCCATATGATTTTAAAGAAGTTTTTTGTGTGTGTTTTCATTAGATATTCAAAGACTTAAGAATCTCTTAAAGGATATTTTTTTCTTACTTTAATACTAATCACAAAAGTTTTATAAATCAGATCCAACTTCATATAATCATAACTGTAGATTCATTGTTAGCTTAATTTCTTCCTACTGTTGTTGTTGTTTAATCACTGAGTCATGTCCAGATCTTTTGTGGTCCCGTGGACTGTGGCCCACCAGGCTACTCTGTCCAAGGGATTATTTCCTAGGCAAGAATACTGGAGTTGGTCACCATTTCCTTCTCCAGGGGATCTATCCAATCTACATGCTATATGATACTATACTCTTCCCAACTACATAATGAGATTCATCACGCAGCCTGCTTACCACACTACACTTTTTGCAAAATGTATACCATGCTTAGTATTTGATTCATGGCTGCACTCTGTGGCCCTCAACTGAAGGTATACTTCTTACTGGGCCATGGTTTTTTTGTTCACTTGTGTTAAAAAAATACACACTTCTTGTGTTTACAATTACTAAGGTTAATTTTCATAGATCTGTGACACAAAATAGAAAATTATGTGTGTGAAGGTAAAGTATTACAAATCATAACTGTAAAATTCTTACTGATAAATGATGACTGTTCTACATTTTATACTAATTTTTATTGTTATTAAATCAAAGAGGTGTGGTCATCGGAGGAAATACTAAATGCTATACAATCAAGAGTTAGAGCACGTTCCTCTCTAGAAGACCTTCTGAAATTAATGATGCATATATTTAAGATGATTCATTTTTACCTTTCTTGCCAAGTCTTGAAAAACTAATTTTCCAACCAAATTAAAGGATAGTCTTACTGCTGTCACACTATTCTACCTTTAAATTTCATCTCTTTCTGACTACTTTGCTCTATTCAATATTCCTGCTGAACTAGTACCTTGCTGTTAACTCTTTAAAGTGAAGTCGCTCAGTTGTGTCCGACTCTGTGACCCCATGGACTGTAGCCTGGCAGGCTCCTCTGTCCAGGGAGTTTTCCAGGCCTGAATAATGGAGTGGGTTGCCATTTCCTTCTCTAGGGGATCATCTGGACCTAGGGATCAACCCCAAGTCTCCTGCATTGCAGGCAGATACTTTACCATCTGTAAAAGCTCTTTAGTGGATGGGAAATGACTTAAAGGAACCAGATATATTATTTTCTGAGATGTACTCTAGGGATGGATTAATTTTCTAGTTCTATGTAACAAGTTACCAAAAAATTAAATCACCATAATTTTTAAATATCATATCTCCTATACTTTAGGAATATGACATCCTCTTGACCAGATTCTCTGTTCAGATTCTCCCTGGGATGAACTCAGTAGCTAGGGCTTAAGTTCATATGGAGGTTTTTTTCAAGCTCACTTATGACTTGTAGATTTAATTTATTTGTGATCATGGGATTCAGGAACCAAATTTTGCTATTTATAACTGTCAACCATGAGTTGCTCTCCTCTCCTAGAGCTTATCCACATTCCTTTCTATGTCCCCCTTCATTTTCAAACCACAAGAGAAAGTCAAATCCTACTATGTGTCAATCTCTGGATTCCTCTTCTGCTTCCAGCCTGAGAAAACCCTCCTTTTAAAGAGTTCATGTGACTATACTAGGTCACATATTATAGTTTGCCCTTTGCCATATAATTTACTAAAATCCAGGAATTGATATCTCCTATTCACAGGCTCCTTACACACAAAAAGCAGGGAATTTATACAAGGGCAAAGGTCAGTAGGGATCAAGTGGTAGTTTGAAGGGAACAGGAATCTGGGTATGATTATGTTCATAGAGTATACATCTGAGAATGATCTATAACTTCTATGATGTTTTCAAAGCATTTCATATGAAATAATTTATATTAAAATGATTTGAATAAATCTCTTTTAATTTATTATCACTAATTTAGCATTTAGTTTCTGTTAAAAAGTTAAAATTGAGAAAGCATGCATAATCACTCTCTTGGTTATAAATCTATGAAACGTTGCTTTGGTGGGAGATCTGCTTCTGACATGAGCATGAGTCATCTTCTGCAAGGGAGATGAGTCTGGAGTACTCTCCTTGGTAGGAGGTGAGTCTGGAGATGAAGGGACTAGAGACAGAGCCAGGTGCAGCCAAGGGCTTCTCCTCTGCTCAGTGGCCACCACCATCCTATGGGGGCAGTGACATGTCACAATTGCTGAAGCAGAAGCCTGAGGGTTGGGTCCAAGCTGGCTTTGTTCCATCCAACTGTGTATTGACCCCACCCTCATCTGCAGCACCAGCACCTCATCCTCAGAAGGGAACAGCGCTGGAGTAAGAGGCTAAAACCCCACTTGGTTGGGGTCGGGGGGACAGTCCCAGCCATAGTCAGCCTTCTGGCCTTCCCAGGCACTGCTTCATCTCAAGTGACAGTGATGGGGCGGATGGCCTCCACCCCCGCCATGTGCTGTTCTGGGTTGGATCTGACCTTGTCCTTCATTCCTGAGCACTCCTTTTATCCACTACAGATCTCTCCCTAGTCTGGAGTTGCATTAAGAGCAAGATTGGCCAGAGAGGGCCCTTGAGGTGGGTCTCGTCTTGGCCTGTGTCAGTTCAGGCCCCAGTCAGGGTTTCAGACCACTCCTGATGCACTGAAGCCATACACACCAGCAATGGCTGCCCAAATCCCCCTGCTTCAGGTGCCATCCTGGGTCCAAGCTGGTTGTGTCCTTCATGACTGAGCTCACCCCTCAGCTGTGGAAGCCATTGCCCAATGTAGAGCTGAGCTGTGGAGCAAGCAGGGATGGATGAGGGCTTCCCTCGAATGGCTGTGCACCAGGGTGGGTGCAGAAAACCACTCAGACTCATGTGAAAGTTCATTCTGCTTCCTCTGCCTTATTTGGGGAATAAGCAAGTGTGTGTGTGCTCTTCAGAAGTAGATCCTAGGTTTCTCAGAGCCCTCCTGTTAGTCCCTCTCATTTTTAAACCATCTAAAGGGACTTGTTCTGCTTGGGTCAGACCGAACTCTGGGGCACCCAATATGTGGCTGGAACCATTCACTCCCCAGGTGTCTCTGAGCACATGTAACCTCCCTCCTTCTCTGTGTTCCCTTCCAAGAATGCAGGCCCCAATCTGCCCCTTCTTTTCCCTTCCTCCCCAGTTTCACCTGGGTCTTTCTTACAGCCATGATCATATAAGAGTCTTCTGAATGCCAGTCAGTTTTCAGTGAGAATTGTTCCATGTGCAGATGTAATTTTGATACATTTGTAGGGAGAGGTCAGCTACATGTCTTCCTACTCACCATCCTGATCTCTTCTAGTTTGATTTCTTAATTTGTCATAACCCTCCAGATATTTCTCAGATATAATGTTTATGTTTATATTTTCAAAGTTTATTTTACCATTACTTAAGTCAGTTTTGAAATCACTGCGATTTGTCTTCTTTGGTAAATCAGAAACTATTGAAGAGTTTTATTAATTACAATTCAAACTTTCTGTCATTATTCATTCATATTTTAGACTCTTGAATTATGTATTGCCTAATAAAAACCTTTGATGCCATTACCTACACTCTCAGAGGGCACGGTCTTTGATAGTATTTATTTTATTTTGAATTCTGGGATGGCATTTCATATTAGGTTGTGTTACATTCTAACTTTTTCTTTATTTATTTTGAGTTTAGTATATACTTCATGATTTTATTCCTTCCTCTTTATAGTGAGCATAGAGATCCAAAGTAAACATGTACTAATATTTTCAACTTTGGGGTAAAAAAGGAATTTTCCCAGAGATAAGTTTTAGTTTTCAAAGTCAACGAAATGCTTCACTTCCTGCATAATATAATTTATTTTTAGAGCTGCATAATTTATTTTTGTTCTCCTTTCTCATGTTTGAATAGATGATATCTATCCAAACATGCACTGGGGAAAAAACATACAGGGTGAGTAGAATGCCTTTATCAGTATCACCCTTCACTTTTTCAGTATCAGTTCCCCACCTAAGCTGTAAATCTGAAGTGTATTTTCTGAATGTATAGCCTATGTTTAGAAAATATTCCCCTAATGGCACCCACTCCAGTACTCTTGCCTGGAAAATCCCATGGGCAGAAGAGCCTGGTAGGCTGCAGTCCATGGGGTCGCTAAGAGTCGGACACGACTGAGAGACTTGACTTTCACTTTTCACTTTCATGCACTGGAGAAGGAAATGGCAACCCACTCCAGTGTTCTTGTCTGCAGAATCCCGGGGACGGGGGAGCCTGGTGGGCTGCCGTCTATGGGGTCACACAGAGTCGGACACGACTGAAGCAACTTAGCAGCAGCAGCAACAGCAGTGTTTATTGCAGAGTTGGAATCTTCTGTAGTTATGGTTGCATTATTCTTTCTTTCTTTTTTTTCTCTTTTACATTTTGAGCATGTAAGAAATAGTTAACACTTTTATACAATAAAGGCTACTTTTCTGAAATACATTGTGCTTTGGAATCTACTATACTTTGTCCCTACTTTCACTGATTTTCCGAGCTGATTATGCTTTCAAAGAGGCAATAAACCATATCCTTGGAGTTCATTCTGAGTTTTGTCATATTGTAAGAGAGTAAGCAGAAAAGTTGAGGAGAATGTGGTACAACAACAGTAGCATGGTTTGTACTAAAACACTTGACATGTGATAGGGTGCTATATTAGCTTCTAGAACTGCCATAAGGGGGAAAAAAAAACATGCTAGATGGCTTAAAAATAAAAATTCCACTTCTCACACAGCACTGGAAGCAAAATTCCAAGGCCAAAATGTCCTTCTGAAACCCCTTCTCTCGGGTTGCAGATAGACACTGTATCCTCACAAGAGTTTTGCTCTCTGTATGCATCACTGGTGTCTATTTGTGTGTCCAGATTCCCTCTTCTTAGAAGGACATCAGAGAAGGAAATGCCAATAAGTAGCAACCCACTCCAGTATCCTTGCCTGGAAAATCCCATGGACAGAGGAGTCTGGTGGGCTACAGTCCATGCGACTCACAAAGAGTTGGGCACAACTGAGCAACTATCACTACTACTGCTACCAGTATCGTTGCTTGGGAAATCCCACAGAGGAGCCTGGAAGCTACGGTACATGGGGGAGCAAAGAGTCAGACACGACTGAACAACTTTCACTTCAGTTAAGGACATCAGTCATATTGGATAAGAACTTACCCTAACAGCCTTATTTTAACTTAACTTTCTTTAACTTTGAAGGCCCAATGTCCAAATACAGTTATATTCTGAGGTACCTAAGATTGAGATCAACATATGAATTTGGAGAAGACATGATTTAGCCATGTTAGTTAGATGGTGCCTTGGCTACTTGTGTATTTACTTTTTTAAGATATAGAGCTTCTCTGCATCTTGCAGTAAATAAAACAGACAAAATAGATTAAAATTAACTATCTCCACCATTTTCGGACTTACTGTCAACTTTCTCTAGGTGTTGGCCTTTGTTCCACATTTGCCTTTAAAACGTGAGAGCAGTATCCGCATTAGAAACTTAATGGTAGCTTTGGAGGTACAATATGAGACACTACTGCTCAGATACTGTGTGAAATGGGAAATCTCATTTGTAAGATATTTTAAGATGGAATTGATCCAAATTCCCTATGGTGTTATATTAGTTTCTATTTTATCCCTTCTCAAAAAGTTTGTGAATATGGTTGTGTCAGAATTATCTCAAAAGTGTAGAAACTTTCTTGTCTCTTGCAAGTATTCTAATCAGAGATACATTCTTAGTTTCCTCTAGAGTTTCAAATGATATATACTTGAGAAAATGTATAATTGTTTAATCTTTTTTCCTCTTTACAGACTTTTTTGGATTGTTGTTATTCCTCTTAAAAGAGCTTGTCCAGCATAGCACAACACATTTCTAGAACCAAGTTGTCTGGGCTTTAATTCCAGGTCCACCGCTTACTCTGCTTTCTCATCTGTAATATGGTGACAACAACAGTACCCATTTCATAAAGATTTTATAATGATTGAAAGAGCCGTTACACACAGCGCATAGGATGGTCCCTGACAATAAAAATCCACATGAGATTTTTAAAAATAAATACTGGACCAGTGAAATTTTTCCACCATAATGTACAGAAGTATTAGGCTGTGAATATTCAAAAAATATTTCTATACCTGCTGATAGCATTATCCTCTGCCTTGTGTATTAATATGTGCTTCCTAATTTTCCTTGCTTTGTTCATTCACAGTCCTCTCAGTCCTCTAAAAATCAGTTGAAGTTTGATTAGTTTCATCTCAGATGCATAAATTGTGTAGTTCCTATTAAACCTTGATTTCTGACTCCATCACACTGAAGCTCCATCTAAATGCAGTCAGCCACTTTGGACCCAGATGCACAAATGGAAGTTTCTACAATGTTTCTCTTATTCAAGACCAATGCATAAATAATAATAAATAAAGAGAAACCCAACAAAATTCTACTTAAATGATACCATAAGACAAAAAAGTAATGTATCACAAAATCCCATATTTTTGGATTCTTTAATTATTATCACCAACATAGCAGTTATTGCATATTATTTCTAAATTTTGTCCTTTGGTTCACTTTTGCCTTTAAAATATGAGGTTAGTGTACACCCTCAGCTTAGGAAAATTATTTGGTTATTTAGTCATGTCTGATCTCTTTTATGGGCCTCCTTCTCTCGCATTTGTCCATTTTTCATGCATCCCATTATTTTTTGTTTCCATGAAGTAGAAATTTCCCTGGACACACTCTGAGTTCTTCCCTCTACTCATGCACGCTGTCATGTGGATGGATAGAGTGACCTACCAGATGAGCAAATTATTGGAGTTGAGTTCTATTAGCTCAGATCCATTTATTCTCTTTGAACTTCTTCTGGAGATTGAACCCTCCCTAGAATTTAATAACAGACTTGATCTATATATATTTCCCATGTGGGAAGGCCCATGGGAGTTCCAATGCTTCTGCAACTAGGTGATTAGTCTGGTATTTAGAGATTGGATCCATAAAGACCACCAATCAAGTTGCATCATACGATATATCTTTGTCAGGATTATAGGTGTTATTTTGATCTCTATTTTTATTCTGTGTTTAATTATGTAATTTTTTTCTTTAAAAAATTAATTTATTTTTAATTGGAGGATAATTGCTTTACCATACTGTGTTAGTTTCTGCCACACATCGACATGAATCAGCCATCTGTATACATATGTCCTCTTCCTCATGAGCCTCCCTGATTTGTGCTCCCTGCATCATACAGCAAGTTTCCACTGGTTATCTAATTTTACATATGGCAATGTATATGTTTCAATGGTAGTCTCTCAATTTGTCCCACTCCCTCCTTCTCTCTCTGTCTCCACAAGTCTGTTCTTTATGTCTGTGTTTCCATTGCTGCCCTGCAAATAGGTTCACAGCAGCTCATTAAGCTCAGTATCAGAAAAGCAACCCAATTAAAAAGTGAGCAACTCTTTGAGACCCCATGGATTGTAGCCCACCAGTCTCCTCTGTCCATGGAATTCTCTACGCAAGAACACTGGAGTGGGTTGCCATTCCCTTCTCTAGAGGATCTTCCCAATCCAGGGATTGAACCTGGGTTTCCTATATTGCAGGCAGATTCTCTACCATCTGAGACACCAGGGGAGCGCAAAAAGTGGGCAGAAGACCTAAACAGCTATTTCTCCAAACATAAGCTAATAAACACATGAAAAGATGTTCAACATCGCTCATTACAAAAGAAGTGCAAATCAAAACTACAATGAAGGTATCACTTCACACCTGTAAGAATGGCCATCATCAAAATATCTACAAACAATAAATGCTGGATAGGGTGTGGAAAAAAGGGAACCCTCTTCCACTGTTGGTAGGAATGAGGATTAATCATGTAAATCTTAAAAGAGCTAAAAGAACAAAGTATCGATTAGGGGTCTATCTAATGACCTGAATTTTTTTTTTTTTTTCATTTTGCTTTTCATTTTCCAATTGTGTATCAAGATGTGTGCCCATTTCATAGAATTTTGACATATTCCTGTATATCTGGAGGAATATGTATATATATTTGTATATCCTGTATATCTGTATTTCTAAGTAGACCTATTCGAAGTAGCACTTACTTCTAGAGTACACTAGTAAACAAGAGAGGGTCATTTACCTAAAATAAATTGTTTAAATGATACAACTTTTTAAAGAAACAATTGCTGTTCAGTTCCTTTGATTAGGGATATTTATGAAGTACAGAAAATAGAGGTGGGTAGTAATATAGTTGAAACATGGTAGATAAACACAGTTTTGTTGGATGTGTAAAGATATATACTTTTTCCAACCATATCTTAATATGCAATAATGGTTTAATATTATGTCCAGAAAAGTTAATCTTGAGCCACAATGGATAATGAAGCATCAATGCTATGCAAGAAGGGAAAGAATCCAAGTTTAATGTATAAAAGTGGAAACTGGCAGGAATAATTTAAAGATCACAGGATTGGAACTGCACTGGTTGTAAGACAGGGTACCTAAAATAAAACCATCGTCTTTTTCCTATAACTCTGGGTATAGCAACTGCCTCTCAATAATATATTTTTTCTTTAAACCAGGAAGTCCTCTGCCCTAGTTATTCCACAGTAACAAATCAACAAAATTTTGTATTCTTAATAAGGTGCCATCTTTCTTAAGACAATTAGATGGAGGTGCCATTCTTCTGAGCTGCAAGCAAAAAACTGATTCTTGGGATGCTTATATTACCTGGATTTTATTTTCCTATTATGCTATACCCTGTATTTGTTGTGTAGACATTTAGAAAGTAAAATGTATTTATATAACATACACCCACATATCACATGCTAAGGGTATGGAATTATTAATTGCTGGTTGACATCACTAAATAGTCATTGTGTAAGAATTTCTTTCACCTAAGTGTCTGAATGTTTAATTCTCAAGCCATGTATCTCAGTTCTTTTATGAAGAATTCTAGAAAAGAGAACTTTTAAAGCATGGATTTTTTAGCAACAATTTTCTAAGTGAAAATGAATATACCATTCACTAAAAATCAATTAAAGACAGATAACTGATTTTTGTGAATGACCTATTTTAAGAAAGTCTATAAACATATGATATTGTAATGACCTGGAAGAAGAAGTATATTAGGACAAAGCCAAAATTTATACTGCAACTAAATAAAAATTAAGGATTTCTTTTCATCAAAATATAATGTAAATTATTGGAAAGATATACAAAAACTATGAGAGATTCTACAATATTTATAATGTGCACATGATTTCTATGCAACACATATAAGCAACTCCTAAGAATCAATAAAAAGTAGCAACAAATTAGGAAAAGGAGCAAAAAGACATTAGCAGACATTACACAGAAGAGGAACCACAAATGATCAATATTGCATGGAAATTTTTGTTCAACCTCATTTGTAATTAGGAATTGAAATTTTAAGACATACAGTAAGATAATATTTCATTCACAACAAGCTGGCAGAAGCATATGAAGCCTCTGATACAAAGGTTTCATCAGTATGCTCTTGGGAGGAAATTGTTACATGTGTTTCAGAAGATATTTTTGCATTAACTGTTATATTTGAAGATACATGTACTCTTTGACTTATTGCCCCAGACATACCTGTGAAATGCTCTTTCACCTGTTCCTCAGAACAAATGTTCAAGAATAATCAGAGGATAACTTTCTGTAATAAAAAAGGAGAGATCATAAGCCATTGTCACTTAACAATGTAGTGTATGAATACATTGTGGTATACCCATGTGGTGGACTACTTTGTAGACATAAGTGCAGCGATATAAATCTTTAATTCTGATATTGCTTTTATACTGATAATTTGTTTAGTCACTAAATTGTGTCCAGCTCTTTTGCTACCCCATGGAATGTAGCCCGCCAGGATCCTCTGTCCATGGAATTTCCCAGCCAAGAATATTGGAGTGGGTTGCCATTGCCAGCATTGATTTTATTAATAATCATGGCATTAAGTAATAAAAAAAAAAACTTGTCTTTATTTCCTATATGACGTTATTTATAATAGAGTTTTTAAAATAGGTAAAATAAATAAACTATGAAAATGAATAACATATATCAGTACATGAACCGTGAACTTTCTGATGTTCAAGCTGGTTTTAGAAAAAGGAACCAGAGATCAAATTGCCAACATTTGCTGGATCATTGAAAAAGCAAGAGAGTTCCAGAAAAACATCTATTTCTGCTTTATTGACTAGGCCAAAGCCTTTGACTGTGTGGATCACAATAAACTGTGGAAAATTCTGCAAGAGATGGGAATACCAGACCACCTGACCTGCCTCTTGAGAAATCTGTATGCAGGTCAGGGTGCAACAGTTAGAACTGGACATGGAACAACAGACTGGTTCCAAATAGGAAAAGGAGTATGTCAAGGCTGTATATTGTCACCCTGCTTATTTAACTTCTATGCAGAGTACATCATGAGAAATGCTGGACTGGAAGAAACACAAGCTGGAATCAAGATTGCCAGGAGAAATATCAAAAACCAGAGATATGCAGACGACACCACCCTTATGGCAGAACGTGAAGAGGAACTAAAAAGCTTCTTGATGAAAGTGAAAGTGGAGAGTGAAAAAGTTGGCTTAAAGCTCAACATTCAGAAAATGAAGATCATGGCATCCGGTCCCATCACTTCATGGGAAATAGATGGGGAAACAGTGGAAACAGTGACAGACTTTATTTTGGGGGGCTCCAAAATCACTGCAGATGGTGACTGAAGCCATGAAATTAAAAGATGCTTACTCCTTGGAAGGAAAGTTATGACCAACCTAGATAGCATATTCAAAAGCAGAGACATTACTTTGCCAACAAAGGTCCGTCTGGTCAAGGCTATGGTTTTTCTTGTCATCATGTATGGGTGTGAGAGTTGGACTGTGAAGAAGGCTGAGCCCCGAAGAATTGATGCTTTTGAACTGTGGTGTTGGGGAAGACTCTTTAGAGTCCCTTGGACTGCAAGGAGATCCAACCAGTCCATTCTAAAGGAGATCAGCCCTGGAATTTCTTTGGAAGGAATGATGCTGAAGCTGAAACTCCAGTACTTTGGCCACCTCATGTGAAGAGTTGACTCATTGGAAAAGACCCTGATGCTGGGAGGGATTAGAGGCAGGAGAAGGGGATGACAGAGGATGAGATGGCTGGATGGCATCACTGACTCGATGGACGTGAGTCTGAGTGAACTCCGGGAGTTGGTGATGGACAGGGAGGCCTGGCATGCTGCGATTCATGGGGTCGCAAAGAGTCGGGCACGACTGAGCGACTGAACTGAACTGAACTGATCAGTAACTTCAGGTTATTTATTCCTGAAGTTAAAGAGACTATTATATAAAATTAAAAGGGATACACTAGGAAATCAAGGTTCTTGTAACATTTAGAAATTTGCCAGTGTGTATACAGATATGGCTTAGTTATTACTACTAAAACTACACATAAAATATAATGTATTTTATATGTAAGATATACATGCAGTAATACTTTAGTTAAAACAACTATAAGAAAATAAGCAATACATATTTATGTATCCACATCTCAATGAAATTCCTGAAACAATATGGAATCTTTAAATATTTTTACCACTATGTCATATTAGATGCAGTGAACCACTACAGTTATTTTTTTTTTTAAAGAATTGTGATGTTTCTTTTATTTATTTATTTTTTATTTTTTTTATTGCTTTTTTTTTTATTTTTAATTAATTTTATTTTATTTTTAAACTTCACACAACGTTATTGTTACAAGATTTCTGTTACCTACTAATCAACAGTTTTAAACTGTAGTAGATGGATTATTCTAAAGTTCAGATCTCTCTGTGATATATATTATAAAATTCATTATATACTTTATATCTTTCTAGCTCTTAGAAATTTTTCTTGAGATGAAAAATGTTGATTTATTTTTGTTTATATCTATCAATATATATATACACAAGAAAGCAAGATTATAGGAAATCTCAGCTACTGTTTACTAAAAATGTTGTTGTTTAGTTGCCAAGTCATGTCTGACTCTTTTTGAGATTCCATGGACTGTAACCTGCCAGGCTCCTCTGTCCATGGAATTTCTCAGGCAAGAATACTGGAGAGGGTTGCCATTTCCTACTACAGGGAATATCCCAGAACGAGGCATAGAACCCTTGTGTCCTGTATTGCAAGCAGATTCTTTATCACTGAGCCACTAGGGAAGCCCGCTAAAAATGAAGTTGCTTCAAATACTTTGATATCAAGTTGAACATCGACTTTTTGGTTTTTCCTAAAGCACCAATATAATGATATATACCCAGGGCTTCCCTGGTGGCTCAGGCAGTAAAGTATTTGCCTGCAATGCAAGAGACCTGCATTTGATTCCTGGGTTGTGAAGATCCCCTACAGAAGGAAGTGGCAGTTCACTCTAGAATTCTTGCCTGGAGAACCCATGGACAGAGGAGCCTGGTGGCCTACAACTCATGGGGTCACAAAGAGTTGGACATGATTGAGCAACTAAGCACATAATTAAGGCAATAAGAAATATTCCTGATCAAAATAGTGACAAACGTTTACAAATGGAGTTTCATCTTTACCTTTACCAAGATATAATACAAAAGTTATTCTAGAGTATATTTGAGGTTAGAGTTTTCATAAAATTTTGCATCACAATACTTTATTTCCTAATATTCCTATAACCTTAGGCATTACAATTCCTTCAGAAGGAAATACATGTAGCTATGTGTACAGATGTAAAAAGTCAAACAAATATGTGTATAAATATGAATCAAGGCAAAGGAGTCAAGATTCAGATGGAGTTCTGAATGGTATCATATTATTATATACTTTTAGTTAAACAAAATCAAGTCATATAAAATTTAAATGCTCCCATTCATAGGGAATATTACTTTCTGAAATTTAAGTATTTTAAAATATTTTGATAAAATAATATTTCCAAGGATGATTGTGTAATAACAAAAAACAGGGCAATATTAAACATGCCTTTATCCTAAACAAGATATAAAGTTGGGAGTTGAAATATGTTCTCAATTTAACACTTTATCAGATTTACCCTGTTGAAGATTATAAAGCTTTAAGTTATATCATTCTATAGCTTCAAGCTACAGAAGATTTACTTTTCTTAATTTTTCAAACTTTCTGTTTTCTGGCCACATTCTCAGGCTGAGTAATGGAACTCTAGCTAAATAAGCACTAAGTAAAGAAAGCAAACTGAAAACTCTCAAAGCTTAAATTATGGAAAACATAAAATAGTTAAAAAGGTTTTCTAAGGAATACTTTTGCTCTTATATCTAGAATCATAGAAACAAAAACATGTCCAAACTAGCTTTAGTATAATGAGTTTTTTATAAGGAAAATCATACATTTCTTGGACTTCAAACAGCACAGCAAGATCTAAAAACCAATTAAAAACTACCAGAAAAAAAGTTTCCATTTTCTAACCACTGGTCTCAATTTCCTTTGTTATATATATATATATATATATATATATATATATATATATTTTTTTTTTTTTTCATTCTTGCAATTCAGTTTTTTTCTATTTACTCTCTTTTTGATCAACAGGACCCCCCAAATTTGCCTTCAATATTGGAGTTGTATAGAACTGAGTCACATTAGCTTAGCCTTGGTTCTAATCAATCTAACTTTCCTCCTGTTCTAACTCCTAATTTTTATGAGAAGGTATCTATTTGGTGGTATTCAGTTATGTACCTATCTCTAATACTTTATTTGTAGCTAGGATATAGGGTGTCTGGGAAGCTGTGTGTGGCCTATTTCTTCTACAAATAAGTGTTGTGAAAACAAAGTCTTGGAGGTAGTGATAGCCAGAGCTATGGGAGATTAAAACTCCTCAAAAAGGGGGACACCTTTAGTCAAACACACCAAGAGCAAGCTAAATATAAACACTGACAAAAAATTGCTGAGCACACTAAAGAAAGTTGGCATCTTGAAGTTGGAAAAAATTTATAACGCTAGTTCCCTAATCATTCTATCATCATTTTTCAACATCTCAGTAGTTTGTTCATTGTGTTGGAAAATAAATTATTCAAATTTTTTCTTATTCAAAAAACCCAATACTAAAGTGAAGAAGGAAACTCAGGACAGGACTATAGGATAAAAATAATTATGAAAAGCCTACAGTTGATGATTAATACATTTTCTTTGTGTTAAAAGTTTTTTCTTTAAGCCCAATCATGGATATTTTGTTGTTTTTACACACTGTAAATTCATCCTAATTCCTTCCGGGGGTGGGGCGGGAATTAGTAGGAGCATTTGAATGACAAGGAAGTGTCTGTTATAAGAAAGCATATATATTTTCAATACCAAACTACTTGCTCATTCTATTTTTTTTTTTTTTTTTGATGTAGGCAAATATAGACATATCAATCCCTAAAGAGCATTTGGAGTGAGGAGAGAAAATGTACAATCTTCATGAAAGTATTGATAGCTAAATTTCTTTTCAGTATTTTTTTGAGTGGTTTTGTCCCATCAGCTTCAATTTTTCTGAGTAGGTTCCCAATACTGAAGTTTAGTATCACATACCTGTCAGGAAATAAATATTATTTTTTCTTTAAAGTTAGTGAAAATGAAGAATAAACATATTTTATGTCACCAAGTAACAGATTAAAAATCTACAGAATAATGCTTCTTGCTATTGTTTATTTTTCATAAAGGAAAGTGAAAATATTCTGTGTTCAGTAATGTACAAGTATATATGAAAGGACACCATTCTGAATACTGTAAATATGTAGGTATGTACAATTAATTTTTTCTTTTAATAATTGCATCAAATTGTACACCTTAATTTCATTTTAGGCTTGCTTTATTCATTCCTACAATTTCTAAGTAGCATGCCGAAGACAAATGGGCAATTCATGAAATAAAGTGTATTAGAAAGGATATATTTTATTTTAAGTAAATATCTTACAATATGATATGATAAAAATGAATGAATTAGGATAGATCTGTGTTCCAAGTTTGATTTCAGCATTTGCTTGCTCTTTGACTGAACAAGACCCTTCACATCTTTACATATCGATTTGTTCATTTGCAATATAATAATCCTGTACTTTCTCAACTCAAATCTGTACATTTCTTTACATCTTTGAAATTAGAATACATTATTTAACTCACCTACATAATTTCTTCACTGACAGGCAGAGGGTGAAGTGTAAATTTATTGCCTTTGCTTAGGTGAACTGAGCCAAAGATCAGAGACATCTGCTCATTTTATTGTTAATTCAGTTAGTGTATTTGCTTCCATTGCAAGGCTATGGTTTTTCCTGTGGTCATGTATGGATGTGAGAGTTGGACTGTGAAGAAGGCTGAGCGCCGAAGAATTGATGCTTTTGAACTGTGGTGTTGGAGAAGACTCTTGAGAGTCCCTGCAAGGAGATCCAACCAGTCCATTCTGAAGGAGATCAGCCCTGGGATTTCTTTGGAGGGAATGATGCTAATGCTGAAACTCCAGTACTTTGGCCACCTCATGCGAAGGGTTGACTCATTGGAAAAGACTGATGCTGGGAGGGATTGGGGGCAGGAGGAGAAGGGGACGACAGAGGATGAGATGGCTGGATGGCATCACTGACTCGATGGATATGAGTCTGAGTGAACTCTGGGAGTTGGTGATGGACAGGGAGGCCTGGCGTGCTGCGATTCATGGGGTCGCAAAGAGTCGGACACGACTGAGCGACTGATCTCATCTGATCTGATATGATATGATAAAATTGTCAGTGACTTGGTAGCAGTCAGAGCTAAGAAAGATAAATGAGAATGATTTCAAAAACTATTAATGAGGTGTTGAATATCCATCAAAATACAAATTGGCCTTCAAGATAGGTTAATCATAGGCATCCTAAAACTAAAATAAGGAGACATAAAATTACAACCTTAAATAACAGAATTTGTCCAATAGGAAATGGAAATAAGCCATACATATTCTCCAGTGTGCTTTAGGTCAACCTACTCAGTTTCATAAAATAAGTCAGTCCTAAATATTCATTGGAAGGACTGATGCCGAAGCTGAAACTCCAATACTTTGGTCACCTGATGTGAAGAACTGACTCACTGGAAAGACCCTGGTACTGGGAAAGATTGAAGGTGGAAGGAGAAGGGGATGACAGAGGATGAGATGGTTGGATGGCACCACCTACTTGCTGGACATGAGTTTGAGCAAACTCAGGGAGTTGGTGATGGACAGGGAAGCCTGGCATGCTGCAGTCCATGGGGGTCACAAAGAGTTGGAAATGACTGAGCAACTGAGCTAACTAACTAAAGTAGTTTTAATTTTAACAGCAGATATTTTTTTTAAAGGAGGAAATTTTGCTTTGCCTCTTCAATCATGGGACTCTGACCCTTAAGGGACAATCATCTCAACCACTTCTTTATATGCAAATTATATTTAAGTGTTTTTTTTTTTTTTTTTAGTAACTGCTAGATCTTCAAGCTGGTTTTAGAAAAGGCAGAGGAACCAGAGATCAAATTGCCAACATTTGCTGGATCATCGAAAAAGCAAGAGTTCCAGATAAACATTTATTTCTGCTTTATTGACTATGCCAAAACCTTAGGCTGTGTGGATCACCATCAACTGTGGAAAATTCTGAAAGAGATGGGAATACCAGACCACCTGACCTGGCTCTTGAGAAACCTGTATGCAGGTCAGGAAGCAACAGTTAGAAATAGACATGGAACAACAGACTGGTTCCAAATAGGAAAAGAAGTACGTCAAGGCTGTATATTGTCACCCTGCTTATTTAAATTCTATGCAGAGTACATCATGAGAAACGCTGGGCTGGAAGAAGCACAAGCTGGAATCAAGATTGCTGGGGGAAATATCAATAACCTCAGATATGCAGATGACATCACCCTTATGGCAGAAAGTGAAGGACTGAAGACCCTCTTGATGAGAGTGAAAGAGGAGAGTGAAAAAGTTGGCTAAAAGCTCAACATTCAGAAAATGAAGATCATGGCATCTGTTCCATCACTTCATGGGAAATAGATGGGGAAACAGTGGAAACAGTGTCAGACTTTCTTTTTTGGGGCTCCAAAATCACTGCAGATGGTGACTGCAGCCATGAAATTAAAAGACGCTTACTCCTTGGAAGGAAAGTTATGACCAACCTAGATAGCATATTCAAAAGCAGAGACATTACTTTGCCAACAAAGGTCCATCTAGTTAAGACTATGGTTTTTCCTGTGGTCATGTATAGATGTGAGAGTTGGACTGTGAAGAAGGCTGAGCACTGAAGAATTGATGCTTTTGAACTGTGGTGTTGCAGAAGACTCTTGAGAGTCCCTTGGACTGCAAGGAGATCCAACCAGTCCATTCTGAAGGAGATCAGCCCTGGGATTTCTTTGGAAGGAATGGTGCTAAAGCTGAAACTCCAGTACTTTGGCCACCTCATGTGAAGGGTTGACTCATTGGAAAAGACTCTGATGCTGGGAGGGATTGGGGGCAAGAGGAGAAGGGGATGACAGAGGATGAGATGGCTGGATGGCATCACTGACTCAATGGACATGAGTCTGAGTGAACTCTGGGTGTTGGTGATGGACAGAGAGGCCTGGTGTGCTGCAATTCACGGGGTCACAAAGAGTTGGACAGGACTGAGAGACTGAACTGAACTGAATGTTCTATAAACTGACCAGTCTTGTACTCCTAAGAAACCATATGAACTATTTTGAAAAAAAAAAAAAAATTATGAAAATAATGTTGCCAGATGGATGCATCTGAGATATTGGGTGTTTAGTGGCTAGTCAAGTTTCATACAAATGTCAGTTTATTTATTTGCTTTTCTGTAACTTGGAACACATACTATACTATTTCTAAGTTTCTCACCTATACAATACAAATCATACATATTTGCTGCCATATTTCAAAAATAAAAAATATTGTATAAAGTACCTAGCAAATAATAGATCTATAAATGGTAACCACATGAAGCATTATGATTTCCAACCTTGTCGCATGATCAGCATTAAATTTAAATATTTAAAGAGTGGAAATTGATCTCCTTGTTAAGGGATGTCAATGTTTAAACATAATCCTAATTTTCTTACTGTCTTTGAATCCTATCTGTGTGAAAATATATGGGATAATGCCATTACAATAACACTGTCATAATATAGACTATGAGAGTCAACTTCTTTCTATAGAGAATGTAACATTAGTGCCCTATCTTTGGAAGGGGCACGTGCTCTGTGCTGTGCTTAGTCGCTCAATTGTGTCTGACTATTTGTTATCCTATGGACTCTAGCCCACCAAGGTCCTCTGTCCATGGAATTCTCCAGGCAAGAATAATGGAGTGGATTGCCATGCCCACTTCCAGGGGTCCTTCCCAACCCAAGGATCCAACCGAGGTCTCCCGCATTTTAGGCAGATTCTTTACCATCTGAGCCACCAGGGAAGGCTGAGAAAGGTATCAGTCAGTTAAGTTGCACAGCTGTGTCTGATTCTTTGAAACCCCATGGAATGAAGCATGCCAGGCCTCCCTGTCCATCACCAACTCCCAGAGTTTACTCAAACTCATGTCCATTGAATTGGTGATGCCATCCAATCATTTCATCCTCTGTCGTCCCTTTCTCCTCCCACCTTCAATCTTTCCCAGCATCAGGGTCTTTTCAAATGAGTCAGTTCTTCACATCAGGTGGCCCAAGTATTGGAGTTTCAGCATCAGTCCTTCCAATGAATATTCAAACTGATTTCCTTTAGGATGGACTGGTTGGATCTCCTTGCAGTCCAAGGGACTCTCAAAAGTCTTCTCCAACACCATAGTGAAAAAGCATCAATTCTTCTGTGCTCAGCTTTCTTTATAGTCCAACTCTCACATCCACACATGACTACTGGAAAAACCGAAATCTTGACTAGATGGACTTTTTTTGGTAAAGTAATATCTCTGCTTTTTAATATGCTGTCTAGGTTGGTCATAACTTTTCTTCCAAGGAGTAAGTGTCTTTTAATTTCACAGCTGCAGTCATCATCTACAGTGATTTTGGAGCCCCAAATAATAAAGTCTGCCACTGTTTCCCCATCTATTTCCCATGAAGTGATGGGACCAGATGCGGTGATCTTCGTTTTCTGAATGTTGATCTTTAAGCCAACTTTTTCACTCTCCTCTTTCACTCTCATCAAGAGGCTCTTCAGTCCTTCACTTTCTGCCATAAGGTTGGTGTCATCTGCATATCTGAGGTTATTGATATTTTTCCCAGCAATCTTGATTCCAGCTTGTGCTTCATCCATCCCAGCGTTTCTCATGATGTACTCTGCATATAAGTTAAATAAGCAGGGTGACAATATACAGCCTTGACGTACTCCTCTTCCTATTTGGAACAAGTCTGTTGTTCCATGTCAAGTTCAAATGTTGCTTCCTAACCTGCATACAGATTTCTCAAGAGGCATAGTTTGGTATAAAAATAATTATGATTTCAGACCTTGAATTTTAAATAATTATAATGAGGCTCAAACACATTTTTATTAATCAAAATAGGAACCATTATAGTCAATACATTTTTGCCAATGAAATAAGATTGTTTATTCCTGCAGCATAAAACTCCATGCTTTGGGATTTGATAAAATCTGGAAAGCATTTTCTGCCTCCTGCTGGTTGTGGCAGCGTTTTCTCTACAAAAAAAAAGGTGTTAACAAGATGCTTGAAAAAGTGGTAGTCATTTGATGACTGGTCAGGTGAATTTCACAAATGAGGCCAAACTTTGTTGTCTAGTTCATTCAACTTCTGAAGGGTTTATTGTGTGACATGTAGTCAGGTGTTGTCCCAGAGAAGAATTGGGCCCTTTCTGTTGATCAACACTTGCTGCAGCCTTGTAGTTTTCAGTGCATTTCATTGATTTGCTGAACATACTTCTCAGATGTAATGGTTTTTCCAGGATTCAGAAAGCTATAGTGGATCAGGCCAACAGCAGACCACCAAACAGGGACCATGACCATTTTTATGGTAGAAGTTTGGCTTTGGGAAGTGCTTTGGAGCTTCTTATAAGTCTGAAAATTGAGCTTGTCATCACTGATTGTTATATAAAATCCAATTTTCATCGCATCTCACAGTCCAATCGAGTAATGTTTCATTGTTCCTGTGCAGAATAAGAGAAGACACTTCAAAATGATTTTTTTGTTTTTTGACTTGTGGTCAGCTTATGAGGCACCCACTTATTGAGTTTTTTCACCTCTCCAATTCACTTCAAATGTCACATGACCATAGGATGGTCTACATTGAGTTCTTGGATAATTTCTCATGCAGTTGTAAGAGGATCAGCTTTGATGATCCTCTCAGTTGGTCATTGTCAACTTCGATGGCTGGCCAGTGAGCTCCTCATCTTCAAGGCTCTCATCTCCTTTGCAAAACTTCTTGAATCACCACTGCTCTGTACCTTTGCTAGCTGTTCCTGGGTGAGATGTATTGTTGATGTTGCAAGTTGTCTCCACTGCTTTATGACCCATTTTGAACTCAAATAAGAAAATTGCTCAAATTGGCTTTTTGTTTAACATCTTTCCACAGTCTAAAATACATATACAATAAAATAGCAAGCAAAAATTCATTAGCAAAAAAAATAAAGCAAGAAATGCACATTAAAATGATGTATAACATAACAGCATTTATTTAAGGTTGTATTCCAATAGCAAATTTTATCAATGCAAAACAAAACTTACTTTTCCACCAATCTAATACTATCTTTAATTCAGATTTTTTATTGAATTGTTAGCAAAGTCATTGACCAACATGTCAGAGTGTTGTGAAAATCATGCATAAATTACTTATATTTTTCAGTTTTAATTCTAATTTAAATGAAAATAATAGGTTAACTTTATTTTTAATGCAACGTAGCATACTTTAATTAATCAAGCAGTCCCTGGATGAGAATGTTTGATGGCACTATCCAATTGCTTTTATTTGCCCTTTAATTTTCAACTAGATCAATAGAGTCAGATGCAACTGCTATAGGTATTAAAACTCCAAAGTCTAGGGGAAATGCAGGGTAAATTGTAAACAAAATATTTCACTGGCATTGATTTCACAGTCATGCTGACAGAGTTTGTAAAAAAGAAAATTATCAGCTTCAGTGAATAAATTGCATCAGAATGGCAAAATAGACGGGTTTGATTATTTTGCTTTGAAAAGTACATCCATTTAGTCCTGCAAGTGTTTTTCAATTTATAGAAGAGTAAGTGAACTAGAATTATTTTTTAGTTAATGCCATAGGCACTTTGGGTCATTATCCAGAGTTAGTCAGGTTATATGACTGACTGGTCATTTTGTTACCTATGTTAAATAACCTGAAATCTATACAATTCATAGCATATTTTTAAGCACTGTAGATATAAGATCAATAACAGCTAAAGTGTACTTAGTTTGGTAAGATAGACTGTGTTGATTGAACAGTTTCTTATAATGGCAATCTGCTGAACAAAATATTGATGGAACAAATGTCCTTGAATAAAATGACTAATAAGTTTAGTAATCTATTGGTAATATTTTATTGCATTTGTCTCTATTTATATAAACCAAATGAACACAGTAAAGGCAATATCTAATTAATTTAGATTCAGATCAGATCAGATCAGTGCTCAGTCGTGTCCCACTCCTTGCGATCCCATGAATTGCAGCACGCCAGGCCTCCGTGTCCATCACCAACTCCCGGAGTTGACTGAGACTAGACTCACGTCCATCGAGTCAGTGATGCCATCCAGCCATCTCATCCTCTGTGATCCCCTTCTCCTCCTGCCCCCAATCCCTCCCAGCATCGGGGTCTTTTCCAATGAATCAACTCTTCGCATGAGGTGGCCAAAGTACTGGAGTTTCAGCTTTAGCATCATTCCTTCCAAAGAAATCCCAGGGCTGATCTCCTTCAGAATGGACTGGTTGGATCTTCTTGCAGTCCAAGGGACTCTCAAGAGTCTTCTCCAACACCACAGTTCAAAAGCATCAATTCTTCGGCGCTCAGCCTTCTTCACAGTCCAACTTTCACATCCATACATGACCACAGGAAAAACCATAGCCTTGACTAGACAAAACTTTTTTGGCAAAGTAATGTCTCTGCTTTTGAAAAGGCTATCTAGATGCTCCATGACCTTTTGACTTCAGAGGGCTGAACACTCCATCCGCAGAGCATGTTCTGAGTATACCTATTGTGAAGAAGCCTGTAGCTTAGTTCTGTCTAGGCCAGAATGAAGGTCACCTCACATTTTATTGTCTCCAATTAGCTTCAGTTTTATCCCAAAGAATACCTCCAGCCCCTCGCCTTTGAGGAAGTGGATTTGAGACTTCATCTTCTCGCTCGGCCACCTTCAAGTCCCTGAGCCCAGAGTTGGTGGCGGCTGCGACTGCAGTTGCTGACTCTCTCCCTTTTGACAAGCAGACCACCAAGTCGGAGCTGCTCAGGCAGCTCCGGCAGCACGAGGAAGGCTCGAAGGCTCAGAAGGATGGAGAGAAACCCAAAATTAGTTTCAGTAACATCATATCAGATATGAAAGTTGCCAGATCCTCCACAGCGAGAGCTAGCACACGACCCGTGCACCAGATTCAATTTGACGAAGGGGCCGATGATTTTGTTGACCGAGAGGAGACTGCTGATCTGAGAAAACGTATATCTACATGTTGAAA
Source organism: Bos taurus (assembly GCF_002263795.3). Taxonomy (NCBI): domain Eukaryota; kingdom Metazoa; phylum Chordata; class Mammalia; order Artiodactyla; family Bovidae; genus Bos; species Bos taurus. Next base: position 9,420,500 of record NC_037333.1, read on the forward strand.
CAGACACAGAGCTGGAAGACGGGAAGCGGATCAGAAATGCCCTAGGTTGGTTGCAGGTCCCTGGTGCCACCATCCTCTGCACAGCATCCTGTACCTGTAGATTCTGCAGAAGCTCCTGCTTCATTTCCTGCTGGAATGGAATGATTCAGGATCCCCCACTGTCCATCAGAGTCAGCCCCTGAGGGGGAGCAGTACTGAAGAAGAGCTTCTCATGTTCCCCTTGACTCACCCCTATGGACTTTGCTGGACTAAAAGAAGGTTGGCATTCATGCACTGTAATTTCATTGACACCAAAAAAAGCCTTTCCTTCACTCCCCTCACTTCCCCCAAACCCCAAGAAAACAAAAACAAACCCTCCCCTTTGTGTTAACCTGCTGATATACAATTCTTGGGGTTTTGTTCTTTTAAATCATCTAAATGCAAATTTTCTTAGAAGTCATGATATTTAGAGCCTGAAATTTGTCTGTCTGAACAAATAAAAGAGTCTCAATCTCAAAAAAAAAAAAAAAAGAAAAGAAAAGGCTATCTAGGTTGGTCATAAGTTAAAAGGACTTACTTGTAAACATTCATATTTTGGAAGTATATGCTATTTTATAACAGTCACCTAATTATTTGGGGCTTCTCCCTTGGCTCATATGGTAAAGAATCTACTTGTAATGCAGGAGGCCCAGGTTTGATCCCTGCCCCTGGAAGATACACTGGAGAAGAGAATGGCTAACCCACTCCCATATTCTTGACTGGAGTTCCATCCATGGGTCAAAGAGTTGGACATGATTGAGCAACTATCACTTTCACTTTTCCCCCCATATAATTATTTTAGAATGTCAAATTTTGTGTCTGTGAATATTCCAAATAGTTCTTTAACAATCTCTCTAGTATGAAAAGCTACGCTTGTTTTAAAATTTATACATCAGTTCAGTTCAGTTCAGTCGCTCAGTCATGTCCGACTCTTTGCCACCCCATGAATCGCAGCACTCCAGGCCTCCCTGTCCATCACCAACTCCTGGCGTTCACCCAGACTCACGTCCATTGAGTCAGTGATTCCATTCAGCTATCTTATCCTCTGTCGTCCCCTTCTCCTCCTGCCCTCAATCCCTCCCAGCATCAGAGTCTTTTCCAATGAGTCAACTCTTCGCATGAGGTGGCCAAAGTACTGGAGTTTCAGCTTCAGCATCATTCCTTCCAAAGAAATCCCAGGACTGATCTCCTTTAGGATGGACTGGTTGGATCTCCTTGCAGTCCAAGGGACTCTCAAGAGTCTTCTGCAACACCACAGTTCAAAAGCATCAATTCTTTGGCGCTCAGCATTCTTCACAGCCCAACTCTCACATCCATACATGACCACAGGAAAAACCATAGCCTTGACTAGACGGACCTTTGTTGGCAAAGTAATGTCTCTGTTTTTGAATATGCTATCGAGGTTGGTCATAACTTTCCTTCCAAGGAGTAAGCATCTTTTAATTTCATGGCTGCAGCCACCATTTGCACAACTTAAAAAGCCATTGAAAAATCATAATTCACAAGGTAGTATATACAAAGTTATATTACTTTATAATTTAAATGCTTTTCAGGGATCAAACCAGCATTGCAGGCTACAGTCCATAGGATCTCAAAGAATTAGACACAACTGAGAAACTAACAACACAAAATTCACATTCAAAAAATGTAAAAATTGAATGTTTGAGTTTTACATACAGTCATACACACAAAAATGCACTTTAATATATATTCCCATGAGTCGTGGACTTCCCTGGTGGTTTAGATGGTAAAGAATCTGCCTGCAATGTGGGAGACTGGGGTTTGATCCCTGGGTTGGGATGATCCCCTGGCGAAAGGAACGGCAATCCAATCCAGTATTCTTGCTTGGAAAAGTCCATGGACAGAGAAGCGTGAAAGCTATAGTCCGTGGGATCACAAAAAGTCCGACACGACTGAACAACTAACACAAACACAGTATCAGGCTGTGATCTCAGTCCTTGACACACTAACCTGAAAATGATTATTCATCCACTAGATCCATATAACATTTATATAATTTTGTGGGGAAAAAAAAAGTAATTTTCTGATACTGTCAATTGTATCCCCTCCAGTATACATAGTTTACAATGGCACAATGAAACTCTAAATATATTCTGCAGTGGGTAACAAATAGTGCCTGCCAAAGTGTAATGCTAGTGTCTCCCTTCAATGAACAAGTTTCATTAATTTGCTTTAAATTTGGCAGAGGGCTGGCTTTTGGGAACAGGATGGCAGATACTTCCTTATGAGTCCAGCTGGTACTCATAAATAGTTGAATTCAACCTAGTATATATACACCAGACATTTGTCCTTATAAGACTGTATGTCAAGTATAGACATGCAATCTAATAGACACATCCAGAGGCCAAATAGGAAATCAGTTCTGTCCATCCTCTTCTAACCCATGAGTAATTTAAAGGATGTTGCCCCAAAGTAGCAACATCTTCCTGTGCTTCTTATGAAAGATTAAAATTAGGTTTTAATTAATAAATTCATAATGAGATGTGATATTCGTCCAATATGATTCCAGACTCAGAATGGCCACATCTGAAATACACAGTCACAGCTGAACACATTAGAAGAAAAGTACACAGTTCCTATAATGACACATGCCAGTGTTTGGTTTGCTTTTATTTTTGTGGCAAATACTTAATCTGTTTTGAGTCACAGAAATGCATGAGATTGCTTTTGTGAAAAATATTTTGTTTTCATTAAGAATAATCTTCAGCCACATTATTCTCTGAGGTTAATGTGTTTTGATGGCTTCCCTCGTAGTTTTCATTAAGAATAATCTTCAGCCACATTATTCTCTGAGGTTAATGTGTTTTGATGCCTTCCCTCATAGCTTAGCTGGTAAAGAATCTGCCTGCAAAGCAGGAGACCCTGATTCTATTCCTGGGTTGAGAAGATCCACTGGAGAAGGGATAGGCCAATCATTCTAGTATTCTTGGGCTTCCCTGGTGTCTCAGATGGTAAATAATCCACCTGCCATGTGGGAGCCCAGGGTTGGATCCCAGGGTTAGAAAGATACCCTGGAGGAAGGCATGGCAACCCACTCCAATACTCTTGCCTGGAGAATCCCATGGACAGAGGAGCCTGAAGGGCTACAGTCCATGGGCAAAAAGAGTCAGACATGACTAGGCACAGCATAATGTGTTTTGACGTTGTTGGGTATGGAAAAAGCTAAAACTATGGGCGATGTATTAAGAAATATTTTCTGAAGACTTAAAAGAATAACTTATAGATAACCAAAAAAGTGTTTGTGATCAAAAATGGCTATCATGAAGTATGATAATAGGAAATATTCTTAATCTATATATTAATAAGCCAGAACTACCTAATCTTCATGAGCATTTTATTTTGTATCCTGATGATCCATTATCTTTTACGCTTTCATCTACCTTCCTCATATTTTTTTCTTGTTCTATCCTTTATCTCTTATTAGAAGTTGAAACAATTAAACTGCTTGGTGAACAAACTGGAGTATTTAGATATGCTGCAAAAATATTGGTCTTCTTATTGCTGCTGAGGAAAGGATTGCTGCTTTGTTCATTCTCTTGTCCTCTTTTCTCTGTGTCCAATACAATTCTGTATTGAAGCGGTTGAAAACTATCTCTAGACCCATTGTGTCAGTTTCCCACTGCTGTTGCAGTAAACTTGCAGTAAATTTGCAGTAAACTGCAAATGTAATGACTTTAAAACAATACAGATGTATTATTTGATGTTTTGCAGATCAGAAGCCTACAATGTTTCATCAGAGCTGCATTTCTTCTGGGTGCATGTTCAGTCACTCAGTTGTATCCTACTCTGGACCCCATGGACTTGCAGCCTACAAGTCTCCTTTGTTCATGGTATTTCTGAGGCAAGAATACTAGAGTGGGTTGCCATTTCCTACTTCACGGTATCTTCCTGACCCAAGGATCAAAACCGCATCTCCTGTGGCTCTTGCATCAGCAGGCAGATTCTTTACCCTCTAGGAGAAAAATAAAACTCTTCTTGTCTTTACTAGTTTCCAAAGTCTGCCTCCCTCTCACTTGTGAGCCAGTGGTTAGCATTTTTCAACCCTCCCTACCCAGAACTCTTGACCTCCTACCTCTCCCTGATAAGGATCCATGAGGTTTCAACAGGCCCAGTGAGATAAGGAAGGATAATCTCCCCATTTCAATAAGCTGAATAACATCTACAGAGTCCTTTTTGCCATGCAATATAATATAATCACAGATTTGGGGGATTAGGACCTGGACATCTGCAGGGGGGATTATTTAGCATAGAACACTCATGAAGTTCTAACTGCTTTGTTCAGAGAGTTGGGCAGGTAACTATGTCTTCACCAGGCTTTATTAGCCTTCCCTTTATGAAAAGGACTATCATACTGATATTAATATCCAGTAGAGATGTAAATGTACTTTTGCTGTGTTCAGTTGATGATAGTTATTTTTATGGAGTAGGGGCAAGTAAGGGGTTGATTAAAACTTGTCTAGTGTTGTAAGACTAACTTAATTTGAATAGTTACTTTGCTTAAATCAGAATTTTGGAGACAAATTTTATGCTGGAGAGGCAAATATCCTATCTTTCAGATTCCTGCCACTGCTCTGTTCCCCTGCTAAGCTCCAAACTGTAGAGCAAGAAACCTTGTAAAGCAAGAAAGGACTGCTTCTACAGATCCCACATGACCTTTGAACCTTCTCTCCTAATTTCTGAGGAGTTAGCTGTTCAGTCCCTCTGCTCCATGGACTGATAACCATTGGGGTTTATCTGATGTTTTCTGTCTCTTTGGGTGGCTAGTTTCTAGCATTAGAGTTGTGGCCATGTGACCCTAGACTCAACATTTCCAACAGAAGTCTAATTTTCCCAAACCTGTACTTCTTCCAGGCCATGTGCAATCTAAATGACTTCATATTTTTTGGACTGGAACCGTGATTACCTATACATAAAATTATGAAACCATGTTAATCCAAAAAATTTTTTCTTAAAGTCACCTATTTCATTTCAGTTCAGTTCAGCTGCTCAGTCGTGTCTGACTCATTGTGACCCCATGAATCGCAGCACGCCAGGCCTCCCTGTCCATCACCAACTCCTGGAGTTCACCCAAACTCATGTCCATCGAGTCAGTGATGCCATCCAGCCATCTCATCCTCTGTCGTCCCTTTCTCCTCCTGCCCCCAATCTCTCCCAGCATCAGGATCTTTTCCAATGAGTCAACACTTTGCATGAGGTGACCAAAGTATTGGAGTTTCAGCTTCAGCATCAGTCCTTCCAAAGAACACCCAGGACTGATCTCCTTTAGGATGGACTGGTTGGATCTCCTTGCAGTCCAAGGGACTCTCGAGAGTTTTCTCCAACACCACAGTTCAAAAGCAATAATTCTTCAGCACTCAGCTTTCTTCGCAGTCCAACTCTCACATCCATATATGACCAGTGGAAAAACCATAGCGTTGACTAGACGGACCTTTGTTGGCAAAGTAATGTCTCTGCTTTTGAATATGCTATCTAGGTTGGTTATAACTTTCCTTCCAAGGAGTAAATGTCTTTTAATTTCATGACTGCAATCACCATCAACAGTGATTTTGGAGCCCAAAAAAACAAAGTCTGACACTGTTTCCACTGATTCCCCATCTATTTCCCAAGAAGTGATGGGACTAGACGCAATGATCTTAGTTTTATGAATGTTGAGTTTTAAGCCAACTGTTTCACTCTCCTCTTTCACTACTTCAAATCCTGAAAGATGATGCTGTGAAAGTGCTCAAGGTGCCAGCAAATTTGGAAAACTCAGCAGTGGCCACAGGATTGGAAAATGTCCATTTTCATTCCAATCCCAAAGAAAGGCAATGCCAAAGAATGCTCAAACTACTGCACAATTGCACTCATCTCACACGCTAGTAAAGTAATGCTCAAAATTCTCCAAGCCAGGCTTCAGCAATATGTGAACCATGAACTTCAAGATGTTCAAGCTGGTTTTAGAAAAAGCAGAGGAACCAGAGATCAAATTGCCAACATCTGCTGGATCATGGAAAAAGCAAGAGAGTTCCAGAAAAACATCTATTTCTGCTTTATTGACTATGTCAAAGCCTTTGACTGTGTGGATTGCAATAAACTGTGGAAAATTCTGAAAGAGATGGGAATACCAGACCACCTGACCTGCCTCTTGAGAAACCTGTGTGTAGGTCAGGAAGCAACAGTTAGAACTGGACATGGAACAACAGACTGGTTCCAAATAGGAAAAGGAGTACGTCAAGGCTGTATATTGTAACCCTGCTTATTTAACTTCTATGCAGAGTACATCATGAGAAACGCTGGGCTGGAAGAAGCACAAGCTGGAATCAAGATTGCCGGGAGAAATATCAATAACCACAAATTCATCTATTTAGCTACTTCCAAATAATGATTCATTATCTCTGCCCTGTACCATGCTTGAAATCCTTTCTATAGACCTACTAGTGGTTCATAGTTTTCCTCATTTAAGCCTGAGGAAATACAACTCCTTTGATTCCCCACTGTCAAGTCAAAGCTACAGAGAAGTTTTTAACTCCACTCCAGCCAACAGGTGTGGGAAATATACAGTAGCAAAATCCTGATACGTGATATTCCTTCAGTGTGTCTAATGTATTTTCTTTTCATTGCAAAACACCACAGTGCTGATAAGGGAAAAAATTTGTGTTCTATTTTTCTCTATCATCTCTATTCACAAGTAAGAAAACCTGACAATTTAGTTATCAATGGCAAAAGTAGTAATAACAATATTGTGAAAGAATTTCTTCTAATCAGTCATTTGTACATCTGAGCTAATATTATAGTTGGAAACTATAAGTATCATTTTACATTTTATTTGTATGTTTTTACACATTAAGTTTATCTTCATTTAAATTTTGAAATTAATGTACTTATTTTTTACTTTTTGCTAATAATAAAGTGTATGGCATCTAAAGATACAAAACTTTCATACTGATGAAATAAAAACTTTAATGATTAAAACTATTATCTCAAAGTTTAACAACTAATTTGATAATGCAGTATTACTTTAATAATATAACTGTTATTCAAGTAATTAACAAATATTTAGCAAGTGAAGATTATTTTGTTAGGTATCAAAAAAAAAAAAAAAGAATGATTATATTATATGTGAGATGCCAAGTGTTAATCTAGTTGTTGTTGTTGTTTAGTCCCTCAGTCGTGCCTGACTCTTTGTGACTCCATGGGGGTCACAATAAACCTGCCAGACTCTCTGTCCATAGGACTCTCCAGGCAAGAATACTGGAGTGGGTTGCTGTTTCCTATCCAATGGATCTTCTCAATTCAGGGATCAAACCCATCTTTCCTATGTCTGCTGCTTGGCAGGTGGATTCCTTACCACTGAGCCACCTAATCTAGTAGTAATATTTTAATAAATAAATTTAAATTATAGGGATGCTATTCATGCCTAATGAAACAGAATATATCAGTTATTAAGGCAAGAACTCATCTTTTACATATTATGAACAGTGAGATTTTGTGTTGGGTTGAACCATAGTTTAAATAAAGAGTAGATCATTAGTATTAGAGCTGAACAGTTTTTGATGGTGTATTACGAGCTGTGACTTGAACTGCATAGAGTCAGTGAATGTTTATGAAAAGGTGGATGAAATAAAATATTTACTTTAGAATGGTTCTAGTTTCATTATTGAAGATGTACTTTAGGGAGGAGAAACCTTTCAGAAGAACCAAGAAATATAAATTTATGAGGTTGTAAATGTGTACACATATTTAGGGACATTTTCAAGAAACACTGATCAGGAAGAACTAGAAGAATATACCTTTCATAGGTATGGTAGTAAGTAATTAAAATAACTCTAGGTAATTCATCCTCTGTGGCCAGCAGAACTGCAAAGGTCCGTAGGCTTTAGGCTTCAGAAAATAGATTTTCCTTCTCAACCAAAACTCTGTTACCAGTACCTAATTTCCCTTGTATGAAGTTTTCTGAAATAGTTTCAAACAAGATTAATCCCATCCCCAGGGCAAATCTCATATAACAATATTCTTGCATAATTTCTGGGACTAGGTGAAGTTAAATTATATCAGAATATCGTATAATATATTGTTATAAGTATATCCTGAGTTAGTCATTCTTAAATTACTCTATGCACAGGGCAAAAATATTTAAGATCATTTCATAGCATGACGTTAAATTTTTTTCTTGCTATTATTATTTGCTTTCAGTACTAAGTCTTATGATTCATATAAAAACTATTTCAACAATACATTCAAATGCTCAAAATAAGCATCATTTAATTATGCATTACCTAACCAGCTGAAAGCTATGTGCCAGATTTGCATAGATCAGGAGAAACGTGTGGGTATACTTCATTTCCTAAGGCAGTAACATGTTTCTGTGGGATTTGAAGTTAAGTAAGCTTGGAAATAATTTTTTAAAAGAAGCTGAGGAATTTTTTATTAGACTTAATGCTGAGGACCTAAGGAAATAATTTTGATACTCGTCAGAAGATAAAGTGAGAATGCTATTGGCAAAAATTCTCAGAAACCACAGTGTGGTCATATATGAGTGAGATTCAATTGGGTCTAACAGTGTGATGCTCAGGACTAGGACCTACGCATCTTGTGAAAGATTCCTTAAGAGTCCAAATCACTGAATGTCAAAGCAAAGAGTGGCTACAGTACATGCACTGAACTCATAATACCAGTTTACAGAGGGAAAATATGCTACATATTTGCTTGATATAAAAACTAGTGCTTTCACCCAAGAGTGGTAGAAAAAGGGCTTAGAGAAATTCAATAAAGGAATGATGCATAGTTAATGATGATTTATAATCAAGGTTATTTATTAAATAATGGTTGACTTATTCACACCTAAAAGGAATTGTGAAAGTTATAAAACTAATAAGAAAAACAGACAATTATGCCAATTTATCAAAAATAATATCAATTAATGAAACCTCATCTGATTTGAGAACGGTATTAATGTGTTAGGAATTAAAAATCCTATTGACTGGTGATAACCAGGTTCTCTGATTCTTTACAGAGATCTTTCCCTTTGTTTTGTAGTTGCAACTATTATTTAATTTCATTATGTCAAAATTGATCATCTGTGGAATCACTGTAATATTTTAGCTACATATTCCAAATTATTGTTCTAAGACTAGGTGATTAGTGAGAATTTGCCACTTCTTTTAGTGAGAAATATTTGTGCCCAAATTTTATAGCAAGGGAAAAAAAATCCCACCAATAATGAGGAACTTGTCATATTCTTCACATTACCAGAAATTGCATACCGTTTTTTACTCATGTTCAGCAACTCAAGATAACCATACTGCTTGAATCTTAGACATCCTAAAAGAAGAGTGCTCTGTGCAGTGTAAAAATGAAAAGTGTGTTGCAGTGCAGGAGTATGGCATTTTCTACCAGACTGAAAATATGACAGGATCAGTATTTGGACATTTTCTTTCGTCTTCACTAGGTGTGTTCTTAATATACTTTACACTTCAAAATAATAACAATAAGTATAAAAATAGAATATAGAGACAATATTTTTTCAGAATCTTCCCTGTTGATGGAATCCAGATAATGGACTGTGTAGAAGAAACACAATCTCAGGGATACTAAATTGAATGGGAGAAGGTAAGGAGATTAGGGAGAGCAGGAGAATTTGCCTGATCTTCAGTAGACAACTGAACACTCTGCTGGAAAGGTATTCTAAACTAGGCTCTCTATATATGCTATTCAGTGATACATAAACACATTCAATGATGATGAAATATTACTGGCCTGCAGAGACAAGCTTCTCCTGTATTTCAGCATTTCCTGTTAGACACCTGAACGACCTGGTCTAGAAAAGTTCCAAAGTGATCTGCCTTAATAATATTAGGAATATAGGCCTGTTTTTTTCAGAACTATACTAGAGTAGTGTGCTTGCTATACAATTATTTTTCCAAAATGGTGCCATTTAAAGACATTTGGACTTCAAAAATTACTTTTGTCTTATTTGGAATATAACCACTACATTATAAATTATATGAGCTAAATGTTTCTCACTGATAATATTTCATGTTTCTAATTTCATTTTTTTATGATTTATGAATTCTCTGATTAGTCTGAAAACAGTTTGACTGCGCTCATCTGCAGTGGCCCCTTAATAGTAAATTGTTGACCATGATAGATTAATTTTTAAAAATAAATTAAAATGGCAAAATTTTTCTGTCGCAACTTATATGCTAAAATTCTTTCCAATGACTTTTGACTAATGGACCTGTTTAGAAAGTATCCAAATCTGTCAATTTTTGCAAATATCCATATGCATAATACTTAGAATTTACATAGTTACATAACTACTGAGTATGTATATGACAAATATACATCCAGACTGAGGAAGAGCTTAATGGTGCTGGTTCAATTGTTTAAATACAATAAAATTTCAAATGCAAGGGTAATGTGGAAGAAAAACTTCATGTAAAACTACAAATCTTAGCTAATATGTACATCAAGATTTAAATTGATTAGAGATTGCTACAAGATGGCAGAGTAGGAAGACCCAGAGCTTACCTACCCTCATGTGCAGACCAAAATTACAATTATTTATGAGCAACTGTTGATGAGAAAGACTGGAATCTATCAAAAAATATCTTCTATAACTAAAGATATAAAGAAGAAACCATAAGGAGATGGGTAGAAGGAGAGGAGACACAGTATTGTCAAGACTTATAACCCTGAGAATAATTACAGCTGAAAATTTTCCCATCAAGGATCGAGGAGTCTGAGCCTGGCCTCAAGCTTCCCAGCCCAGGAATCCTGCGCAGAAAGATGATACCCTCAAATGTTTGACTTTGAATGTTAACAGTTTTATTTCAGGAGATCCAGAGGACTATGGGAAATAGAGACTCCACTTTTAAAGTGTGCACACAAAACTCCATATGCTCTGGGACTCAGGGCAGAAGCAGTAATTTGAAGCCACTTGATTATCTTAGAGAGTCCCCTGGAGAGGCAGGAGGAAAGTGAAGCTTACCCTGGTGACATAGACATGAGAGACACTCATTTTGGGGAGTTTGTTCTACCACATGGACATTGGTGTTGGCAAGAATCAATATGGAATCCCCTCTCCAGCTTTTTAGTCTTGGGACCCAGCCCTACCACTGCCCACCAACCTGTCAGTACCCATACTGAGAGGCCTCAGGCCAAGCAAGTAGCTGGGCAGGGACAAAGCCCCACCCACTGGTGGACAGGCTACCTGAAGAAGCCGAAAACCCACAGGCACCCATGGACATAGCTCTGGCCAGTAGAGGGCCCAGGACCTTGCCACACACACCAGTGAGCAGGCATCAGTGAAAAATGTCCTAGGATGTCCTAGGCCCAACCCTAGTCACGTTAGTGAAGTGATTCTAGCTTTAGGCCCAGCATTACACACAGGTGGGAAGGTACCAGCCCTAGAAGTCCCTGGCCACAGCCTCATCCAACTTGGGGAAGACACAAACCACAAGACTACCGCAACCCTGCAACCTACCATGCAACACTCAGAACAGCCACCAACAGGTAGGCACCAGCCATTGGGCATTCTGGGCCACAGTTTTTCCCATCAAAAGGATAATAAAAGCTCTAAAATACACTGAACTTCTCAGTCTGTCACTCTGAGATCCAACTCCACTCAATAGAGGGTCAGTAACAACATTTGAACACACTGGAATCCATAGCAGTGATGTACAGAACCAGCCCCACCCACTAGCAGTCTGACAATAAATCTAGAAACCATGGCCCTACAACCACCCACCTTAGAGCCCAGCTCTCCTACCAGTAAGTCAGCACTAGACCTGGGTTCCCCTGGGGTCTTGCATCAACTGCTTAACAACCCATTTCTGCCAACCAGAGTACTGCAGTCTTCACACAAGGCAAGGCCTGGGAACCGTCAGGACCAGGAGCTTGCCATGCCTGCCAGACTGTCCACAGTAGTCAGATTACTACTATAGAATGACCCATGCAGCCTCCACAGGAGACATCCCAAAGCACATGGCTCTGGTGACCAGAGAGTGTGCTACTGGGATGCATAGGACATCTCCTGTACAAGGCCACTACTCCAAGGTCAGGAAGTGTAACCAATCCAAAGATACATATCAGAAAATTAGGCAAAATGATGCACAGAGGAAGATGTTTCAATTGATGGAATATGTTAAAACCCCAGAAGAAGAACTAAGTGGAGATAAGCAATATACCTAGCAAAAGTTCAAATAATGATCATAAAGATGATACAGTGAGAGACTTAACAATGAGATAAAAGATGTAAAGAAGAATCAGTATGAATAAAATAACAACAATAACAACAACAACAACAAGAAAACACAAGGCCAACATCAAAGTAATACCAAAACCAAAGATATCACAAAAATAGAAAATTACAACTCAATATCCCTGATGAATATAAATGCAAAAACCCTCAAAAAATATTAGCAAATTGAATTCAACAGAATATTAAAAGATCATACACCATGGTCATTAAGATTTATCCCAGGCATGGAAAGAAGTTTTAGTATCTGCAAATCAATCAGCGTGATACACCACATTACAAAGTGAAGAATTAAAACCATATGATTATCTAAATACATTCAGAAAAAGCTTTTGACAAAATTCAGTGTCCAATTACGAACTCTGGACAAAGTGGTTATAAGGAAAACATACCTCAATACAAAGGCATTTTATGACAAACTCACAGCTAACTTTGTATTTAATGGTGAAAAGATGAAAGCCTTTCCTCTAAGATCAGAAACATGACAAAGATGCCAACATATACCACTTTATTCAGTATAGTATTGGAAGTCCTTGCCACAGCAATCATACAACTTAAATAAATAAAAGAAATCCAAACTGGAAATGAAGAAGTAAAAGTGTTCACTCTAAGCAGACAGTATGATACCATACACAGAAAATCCTAACAATAACACCAAAAATACCACTACAGTTCATCAGCAAGTTCAGTAAAGCTTCAGAACATAAAATTAATATACAGAAATACATTGCATTTCTATATGTGTACAACAAACTATCCAAAAGAGAATTTAAGTAAAGGATCCCACCTACAACTGCATCAAAAGGAACAAAATACCTAAGGATAAATGTAATTGGGTGGTAAAAGATTTGTACTCAGAAAGCTGCAAGACATTGATGAAAGAAACCTAAGATGACACAAAAAGATGGAAAGATATACCCTGTTCATGGATTTTAAGAGTTAATATTGTTAAAATGACCATACTTCTCAAGGCAATCTACAGATTAAATGCAATAAAAAAGTCAATGTCATTTTTCACAGAAATATAAACTAACAATTTTAAAATTTCTATGGAAATACAAGACATCCCAAATTGCCAAAGCTATCTTGAGAAATACGAAGAGAACTAGAGGAATCACGCCCCCTGACTTCAGACTATATTACAAAGCTACAATAATCAAAATAGTATGGTACTGGAGAAAAAACAAAAAGACACATAGATCAATAGAACAGAGGATACAGAAATAAACTCAGGCACATATCTATGAAAATGGATGAAATAGCACATAATAAGGAAAACTCAGTTTCTTTAATGAGTAATAGTGGGAAAAATGGACAGCTATATGAAGAAAATTGATATGAGAACATTTTTTAAAAGCCATATTAAAACAAAAACCCTCAAAACAGACTAAACTAAATTTAAGATCAGAAACCCTAAAACTCCTAGAATACATAGGTGGAACATTCTTTGACATAAATTATAGCAATAATTAAAAAAATAAAGATTGCAATTGATTTAATATAAATATGTTTTATTCAAAATACATCCAAATCTAGGAATATATTTACAATGCCACATGTGTCTTATAGAAATACACATATGAAAAACTCCACTAGTTTAAAAACATAAACTCAGACAAATTGTATGACTTGCATGTGGACTAGGCAAGCTTATAGTTATTGAACTGATATAGTAGGGACACAATAATGTTAATGATAATATTTTTGAGGGCTGGTAGTGTATATGTAAATTTACATAAATAAACTTAGTTTCCTGGATAATTTTTGCTCTTGTAACTAGTTTGTGAACATTTTCATATAGCTATCTATAACAGATACTCCATAGTAATAAATAATTTAATAATCTGCAATTAAATGGTGATACCAATATATCATTTTTCTCTGCATGAAAGAATCAGGATAATAATTTATGGACTGATAATATTTTTAAAATTCCAAGAATGATGTAAAAATTAGTAGATAGAGGAGATAATCTATTCAGGAACAACAATAGTATAAATTAAAATCATATTGTCTTCACACTGTGAAAGGATACTCACAAGACTTAATGTCATGCATAATAAGAGAAAACACATATATGTATTTTATTGAGTTCAGTTCAGTTGCTCAGTTGTGTCTGATTCTTTGCAACCCCATGGACTGCAGCATTCCAGGCCTCCCTGTCCATCAACAACTCCTGCAGTTTACTCAAACTCATGTCCATTGAGTTGGTGATGCCATCCAACCATCTCGTCTTCTGTTGTCCCCTTCTCCCACCTTCAATCTTTCCCAGCATCAGAGTCTTTTCAAATGAGTCAGTTCTTCACATCAGGTGGCCAAAGTATTGGAGTTTCAGCTTCAAAATCAGTCCTTCTAATGAATATTCAGGACTTATTTCCTTTAAGATGGACTGATTGGATCTCCTTGCAGCCCAAGGGACTCTCAAGAGTCTTCTCCAACACCACAGTTCAAAAGCATCCATTGTCCAGTGCTCAGCTTTCTTTATAGTCCAACTCTCACATCCATACATGACTACTGGAAAAATCATAGCTTTGACTAGATGGACCTTTCTTGGCAAAGTAATGTCTGTGCTTTTAATATGCTGTCTAGGTTGGTCATAACTTTCCTTCCAAGGAGTAAGCGTCTTTTAATTTCATGGCTGCAATCACCATCTTCAGTGATTTTGGAGCCCAGAAAAATAAAGTCAGCCACTGTTTCCACTGTTTCCCCATCTATTTGCCATGAAGTGATGGGACCAGATGCCATGATCTTAGTTTTCTGAATGGTGAGCTTTAAGCCAACTTTTTCACTCTCCTCTTTCACTTTCATCAAGATGCTCTTTAGTTCTTCTTCACTTACTGCCATAAGGGAGGTGTCATCTGCATATCTGAGGTGATTGACATTTCTCCCGGCAATCCTGTGCTTCATCCAGCCCAGCGTTTCTCATGATGTGCTCTGCATATAAGTTAAATAAGAAGGGTGATAATATACAGCCTTGACATACTCCTTTCCCAATTTGGAATCGGTCTGTTGTCCCATGTCCAGTTCTAACTGTTGCTTCCTGACCTGTACACAGATTTGTCAAGAGACAGGTCAGGTGGTCTGCTATTCCCATTTCTTTCAGAATTTTCCAGTTTGTTGTGATCCACACAAAGTGTATTTTATTATTCTACTTATTTTAATTAAAATAGTAAAATTTATATTGGTTCATGTTTTTTCAGTTAATAATTACAGCTTGATGCTAGAACATTATCAAATATTTGGGGTTTTTTTTTTTTCCATCAAGTTCCCCAATCACATAAACAGAGAAACAATTCCAAGGCCAGTTCTGTTTCTATTCTACTACTCAGAATTCTTCCATGACTTTTTTTTCATACAAGTATCCATATTTCTGAACCATTATTTTCAATCTTCTTCTCATGCCTTTTCAAACTCTTCCTGGGTGAAATAATCCATAAATATGGATTCACCTAAAATCTATATGCTTATGTCTAAAAGTTGGCTTAAAGTTCAACATTCAGAAAACGAAGATCATGGCATCTGGTCCCATTACTTCATGGGAAATAGATGGGGAAACAGTGGCAGACTTTATTTTTGGGGGCTCCAAAATCACTGAAGATGGTGACTGCAGCCATGAAATTAAAAGACACTTACTCCTTGGAAGAAAAGTTATGACCAACCTAGATAGCATATTCAAAAGCAGAGACATTACTTTGCTAACAAAGTTTCGTCTAGTCAAGGCTATGGTTTTTCCTGTGATCATGTATGGATGTGAGAGTTGGACTGTGAAGAAAGCTGAGCGCTGAAGAATTGATGCTTTTGAACTGTGGTGTTGGAGAAGACTCTTGAGAGTCCCTTGGACTGCAAAGAGATGCAACCAGTCCATTCTGAAGGAGATCAGCCCTAGGATTTCTTTGGAAGGAATGATGCTAAAGCTGAAACTCCAGTACTTTGGCCACCTCATGCCAAGAGTTGACTCATTGGAAAAGACTCTGATGCTGGGAGTGATCGGGGGCAGGAGGAGAAGGGGACAACAGAGGATGAGATGGCTGGATAGCATCACTGACTCGATGGACGTGAGTCTGAGTGAACTCCGGGAGTTGGTGATGGACAGGGAGGCCTGGCGTGCTTCAATTCATGGGGTTGCAAAGAGTCGGACACGACTGAGCGACTGAACTGAACTGAACTGAACCACTTCCTAGAAATACAGATTCATTTTATTTTCCCTTGTAAACTATTATAAAGCTTATTATTTACCATCTCAAATCTGAAGTTATCATTCTCTCCTTCAAAATTGACCAGCAACCTGCATTTCCTATTAAGGTGAATAACAGCAGAGCTTATAAATGGTTTTGTCAAAGATCTTAAGATGGACAAAAAAGTATCCTTTATAAAATTCTCTTCTTTCCTCTGAAAAGTGAAAGTATTAGTTGCTCAGTTGTGTCCAACTCTTTGTGACCGCATGAACTGTAGCCAACCAGGCTTCTCTGTCCATGGAATTTTCCAGGCTAGAATATTGGAGTGGGTTGCCATTTCCTTCTCCAGGGGATCTTTCAGACCCACAGAACAAACCCAGACTTCCTGCATTGCAGACAAATTCTTTAGCATCTGAGCCACCAGGGAAGCCCTCTTCCATGGAACATAACGTTAACTTTATCCCCACTTGGTCCATGCTTTATGTGAAGCCGTCCCCAGTTTCAGACCCCAGAGGGTGTGTCCTGTTGGATCTAACTCAGTCACATCATGGGAATATGAAGCATGTTAGTAAATGAGGCATGAGGAAAACCCTGTTGAGGTGTTTCTAGATGTGATGTCTAAAAATGTTGAGTTTTTATAGCATATGGATAAATTTATCTAACAAACTGACAGAGACGTAAAAACAAACAAACAAACAAACAAAAAAAAAAACCCTGGGCATTTGATGACATTACTTACACACTGACCTGACAAGAGACCTATCATACACTGGGATGTATTACCTGAATTGTAACTCTGAGTCTTATTTTATATGTGATTATTTGGGATATTTTTTGCTAAGTTTAACTGAAAGTACCATATAATAAATGGCCATGGAAGATAAGTAGGATTTATCCTCATACCAACTTAAAAGCATTCTCCTATTGTTTTCAAAGTTGCATTCTATGAATAATTTGAATGAGTTGTTTCCATTTTGGCAAATTCTTTGCTACCTTAGTTACGTTTTTAAGAGAAATTTCCTGGTATTATTGAAATGGCCTCTGAAATTCATATACCTAACCCACTATTATAGCTTACATCCTTTCCAAAAGAAATTTCAGGCTACTTAATGTGATGAACTTCTTGAGGCTATTAGTCAACATTTTAAACATAATACTAATGCTTAATATAGTCCTGGAAAATAATAGATATTTAGTTTTTGAATGAACAAATGATTATGCAAGAACCTGTGTTAAACTACAAAGAAGGATTGATTTGCATACCTTGACTTCAATGATATATTGAGTATTTCTTCTATTTTGCAAATACTTTCATGGTACCTAAGAAAGCTGTTTTAATATTTTTGTTTTGTTTACATCCAAGAGCAATCTAAACCCTTGAAATAATAAACCTAGTATAGAAGAAAGATGAAATTTTCATAAAGCTCCTGTATTTAATTTATGGATCTTCTTCTAATTAGATATGCAATGTTCAACTATGGACTTAGTATAAACTCAGTCGCCTTATATGTATAATAATGATAATTATACCATATATTGTGTTATACTAAAATGAGATGAATTATATTGACTTCTCTAAAAATGCTTAAGAGTATAAAACTATTTGTTATTAATGGTAAAAATTCTAATATAGAGAAAAAATTCAATGTAAATTGACAGAAACACCTGTGTCAATCAATGATATAATCATTTGAGGTACAGAAAAATAAGAAAATGAGGGTTTGTATTGACTAGATGCAATCAAGACCTTTAAAAGCCACCTCTCACAATTCTGTGGACTACCTCCTCTTCTCTCCAAGCACAGACAAAGTATTTGATTTTATAAAGTGCTAAACTATAAAGAGGTTGTTTGGTGCTTTTCAGAGTTGTATTATAATGAAGTAAGATCAATTTTCATCATCTTTCTCTTGGGAAGTCATGAATCAATAATAAACTCACTTCTACAGAAAATAACAAATCATTGTTTACGGTTAGTTCTTCAGATGTCCATGAATCATATATAAGGCATCATAATAAAAGCAGTAAAACTGATAGTATTGAATATATCTTGATAAAATTACTACACAATGTAGCTCAAAACACACAGGGGCTTTGTGAACTATGTGCTAGAGATTTAGGGAATGAAAAAACAAGCCCCTTCAAATTGAGAAATATTACACGTATACATCACATTTCACTAAGTTTCTGCTAAAGAGAACTTGAATGTTGTACAACAAAACTAGAGGGAGGACTACCCCGGAATTGATTATAAGAAACTTGGAAAGTAGTGAATGACTTCTCTAATATTTCAAATACATGTGCTTAAAAAGTAAAAAGAAATTTGGAGGTAGATAATGTACTAAAATTGATAGAAAAAGAGAAAAAATAATATAGTAAGAAACATGAAAAATGGAAACAGACAAGTGGAATGCTCAATGAAAAACCATATATGATGATAAATGAAGCATCAAAAATCTCAAGGAAGGGAGGGAGAAAAGTATGTATAGTAAAATTATAGCCCAGAAGGTTGGAGAGGAGTCCATGTTCATGACAAAGTAGATTTAAAAACTAAACTTCTGGATTGTCAGTTTAGATGGAATAGGGCCATGTTAACCAGGGCCACTGTGTGGTTAGGCGGTTGTACTCTGCACAGGGTCACTGAGATAGGAGTAGCTTCTCAGACAACTGTGAGGCTGTGTCTGTCCTGAGAATGTGGTCATTTTGTAATTAATTTGGCCCAAAAAAGAACCTCTGTCTAATACATCTAGAAAAGAGTAGGTCTTCTTTTTCTTCTCTTCCTCCTTCTACTTCCCACCCCACTTCTTTTCCTCCTTCTACCACTTCTTCATACAAAGGCACAGTATGTACTTGATGCAGCAACTCCCCACCCCGCTGCCAAAACATAACAGTAAGGTTATAGGAGAGAGTGAAAAAAATTTTGGAAAGTCAAAAAGTCTGATCATGATTAGAACTTTGAGGAATAAGTATGGGTCTCAGGTGAATAGAAGGTGACTTAAGTAGTAAGTCAATAATTACTGAAGGTAGCAGCCAGGATGGAAGTTGATAGAATGTGCGCTGGACGTGTTTCATGTGTTAGGAAGATGAATTTAATCACTGTTTCTATGTGGAGATTATAGTCAGGAGGAGTCTTTGATACGTAAGGCTCTTAACCATAAAGACTAATCAGACAATGATACTTAAGGAAGGGAGAGAGAAGAACTTTGTAAGTAATGATATGTAAATGATATGTGAATGAAAACTGAAAGGATACATTAAAACATAAGATGTAAATTAAAGGACAGATTTTGAAGCTGTCTGTATCAATTTGGTGATAAACTATGGGCAGGCTACAATCCATGGGATCGCAAAGAGTTGGACACAACTGAACACGCACGCACACATGCATTCAACACAGACATGACAAATGTTAATCAAGTAATTGACTGGGTTTCTTTTCATTATTTCATGTACAAAACAATTTAAAGTCTTGTTATATAGGCGGCACCTAAGTCCATTCTGAAGGAGATCAGCCCTGGGATTTCTTTGGAAGGAATGATGCTAAAGCTGAAACTCCAGTACTTTGGCCACCTCATGTGAAGAGTTGACTCATTGGAAAAGACTCTGATGCTGGGAGGGATTGGGGACAGGAAGAAAAGGGGACGACAGAGGATGAGATGGCTGGATGGCATCACTGACTCAATGAATGTGAGTCTGAGTGAACTCCGGGAGTTGGTGATGGACAGGGAGGCCTGGCCTGCTATGATTCATGGGGTTGCAAAGAGTTGGACATGACTGAGCAACTGAACTGAACCGACTGAACTGAATAGTTCTGTAGAAATATAAAAATCTGGACCTTAAAATGTCATTGGATAGATAAATATCAACTCTGTCACTCACATGTAAGTTCATTAAATCTCTAATAGAAAATCCACCAAGGATTTGCAACATATGATAGGATTCTTAGATTCAACTATACTTGCCTTTCATATGTCTTTATTAAAATGAGGAAGATAAATAATAAGCACTATTATTGAATTATGATAAATTATAGCTTAAATGGTCCTAAGAGTGTGATGTGTATCATGTTCATTAAAGGCTTAAAAAACAATGTTTTTGAGACAGTCTGGCATCTTCTATTATTTTCAATCTAATTTATATGAGTAAATGTAGCTTTAAGTTTGAAACCATTACTTATGAATCACTGATTTTTAACTGAAATGTCAAAAATTAAGAGCTGCCTACAATGACCTTAGAACATTTCAAGAGTATAAAACTCTATGAGGAAATACATAATAATTCATGTAATAATCTCTGAATGAATCCCCACATATTTATTCTAAGAAAAAAAATAATTACACATTGATTTAAATCAAGTATTGAATAAAATAGCACTCCATTCAATCATGGGGATGATTGTCAATGATGCCAATAGAATAGAAACAGGGAAAATGGAAAAATGTATCCAAAATATGCAAAAGTATTTCAATGGTACCACAGGTTTTATCATTTATGAAGTCTTTGCCTTCTCACATGACCATCATATCATATCATACAAGCACATATAGTGAAATTCTGTATAGAAAACATTCAATAATTTGGTAACATCTTTTATCTAACAGTGGAATAGACTCTGTAAATAGCACTGATGAGACTTTGTTGAATTGATGGACAATAAAATGTTTTTATTCAGCTTGTAAAAATACCGTGAACCATCTCGCTCCAGAAATATATAAAAATTCATATTAAAGATGATTACTATATTCATCTCTGTCTTTAAAGTAGGAAGTATGCATGTGCCATCAATTTAACCTTGTATTTTATGATCAATGGCTTCCCTGGTGGCTCAGACTGTAAAGAATCTGCCTGCAATGCAGGAGACATGGGTTCAATCCCTGAGTTGGGAAGATACCCTGGAGATGGGTAAGTTTCTCCAGTTAATCCTTGGAAAAATTGACTTTATTAAATAGTTGAAGTTTTTCAGTTTCTATTTAATGACAATAGTCACTTTCTTAAGTAATTTCTATATAGTGGGATTAAAATCAAATTGTATTGAAGTAGATGAGAACAAATGATACACAAATCTCCTCTGGAATAAAGTGCCAGTATGATCTAGAAGTCCATTTATAGTTTTATTTGTTTGCTTGCTTGCTTTCTGTTTTAACAAGTTATGTATTATACAGACTAGGAATTAGGACTTATTTTAATTGTAGTATTGTAATTCTGCCTTAAGGGATTGGGTTGGTTTATCTAAATTTCACAGCAATTCCACTGGTAATTTACTTATCTCTTAAAGGTTTAAATAATATCAGAAAGTCATAAATTTGAAGTAGAAAATTCTTTTTTTTAATTCTTTAAACCGTTTGTAAGCACTGACAAATTTTCTTCTTCCAACATATTAACTAAATCTTATTTTGAAAAATATACTTTCCAAGCATAATAGCTTTTCTGGGATATTATTGTGCATTGATTTTAAACTGCTAACAATATGCTTTCAGATGAACAATGTTTGAGTCAATTGCAAGTAAGATTCAAACTCTGTCCATTTAATGTCTGCCAACTAGAAAATTTTACTTTAATGATGATGAATGGACAAAGCTAACCTATAAATTTTAAACAAGTATGTTGTATTATATGTAGAATAGAAAGCATGATTTAGAATGAGTACTTATTAATGGATAAGATAACTAGATTCACTTATACAACATAGCAATACTCTGTTAAAATTATGCAAACTATGTTGAAACTGTGAAAAGAAAACCAGTTAGTTGTCAAGCTGAGTAATAGATATATATCTATTTTAAAATAAATTTCATTGTTCATTTATAAATTGTTCCACTAATGATGTTCGATTTCCTGCTGGTACTGATACTTAAAACAGAAAGATATGTAGATAAACAGCATTCTTATTCAAAATATATAAACATGTCAATATTCTAGAATTTGACCATTTAAAAAGTTTACTTATTGCTATTATTTTCAAAACTGCAAGCAATGGCAACTCACTCTAGTACTCTTGCCTGGAAAATCCCATGGTCGGAGGAGCCTGGTAGGCTGCAGTCCATGGGGTCACTAAGAGTCAGACACAACTGAGTGACTTCACTTTCACTTTTCACTTTCATGCATTGGAGAAGGAAATGGCAACCCACTCCAGTGTTCTTGCCTGGAGAATCCCAGGGACAGGGAAGACTGGGCTGCTGTCTATGGGGTCACACAGAGTCAGACATGACTTAGCAGCAGCAACTTAGCAGCAGCAGCAGCAAGTCAAAAATAGTTCTGAACAAAGTAATGCAATTAAGATATTGCCATGAGAGTCTACTTTCCAAAATTAGCTGAACATAAAAAAATAATAAGCTTTGAGATACACATGTGTTTTGAATCAAACAAGGTAGGTGAGAAACACATATTTCTATAGATCTTGTCTCTTAAGTAAAATTCTTTAGAACCATATAGTACAACCACTAATTTATGACATGAAATGTAAAATTATTCTTTTAAGCGATTCATAAGTATCAATAAATTACACAATAAAATATTAAGAAGAGGGCTATACAAAAATAACAAACCAGGCAAGTCTGCCTTGTTTACAGTGATAGGAAAGAAGAAACCAGTCTAGTTTTCTCTCCACTACTGAAATGGCTGGGGAAACTAAAACAAACCAAAACAGCCTTATTCAACTATCATGAAAAAGTGTTTCAAAGAAAAGTTTTACTAAGTTGAATAGTTATTGCCAATAATAGTTAATTACAAGCATATATCACTAAATTATTAGTTCAATTTAAAAATAGAATAGAGGAAGTAAATAACTCATTTTTGTGATCCTTCAAGTATACCTAATTGGAATTATGAAGTAGCTTAATGATCTCACTAGATTGCATATATAAAACTGACTTTGAGTACATATCCAAGAACCAACTATTTGGGAGGACTTGGGTTACTCAGAGTTCTTAAACTCTCCAGCCTCCATGTTTACTAAGTCCAATTTGTCAGAAGCAGCAGCAGTACTTAGCTTGAATGAAGAAGCTCATGTCTTTCTTTAAAAACTAATATTTCCCTCACCCAAGGAAGTTTCTTCTCATGTCCCATTCCCCATTGCCTCTAGGCTTATTATTAGAATCAGATATCAACCTGCTGGCAGGAGAGGCATAAACATAAGGAAGATTAAAAATACAAACACTAGAAAATTACTAGATGTATAAATAACTCTGAGGATGCTAGAAATAAGAGTATTTTAATTTTACACTAGAGTAAATTTTTAAAAAATGAGTGCCTTTGTTCACAATCTGGATTTGGTGAATTGCTTAGAATGCCAGAGTGTGGTTTCAGTTGTTCATTCTTTACTTGATTAGTTAAGTGAAAGGAACAAAGTCTTCAAGGAGTCAGACATTAAAGAAAAAAAAAGAATAATAATTAGAGGAAACAAAGAAAAAAAGATTTGGGGATATAGCCATCTTTGCCCAAATTATGCTTGAGGAGAGAGCCCAAAAGATACTAAAATCATTATATTATTGAAGAACATATTAATAAGGTGGATACTATATATGTTATTTTCATATATATATATATATATACACATACATACATACCTACATACATATACATATATGTTATATTCTGTGGGTTTGTTATTTTATGTGGGAGATTGTGTTATTAAACTCTGCTCCCAGATCTCAGTAGGAGGAGATGACGAGGGGCAACAGAGACCACATACTTGTAATACAGTGCCAAAAGCAGTGGACTCCAAAAGAGGTAGAAGTGGTTAATCAGAAGGATTATATCAGCAAGAACATTTAATGTTGCTTAAGTGTGCAGACTTTCTGGAGTAAAAGAAATGGAAAGCTTACTTGGTATTCTTTTAATTGGTATAACTAAAATTATTTCAGCCATGTTAACAGATGTCTAACCCGGTCACAAAGAGTTGGACACAGCTAAGCGACAGAACAACAAGAACCTGGGAATCAAAGCCTGGAGATACACATAGAATTAAATGAGCTTGCCTATTTCAGGATCTGTTGAAAGAAGTAAATGCCTGGTATATTACTTTAAAGTGCAGCTTACAATGTACTCACAAGTATATTCTAAATTTCCTTTAATCTGATAGACTCATATAAATAATAGCAAAAAGAAAAAAAGAGAAACTACTCAAAGAGTTCACAGGTTGGGCACTAGAATGAATTACTCTCTCAAACACAGAATATAATAACAAAGTTAGTTCCAGAGTTTCTCTCTGATACTTCTGGGCTATGTAGTCCAAGTTTTACCTGGGAAAAAATAACCTACCTACTTTATAGGAGTGTCACCAAGCCATCAAGGTTGAAGTGGCTATAATGTATTTCTACTTTATTTTGTGATCCAGTGGTGAATGACTGAAGTGAATTAAAACATTCATGCAAAGAAAAATGTTTTTCATGTTTTTCATGCAAAGCAAAATACGAGTCAAATAAAAGGCTTTGAAAAAGAGAAATAGTATAGCAAAAACAGCTCTTATATCAGAAGGAGAATAATCTTGTTTCTCACACTCAGAGCAAGAGAGAAGTAGAGGGTACCTATTTTGAGAGGCAGGTTCTATGTCCAAGTAGCATATAAACAGGAAGTTCTCAGGCCAACAAAAAAATAGAGAGAAGCCAATAGTAATCTTAAATTGTGTTGCTTATGAAAGTGTTTTTCATACTAGGGGTAGTAAACTATTAGTGAGTACAAAACAGCTATTTGATCCTTTCAAGTATTTTTGCATGGAATTACTGGAGTGGATTAAAATGGAATAGAATAAATTAAATAAAATCACTATGATACAAATTATACTTTAAATCTTCATTGGAATATTAGAAGTAAACACTATCATTAATTGTAATTATAAAAAAAAAAGTAACTTTTTACCTTAGGCTGTGAAAACAATTTCTATTGTGTTTCACAAAGATAATTTTGAATTCTTAAAATGAAAGCATAATACTGCAAATGTTAGTTTGGTTTCAGAACTAAATAGTGACAACTAATCAATACAAAATAATGAATATTGATATTATAAGTCTTTTCAAAGGTTTATTTTTAACCACCCTTAAAACAAACTAGATATTACATTTAAGGAATCAATATAGTGATATGGAAATTATAAGGCTAATACCTTGTACTTTAAATTCTTAGTGTGATGAATAGTTGTTAAATATTTATTCTTTGATGGTTTGCTCGCTTGATCAGTTTGCAAAAATTATTCCACTTTAAAAAATGAGCAACCTGGAATTATTATTTCCTTTATATTGGACTATGCAGACATTCTTTAATTCTGGGTAAGCAAAAAAGGGAAAAAAAAATAGAAGGAAACAAATGTTTAGCTTATTATCTGTCATAAATTTTGAGGTGGTAGAGAATAAAAGAATGAGGGAGGAAGATGCTGATGGCCTTTGTTTTAACTGGTCTATTCGGCATTTAACATCTTGACATCCTGCTCTTCAGTTTAATTATACATTTGTAAGTATATAACTTGTCTTCTATGCCTTGGCCAGCTCTCATCTTTTTTTCCTATTGTGTTCAAGATTAAAATATGCAATGTTTGCTGTATTTAAAGTACTTAAAATTATAGAAAGAGATTCAAAAGAGATATTTTGTAGACTCTTACATATTATATATAGAAATATCCCTCAAGATCATGAAGTTCTCCTGCCTGTATTCCTTTAGGACAGAGACTGTAGATAAGACTCCAATTTCTCCTATGACCTTTAGTGTACAATATCACCTTGTTCTTTACTTTTGTTCACAAATGAAAGAGGGGGAAAAAAGTAAAATAAATCTAATATCCCTGTCAATTTTTCAAGAATAAATAAATAAATATTATTTTAATCATATAATAGAAAGAGGATAATAATGGACAGACGCTTAGAGAAGTTATGAGAAATTTGAACAGAAGAACTGAGAAGAAAACAGTGGTGTAACACTAAATATATCTTAGTCTTCATTGAATGTTCCTTTGCTTTCAGTCACTGAGGTACAACAGACACATCTTGGGATTTTTAACAAATATATCAAAATTTTAGCCTGAGAAAGGATCAAACTCCCATGTAGGAAAGGACAAAAAGTATTTGCAAACTTCTTATCCAAGTTAATCTACTGCTAAAAACTCAGATGATGCCCCCAAAAAATGAAAAAAAAAGGAAGAAAGAAAGAATTGTAAAATTCTTTTACAATTGTTAAAGACAATGCATCTTAATTCTTAAAAAACAATCTCAGGTTTTTTTTTTTTTTTTTTTCTTTTTTTTTTTTAATTAATTTTATTTTATTTTTAAACTTTACATAATTGTATTAGTTTTGCCAAATATCAAAATGAATCCACCACAGGTATACATGTGTTCCCCATCCTGAACCCCCCTCCCTCCTCTCTCCCCACACCATCCCTCTGGGTCGTCCCAGTGCACCAGCCCCAAGCATCCAGTATTGTGCATTGAACCTGGACTGGCATCTCGTTTCATACATGATATTTTACATGTTTCAGTGCCATTCTCCCAAATCTTCCCACCCTCTCCCTCTCCCACAGAGTCCATAAGACTATTCTATACGTCAGTGTCTCTTTTGCTGTCTCGTATACAGGGTTATCGTTACCATCTTTCTAAATTCCATATATATGTGTTAGTATACTGTATTGGTGTTTTTCCTTCTGGCTTACTTCACTCTGTATAATAGGCTCCAGTTTCATCCACCTCATTAGAATTGATTCAAATGTATTCTTTTTAATGGCTGAGTAATACTCCATTGTGTATATGTACCACTGATCTCTTATCCATTCATCTGCTGATGGACATCTAGGTTGCTTCCATGTCCTGGCTATTATAAACAGTGCTGCGATGAACATTGGGGTACACGTGTCTCTTTCCCTTCTGGTTTCCTCACTGTGTATGCCCAGCAGTGGGATTGCTGGATCATAAGGCAGTTCTATTTCCAGTTTTTTAAGGAATCTCCACACTGTTCACCATAGTGGCTGTACTAGTTTGCATTCCCACCAACAGTGTAAGAGGGTTCCCTTTTCTCCACACCCTCTCCAGCATTTATTATTTGTAGACTTTTGGATTGCAGCCATTCTGACTGGTGTGAAATGGTACCTCATAGTGGTTTTGATTTGCATTTCTCTGATAATGAGTGATGTTGAGCATCTTTTCATGTGTTTGTTAGCCATCTGTATGTCTTCTTTGGAGAAATGTCTATTTAGATCTTTGGCCCATTTTTTGATTGGGTCATTTATTTTTCTGGATTTTAGCTGGAGGAGTTGCTTGTATATTTTTGAGATTAGTTGTTTGTCGGTTGCTTCATTTGCTATTATTTTCTCCCATTCTGAAGGCTGCCTTTTCACCTTGCTAATAGTTTCCTTTGATGTGCAGAAGCTTTTAAGTTTAATTAGGTCCCATTTGTTTATTTTTGCTTTTATTTCCAATATTCTGGGAGGTGGGTCATAGAGGATCCTGCTGTGATGTATGACAGAGAGTGTTTTGCCTCTGTTCTCCTCTAGGAGTTTTATAGTTTCTGGTCTTATGTTGAGATCTTTAATCCATTTTGAATTTATTTTTGTATATGGTGTTAGAAAGTGTTCTAGTTTCATTCTTTTACAAGTGGTTGACCAGATTTCCCAGCACCACTTGTTAAAGAGATTGTCTTTAATCCATTGTATATTCTTGCCTCCTTTGTCAAAGATAAGGTGTCCATATGTGCGTGGATTTATCTCTGGGCTTTCTATTTTGTTTTATTGATCTATATTTCTGTCTTTTGCCAGTACCATACTGTCTTGATAACTGTGGCTTTGTAGTAGAGCCTGAAGTCAGGTAGGTTGATTCCTCCAGTTCCATTTTTCTTTCTCAAGATCGCTTTGGCTATTCGAGGTTTTTTGTATTTCCATACAAATTGTGAAATTATTTGTTCTAGCTCTGTGAAGAATACTGTTGGTAGCTTGATAGGGATTGCATTGAATCTATAAATTGCTTTGGGTAGTATACTCATTTTCACTATATTGATTCTTCCAATCCATGAACATGGTATATTTCTCCATCTATTAGTGTCCTCTTTGATTTCTTTCACCAGTGTTTTATAGTTTTCTATATATAGGTCTTTAGTTTCTTTAGGTAGATATATTCCTAAGTATTTTATTATTTTCGTTGCAATGGTGAATGGAATTGTTTACTTAATTTCTCTTTCTGTTTTCTCATTATTAGTGTATAGGAATGCAAGGGATTTCTGTGTGTTGATTTTATATCCTGCAACTTTACTATAATCATTGATTAGTTCTAGTAATTTTCTGGTGGAGTCTTTAGGGTTTTCTATGTAGAGGATCATGTTATCTGCAAATGCTTTTTAAGAAGAAAGAATGTTTCCATTTAAAAAAATATTCCAAATAAACCTTAATTCTAAAAATTTAACCAATTACTTTCTTAGTCAGAATTTTTTTTCCAGAATATATATTTATATAATACTTATTTTATATTCCTAATTTTTATTTCTGTGTTTCTATACTATCTTACTATCTTAAATTTGTTAACATACTAAAGCTGCAATCGTCCAAAGCAATTCTGAGGCAAAATAGTTACTATACAACCCACTAGTTAAGGGCATGATCCCCAAAATGTTTCAGCTGACATCTGAAACATTTTGGGGATCATGCCCTTAACTAGTGGGTTGTATAGTAACTATTTGTTTCAGATGTCAGCTGCAAGTTAGAGGATCCCTAGTGAAAGTGAAAGTGTTAGTCACCTCCAACTCTTTCTGATCCTGTGGACTGTAGTGCATCAGGATTTTTTGTCCATGGATTCCTCCAGGCAAGAACACTGGAGTGGGTAGCCATTCCCTTCTCCAGGGGATCTTTCTGACTCAGGGTTTGAACCTGGTTCTTCTGCATTGCAGACAGATTCTTTATCATCTGAGCCAGTGGAAGCCCAAGAGGATCCCTAGGCCACCTGCTATTCTAACCAACTGACTAACCAATCTTCCTGAAAGCAGGAAGATTTCATCTCCTAGGTTTCAACAATTCATTAGAAAGACATAGAACTCAGGAAAGTAATAGTGATCACAAATTTATTATAAAGGATATGCATTAGGAGCAAGCAAATGAAGAGACACATAGGGTGAAACTTGGGAGGGTTCTAAACAAGTTATTTCTGCACCCTTTCCCATGGAATCAGATACATTCCAGAACTGAAAACTTGAGGGCAAACTGGAGGTGTTGATACCCTTTCACTTTGAGAGAAGATAAACCACTATATCTGTGGGAAACTGGTTTGAATGTAGTTATTCCTGATGGGGTAGGAGCTCCATTTCTCAGATGATAATTTTCAGGTAAGCCAAAGAAGACCCCTTTCAATTCACTGAACACTCCTATTTGCATTTAACATTATAGAAGTTTATTTCTCTAATAAAGTCAAACCAGCACCTTAGAGGTCCATTGCTTCATGAAGTCATTCAGCAAACCAGGTTGATAAAGGCTTTGATCTCTTTAATGTGTGGCTTCCATTGTATCTCTGGGTATTGACTTCTAGATGGGAAATGGGTTTAGGAGATAGAGTGAATGGTTGGTTTTAGAAGTGTTATAATTATATATGCTAACTTTCCATTGGTCAGGAACAAGGAAGTGGCTTTGGTAAAGAGGAAGCTAGTCTCTTTTAATTCTATATAACTTAATATCCCTAAAGTTTAAAACATAAGTATTTATTATCATACAGTTTCTGTGCATCAAGAATCTGGGTTCTCTGGCTCAAGATCTTTCATGAAGCTTCAATTATTTGTGACCTATGACTTCAATCATCTCAAGGCTCCACTGGGGGAGATCCATTTTCAGGTCTTGATACTGCCTTCTGCCCATACTCACATGGACCTCTCCAAAGGGCTGTTTCAAAACAATGTATCTGGCTTTCTCAAGTACAAGCAATTTGAGAGACAGCCACAGATACTAACTTAGAAGGAGGAAGCCTTAATTTTTATATAATTTAATTTCAGAAGAAAAATCACATTACTTCTGACACTTTATATTCATTAGAAGTTGTTAGTATATCTAGCCCCAAATCAACAAGAGGGCATTACAGATGTTCTGAAATGTGTGAGTTTTGCATAAGTATTTTCAGAGCTTCTCTGTTTATAGCAATGAGCTAGTCATGCAAGATGATGTGAATAAACAAGAAGAAGAAGGGGTGGTGTGTGACTGAGGAAGAGATAGAAGAGAAGGACAATAGCAAAATCAGATTGATTGTATTCTTTGGAGCCAAAGACGGCAAAGCACTATACAGTCAGCAGAAAATGTCCTGGAGCTGACTGTGGTTCAGATCATGAGCTCCTTGTTGCAAAATCCAGGCTTAAATTGAATAAGGAAAACCACTAGGCCATTCAGGTATAACATACCAAATCCCTTTATGCAGTGGAAGTTACAAACAGATTCAGGTATTAGATCTGGTCGATGGAGTGCCTGAAGAGCTATAGATGGAAGTTTATAACATTGTATAGGAGGTGGTGACCAAAACCATCCAAAGAAAAAGAAATGCAAGAAGGCAAAGTGGTTGCCTGAGGAGGCCTCACAAATAGCTGAGAAAAGGAGAGAAGCAAAACAAAAAGGAGAAAGGGAAATATATATCCAACTGAATGCCCAGAGTTTCAGAGAATAGAAAGGAGAAATAAGAAAGCTTTCTTAAGTGAACAATGTAAAGAAATAGAGGAAACAATATAATGGGAAAGACTAGAGATCTCTCAAGAAAATTGGAGATACAAGGGAACATTTCATGCGAATATGGGCACAATAAAGGACAGAAATAGCAAGTATCCACAGAATCAGAAGATATTAGAAGAGGTGTCAAGAATACACAGAAGAACTATACAAAAAAGATCTTAATGACCTGGATAATCATGATGGTGTGGTCACTCACCTAGAGCCAGACATTCTGGAGTATTAAGTGAAGTGTGCCCTAGGAAGAAGTATTACAAACAAAGCTAGTGGAAGTGATAGAATTTCAGGTGAGCTATTTCAAATCCTAAAAGCTGATGCTGTTAAAGTGCTGCATTCAATATGTCAGCAAATTTGGAAAAACTCATCAATGGCCACAGGCCTGGAAAAGGTCAGTTTTCATTCCAATCCTAAAGAAAGGCAATGCCAAAGAATGCTCAAACTACCATACAATTGCACTTATTTAAGATGCTACCAAGGTAATGTTCAAAATCCTTCAAGCTAGGCTTCAACAGTACGCAAACCAAGAACTTTCAGATGTACAATTTGGATTTGGAAAAGATAGAGAAACAAGAGATCAAATTACCAACATTTGTTGGATCATACAGAAAGCAAGGGGATTCCAGAGGAATATCTACTTCTGCTATATTGACTACACTAAAGCCTTTGGACATGAGTTTAACCAAACTCCAGGAGATAGTGAAGGACAGGGAAGCCTGTCATACAGCAGTCCATGGGGTCGCAAAGAGTCAAACAGAGCTGAGAAACTGAACAACAAATAACACAAAGTCTTTGACTGTGTGGGTCACAACAAACTTGAAAATTCTTAAAAAAGATTGGAATACCAGATCACCTTTCCTGTCTCCTTAGAAACCTGTATGTCTGTAGGTCAAGAAGCAACAGTTAGAACTGACATTGAACAATGGATTTGTTCAAAATTGGGAAGGGTGTACATAAATGCTGCATATTATCACTCTGCTTATTTAACTTTATCTGCAGAGTACGTCACGTGAAATGCTGGGCTGGATGAAACACAAGATGGAATTAAGCTTGCTGGGAGGAATATCAACCTCAGATGTGTAGATTATACCACAGCAATGGTAGAAAGCAAAGAGGAACTAAACAGCCTCTTGATGAGGGTGAAAGAGAAGAATGAAGAAGCTGGCTTAAAACTCAACATACAAAAATCTAAGATCATGGCATCTGTTCCCATCAATTCATGGGAAACAGATGCGGAAAAAGTGGAAACAATGACTGAAATTTTTTACTTTCTTCAGGTCCAAAATCACTGCAGACAGTGACTGCAACCATGCAATTAAATGATGCTTGCTCCTTGGAAGAAAAGCTATGACATACCTACATAGCATATTGAAAAGCAGAGACATCACTTTGCCAATAAAGGTCTATATAGTCAAAATTATCATTTTTCCAGTAGTTAATTATGGATGTGAGAGTTGGACCATAAAGTAGACTGAGAACACATGAATTGATGCTTTTGAACTATGGTGATAGAGAAGACTCATGAGAGTCCCTTGGACTACAAGGATATCATAGCAGTCAATTCTAAAGGAAGTCAACTCTGAATAGTCACTGGAATGACTGATGCTGAAGCTGAAGCTCCTACTTCCACCTGATGCAAAGAACTGACTCACTGGAAAAGACCATGATGCTGGGTAATATTGAAGGCAGAAGGAAAAGGGGACAACAGAGGATGAGATGGTTGGATGGCATCACTGACTCAATGGACATGGGTTTGAGCAAACTGCAGGAGAAAGTGAAGGACAGGAAAGCCTGGTGTGCTGCAGTCTATGGGGTAGCAAAGAGTGGGGCAGGACTTAGGGAGTGAACAAAAACAAAAGAAAAGGAGAATTAAGTTCTCATTATGTAAATTTTTTTGTTTAGGTGTTACAATTTCCAGAAGCCAATTTTAATCTCAGAGCCTGTCTTCCACAATTTGTCACTTAAACACATGGTACATTATAAGAATATCAACTATTTTATATTGATCTACAGAAAGTACATCACCCAACATAATTTCCAAACTTAAATGCCAAGAAATAGGTATATATACATGATAATTAGTTCAGAAAAATTAAGAAACTCTTTACATATAGGAATCTATATTGGGTAAATATTATTCTAAAAAGGTGATACAAAAGAAAATATTTTATTATAATGCTATATAAAACAATTAAAATTCACCTTATCGTGAATAACCATAAAGTCAGACTAAGTCATATATAAGTACTTTGCTTCAAAACACATTGGTAAGCTGACCAAACCTCTTTGCTTATTTCATGAGGTTGTAAGTCAATCTTTTTATAATAAAGACAATTATATTTTATCCACAACCCTAATAAACATTTTTATGCAAGTACTTTATTTTATATTTTTCTTTAATAATGAATACATACTAAAAGGAGATACATAGTTTTAATGTTTTATCATTAATGCAAATAATGATATATTTGCATTTTCTGAGGGATCTTAAATATATTTGTTTCATATTCCAAAATGCAAAACATCAGGATTGATCAATGAATTTTTCTTGTGATTTAGGTACAGCGTTGCAAAAAAAAGAAAAAATGAGAAGATCCATGAGATATGAGTCAACATTTTGAGTAGACAAAGTTTGGTTGGATACTGAGTATGATTTATGAGATGCAGGAGAAACTTTCCCCTAAAGTACAGATTTTACTGAACAAGTAAACAAGCAAACAATTCTATTCCAAGTTATGCGTGGATTTCTAACTATCCTTTCAAAATGCAAAGACATTATATAAGCATAACATAGCAAAACTTTCATTCATTCTACCTGTAGTTAGTTGCATGCTAGTAAATGTTTAACAATTAGCTATCCAAGGAAAAAAATAGCTCTAAAATTCTGAATTGTAACAGATGTCAACTTCAGGAGTATAAATATCCTCACCATTGTTGATTTCAAGATACTAACATAACCTTACTCAATGCAGTGTGTGCATGCTAAATCACTTCAGTCCTGCCACTCTTTGCAACCCCATGGACTGTAGTCTGCCAGACTGCTCTGTTCATGAGATTCTCTAGGCAAGAAGACTAGAGTAGCCATTTCCTTCTTCAGGGGATCTTTGCAACCCAGGAATTGAACAAGGGTCTTCTGCATTCACAGGCTATTTCTTTACCATCTGAACCACCAGGGAAGCCCTGAATGCAGTGTTTGGGACAAATGTGAAGTGGCACACTATTAAATTAGCAGTTCCATCACAAAGAAACCGCAACATTTGTATGTCTTCAAATATAGACACTAGTAGAATGTAGTAAAACAATTGGGAAGTGATGAATTCTAAGTATTTATTTTGCTTTTAAGTAATTTAATTATACTATAATTTAGTTTTTAACAACAAATTCTTCTCTTCTTGCAATCCACCCATTTGAGCAAATTGCTAAAAATTTAGCAATCCACCCATTTGAGCAAATATGGGACATCTCTAGCTCACAACTGACTGTAGGACATTTTGAGATGTTCATTTATAACAAGGGGTAGAGAAGAACTTAAAGCTGGTATAGCTGGCATTAGTGGTAAAGAACCTGCCTGTCAATGTCAGAGATATAGGAGATGCAGTTCAATCTCTGGGTTGGGAAGATCCCCCAGAGAAGGAAATGGCACCCATGCCAGTATTCTTGCCTGAAAGATTCCATGGACAAGAGGAATTCATGGGGTCACAAAGAGTCGGACACAACTGAAGCAACTTAGCACTAGTACTAGAGAAGAACTTAAAGGGACAATGACACCAGGTCTGGGAAATCAGGAGAAAGAGGCAAAAGAAGGGTTGAGTGATAATAAGGTGATCAGAAAAGTTTGTTTAGAATGTTTGTTTAGAATGATCCTGGCTTATATACAACTTATTTTGAACTCCAAGTTAACCAAAACAGCCTATTAAATATGCATTCTATGTCTGTTTTCCAGGTGGCTCAGATGGTAAAGCATCTGCCTGCAATATAGGAGACCATGGTTCGATCCCTAGGTTGAGAAGATCCCCTGGAGAAGGGAATGGCAACCCACTCCTGTATTCTTGCCTAGAGAATTCCATGGACAGAGGAACCTCGCTGGCTACAGTTCATGGAGTCACAAAGAGTTGGACACAACTGAGTGACTAACACACATACACATGTCTACTTTAACCATGAGGGGGAAAAAAAGGCATATAAAAATAAAAAATTAACTGTGTTTCAGGCACCTAAGATGCAGAGGAATGACCATTGTATATGTGGCTTCACAAACACTCCTGCATCACTGAGAATTTGAATTTTCTGAATTGCATGACTCAAGGATACCATCAACCATTCTCAAAACAATATCAGCCAACAGCTGCCAGCTACAACCTTACAGTCTCATGTTCCTCCCTTGTAACTGTGCAAACATTTCAGACCACAAAATCCTTGCTTAAAGAGTACCTTTACTTCTTGGCAGTTCCAGTCATCTTGACAAATATAATAGCATATGTAATTTTGTGAGTCTTGTCTTTGTAAGACTTCCGCATTTTGTAGTCCAGCAGAACACAACATGGGTGCTTCCTGAGCCTATCTTCTGGGCTATAGTACTCGGTTTGCCTCAAACAAAACTCTTGCCTATTTCTATTATATACTGTTTATACATCACTTTCACCAAAAAATCAAATAACATTTACTGAAAATTTTGTAGGAAATACTATATGATATCACTCATATGTGGAATCCAAAAAATATGACAAACTAGAGAATGAAACAAAAAAGAAGCAGACTCACAGATACAGAGAACAAACTAGTGGTTACCAGTGGGGAGAGGGCTAGGGGAGAGGCAATACAGGATTAGAGGACTATTTTTTTTTTAATGCTATTATGGGATTATATGAAATCATATATGTGAAACTTCTGAAAATTGTAAGCACTACAGATGTCAAAGAATCTTTCAATCAATGAAAAAGTTACAAATAAAATACAGGAAATTTGATATGAAAACATCATTAGCCCTCAAATTAACCTTCATTTTCCAATTACTCTTTACTATTAAACAACCAAATCTCAAAGACATCAAGCCTTCTTATCCACAAACCTCCAGTGATTTTTCAATGTGAGTGAACTAAAAGTATTCCTAATATATAAATTTCATGTATATATCTTGATTATATTTCGATTATATTTCTATTTTTCTCAAGGTAAACAACAGGTTTAGATTGTGTTAAGCTGCAAGTCTGTACATATGGTTTTGCATTATAAACACAAATTGATAATATGGACATAATGCCTTGGAAAACTCAGGTGACTAAATGCTTCATTAAAGATTTTATAGTATAATATCATAATTCATAAAGTCTCTTAATTTAAAATTTGATAGGGTTAAATAAGATATGATTAAGAGTTTGAATTTTGTGCTCAAGTAGATAAAATAATTGTGGAACAAAACTAATTGTTTCCACTTCCATTTAGAGTTGAAATAACTATATTTTCAATGTATAGTTTTATCCAACGTAAAAATACATTACTTGTAAATATTTTAAAACTTTAAAAGTCGTAAAAATTCTAAAATATGTTAAAGGATAAAATAATTGTTCAAATTCCCTTCAGTCCTAGTTATTTTTACAGATTTTACCCTACTGATGACTCAAGCTTTCAGCAAACTATTGTACTCAATAGTTTGCATTCATCTCCATGGAAACTTACTGTCATTCATTTAGCGCTACAAATTTTAACTCTTTTTCTCGGATATTTCCACCTCTGATTTAGTTTTATTTCTTGACATTTTGTCATATATACTTTAGAATTTACAAAAAGTAAATATATATATATATATATATATATATATATATATATATATATATATCAGAGACAGAGAGACGTGGGTTCGATCCTTCGGTTGGGAAGATCCCCTGGAGGAGGGCATGGCAACCCACTCTCAACCCACCCCAGTATTCTTACCTGGAGAATCCCTTGAACAGAGGAGCCTGGTAGGCTACAGTCCATAGCATTGGCAAAGAGTCAGACACAATTGAGTGACTAACATAAATGGGTATATATACATTTCATATATATACAGGAAGCAGAAATATGAATAATTCCATGTCAACCATGCATCAGCTACTTCCACTTATATGTCGAATCTTTATCCTTATAAGGTGAACTGCACATATAGCTCTATAGGAATTCCTTAACTTAAAAGACACTTGCACCTCTAGTTCAACAGGTCCAAAACTGAATTCAGCTTTCCACCCAATCTAATCATTCATCATCATTTCATACTGAGCTCAAAATTTTGTTGAAATATATTTAAATTTAACTCCAATGCCCTAATCAGTGTCTCTCAGGAAATTTCATACCTGCATTTACATAAAGTAGAATATATTTTTATTGTTATCTTTCTATTGAAATTCTAATCACCTGTTTCTATTGAACTTCCATTCTGATCTCATTTCTTTCTGATCTCAAATGTCTTCCAGGGAGCTGATCTAATGCTTCTGCCTTCTAAGTACCCTGGTATTGGAAAATAGTCAATTTCTTTGCCTCGAAATCCAACTGAATATATACGTACACATATTTGAAAACTCTGTAGAAGATAAAGGAAATAGTACAGTTAGTCATACTGCTTGAATTGATTGTCAGTGCACTGTATTTTAGGGATTCTAATTTTATAGTCCTCTCAGAAGGCCCCAATTTCATATTTGCAAACATTCCTTAAGCTATTTTTACTAACCAGGAGCTAGTTTAAATGTTGGGCATGTATCCCTTGTTTAATTCTCACAATAAAACATTAAAAGATGAGAAAATTAAGTCACACAAAAAAAATTAAATAACTTTTCCAAAGCCATATAAGCAGTAAGGGGAGGAAGTGGGCTTTAAACCCAGGCATCCTGGCCCTTAAAACCTCTTTAGTCAATAGGCAAAGTGTTTTTTAGTTTGCTTGTTTTAACTAATATCAAGTTACTTAGCCTCAGATTGGATTTCTGCATTATCAAAAAGAGGATAAGGACAGTTTCCTCGTGGGATTTTTGAGATGATCAAATGAAATGACAGTCATAATAGTGCCTAGCTATATACTACAATAGTAGTTGTAGTATTACTATTGTTTGTGGTATATTATTAATGATAGCTGGAATATGAAGCCATTCTAAAGAAATAATCTGAGATATGAAGAAATACTTATCTTAATGAATTTGAAGACACTTTTATTATTATAGTGAGAAATGTGAAACAGATAATGCTTATAAATTTATAGCACATGCAGGGATCATTGCACATACAGTAGTATTTTTTTTCAAAAATATTTAGTTACATGCAAATGATTATAATGTATGACTAAATGGAAAAAAAAGACTAAAAACCACATGAAAGTAACTATACAAACACATTCAAATATATGACTATAGATATTTCTAAATGTTAGCCACTGATTATTTATGGTTGGTGGCATTGTATTTTTGTCTTTTTGCCTGTTGTTCTTTTTACATTCTCTATAATAGATATTTATCAATTTTATGTCAAAATAAGCCACCAATTTAAATTTTTATATGTGTAAAACAAAAGAGAGTTATATGATACCCTGATATGTGAAATCTACCCTCAATATTTTTTTAAGTGCACAATACTGAATTGTCCATTGTAGGCACAGTGATGTACAGCAGAGCTCTGGAACTTATTCATATTGAATAACTGAAACTTTATACTCCTCAAATAGCAGCTACATATTTCACTCTCCTCTCAGCACCTGGCAACCACCATTCTGCTGTCTCTATCAATTAAATTATTTCAGATACCTCAAACAACTACTCTAAGTCTCCTACATACAAACAAGTTCCATTCTGAGAGTGGGTTTTAAGTCCATTTTGTTTGTATGTCCAACAAAGTTAGCCTAGGTACCCAAACTAACAGTCTGCTATTAATACTGTATCGTAATAAGTTTATAGTACTTTTCACACAAGTGGTACTTAAAAAACAAACACAAAAATAAATAAAACATTTTTAATCTTACAGTAGAGTACCTGGAAAAGAACAGCAGCACAGTATGACAGCTGGTACACAGGGCCTGGTGGCAAGTGAACAGGCAAGAACAGTCACCAACAGAGGAAGGAGAGGATGTGAGAGACGGTAGAAGCTGATGGAGCCTCAGCAGTAGGAGGTGGAGGACAAGCTCAATATCACTCATGCCTGACACTGATGGGACGAATGTTAGCATCTTTGAAGATTTGCAACTTGAAGGTTTGTATGTAGGGAATTTGCTGTAGAATTATGCAGCAGGTGTCCTTCTGTGACTGACTTATTTCAGTTAGTATCATGTCCTCTAAGTTAATTTACTTTCTTGCATTTGGCAAGATTTTCTTCCTTTTAAAGGCTGAATAATATTTCACTGTATAGGTATACCACATTTTCTTTTTTTCACCTGATCATGCAGTTTACTGTTTTTAACTGTTTATTTTATATTGGAGTACAGCTGGTCAACAATGTTGTGATATTTTCAGGTGAATAGTGAAGGGACTCCCCCATATGTATACATTTATCCATTCTCGCCCAAACTCCCCTCCCATCCAAGCTGCCACATAACACTGAGCTGAGTTTCCTGTGCTATACAGTAGGACCTTGCTATGCTATGCTATGCTATGCTAAGTCACTTCAGTTGTCTCCGACTCTGTGCGACCCCATAGACGGCAGCCCACCAGGCTCCCCCGTCCCTGGGATTCTCCAGGCAAGAACACTGGAGTGGGTTGCCATTTCCTTCTCCAATGCATGAAAGTAAAAAGTGAAAGTGAAGTCGCTCAGTCGTGTCCTACTCTTAGCGACCCCATGGACTGCAGCCTACCAGGCTCCTCCATCCGTGGGATTTTCCAGGCAAGAATACTGGAGTGGGTTACCCATTTTAAATATAGCAGTGTGTACATGTCAATCCCAAACTCCCTAACTACTCCTTCTCCCCATCTTTACCCTCAACAACCATAAGTTCATTCTTTAACTCCGTGAGCCTGTTTATGTTTTACAAATTCATTTGTATCATTTCTTCTTTGATTTCCCATATAAGGTATGTCATATGCTCTTTTTCCTCTGTCTAATTTACTTCACTCAGTATAAAAATCTTTAGATTCATTTGTTGCTACAAATGGTATTATTTCATTCTTTTTAATGACCGAGCAGTATTCCATTGTATACATGTACCACATTTTTTTATCCATTAATTTGTCAATGGGCACATAGGTTGCTTTCATGTCTTGACTATGTGAATAATGCTGCAGTGAACATGGGAATGTATACACATACTGCAATCCTTTTAGAGACTATATATATATATATATATATATATATATATATATATCCAGTGGCATTACTAATTCATATGTTAGTTTAATATTTTTATTTTTTGAGTAAATACTATACTCTTTTCATATGGCTATACTCTTTTACATTCTCACCAGTAGTGCAAAAGTCTTCCAATCTCTCCATATCCTTGCTAACATTTGTTATATTTGGGGGTATTTTTTTTTTCTGTTTTGGTAATAAACATCTAACAGGTGTGACATGATAGATCACCATGGTTTTGATTTATAGCTCCCTTAAAAACAATGATGTTGAGCACCTTTTCATATACCTGTTGTCCATTTACATGTCTTCTTTTGTGAAACATCTATTCAAACATTTTTGCCCATTATTTAATCAGGCTGCTTAATTTTTGGCTTCCCTTGTGGCTCAGCTGGTAAAGAATCGGCCTGCAATGCAGAAGACCTGGGTTCACTGCCTGGATTGGGAAGATCCCCTGGAGAATGGAAAGGCTACCCACCTCAGTATTCTGGCCTGGAGAATTACATGGACTGCATAGTCCATGGGAATGCAAAGAATCAGACACTACTGAGCCACTTTCATTGAGTTATAGAGTTTCTTAAATATTTAGTTATGAATCCTATTTTTCAAAATAAAGAGAAAACCAACTGCTTTAAAATATTGGAGTTTTTTAATACACATATACACAGAATATATAGGTATATATGCATACATATTTTCCAAAAACAACTACCCTACTGCTGCTGCTGCTGCTAAGTCCCTTCAGCCGAGTCTGACTCTGTGTGACCCCAGAGACGGCAGCCCACCAGGCTCCCCTGTCCCTAGGATTCTCCAGGCAAGAAGAGTGGAGTGGCTAAAGAGAAAACCAACTGCTTTAAAATATCAGGTTTTTTTTAATACATACATACACAGAATTTATATGTATATATGCATACATTCTTTCCAAAAACAATTACCCTACCCTACTAGTACATTGAAATTACCTTCTGAAGGCCCAGCTTGGAGGCAGTACACCATGAGGTTAGTATACTGTCCTCCAGATGGCACTATGATTACTGAGTCATAGACCTCTATGTCTCTGTATCCTCTGTAGGAAGACTATATGGGTCTGGAAAGAAGACGTGAACTCCCTTACTATTACTCCCAAAGAATCACATTTGGAATTCTGCTAGGAATCAACTAATTCCATCATCAATATTAATTCTTCATAAATAATATCCTAAATATGTTCACATTCAATCATTTGTACAAACAAGATGAAAATTCATATTCTTGAATGAATATAAAATGATAATGTGTAAACTACAAAATCTTTAGAAATAATTAAGTTCTATATATAATTCTTGAGGCCAAGAAAGTAAAATGCAAAAAAAAAAAAATAAGTTCAATAATGTATCAATATTATCAACATCAATCTTCCCTGGTGGCTCAGTGGTAATGAATCTGCCTATCAATGCAGGAGACGCAGGTTTGATTCCTGCATCAGGAAGATCCCCTAGAAAATGAAATGGCAACCCATTCCAGTATTGTTGCCTGGGAAATCCCATGGACTGAGAAGCCTCATGGGCTACAGTTCCATGGGGTTGCAAAAGAGCTGAACACAACTAAAGTGACTAAACAATAACATTATCAGTATCATTGAGGTAACTAAGATAATTACAATAATTAAATTGCAAAATCAAATGAACAGCAATAGGAATGGAGAAATTAATAAATTCATGATTATTCTGACACTGCTGCTGCTGCTAAGTCGCTTCAGTCATGTCCGACTCTGTGTGACCCCATAGACTGCAGCCCACCAGGCTCCCCTGTCCCTGGAATTCTCCGGGCAAGAACACTGGAGTGGGTTGCCATTTCCTTTTCCAATGCATGAAAGTGGAAAGTGAAAGTGAAGTTGCTCAGTCGTGTCAGACTCTTAGCGACCCCATGGACTGCAGCCTACCAGGTTCCTCTGTACATGGGGTTTTCCAGGCAAGAGTACTGGAGTGGGGTGCCATTGCCTTCTCCAATTCTGACACTATAAAGGACTAAATTTAGCCAAGCAGTTAAAATAATTTTAAAATGCATTAGTGTTCTACCTAAATTGTAATGTCATATAAAATAATCATGAAAAAAAAGGTGACAAGAGTTGATTTTTTTATGTCTCAGATTACTTTCTAGGCAGTCTCCTTGAACTTTTCCTTTGTCACTGCTAATCAGATAATTCATTATTGAAATGGGGCTCTGAAAAGTTTACAAGTAATACATTTCAATTTTTTTTCCTAGTGCCCAAATCCATTAATTCATTTAATTAGAAGAGGCATTGATTTTGTTGCAACAATTTACATTAAAAGCAAGGCACTATTCAGTAATCAGGGACACTGAGCCACTATAGTTAATGGCTCATTACTCAAATATTGTAAAGGAACATAGATGTGGATAATTAATAATAATGGTTTCAAATGACATTTTCTAGATTAGCATAGAATATAAAGCATTACATTGAACTAAACATATGACAACTCTAATTTCAAATATTAAATGTGCCAAATAATAAAATATAACAATTTAAGTAATAAAAATTTATGGTCCTTTGCTTTTAAAAGTATAAAAAGAAACTGTACCATTCACTATTAGATCAGACACTATTTTGCAAAGGAATGTCTAAAATCGCAATGCTAAGTTGTCATACATGTTTTCTGAAATATACTTCACTGAAACACTTCCATCTAATTAGGTTTCAGAGCTTGATATATGTCACAATATCCATGAGAAATCATACATATATAGAGAGAGTAATGATGAAAATTTCACAGATGTAGATATGATACTTATTAGAACATGAATGGAAAGATATTTACTATTGTTTTCTAAAAGTATGTTCTTGAATTTTTTTTGCATATATGTATTTGCATATACGTATTTTTATGCATATATGCATGTGTAAGTGCTATGTCACTTCAGTCCTGTCTGACTCTGTGCAACCCTATGGACTGTAGCCTGCCAGGCTCCTCTATCCATCCTCTATCTCT
Source organism: Bos taurus (assembly GCF_002263795.3). Lineage (NCBI taxonomy): Eukaryota > Metazoa > Chordata > Mammalia > Artiodactyla > Bovidae > Bos > Bos taurus. Next base: position 9,463,889 of record NC_037333.1, read on the forward strand.
ATCTCCAAGGTGAGAATACTTGAGTTGGTTGCCATGCCCTCTCCAGGATATACATATATAACTTCTAGCAATGGCTGTTATGATGAGTCTATTGGTATATATTTAATCCTCAAAAATGAAATAAAATTTTTCTTATACAAAATTCTGCAGTAGATTATTATAGTTCTCTTTTGAGAAATGTCTGTTTATTATTATATACTACACAATTTCACCAGGACAATTTGCACTGCTATTCAAAAAGAGAGCCTGTCTGTCTCTGGAAGGTGAGATGCACTGTGGCAACCTAAGCAACTTGATGGTTGGTGGATAGATAATTTCTGCAGTGTTTTACAGAAGTTTGATAATTTACTGTTTCTTCAAAGGGGGAAAAAAATAAAAAAGCTAAGCTCTTTGATTGCTTTGTGAAAACCAGATTGGGAATATTCTTCCTTTGCTAATAGGTCATCTCAATATTTAGTTGGTTGATACACTATAATATCAAGTGATCGTTTTATGATCATTTGATATTTTTAAAAATATGGTTAAAGATGATGGACCTAAATTACTTGTTACCTTTTAGGTATTAAATATCAAATACCTAAAGTTAAATATAATTTCAGGTCAAATCAATATTCAATATTAAATGATACTAGGCAATGTTTGATATCATTCAAATCTGTATAGTACATTACAGGTCATCATATAACAATCAGTTTTTATTTGAAGTATCTACGTATGTGTGTGTGTGTGTGTGTGTGCGTGCGTGCGTGCATGTGCTAAGATGCTTCAGTCCTGTCCAACTCTGTGTGACCCTATGGACTGTGGCTATAGCCTGCCTTGCTCCTCTGTTCATGGGAGTCTCCAGGCAACAATAGTTGGGAGTGTTGCCACACACACCTCCAGAGAATCTTGCCCATCCAGGGATCAAACCTTCCTCTCTTACATCTCCTGCACTGGCAGTCAGGTTCTTTACCACTAGTGTTACCTGGAAAGCCCCAAAGTTTGTATAGGAAGTATCCATAGCAGTTGAGATTATATATGTATTTGCATGAATAACTTTTCATCCCTTGGTATTTAAAACTTATATATATATATATATACACACAGGAATTGTATTTATTATGTGATAATTTATTTTTCCTATTACTTAACATAATGACTGACACATACTAAGGTCTTAGCAAATATATATGTTGTATACATTTGAATGACTTAAATCTACCAATTGTCATAAATTTCATGAGAGCACATTTTTATGAATCTCTATAATACCTATTGGACAATATATGTAATTATCGGATTACTAATGCATTTTTATTTTGCTTAAGATAATAATGTTGCATTTGGTTAAAGCAAGGTTACTATAAGCAAGGTCCCTATGCCATCATCATTTTTCTCATCTTTACCATTATTCCATACAGACAAGTACCAAGTTATTGCATTAAATTCTCAAAACACTCCTATATATATTGGCTTACATTTTTTATTATTCTTTGCATCTATTTTTCTTTTGGTTGACATTTTTACATTCTTTCAACTGGTATTTATCAAGTAAGCACTCCTTGCTTAAACAATGTGGTAGGTAGAGCTTCACTGTATCAATGAAGGAAACAAACTAAATACCTACTCCTGTAAAGTTGAAATTCTATAAGAAGGTTCTAAAATATTAAAAATGCATGACTTTCATTTATTCAAAAAATTCATGAAAAATTATTTTTGCTACACATCTGCTCTGAATGATGTATGAAAATACACACATTAATTAGTATGTTAACTAAACAATGTGCTGTGCTGTGCTTAGTTGCTCAGTTGTGTCCGACTCTTTGTGACCCCATGGACTGTAGCCCACCAGGTTTCTCTGTCCATGGGGATTCTCCAGGCAAGAATACTGGAGTGGGTTGCCTGCCCTCCTCCAGGGGATCTTCCCAACCCAGGGATGGAACCCCGGTCTCCCACATTGCAGAGGAATTCTTTACCATCTGAGCCACCAGGGAAGCCCAACTAAACAACCCTCACAGATGAAATTCATTGATAGGTTTTATTCTGCTATTGTTGTTGATCAGCATGTTAGTTTGTAAAACAATGTAATCTACTCTGAATGTTTTATTTAACTGACTTTTGAGATGATTTAGGTAATGCACTAATTTGTCAGAATTCTTGCACTTATGCTACAATTGGTAAAACTGTATACATTAATTTTCTAAGACTGTTTTTATATTACTCAAATCATATAACTATGAATATTTTAATTAAAATAATTTTCACAAAAAATTAGGAAGTAACTAAATGTGGTTAACCTGTAGGCATACACTCATCTAGTTATTAATTTATTATTTCATTCATCTATTCACAATGTAAGTATAGACATGAACTGAACAATAATCCTGGAGTAGAAAAAAAAATGAGAAAATGTAATGGGCAGAGACTTAAAGACTTTAGAATAAAATGAGGAAGAGTTAAATAAGAGGGTGAGAAAATCTTGGGAATGTGCAGATTTGTAATAATATTATCTACCTATTATGTTTGGCAACTGCAATATTATGGGCAAAACTTTTATCAATCATTTAATGAAATTACTTTGCAAAATACATGATATGCTCACTCTGAGAAATATTAGTTGAAAGTCTACTGGGACATTACTGTTTAAGATATAGTTAATAGTGAAGATCCTTGTGCTTATGAAATTTCAATACTCCTTAGGGAAAAAGAACATAAATAGTAGGTTTATAAGAAAATAATTATATTACAAAGTAATTATATTGTGACAAATTCTAATATACAGTCATCAAAAGGTGATAAAAGTTGACTAAAAGACATGGGAAAATTATATAAAATCTTTTTAACAAATGGAAAGGGATTAATTCACTTTCCAGAAGTAATTGGACAAAACAATTTCTGTTGAGGGAACTAATCCTACAAGACCTTAGACATGGTTCTCAAAGGCTACAACTTCCAGGAAAATCATCTTTTTTTTTTTTTTTTAATCAGGAACAGATTTTACATACATACAAGGCGTCTCCACCTGGAGACTCTAGTCTCACAACTACTTGGCCACCAGGGGAAAATAAGTGAAAAAAAAACATAAAAATTTCTAAAGTCTTAAGACAAAAGCTTTATACAGGTCATTTTCCCAGTGTTAAATTTTCAGTTTTATCATCTTCCTCAGTATTCCAACTCTTTCTTACCAGAAGCCAATGCCTGTTATAGTGAGGGGAATAAGCTCAGTTGAGCTCAATTCAGTCACTCAGTCGTGTCTGACTCTTTGTGACCCCATGAATCGCAGCATGCCAGGCTTCCCTGTCCATCACCATCTCCCGGAGTTCACTCAAACTCAAGTCCATTGAGTCAGTGATGCCATCCAGCCACCTCATCCTCTGTCGTCCCCTTTTCCTACTGCCCCCAATCCCTCCCAGCATCAGAGTCTTTTCCAATGAGTCAACTCTTCACATGAGGTGGCCAAAGTACTGAAGTTTCAGCTTTAGCCTCATTCCTTCCAAAGAACACCCAGGGCTGATCTCCTGTAGAAGGGACCGGTTGGATCTCCTTGTAGTCCAAGGGACTCTCAAGAGTCTTCTCCAACACCACAGTTCAAAGGCATCAATTCTTCAGCGCTCAGCTTTCTTCATAGTCCAACTCTCACATCCATACATGGCTACAGGAATAACCATAGCCTTGACTAGATGGACCTTTGTTGGCAAAGTAACGTCTCTGCTTTTGAATATGCTATCTAGGTTGGTCATAACTTTCCTTCCAAGGAGTAAGCATCTTTTAATTTCATGGCTGCAGTCACAATCTGCAGTGATTTTGGAGCCCCCAAAAATAAAGTCTGACACTGTTTCCACTGTTTCCCCATCTATTTCCCATGAAGTGATGGGACCAGATGCCTTGATCTTCGTTTTCTGAATGTTGAGTTTTAAGCCAACTTTTTCAGTCTCCACTTTCACTTTCATCAAGAGGCTTTTTAGTTCCTCTTCACTTTCTGCCATAAGGGTGGTGTCATCTGCATATCTGAGGTTATTGATATTTCTCCTGGCAATCTTGATTCCAGCTTGTGTTTCTTTCAGCCCAGCATTTATCATAATGTACTCTGCATAGAAGTTAAATAAGCAGGGTGACAATATACACCTTTGACATACTCCTTTTCCTATTTGGAACCAGTCCATTGTTCCATGTCCAGTTCTAACTGTTGCTTCCTGACCTGCATACAAATTTATCAAGAGGCAGATCAGGTGGTCTGGTATTCTCATCTCTTTCAGAATTTTCCACAGTTTATTGTGATCCACACAGTCAAAGGCTTTGGCATAGTCAAGAAAGCAGAAATAAATGTTTTTCTGGAACTCTCTTGCTTTTTCCATGATCCAGCAGATATTGGCAATTTGATCTCTGGTTCCTCTGCCTTTTCTAAAACCAGCTTGAACATTAGGAAGTTCACAGTTTAATTTTGAGCATTACTTTACTAGCGTGTGAGATGAGTGCAATTGTGCGATAGTTTGAGCATTCTTTGGCATTGCTTTTCTTTGGGATTGGAATGAAAACTGACCTTTTCCAGTCCTGTGACCACTGCTGAGTTTTCCAAATTTGCTGGCATATTGAGTGCAGCACTTTCACAGCATCATCTTTCAGGATTTGAAATAGCTCAACTGGAATTCCATCACCTTCACTAGCTTTGACTGAACTGAACTGAACTGAACTGAACCCAAAATGACCTGTATGCCTTTGGGTTATTTGTTTATATTTGGGAATGACTAGGCCAAGGACTGTCTTTAGTGTATATGAGCTGCATGTTGGCACATCCATTAGCTCCTCTAATTATTGGTTAAAGCACCAAAAATAAGTCAGCTAGTCTAAACTCTCCTGCTTGGATTATAATGGATAAGAGACTGGCCACAGCCTACACTTTCACCATATAGGATAAGAGCTACCTGTATACTCTGGATTCTTAATTTAATAATTGTCTGAGTACAAGACCCTGACAACATGACTGAGGTTAAAATCATAGATTGACCTCAACCTGCTCCTTGAAGTTCCATTAATAGGATCCTTAATTAAATGTTGTATATGAGAAGTTTAATAGGTTGATTCTTAGTTTCTGTCAGTGAGATAAGTCAGAGGGGCTGACAAAATAGTCTAGAAAATGCCAGAAGCCTAGATATGCCAAATCATAGGAAGAACCATAGGAAGCTAATTTTAATATATGACCATACCTTTTCTGGGATCCCCAGGTGGTATTGTGGTAAAGAATCAGCCTGCCAAGGCAGGAGATGTAAGAGACATAGGTTCAATCTCTGGGACAGGAAGATCCTCTGCAGTAGGAAACGGCAACCTACTCTATCCTGGGAAATCCCCTGGATTCCCTTGAACAGAGGAGTCTGGTGGGCTGCAGTCCATGGGGTCACAAAGAATTGTACACAGCTGAGCACACATTGTATGCATATCTTCTCTGCCTTTATAGAATACTGTAGATACTTCTGTAATGTTAAATGTTGCTTTTTTCTTTTTTGTTTTAATTGAAGTATAATTGATCTACAATGCTCAATTAGTTTCTGCTGCACAATGACATGAATCAGCCATGTATACATATATTTCCACATTTCAGTTTTGTTCCATAAGCAGTTATGAGAATATTCTGACTCAGTCTGACAAATCAGATCAGTGACTCTGGTCAGCTAGGGCACAGAGATGTTTATAACTGCAAGATTTTCTTTTTTCCTCTGCAAAGTCCAAGAGACTTGTCCCATTTCTTTTTGCTCAAATTGCAATATGAGATTTAAGCCTAATAGCCAGCCACTTTATGGAGGTAGCCTACTAGTAAATAAAGCAAAGCCAGAGTGCAGAGAAAAGGTGGTATTTTTTGAGTTTTTTCCAATAACACCCATAGGAGTTGAAGATAGATTGAAGTACACATCTATAAGAACTGATTAGGCAGTATTCTCTGAATGTTCAATGTCATGTGTTCAGTTCTGTCTGACTCTTTGCAACCCCATGGACTATAGCCTAACAGGCTTCTCTGTACATGGAATTTTCCAGGCAAGAATACTAGAGTGGCTTGCTATTTTTCATTACAGCGGATCTTCCCAATGCAGGGATCAAACCTGAGTCTCTTTCTTCTGTTGCATTGGCAGGAAAATTCTTTACCACTAGTACCACCTGGGAAGCCTGATGTAGATAAGTGACTCAGTAAATACCTCTTTTGGCTGGATTTTTATTTCCCTGCATCTAATAATTTTTAAAATATTAATTCACATATATGTTCATCTGTTTAACCTTTGGTTGATATTCTGTCCAAACACCTATTATCCACATGTATATTTCAGCTCACTTAAGGTAAAATATAATGGCATTTGTATATTAGAATGTAGTACTATTCTTTGCATATAAAGGATATTTACCAATAATCTGTTGAATTAAATAGGATAACTGAAACTGAATTTACACTGTAAACATTGACTTTTCAATGCTTATTTATGATAGATTCAAAAGCACTAAAGTATTTATGCAATACATAGATAATCTATTCATATATCTGTTTAATAATTTGTTGTTATTTTATGCACTTAGCACCAGGAAAATATTGAATTTAGAAATATAAATAACCTGTTCTTTTCCATATAGGAGAACACAGGCTCATAGAACAGCAGATGAAGCTAGTTATAATACAATGTAAAAAGTATTTTATAAAATAAAAGCATGAAAACATAGAGAATTACATTATACTGCAAAAGTGAGAAGGTGAGATATTTATCTGGCAAGTTTATTTGAATTAATTGCATGATAGTAATTCACAGTATTTCTCTGAAAGTCAATCAATTGAAGGGAAAAGGAGAAAATGATATTTTGGGAAGAAATGGATTTTATGAGAATGGAGTGGGAAAGAAGGAGAAAAGAAAAACCTGCAGAAATGTTTCCTTTATTTTCTGTACAGCACCAGTATCTTCCTATTAATTTCTCATGTAGAATGAGAGTAATATAAGTTTTAGGTTCTTTATCAGTTCTGAGTAAAAATATGCATAGTCCACATGACTTCCTAGGATTCTAGAACTAAAACTAATGCCCAAGTAAGCTTAACTTAAATAGTTAGGCTTTGGTCAATTAAAATTTTCCATGGCTTCTAACTTTTTATTTACAAGTAATATGTTTTTTTTTTAATCTTACAAATAGACTGCCTCAAATTATTTTGTTTTATATACACAGACAAATGTGAAATAAAAGTGTGAACATTTGATTCTAAAAGATGGGACAACTTGTCACAAATAAGCTGAAAATGAGTTTTTCATATTTTACAGACTTAATGTTTTGCTGACAATGATGAAAGACAAGCTAAATAGGTCACTTAACTTTTTACTGTCAGATATTTACAACAAATTTCTCAGTTCTGTCTGATATATCAGGTAGCTGCTGCTGCTGCTGCTGCTAAGTCGCTTCAGTCGTGTCTGACTCTGTGCGACCCCACAGATGGCAGCCCACCAGGCTCCCCCATCCCTGGGATTCTCCAGGCACGAACACTGGAGTGGGTTGCCTTTTCCTTTTCCAATGCATGAAAGTGAAAAGTGAAAGTGAAGTCGCTCAGTTGTATCCAACTCCTAGCGACCCCATGAACTGCAGCCTACCAGGCTCCTCTGTCCATGGAATTTTCTAGGCAAAAGTACTGGAGTGGGGTGCCATTGCCTTCTCCAGTCAGATAGCTACATTTCCCCATATTTTCTGAGAACTTTTGCTTTAGTTTAAATTTCTAAATTTGTTCTATTTTAGCCTCTGCATATGATTACTGTCTTTAAAACTTATTTATGTTAGTTCTCTGTCTCTAAATTGGTCTCTGTAAACATCTTTTTCCCACATAAAGTTGCACTGTTATTTGACAACAAGAAATATAGAAGCTTAGATTTAATGTAGTGATCATAATCCTTTATAGTTTACAACTGATGGTTTATCTTTCAGCAAATTTTTTCACTAATCAAATGTATATTAAGTGTTTGTTATACACCCTAGTGGCTTAGGCAGTAAAGAATCTACCTGCAATGTGGGAGACCTAGGTTTGATCCCTGGGTTGGGAAGATCCCCTGGAGGAGGGCATGGCAACCCACTCCAGTATTTTTGCCTGGAGAATCCCATGGACAGAGGAGGCTGGTGGGCTACAGTCCATGGGATTGCAAAGAGTCGAACGCAACTGAGTTATTAAGCACATAGAGAAGATGAGATCTTGAGGAATATGTAATCAGTAAAAAAAAAAAAGACAAATACACATGAAATTTAAAACCCCAAAAGAATAAATGATAATGTCTGTAATACACAGTATATAAAGTACATGTGCCTATAGGAGTTAACTAAATCTGCATTTTTATGGGAAGTTATGACATTGGAAAAGGACTTTAGATGTCTAGCAGTGCTTGGTCTTGAAAAATATATTTTTACATATTAAAAATGGATTACAGATAAGGGGATAGAAAATACAAACATAAATATATAATGAGAAAGTACAAATGGTTTCATGAGATACAAATTAATAGTAGGGAAAATGAAAGAAAAATGAGATTAAAACTTGCAAATGCCATGATATTTTATACAGAAAACCCTAAAAACGCCATCAAAAATTCTGAGGACTAGTTAATAAACAAATTCAGTAAATGTATAGCATACAAAATTAACATAAAAATATATTACATTTCTATATACTAATATAGTATACTATATTAGTATATAGTATATATACTATATACTAATAATAATAACTATATACTAATAATAATAATTTTATCATAAAGAGAAATCAAGAGCAACCTCATTTACAACTGCATCAAAAATAATAAATAACTCAGTAATAAATTTAACAAAGGAGGTAAAATATTTGTACACTGCAAACCATAAGATAATGATAAAATAAGCTGAATACACAAATAAATGAAAATGTTTTTCATATTCATGGATCAGAAAAGTTAATGTTGTTAAGAGTCCATACAACCAAACACCATCTATAGATTCAACACAATCTCTATCAAAATTCCAGTGACATTTTTCATAGAAACAGAATAAACAATCCTAAAATTTGTATAGTGTAGTAAAAGACTTTGAATAACCAAAGCAAAATCTATCAACTTTGGTGATATTTCTTGGAAATATCACACTTACTGATTTCAACCTCTATTACAACTATATAAGAATCAAAACTGTATGGTACTAGCATAAAAACAGATAATAGATCAATGGAACAGAAAACCCAGAAATAAATCAATGCATATACAGTCAAATTGATTTACAACAAAGGAACAAAAAACATACTCACAAAAGGATAGTTTCTTCAATTGACAATTTTGTACAGCTATGTGTAAATGAATTAAACTGAACGACTCAGCATCTTACACCATATACAAAAACTAATTTAAAATAGATTAAATACTGAATGTAAAACCAGAAATCCTACATTCCTACACTAATATATAGAGAGAGTAAGCTCTTTGATAACTTGGTTAATAACTGCAATATAATAACTGTTTGTACTAACATGAAAACAATTGGTATTTATTTAACACTCTGAGATAAACCTTTTCCCATGCAACTTACGTGTATTACTATTTAAGCTTCAACAAACCATCAGTAAACAAATGACACATTTTTTACTCCAGTAACAAGTCCGGAGCAAAACTGTACAAAACAGAAAAGCTTTAGTTCCACTAGTGGACTTGACTCTCAGAGAAATTATATTATTCAATGCAGATTGGAGAACATAAAAAGAAACAATTTTTTCAGAAAATTAACTTTTTATTCTTTATTTTTCTTTACTCAGAATAATCCTTAACTTAATGTCATCTTACTTTAAATGTTTTCTGTATTAATCTGCCAAATCTTTCATTTTTATCTCATTATAGACCAATGAGGGCAGTTCTCAACAGACATATACTTGTCTACTTCATCGTTATGCAAACTGCATACGTAATATTTCAATTGTATTTATTTATTTGATGATAGCCAAACACTCTTCTTGGTGTTTGGGTCATAAAGGTGGTTAAATAGAGGTATACTAAAAGATAACAATAAAGCAAATTTGGCATAAGATGGTTTATAAAAGCCATAAGACTGAATGATATTGCTAAGAATTTGCTATAGGTAGGGAAAAGGATCAAGTACAAGGGTCGCACCAAAGTTATATTCAGTAATTACTTGCTATTCCAAGGGAAAAGAAGAAGGGTAAGCACACAAAGTCTCTCTGTTGAGACACTACCTAGTTCGGCAGAAAATCAGGAGAGTGTGATGACTTGGAAGACAGACGAAAAAAGTGTTCCTTTAATCTGAGAACACATGTGATGATATCTTAGTTGACAAGATAGTTTTTCTAATGCTATAAATATATACATATATATGTATAGTATAATTTGTTTTTAAGAACTTACTTATAGGATCAAACTTGCCTAGTTTCAAAGTGTCACTTATTCCTTTCACATAATTATTCTTTCATATTGAGAACTAAGGAATTGCATACAAGAGAAAAGAATGTGAACAACTATAAGAAAAATACAAATGTCTACAATATGGTTAGACTAAATATAAAAATGAAAACTTGAGAATTAAATGTATAATTAGCTTCTAAAAATGATACCAGTAATGAGTAATAAAATTCAAATTTAAGAAATGTGATTCAAAGTCCAAACTTTTTCTTTCAAATCAAAACCACCTTCCCAAATGTTTCCTATTAAATAAATAAATGCTCTCTTTTTCATTGGCGATCCCTGCCTTATTCAGGATTTCTTATTCCTCAGATATTTCACGGACTGTTACTTTACTTGCCTTCAGTTCTCTGTGTTGTCATCTTTCCAGTTCCTTCGTCCAAATTATACCAGGGAAATCTATGCATAATGTTTTTTCCAGATTTACTATCCTTATATATAAAATTTGTCTTTCCTGTAGATTAAAATACAACTATATTCACAGAGTATAAAAGTGTCTTTGGCTTCAGCTAAATTTCAACCTCCTCTTTTTCTATTCGGTAACCCCTTTTAAAAATTGAGATATATTGTATTAGTATTAGTCTATAATACAATATTTGTAATATGCTGCATGTAAAATGATTACCACAATAAGTTTTGTTATTTCATCACCACACACAATCACAGGCTGTCAATCTACAGGATAGTGATCTTTACACTGGGGAGGAAATATGCTCTGCTGAGTTCACCACATCAGCTGCTAATCTCATCAGAAACACCCTCACAGACAGATCCAAAAATAATATTTAGTCAAATACCTGGAAACTCAGTGATTCAGTGAAGTTGACACATAAAATTAACCACCACATGGATGATAAATGGATTTAATGCCCACTATCAAGTAATAGGATAATAGTTTCAAATTGGGGTCAGAATCAGAAACACCTAATTGAGGGCAGGGTTCAATTTTACTTTGAGAGGGCTACAGAGGCAGTCAGAATTAGTTCAACATAGATAAACAAACAAGTAAGGGGGGAAAAGGGGGACCCAATCAGACGGCACTTAGGCAAAGGAAGTGAAGTGATAATGATTAACACCACTATTCATCAGCATTCTCTTAATATTTATTGTAGATTTGTTTAAAGTCAGTGATTCCAGTCTTTTAAAATAAATCTACAAAGATACATTAAACCATCTTTACATCTCTTCTGAATGAATTTAATTTGATACAGAAAAAGAATCAGGAAACTCAATATTGTAACTGTTACACAAAAACTACAAAAGGGCCATCTAGAATATCATATTAGCATAAGAGACTGGATCAGAAATACAAATGATTTTGTTTAAACCCCCTTAACAAACACCATATGGTGTATAAACACCCCAGACTTGGGATAGAAGATAATATGAATGATCACAAGTAAAATCTAGCAAGTTATATAGACCCGAGATGCTATCATGACTGAGTAGACTTGAAATCAGATACACTAGCATCAAAAGGTCAATTAAGTCAACATAGGTTATAATAACAAGGTAAAGTTAAGCTGACCTTAAAGACAGAAAAATGAGGTTTAAAGCACATAGGCTCATCATAGAAAAAAAGAGAACTTAAAGTTGAGGTATACATAAAGTCATAGTCTTATTTAGATAAAAGGTTTATTCTACAGTAAGACCAAACACCAGGTAAAAAGGTTATTTCCTTTTTGGAGCTTGACAAGTTCTCATGAATCTGATTTTTCTCTGAGGAGGAGATTGTACTTAATCTTTAATATCTCTGTCCAAAAAAGAATGTTCAGCAAAAATGTCACTGATACCTTTAAACGCTGAGTTATCTCCAGGCCAACTAATTTAGTCACTATTGAAGGAAAGATACATTCTATTTATTTATTAGATATATAAATGACACTATAAATGTTTAAACTGATTACAAAGTTCAAAGATCTGCGAATTCATACAAAACAACTAAAGTAATTGGATATCTAAAAATTCTATATACTCTGCAAAATTTTCATATTTAGGATGTCAAAAATTTAATATTTATCCTTTACTATTTATCTTATACCTATCATTTTGTTGTTACTGTACACTTGCTCAGTCATGTCCAACTCTTTGTGATTCTATGGACTGCAGCACACCAGGCTTTTCTATCCTTTGCCATCTCCTGGAGCTTGCTCAAACTCATGTCCATTGAGTCAGTGATGCTATCCAACCATCTTGTTCTCTGTCATCCCTTTCTCCTCCTGCCTTCAACCTTTACCAGCATCAGGGTCTTTTCAAATGAGTCAACTCTTCCCATCAGGTGGCCAAATTATTGGAGCTTAAGCATCAGTCCTTCCAATGAATATTTAGGACTGATTTCCTTTAGGATTGACTGGTTTGATCTCCTTGCAGTCCAAGGGACTGTTAAGAGTCTTCTCCAATACCACAGTTAAAAAGCATCAATTTTTTAGTGCTCAGCTTTCTTTATGGTCCAACTTTCACATCCATACATGACTACTGAAAAAACCATAGCTTTGTCTATACAGACCTTTGTTGGAAAAGTGATGTCTCTGCTCTTTAATACACCATCAATGTTTGTCATAGCTTTTTTTTCCAAGGAGCAAGTATCTTTTAATTTCCTGGCTACAGTCACCATCTGTAATGATTTTTGAGCCCAAGAAAATAAAATGTCACTGTTTCCATTCTTTTCCCATCTATTTGCCATAAAGTGATGGGACTGAATGCCATGATCTTAGTTTTCTGAATGCTTAGTTTTAAGCCAGCTTTTTCACTTAGGTAGATATTTAATAAAGTATGCTGTATGCTTAGTTGCTCAGTTATGTCTGATTCTTTGTAACCCCGTGGACTGTAGACCACCAGGCTTATTTGTCCATGAGGATTTTCCAGGCAAGAATACTGAAGTGGGTTGTGATAACCTCCTCCAGGGATTTTTTCCCTTAATAAAGTATAATATATTAAATAAAATTTATAGAAGTTTTGGAAGAACATCAATAGCTCTAATTTAGCCCTTTTATAATAGATGATTGGTTGGAAACTCCTGGTACAAATCCATGTTGACAGTTTGATCAGCCTATGTATTCTTTGTGGAAAAGGTTTGTCACTGTAACAATATTAATGAGCTAGTACTTTGCCATCTCCAAAGAAATCAATGCAATACCTACAGAATGAATATTATGTGGTCACTCCTGCAGAAAATCTTTGAAAATCAACTTATATGTTAACTAGTGAATTTGAATAATTCATTATAAAAAACAGAAGCTCTGCAATAATGGCATATTTAAAATATAATCTTGAAGTTTAAATGGTTTATAAGTAGATCATTATAAGGAAGACATCCATTAATATGGATATAGGTAATAAGATCATTACCAGAGTTGAAAATAATTAAAAGTGTATGATTAAAGTGCTCAGTAATACACTAAATAGTATGCTATTAAAGAGATTATAATTTCGGAAAGGTACATTTCATTTTAAGGCAATATCATATGAGGAAATCTAGTAACCTTAGGCAGTTCTCTAAAATAGTTAAATAACCACTAAGATGAAATAGCACAGAATTTTTTTCCCCCCCACAGAGAATAATTTATATCCAACTTTCTCTACCAGAGCTAGATTGAGGGAAATTACGGGAATGCAGAAGGATCAGTGACCTGAAAGTCAGGCATATGAACTCAAATTCTAAGTATCAAAATCCAGCTTTAGGACCTACCTAAAGAATCCTAACTTTTGTATAACTTTTTTATCTGCCAATATTATGATATAAAAGGAATACAATGGATATTTTAAGTACTTTGAAATTTTAAACATGATATGCCAATGCATATGAAAAAGTGTTTGTAACTTTTTCAATAGCAGCAACAAGAATTATCTTTTCACAGATATTATCTGTATATATCAACAATTACTAATATTTCAAAACAAAGGTGATAGATATGACAAAATATGAAAATAATTTATGAATATAAGTTATATTTTTCAGGATTCTATAGAGAAACAGAAGCAAAAGGATTTGGATTTAAGCAGAGAAAGATTTAAAGAACTGGCTTGTGTGATTATGGAGGCTGGCAAAACTAAAACCTGCGGTTTAGATTCAAAGGCCCTAAGGCTGGAGACACAGGGGGAGAGTCTATGTTGCAGTTCAAATCAGAGAGCCAGTCTGTCTACAGAGTTCCTTCTCGCTCAGGGGAGATTAGTTTTTTCTTCTTTTTAGGACTTCAGCTAACTGGATGAGGTCCACCTAGCTAATGTTGGAGGGCAATCTGCTTTACTCAAAGTTCACAGATTTAATTATTAGTCTCACTATAAAACATCCTTTCAGAAACAGCTAAAATAGTGTTTGACTATATATCTGGGCACCGTGGCCCAGCCAAGTTGATACACAGTATTAATCATCCTATAAATTAAATACAATTGTTAATTATGAATCCAATATATTCATTCTTTAATTACAAGGTTCCCATAAATTAATATGAGGCAGAGTAATGACTAAGTAAAGAGTAGAAGGCTTCCAGATAATGTTTATTCAATTCTTTTTCTGAAGAAGCTTAAAGCTCATATATAGGCCTTAACATAGAAGAACATCTCAGCTTTCCTCAAGTCTTCACTTAACTACTCCCATCCCACTTGCTCACATTTCATTCAGTCTTTTGGTTTCCATGTATGTAGAATTTCCACTAAGGCCCACTACTGGGATATATTTTTTTTTGAAATGCGAAGTCCTTACTCCACTCTCTCTCTCTCTCTCTCTTGTCCCCTCTCACCATCCCTCCTTCCCTTCCCCTTTCCAGTGATAAAAATTCAATAAAGGTCCCTCCTATTTACAGGGATCCTACACATATCTTGAATTTATGTTCAAAGGAGAATGATGTGCAGAGGTTATAAATTCACTGTCACAATTTACATGTGAAAAACTATACTACAGAAAGGACAGAGCCCATCACTGAATTGCATGCAGTATACAAGTAACCCTGCTTTCTTTTTCTCAGTATGAATGAAATGTGCTGACATGTTCAAATGAAGCATATAGTTTAACAAAAATGCTCTTTTATAAAATTAAATACCTGGAAATATTAATCAAAGGGGATCTATTTGGAGTATAGTGGTACAAGGCAATGCATTCCTCAGATATACTGTGTGTGTGTGTTTAAAAAAATGAAGATGAATGAGAGGGTTCAGAATAAATATCTTTCTAATCATAATTTGGAATTAAAATACATAAATACATTTTGGTTTGCCTAATTACTTGTTTAAATACATATGTTTATACACCTATGTTTATATTTATACAACAAATAATGTAACAATGTTTAGGCTATTTTTTAACAATTCTACTGTCTCTCTTTGATTAACCTGCCACATTGTGTATTTAGACCCATATATTAGCACTAAAGCTGATACTGTGAATGAATAAAAGAACTAACTGCATTTCACCAAAAAGCTAGTCATTTTTTTCAATCATTGTCGATAACTCCTTAACACATACTTCCATATGAATCTTTGTTTCAGGAATTCCCTATCATTTTTTTCTAATTAAACATTTTCATTCATAACTTTATATCCACACACATTTAGTACTTCAGTTACAATATAGCCTTTGCCTATTTTTAGATTTCCCACTAAGATCAGAAACAAAGCAAAGATGTACATTCCCACCGCTCTTATTTAAAATGTATTGTACTGATACATTTAAGCCACTCCTATCTAATTGAATAAGACATGAAAACTAAAAGATATACAGATTATGAAATAAAGATAAAACTGTCAAATTTAAAAGATGACATGATTTTTTATGTAGAGAGTTCCAAAGAATCAACAAAAAATATCCTAGAACTAATAAGCAAATATAACAAGGACATTCATAACAATAAAACTACAGTGATTGAAACAATATAGCATTGGCAAATGGACAAGTAGATCAGTGGAACAGAACAGAGGCCAGAACTCACATAAATATCATCAATGTATTATTGACAAAAAAGCATTAAACAGAGCTGGGCATTCATGAGTTAAAAAAAAAAAAAAGAATGAACCTAGACAAGGACCTTACCACTTTACAAAAACTAATTCAAAATGGCAATGGATCTAAAGTACTTAGATGTAAATACTTATGTAAAATACTTAACTATGAAATTCTGGAAAAACAAAATATAAAAGAAAATACAGCTGATCACTGATTTCAGTGCAGTCAGTTCAGTCACTCAGTCATGTCCGACTCTTTGCGAACCCCATGGACTGCAGAACACCAGTCTTTCCTGTTCATCAACTCCTGGAGCTTGCTCAAACTCATGTTCATTGAGTTGGTGATGCCATCTGGCAGTGAGATTTTAGAGACAACAACTAAAGCATGATCAATACTTTTTTTTTTTTAATGTAGGTCTTAATTGAGATTCCCAGGTGGCTCATTGGTTTAGAAATTCGCCTGCCAATACAGGAAATGTGGGTTTGATCCCTGGGCTGGAAAGGTCCCCTGGAAGAGGAAATGGCTACCCACTCCATTATTCTTGCCTGGGAAATCCCATGGACAGAGGAGCCTGGCAGATACTGTGCATGGCTTTGCAAAATGTCAGACATGACTTAGCTGCTAAAAACCAAGAAAGATTTAATTAGAATTAAAACCTTCAGCTCTGTGAAAGACACTGTTAAGAGAATGAAGAGACATGCCTCAGACTGGGAGAAAATATTTGCAAAACATGTATCTGTTAAAAGACTTGTATCCAAAATAGGCAAATCATTCTTAAAACTCAACAATAAGAAAACAACTCAATTAAAATGTAGTCACAAGATGTAAACAGACACCTCATCTAGGAAGATATGTAGATAGTAAATGAGTATATAAAAGGAGCTCAACATCTTATGGTCCTGGAGAATTCCAAATTAAAACACAAGATACCACTACACAACTTTTCAAATGTCTAAAAGCCAAAACACTGATAACACTGAATGCTGAATGTGGAGCAACAGGAACTTTCATTCATTGCTGAAAAAGGAAAATGATACAGAACTTTTGGAAGAAAGTTTGGCGTTTTCTTACAAATATAAACATATGTCTCACAATATGATCCAGTAATCATGCATTATTAAGTATTTACCTAAATTAGTTGAAAGTGTATGTTCATCCAAAATCTGCACAACAGTTTTTCATAAGCCACTTTATTGATTATTGCCCTAAACTGGAAGCAAACTAAATGTCCTTCAATAAGGAAATGGACAAACAAAATGTAGTATATCTCTACAATGGAGGGATTCATTCAGTAATAATTGGAGAGATTTATTCAGCAATAAAACAAAATGAGCTATCAATACACACACACACACAGAGTAACCTTAAATTCATATCACTAAGTGAAAGGAGCCAAGTCATAAAATGTTATGTACTATATTGTTCCAATTGTTTGACATTTAGAAAAAGAGAATACAATGATAAGTGGTTATCAGGGGTTCAGAGAGGAGGAAAGAAAGGAGGAATAGGGAGCGCACAAGGGATATTTAGTCCAGTGAAATTATCCTGTAATTTAATATAATGATAGATGAAGATCACTATATATTTTATAAAACCTATAGAATGTACAAAACAAAAAGTGAACTCTAAAGTAAATTGTGAACTTTAGTTTATAATATCACGTCAATATTGACTCAACAATTGTGAAAAAGAATGTCCTATACTAAAAGGAAATGATAATAATGGGGCAAATTGGGGCTGTGTGTGAGGAAGCTTGGGAATTCTGAATATTTTCATTCAGTTTTTTGATAAACTTCAAATTTCTCAAAATCAAAGTCTTGGTCTATTAATTTTCAAAAATAGAATAAGGCAACTTTTGTAAATGATGGGTATATTGTTAATCTTGATATCACTATAATGGCTCCATGGTTATATAAAATATGTCAAAACTCAGGGTTAAAAAGAAATGAGTCATCAAGCCATGAAGAAGTATGGAGAAAACTTAAATGCATATTTCTAAGTGGAAGAAGCCAATGTGGAAAGACTATGTGGTATGATTCCAAGCCTTCATATTGCATGACTTTTGGGAAAGGCAAAGCTTAAGAATAAAATTACCAGTTGTTTCCAGAGGTTGAGGGGCCAAAAGGGAGATGATGAACAGGTGGAGTGCAGAGGATTTTCAGAGCAGTGACAATATTTTGTATGATACTGCAATGACATACATTTAGCAAAACCCATAAATGTGTACAAGACAATGAGTGAAAGGTAACAAAAGGTATAAATGTTAGTTAATAATAATGATTCAATTGTGACCATTGGTGCAAATTAATTGCAGTTTTGCACTGTTGAACTTTCCTGTTTGATATTGGAATATATTCTTAAATAAATGTGGTTATGTTATAAATAATTTTACTGGGCATTTAGCATTTTATGTTTTTTGTTAATGACATTAATTGATGTGTATTTTTTATTTATTTTAGACTAGGAAAATTATGTTAGACAAAAAGCAAATTTGAGCAATTTTTTTATTTTGAATTCAAAATTGGTTGTAAAGCAGCAGAGACAACTCGCAACATCAACAATGCATTTGGCCTAGGAACTGCTAACAAACATATAGTGCAGTGCAGGTTCAAGAAGTTTAGATGAGGAGAGCAGTGGCTGCCCATCGGAATTTGACAACAACCAATGGGGAGGATCATCGAAGCTCATCCTCTTACAACTACATGAGAAACTGCCGAAGAACTCAACATCAACAATTCTATGGTCATTCAGCAATTGAAGCAAACTGGAAAGGTGAAAGAGCTTGATAAGTGGGTGTCTCATGAGCTAACCCACCCACTTCCCCCCAAAAAAATGTTGTTTTGAAGTGTTGTCTTCTTTTAATTCTATGCAACAACAATGCACAATTTCTCAATCAGATTGTGACGTGTGCTGAAAAGTGGGTTCTATAGACAACTAGCGAAGACCAGCTCAGTGGTTGGACCAACAAGAAACTCCCAGTTCAGTTCAGTTACTCAGTCGTGTCCTCCTCTTTGCGACCCCGTGAATTGCAGCACACCAGGCCTCCCTTGTCCATCACCAACTCTGGGAGTTCACTCAAACTCATGTCCATCGAGTCAGTGATGCCATCCAGCCATCTCATCCTCTGTCGTCCCCTTCTCCTCCTGCCCCCAATTCCTGCCAGCATTGGAGTCTTTTCCAATGAGTCAACTCTTCGCATGAGGTGGCCAAAGTACTGGAGTTTCAGCTTTAGCATCATTCCTTCCAAAGAAATCCCAGGGCTGATCTCCTTCAGAATGGACTGGTTGGATCTCCTTGCAGTCCAAGGGACTCTCAAGAGTCTTCTCCAACACCACAGTTCAAAAGCATCAATTCTTCAGCTCTCAGCTTTCTTCACAGTCCAACTCTCACCTTCATACATGACCACTGGAAAAGCCATACCTTGACTAGATGGACCTTCGTTGGCAAAGTAATGTCTCTGCTTTTGAATATGCTATCTAGGTTGGTCATAACTTTGCTTCCAAGGAGTAAGCATCTTTTAATTTCATGGCTGTAATCACAATCTGCAGTGATTTTGGAGCCCAAAAAATAAAGTCTGACACTGTTTCCCCATCTATTTCCCATGAAGTGATGGGACTAGATGCCATGATCTTAGTTTTCTGAATGTTGAGCTTTAAGCCAACTTTTTCACTCTCCTCTTTCACTTCCCAAAGCCAAACTTGCACCAAAAAGATCATGGTCACTTTTTGGTGGTCTGCTGCTGGTTTGATCCACTACAGCTTTCTGCATCCTGGCAAAACCATTACAACTGAGTAGTATGCTCAGCAAATCGATGAGATGCACCCAAAACTGCAATGACTGCAGCTGGTACTGGTCAACAGATTGGGTCCAATTCTTCTCCATGACAATAACCTGACCTCATTGCTTCATAAGATGAATGAATTAGGCTATGAAGTTTTGCCTCATCTACCATTCACCTAATCTCTTGTCAACCACTCCCTCTTCAAGCATCTTGACAACTTTTTGTGGGGAAAATGCTTCCACAACCAGCAGGAGGCAGAAAATACTTTACAAGAGTTTGTCCAATTCTGAAACATGGATGTTTATGGTACAGGAAAAAAAAAAAGTATTTCTCATTGGCAAAATGTGTTGACGGTAATGGTTCCTATTTTTATTAATAAAGATATGTTTGAGTCTAGTTATAATGATTTAAAATTCACAGTCCAAAACTGAAGTTACTTCTTCACAATCTAATACCACAGCAATGCATGTTATTAAAACAGGGTAATGTAAGAATAGGAGAGAGATAGTATATGAAAACTCTCTGCATTTATTTTGCTCAACTTTTCTGTAAACCTAAAACTGCTCTGAAACCTAATGTGTATTACTTAAAAAGAAAAGAGAACTCAGTATAAAATAGTCAAAACAAACATTGTTTTCATCTGGGTCAACGGTAGACATTTTGCTTTTTATCGTGAACCACAAAATTTGTCAAGGATTTTGGAGAGCCCTTTATTTAAAATATTAGAGAAAAAATGAGCTGTGTTAAGAAATACTGTTATTTCACTTTTAAATATAGGGAAATCAAATAGTGTATTGGGTTGTTCTCTTGGCCAGTTGCTGCAATGGACAGATGGCTTTTCATTATGTTACACAGAAATTCAAGGCTGGTGACAGTGCACTTGGTATGGATGCTTACTCGTCTGTGAGAGAGTAATTTCTGCTGGTTGGTCAGAGCACATCCTAAATCTTCCCGTACATCTGTGACAACATCTGCCTAAAACAAAATGTTAATGTTTGTATTTTTGCTGGGGAGATATATTCCATCTTATGTCTTCCCAAAGGCAAAATCATTTGCACATAAAATGGGATTTTTTAAACAATTTTAAGGAATTACTTTCTAAATGTATTCTCTTTGCATAAAATGTAAAATCTTATTCAGTACTAATTTTGCTTTGCTAGCGTATGTTCCTTACAACTAATTCGGAAATAGTAATTTCTATTTGAAGCAGCTTTGAAAAGCAGAATCAGTGCATCAGCATAGTTATTCATCTAAATACTATGCTTTATGGATAGAAGAAATCTTGAGTAAATGATAAAATTTCATACAGTAAACATTTAAAAGATCCACACATTTAGTGCTTATTCTAAATAGAAATATAATGCATCATGCTTAATACTTTTCTTTGATAAATTAATTTGTACTATTTTTACAACTCAGCAAATTCATTTAAATAATATATTGAGAATTTTTGTTTTGTTATGCAATAGCGTTCTCCTCTAAGTTGAATAATATCATGTGCACATTCATCTGTTTTTGCTTCAATTCTTCCTTTTATATCGCATGTGTGAGTTAGTCACTCAGTCGTGTTTGACTCTTTGTCACCCCATGGATTGCAAACAGCCAGGCTCCTCTGTCCTTGGGAATCTCCAGGCAAGAATACTGGAGTGGGTTACCATCGCCTTCTCCAAGGGATCTTCCCAACCCAGGGATTGAACTTGGGTCTCTTGCATTGCAGGCAGATTCCTTACCAGCTGAGCCATAAGAGAAGCCCCCTTTTATACTAATTTTCCTTAAATAATACTTGTTAAAGCAATAGATAAATGCATTTAATATAATGTTTGAAACAGATATAGTGAGTGATAATCAAAATGCTTCATGAGTTACTTACTTACTTTTCTCTCTGTTTTCTCATTAGTCTATGGTTATTTTTCTTTTCTTTCTTCTTCTTCTTCTTCTTTTTTTTTTTTTTCTGGTGTTTTCTTTGCCAGATTGTCAACATTAAACAATTGGCTGCTTGAAATCAGAAGTATAGCAAAGGTCACTCTTCATGCTCATTTTTATATTCATATGCTTGATCAAAAAAATAAACCTACCCACTGGAATTTCTTAGAAAATTTCAAATGAATCTCTTATGTGACAATTATTGAAAATTTGGCTTAGCATAGGAAATTACTGTATAAAAAATTCTAATTCATGTATTCCAAATCTCCTAACTTTTGCTTGCCTTTGCTTTTCACATATTCTGTTCGTATTCCATTAATATGATTATTGGAACTTCAAAGAAAGACAAATGTGCTAGCTGAATGTTTTAATTAACTTTTCATCAGATAATAGTCAAGAGTTTTCTAACAGTGGCTTAGGTTATCAGATATTATAACCTATAATTATATAACCTATAATTGTTAGGTTATCAGATAATTCACCCAAACAAATCACTTCTGTGAAATTCATGGCAATATATTTTAATCTTTTTAACTCCCTAAACACAGCCAGAAAATGATTTTGAAATTAATAAAGATCTAATTTTATCAAGACAACATATTATATTCATCAAAGAGTAAACCTTATCATGCAGGTATTTTTCTTTGTATCATGGAAATCATAGTTCACTTAGGAGTTGGGTTAGCAGCTCCAAGATTTAGGAGTCCTTGTCTGGTAAAGAATATTAAGGCAAATTCATCTTGTGAATCATAGTGAAATTAATCTGTTTCTATAGAGGGACTGGTAAAGAAATAATAATAAGTGTGGGTAGAAAATAAAAATCCAAAGAGTGAGAGAGCAAATATTCTTTGTTATTCATATATAGTCAGATTATTAGACATTTAAGGAGACAATGCATTATGATATATCATCTAGTATTTCTTTTAATGTTTTTTTATGTCACACTTAATTCCTTTATATCACTGTATTAAGAATACAATATGGATCATAAAGGAAATAGAACTTCTTACAAATTCAAGTATCCGAATTAATTTTGATTGTCCTCCATAATTATGTGAACTGCAACATGTTTGTCTTATTTTTGCATCAATGCAAGGACATGTATCTTCAAGCGTCACACACGGTATCTTAAAGGTACTGTACTCAGTATGTGGGTCTGTGCTAAATGTGCGTATTGAAATAAGGTTTCTGTCATCATGACAAACTTGTATAAATTCAAATCTCAAACTTTCCATTAAATCTTTTCTATTACTTCATTTCCCTGATCTGGGTTCTGGCATTATCCTCCATTCCAGATACAGCCAGAAAATTATAATTAATCAATGATCTTTTTCCTTGCTTGTGCTATATAATTAATTACAAAGTCTTATACATCTTATACATTTACATTTCCTGGTGGCTCAGACGGTAAACCATCTGCCTACACTGAGGGAGACCCAGGTCCAATCCCTGGGTCGGGAAGATCTCCTGGAGAAGGAAATGGCAACCCACTCCAGTATTCTTGCCTGGAGAATCCCATGGATGGAGGAACCTCGTAGGCTACAGTCCATGGGGTCGCAAAGAGTCAGACACGACTGATTGACTTCACTTCATTTCACTTCATACATTTTAGTTCCTCTTTTTTTCAAACACATCATTTTATTGCCAGGCCCCAAATTGTCTCACTTCAAGTACCTTTCAATAATGACCTCAATGACTACTAGAGAAACTTTTGACATATTAACTATATGTGCTTAAGGAAAACATCATATTCAAGAGAAATATCTTTAATGATACTAATTAAATGCTATCACAAAAAAAAGTTTAGACATTTCTCCTTTCATATTTTCATGTACATTTTTACAGGGGTAAATTAAAAATAATGTGTTAAAGCTAAATATTTACTATTTCCATACAATGATCCAACTGCTTTCAGTTCAGTTGCTCAGTCGTGTCCAACTCTCCAACCCCATGGACAGCAGCACACCAGGCTTCCCTGTCCATCACCAACTCCCGGAGCCTGCTTAAACTCAGGTACATTGAGTCGGTCATGCCAACAAGCCATCTCATCCTCTGTCATCCCCTTCTCTTCCTGCCTTCAATCTTTCCCAGCATCAGGGTCTTTTCTTGAGTCAATTCTTCACATCAGGTGGCCAAAGTACTGGAGTTTCAGCTTCAGCATCAGTCTTTCCAATGGTATTCAAGACTGATTTCCTTTTGGATTGACTGGTTTGATCACTTTGCAGTCCAAGGAACTCGCGAGAGTCTTCTCGAACACCACAGTCCAAAAGCATCAATTCTTCAGCACTCACCTTTCTTTATAGTCCAATTTTCACATCCATACATGACTACTGGAAAAACCATAGCTTAGACTAGACAGACCTTTGTCAGCAAAGTAATGTCTCTGCTTTTTAATATTCTGTCTAGGTTGGTAATAGCTTTTCTTCTAAGGAGCAAGTGTCTCTTAATTTCATGGCTGTAGTCACCACCTGCAGTGATTTTGGAGCCCAAGAAAATAAAGTCTGTCACTATTCCCATGGTTTCCCAATCTATTTGCCATGACATGATGGGACCGTATGCCATGATATTAGTTTTGTGAATGCTGAGTTTTAAGTCAACTTTTTCACTCTCCTCTTTCACTTTCATCAAGGGGCTCTTTAGTTCCTCTTTGCTTTCTGCCATAAGGGTGGTGTTATCTGTATATCTGAGGTTATTGACATTTCTCCCAGCAATCTTGATTCTAGCTTGTGCTTTCTCCAGTCCAGTGTTTCTCATGATATACTCTGCATATAAGTTAAATAAGCAGGGTGACAATATATAGCCTTGACGTATTCCTTTCCCAATTTGGAACCAGTATGTTGTTCCATGTCTGGTTCTAACTGTTCCAATTCCAAAATTAACATATGTTAATTTTATTCACATAGAGCCCCATAAAATTTACTGTTTATTACCCCAATTTTATAAACTGAAGCACATTACTTAAATAAAACTAAGAAACTTAAACTCATAAAATTAAATCATGAATTTCTCATCATAGCTAACATGGTTTCCATGCCTATTACTTTATCAAGTAATAGTTTTCAACTCTGTTTCACTTTGCTGACCATCATCTTTTCCTGTTGACACAATTACATCATGTCACCACTGATACAGCTAAATGGTTTTATGATGAGCATATACATATGTGTTTCTGTATAAATAAACAAATAAAGCAAGAAATATATATATAATTGTAGGGTTTTAAATATATATGTATATATATTTGATGGAGAAGGCAATGGCACCCCACTCCAGTACTCTTGCCTGGAAAATCCCATGGATAGAGGAGCCTGGTGGGCTGCAGTCCATGATATTGCTAAGAGTCGGACACGACTGAGCAAATTCACTTTCACTTTTCACTTTCATGCATTGGAGAAGGAAATGGCAACCCACTCCAGTACTCTTGCCTAGAGAATCCCATGGACGGAGGAGCCTGGTAGGCTGCAGTCCATGGGGTCATGAAGAGTTGGACACAACTGAACGACTTCACTTTCATTTTTCACGTTCATGCATTGGAGGAGGAAATGGCAACCCACTCCAGTGTTCTTGCCTGGAGCATCCCAGGGATGGCAGATGGTGGACTGCTCTCTATTGGGTCGCACAGAGTTGGACATGACTGAAGCGACTTAGCAGCAGCAGCAGCAGCAGCAGCAGCAGCATATATATTTGAGATTATACTGAAGTCTGTAAGTGGTTCATGTGTATGTCTTTTTATTATACAAATTGCTGAAAATTGGTATAAATAATAAATTCAGGCATAAATTAAATTAATTGAATGCCATGCTCAAATTACTCAGGAATAATTATACTAAATTATACTTTCACCTGAAACATGGTGAAAAATCCCTCTTAACATATGAAAGGCATTTAGACCACCATATAGAATTAGTAAATACTGAATGAATGACAGTACAGTAGATTGTATTATTATTTCCATTTATTCACTCATTGTTTCTACAAAAGGATCGAGCTTGCTGTCTCATGTTGTCATGTGATACAGCTTTGTCCAGTGGAAAGAGCAGACTTCCTTTCTACATTCATGGTGAGCTTGGACATAGGACTTGATTTGGTTAGTGGCATAGGAGCAGAGCATTAATGTTGATATACAGGGTAGAAGGCACTGCAAAATTATTTAATGATTAAGACTGATATCAAATAAATATGCTATCTGAAACAGAAGCCACAAAGAAAAATGGCCTTGCCTAAAATTTAACCTATGCCTAAGATAATCTCTAGAAAGCATCCACTATCACCACAGTCCTAACCTTTTCTACAGACATCCTAACTTTATTTCTTGTGCCTGTGTAAGGACATGGAATGTAAGACATGTAAGGCATGTCCTTACACATGCCGAGGACTATCTCCCTTTATGACTTCTCACAGGAACTTCCTTTTTTGGGAAAAAAAAAAGTAGATAGAGATTCATTCTAACTTACTTTTAAAGTAATCCCCCCCCAAAAAAAAATATGATTGGGAAAATTGAAAATTTACTTATGCTAAATGGGACACACTGATTTTATAAACTATGAGTAAACATAACCAGGGAAGACATAAGAGAAACTGTAAGACAATAAGAATCTTTGTTTCTCAGAAGTGCTCCTGAAAGCTCTCCCCTCTTCCTCAAGGATAATTCCTATGCTGTCTTTCTAAAGGGCTGAAACTTTTTCTGTTTAAATAAATTAATTAAAAAGAAAATGGACTCTGAGTTCAAGACCACACCTGACAGTGCTGTGAGACTACAGGCAATATCCTTAGCTCCTCAACTTTACACACAGCACAACTTCAGATGCCATTCTCATTGGTGAGGTAGATGAATTAGTATCATAGATAAGCAAGACTTCAAACTGACTGCGTTCAGGGAACCACTCTAATACTCTCCAAACTCACTTGCGAATCCTGGGGTAGCAGGGCTGGGTAGCTCCCTGTGCTGCCTGAACAATGTATGCCCTGTTGCAGTGTCCTGGCAATCACAAACTCTTTGTTCCTAGGGTGCACCATGTGTTAGCTCTAAACTGTACTTCTTATGCGTGTTTTCTGACAATCATGGCACGCCCTCAGCCCTGGATGGGTTTCAGGTCAGCTATAACATACTGGACAGAGTGTTGCTTTGACAGATACCTCAGGCCAAGTAAAAAGGTTAATGCAGAAGCTAAGAAAGCAGTCACTTGACTTTCTACAAGAGATCTTTATATTTAATGAGATTAGTTTTAACTAATCCTGATGGGCATAAATGAGATCAATATGCAGATTGACCTACATAGGTATTACTGAAAATAAATTTTTCTAAAGATAACTAGACTAAGTGTCAAAGGGAGGGACTATATATTAAAAAAAAAAAAAAGGATTAAGATGGCAGATTTGAGACTGCTATCCTGAAAAAGACCTTCCTGAAAGTTTAGCCCTTACCTCGCATCTGGAAACTTGGAATTTGGAAGGATTCCTGCCATTCTCAGAACTGATAAATCTAGCTCAGTGTGCCTAAAATGTCTGTAAAAGCAATGTGGCTTGTATTGAGCAGCTCACTTTCTTGTGGAAGTCTCATATTTTGTACACACTAGGTAGAGGATGATTATATGCCTAGCCTCCTATAAAAACCGTGCCTGAATTACTATATTATATGGTGTCACAATTTTTGCTAAAGGAATTAAGCATGCCTTGTGTGACTGTAGTCAGAGATGACTCTTCATAAGCTTGCACTCCAGACTTTGCCTCATGTACCTATTCCCTTTGTTAATTTTACTGTGTATATTTCTATTCTATTAATAATAAATCATAACCATGAGTATGGCTATATTCTGAATTCTCTTGAAAATCATAAAACATGGGTGTGATCTTGGGAATCCCCAGCACAAAAACTCATCAGTATCAACCATATCAACCATATAATTACATTAAATATAAGTGAATTATTCATGCTAATTAAAGAGGTAAGATTGCAAGACTGAACATATAAAAGGACCCAAATACAAGCCTCCATAAGACACAATTAAATTTCTAAAACACAAATAAATGAAAAACTAAGGAATGAATAAACATATAGCACACACATAATAAGAAAAACAAAAACAAAAAACTACTGTGGCTATATGGGCTTCCCTGGTGGTTCAGCTGCTAAGCTGAGCCTGCAATGTGGGAGACCTAGGTTTGATCCCTTGGGTGGGGATGATCCCTTGGAGAAGGAAATGGCAACCCACTTCCAGTCTTCTTGCCCATAAAATGCCATGGAGAGAGGAGCCTGGTGGGCTACAGTCCAGCTCTTTTCAATTTTAAATTGTGGCTATCTAAATATCAACAAAATGGACTCTGAATCAATGAATATTAAAAGAGATGCATTTAAGGATACATTTACCATATGACCAAACAATTTCACATTTGATGGTCACATATAAGAAATGAAAACAATTTATACACAAAGCATATGTCAGTTACACTGTATATAACTTATAATTGATATTCTATCAAATATTAGATATGTGTTTTCCTTTATTCTATTGACCACAAAAATTGCAGGTGTGTTGGTGAGGTTGAGTTCCTCCTTACTTCTTTTTTCTTCTCACAGACAGTGCCTCCTTTTGTTTATTTTTCCTTTTTTTTTATTTCTCCAATGAAAACCAATATGGCATCAGAATATTCACATCTTGTATTATCTATGTGTACTGTCCTAATGACACACACTAGTGTGTGTGAGCACATGTGTATGTATACATGTACATACATATTGTATAAATATATGTATATTCATAAATATATACGTGTATGTTATCAACAACTGTTATCACTTCCAAGATCATCATTTTAAACATTTCAGTATTGATTACCGTCTTCCGTTTTTCAAAATGACTCATTCCAGTATTCTCACACCACCTATTCAACCACTCAGATCAGATCAGGTCAGATCAGTCGCTCAGTTGTGTCCGACTCTTTGCGACCCCATGAATCGCAGCACGCCAGGCCTCCCTGTCCATCACCAACTCCCAGAGTTCACTCAGACTCACATCCATCGAGTCAGTGATGCCATCCAGCCATCTCATCCTCTGTTGTTCCCTTTTCCTCCTGCCCCCAATCCCTCCCAGCATCAGAGTCTTTTCCAATGAGTCAACTCTTCACATGAGGTGGCCAAAGTACTGGAGTTTCAGCTTTACATCATTCCTCCCAAAGAAATCCCAGGGCTGATCTCCTTCAGAATGGACTGGTTGGATCTCCTTGCACTCCAAGGGACTCTCAAGAGTCTTCTCCAACACCACGGTTCAAAAGCATCAATTCTTCAGTGCTCAGCCTTCTTCACAGTCCAACTCTCACATCCATACATGATCACAGGAAAAACCATAGCCTTGACTAGACGAACCTTTGTTGGCAAAGGAATGTCTCTGCTTTTGAATATGCTATCTAGGTTGGTCATAACTTTCCTACCAAGGAGTAAGCGTCTTTTAATTTCATGGCTGCAGTCACCATGTAGTGATTTTGGAGCCCCAAAAAATAAAGTCTGACACTGTTTCCACTGTTTCCCCATCTATTTTCCATGAATTGATGGGACCAGATGCCATGATCTTCGTTTTCTGAATGTTGAGCTTTAAGCCAACTTTTTCACTCTCCACTTTCACTTTCATCAAGAGGCTTTTTAGTTCCTCTTCATTTTTTGCCATAAGAGTGATGTCATCTGCATATCTGAGGTTATTGATATTTCTCCTGGCAATCTTGATTCCAGCTTGTGTTTCTTCCAGTCCAGCGTTTCTCATGATGTACTCTGCATATAAGTTAAATAAACAGGGTGACAATATACAGCCTTGATGTACTCCTTTTTCTATTTGGAACCAGTCTGTTGTTCCATGTCCAGTTCTAACTGTTACTTCCTGACCTGCATACAGATTTCTCAAGTGGCAGATCAAGTGGTCTGGTATTCCCATCTCTTTCAGAATTTTCCACAGTTATTGTGATCCACACAGTCAAAGGCTTTGGCATAATTAATAAAGCAGAAATAGATGTTTTTCTGGAACTCTCCTGCTTTTGCCCTGATCCAGCAGATGTTGGCAATTTGATCTCTGGTTCCTCTGCCTTTTCTAAAACCAGCTTGAACATCAGGATATTCACAGTTCACATATTGCTGAATCCTGGCTTGGAGAATTTTGAGCATTACTTACTAGCGTTACTAGCATTGAAGGTCAGGAAGGGCAGCGGTGAGGAGATACCCCTCATCCAAGGTAAGGAGCAATGGCTGGGCTTTGCTGGAGCAGCCATGAAGAGATACCCTACGCCCAAGGTAAGAGAAACCCATGTAAGACGGTAGGTGTTGCAAGGGGCATCAGAGAGCAAACACACTGAAACCATACTCACAGAAAACTAGTCAATCTAATCACACTAGGACCATAGCTTTGTCTAACTCAATGAAACTAAGCCATGCCTGTGGGGAAACCCAAAATGGGCGGGTCATGATGGAGAGATCTGACAGAATGTGGTCCACTGGAGAAGGGAATGGCAAACCACTTCAGTATTCTTGCCTTGAGGACCCCATGAACAGTATGAAAAAGTAAAATGATAGGATACTCAAAGAGAAACTCCCCAGGTCAGTAGGTGCCCAAAATGCTATTGGAGATCAGTGGAGAAATAACTCCATAAAGAATGAAGGGATGGAGCCAAAGCAAAAACAATACCCAGCTGTGGATGTGACTGGTGATAGAATCAAGGTCCGATGCTGTAAAGAGCAATATTGCATAGGAACCTGGAATGTCAGGTCCATGAATCAAGGCAAATTGGAAGTGGTCAAACAGGAGATGGCAAGAGTGAATGTCGACATTCTAGGAATCAGCGAACTAAAATGGACTGGAATGGGTGAATTTAACTCAGATGACCATTATATCTACTACTGTGGGCAGGAATCCCTCAGAAGAAATGGAGTGGCCATGATGGTCAACAAAAGAGTCCGAAATGCAGTACTTGGATGCAATCTCAAAAACGACAGAATGATCTCTGTTCATTTCCAAGGCAAACCATTCAATATCACAGTAATCCAGGTCTATGCCCCAACCAGTAATGCTGAAGAAGCTGAAGTTGAACGGTTCTATGAAGACCTACAAGGCCTTTTAGAACTAACACCCAAAAAAGATGTCCTTTTCATTTTAGGGGACTGGAATGCAAAAGTAGGAAGTCAAAAAACACCTGGAGTAACAGGCAAATTTGGCCTTGGAATATGGAATGAAGCAGGGCAAAGGCTAATAGAGTTTTGCCAAGTAAATTCACTGGTCATAACAAACACCCTCTTCCAACAATACAAAAGAAGACTCTATACATGGACATCACCAGATGGTCAACACCGAAATCAGATTGATTATATTCTTTGCAGCCAAAGATGGAGAGGCTCTATACAGTCAGCAAAAACAAGACCAGGAGATGACTGTGGCTCAGATCATGAACTCCTTTTTGCCAAATTCACACTTAAATTGAAGAAAGTAGGGAAAACCACTAGACCATTCAACCACTACTTTGGTCAAATCTATTTACACTACCAATACATTTCACTTTCCCTCCCTTTCTTATCATTCTCGGGCTTCCCTGATAGCTCAATTGGTAAAGAATCCACCTGCAATGCAGGAGACCCTGGTTTGATTCCTGTGTCGGGAAGATCCCCTGGAGAAGGGATAGGCTACCCACTCTAGTATTCTGGCCTAAAGAATTCTGTATAGTCCATGGGGTCAAAGAGTTGAATGCAACTGAGTGACTTTCACTTTCACTCATCATTCTCTGTTCCACTGTAGACTTTTAATACTTGGTTCTCAAACTTTTCTCTGTCCTTGAAACTACACTCATCCATCACTATTCCCAGGGGACTGACTGGTTCCAGAACCCGCAAGGGACATAACATCAGTGGACATCCAAGTCCCACAGTGGGACCTTCATATCCCAGATTCCACATTTGTGGCTTCAACCAACCATGAAGCATGTAGCACTATATTTACTACTGATAAATCCACTCATGAGTGAAACCTTGTAGTTCAAACTGGTGTTGTTCAAGGGTCAACTACAAATCATTTCACACTCAGTAAATGCTCCCAAGAAGAAAATAATAAATAAAACAGCTATGTTCACTCTTTTTATTCTAAGTGAACTGAGGTGCTTATCCATCTCAAGTTGAGTATTATTTCTCCTAGGCATTCTTTTTTTCTCTAATCAATGAACTCTTAATTATCTCTAGGATAACCATTTTCTCTCATCAAATCCCTAACAACTCCTCCTCTCTCTTATCAAGCTGATATCCTGCCATCTATTTTACAGAAAAATACAGAGAATAATAGAAGAAACTAGATTCATTTTCTTTCAGACAATACTCCAACTCATGTACACCTGTTATTAATTCTGCCTGTACTCCTGTTATGCAAGATCACTTGCTGCATAACTCTTCACCTCAGTCTACTCAATGTAAGTCTTAATGTCTTTGTGATTAATTGTACAGTGGACATAAAATTCTCCTACACATTTTTGCTGATGCTCCTTTGCAAGGCCAAAATAAGGCATAAATCTTGGTTACACTTTCAGTATAGGACTCTCCCCAAAGACTTATAAATTAGAAATACAGAAACATCACAAAGCAGAAGTTAGAAAGATAACATATAAACTAAGTTATTGCTAGCAATAAATCATATGTAGAATTTATATTCTTCCTGTGATCATGCTCATAAAAGGATTAAACATTCCTATCAAAAATGCTTAATCTGCAGATAAACATGAAGAAACATCAGAAAAATGTAAATTGAGAGACGTCCCACAAAATACAAATGATACTGAAGACGAGAAAAGACTGAGGAGCTATCAGAACCTATTAAGGGAAATTAAAGAAGCATAATGAGTTCAAGGTAAAATTCTGGACTGGATGCAGGACCAGATTTTCTTTTTCTACAAGTGACACTAGTGGGACAATATATAGTTTTAATATGGTCATCACATGAAATACTGGTACTATATCTAATGCTAATTCATTAATTTCTCTTTTTTTGTCATTTTTAAAAATTTTATTTTATTTAACTTTACAATATTGTATTGGTTTTGCCATATATCAAAATGAATCTGCCACAGGTATACATGTGTTCCCCATCCTGAACCCTCCTCCCTCCTCCCTCCCCATACCATCCCTTTGGGTCGTCCCAGTGCACCAGCCCCAAGCATCCAGTATCCTGCATCGAACCTGGACTGGCGACTCATTTCATATATGATATTATATATAATTCCTTAATTTCTATAACTACACTGTGGTTAAGGGAACATCTGATTTTTCATCCCTTATCAATAACTAAGAAAAACACATTGAAATATTTACCAGCATAATTCTTCAAGACAATAACAGGAAATTCAACAGTTTTTGCCCTGTTTGCTACAGTATATGAAGGTTACTAACTTCGTTCTGCATGAGAAATATACCTACAGAAATTTACCATTCTGAATTAACTCCCTTGTAGTTCTTTTCAAAACTATTTACTAAGCCTTTCAAACATATGGTTTTAAATATGCATATTTTATACAGAAAATTGCTTGAAACATTTCCTTGTTCCTTGAATAACCATTATGTTTATATGCATAAACCAGGAAAGGTCTAATTGCTATTTGCATGGATTATTTACAGCTAAGTGGTCTATGAAGAAATAAGAGTCCATAAAAATGCTATTGTGTACAAAAACCAATCTGTCTTGCTCATTATAATTGGGTGTGAGTATATCAGTTTATATATTTTAGAAACATAGCCATAGAAATGTTTCTCACAAAGAAAAAGTTATAGAATTAATCTGTCAACTAAATGCTTTAATGAAATTTCTCTATCGAATGTTTTATTTTCAAAGAAAACTAGGTTTGCTGTTTCCAAAAGATCTGTCACTGCAAATGTAAATATATATTTTAAAAATCACTACGATTCCACTTATATTCTGTAGAACATACTTGTCATTTTATGTGATATCACTGTAATAGTAACTAAACTTATCTAACATCAGTGGTCACAAGGGAGTGATATTGTTGTTGTTGTTGTTTTCTTTCATTTATTTAGCCAAAATATTTGAGGTTTTACAAACAGAGAAATGGCTAATACATATGTACTATACTCAGGACATTCACATTCAAGGAGAACAGAGGACCTTCTTGGCCTTTAACTTGTTTCAATGGTAAAAGAATATGATTCTACTCTACTCTGACCTGACTTCAACTGAAAAGCTATTTTCCACACCCACTTTACCTCACAGGGAAAATGGGAAACACTCCACTCATGTTATAGTGATATCTATCATTGTAGTGGCATAAATTTAGCACAGAGTTTAAAGTTCTTAGAAATTTGGTAATATTATTGTTACTTACTATGTTTGAAAACCTTCAATTCACATAGTCTGTATACCTGAATCTCCTAGCAGTTTTGATAGCGTCTCATCATTTCCAAATTTACTTTCCTTATGATTAAACTTCTTCAAGAACCTTATAATTTTCAATAACTAATTTATGCTATTATAACTATAACTAATTCATTCAGTAAATAATTAATGTTTTATTAATGTTAATTTGACATTTATCTGTTTTCCCTCCTTGTAGGCTTTATTCATTTTCTTATGTGTAGTAAACTAGATCGCTTATTTTCCCAATGAAGTCATTCTCATGTAATATCCCTTTCTTTTTTCTTTCTTCCCCATGATTACATATCTTGATTTCTCTAATAGAGTTATATTTGTATGGTATTTCTTCATCCATTCTCTTTCCCTTCCAAACCATTTTATATTTTTTATAAATTTATTAAAATTTGAAAGCCCTGTATTGACCTTGGAACTTGTAACTACTTAGGAAATATCTCCTTAGACTGATATTCAGAATTTGCAAAAATTTAAGCTAGGCTTCACTATTCAATCTTATCTGCCCAACATAATTCTTCTGTTCAGTTCCTAAGGTATTATGTGCTTTAATCTTGCACATGTTATGCTCAAGCTTCATAGAAAGTGTTTATATACCTTATTCTCCTATTCACTAATCCTGACATACATAGTTCAGATCAGGATGATGAAGCTTTCTTTAATGAATCAGTCTTCTTTTATCTTCCCACCTCTGAGCTTCTGCAACAATTATTTAAAAATTTAAATCACATCATGTCTTTATGGTTCCATAATTGCTATGTGTGTTTATTATATAAGATCCCAAATGTTATGAAACAAGGAATATGTTTTATGCAGAGACATGTCTTTCAAATTTACAGTCAACTAGGATATTAGGATTTGTTTTAATAATAAATATACCTAGTTTTCACTTAACTTTTCTATATTGATTTAGAATTTCTGGTGGCTCAGATGGTAAAGAATCTGCCTGCAATATGGGAGACCTGTGTTTGATCCTTGGGTTCAGGAGATCCCCTGGAGGAGGGCATGGCTTCTCACTCCAGTATTCTTGCCTGGAGAATCCCATGGACAGAGTCTGGTAGGCTACAGTCCATGGGGTCACAAGCAACTGGACACTACTGAGCAACCAGGCACATGGGATATTAGGATTTCTTTTGGCAATAATTATACCTAGTTTGCCCCTGCTGCTACTGCTGCTAAGTCGCTTCAGTCATGTCCGACTCTGTGAGACCCATCGATGGCAGCCCATCAGGCTCCCCCGTCCCTGAGATTCTCCAGGCAAGAATACTGGAGTAGGTTGCCATTTCCTTCTCCAATGCATGAAAGTGAAACGTAAAGTGAAGTCGCTCAGTCGTGTCCGACTCTTCTTGACCCCATGGACTGCAGCCCACCAGGCTCTTCCGTCCATGGGATTTTCCAGGCAAGAGTACTGGAGTGGGTTGTCAATTGCCTTCTCCAGTTTGCCCCTACCTTTTCTTTATTGATTTAGAATTTCTTAGTTATCTTGACTGGAAATAAACATTTTTAACATGTATACCCAAGTGACTCTTTTTTGCATTATTAATAAATTGTGAGGACTTTGGTATAATGGAAAATGATTTTGGAGTAAAAGTTAGAATTTCCTTGAGCTTTAGGGTTTTTCTGCTGTGTAAAATGAGTTTAATCTTTATTGCATTGGTTGGTCTTGATAAATTATATGTTTTTAATGGATATGACAAACAAATATCCAAAGTGAGCATGGTGCTCAGTAGCTCATTCATGTTTGAGTCTTTGTGACCCCATGGACTGCAGCCCGCCAGGCTCTTCTGTCCTTGGTGTTTTTCAGGCAAGAGTACCAGAGTGGGTTGCCATCGCCTTCTTCGGAAACAGGGTAATTACAGGTAAAATCAGTTAAGATTTTAACTGTCGAGTCCTTTATCCAGTATGACTGGTGTCCTAATAAGTGATGTAAATGGTCAGAAGTAGAGAAGACGTGAAGATACACAGGGAGAAGATATAGTAATGTGACAATAGAAGCAGAGATTGAAGCTATTTCATAACAGCCAAGGGATGCCTGAGGCCATCAGAACCTGGAAGAACCAAGAAAATATGCTCCCCTACAGGTTTCTGCGGAGGCATGATTTTGCCAACACACTTATTCAAATTTCTGGCTTCCAGAATCAAGAGAAACTTAATTTATGTTATTTTAAGGCACCTAGCTTCTGGTATTTTCTTATGGCACCCAAAGGAACATGATATACTAGATAAGAGGAATATAGGCCTTATTTTTGTGCTTTTTACATTTCCTTCTTGTTCTCTGTATTTTTCAAATGTTTTAAAATAAGTACATTTTTATAATTGAAAACATGTGTTTATCATACTGGATAAAGCTGTACTAGATATATAAGGTTATACTGCATTTTTTGTGGATTTTGCCCAAAGAGTTGTAAAGCAATGCCTCCAAATTAGATAAGGATTTCAAGAATTGCATATTACCAATTAAAAAAAAAGAAAATGAGAAATAATAGAACTCTGTAATATTGCATGGTGGAATATAGAAGGTAAACTGTCTATCAGGGTCAAGTAGGGATCTATAAAGACTGATTAATCTTCTAGGGAAGAGGAATGAGATTTTGATAGAGGGTTTTTTTTGCTTAAAGGCTATTTAAGCCATGGGCTATCTCTAGAATTTCAGTAAAAGGCAAGGATAATTATAAAATATGAACAGTTTGCTTTTCGGAGAATGCAAAGAATAATTGACTGTATGCTGCTTGGGGGAACAACTGTTTTCAAAGTTCTGACTGTAATCATATATTGTATTTTATATTCCTAGACAATAATGACAATATTTTGATGATACAGAATGGGTTGTATATTCTTTCATTATAAATTATACATATATGTTCTTCAATGAGTCATAAATAAATTTTACAATTTAGAGACTAGAATGTATTTCTCATTTTCTACAACTTTATTTTACCATATTTTGCAAGTTCTCATATCATTTGCCTGTTTCCTGATAAAATCATATAATCTTTCAGTTTCAGTTCAGTTGCTTAGTCGTGTCCAATTCTGCGCGACCCCATGAACTGCAGCATGCCAGGCTTCCCTGTCCATTATCAATTCCCGGAGCTTGATCAAACTTACCTTCACTGAGTTGATGATACCATCCAACCATCTCATCCACTGTTGTCCCCTTTTCCTCCTGTTTCCTCCTTATAATAAAAATTGAATTACTCAAGGTTCTTTTTTTTTTTTCTCATGATATTGGTTTTTCAGAGTTTAAATATGACTTTCCCACTTATATCTGAAATCCTGGTTTCAACCCTTTTTCCAAATCTAATTTTTTAATCTTTCTGTTCATATCTGGGTAGTCTTTGCTACTACTCAAGCCCATGTGTTTTATGACATTGCTCTCTTCCATCTAGCACAAGTATACTACATTATTCTATCCAAGAGAGGATATAAATTAGTCATCAGAGTTCTTATACAGTAAAATTAATTTCATACTTAAGAATAAATACTCAATGAGTGAGTATTTTGCAATGGGAACATAAAGAACATGAACAACCAAATAGGATTAGGAACAACATGCCTTTTAAGGCAGGTAGACACTGTTATTTACAGGAAAATTGGCTTTTGCTAACAAACAATATGATTTTTGATATATACATTTTTAATAGAAATGAAAGCAGAGTTAAAATTATTTTTAATGTAACAGAGGGGAGCTTGTCCTAGACATTGGAAAACCATGAAGGGATATTAGAAGAGAAAAATATCTGATACTAACTTTGGAATTTCTTTGCTGTGAAGTAGACTTTGTAAAAACAAACACATAAAACAAAACAAAACTTCCTTTTCTTTGCTCTGCATTATTCTGTCTTTATTTCTGTATAATATTCTGATGAAAAGTTTAAATTGCTAGTAAATATTTTGTGGGATGATATTATCTGGAAGGGCTCAAATAAGAGCTACTACTGCAGCCAGGTTGGTCTGCAGAGAAAAAAGAGAGAAAACACATGCTCTAACAGACTTCACCATTTGTGCTAAGAGAGTAAAAATGCAATATGTACAAAATATGAAGTGAGTCTCAAAGACTCATTCCTTTACCTGCCTTATATGGTTTAATGTTATTTAATCCTCCTCTCTGAAAACTCTCTTTTCCAAAGTTAATGCATTAGTTTTATCTCATTAAAGTGAAATTGTGTAACAAAAATTTTATACTAAGGTAAAAATGTATCTATCACTGACACACACAAACACATACATAAACATTCTATGCTTATCATAATCCATTATGCTTTTAAACAGTTTTTATTCCACTGAAGTTTACATTTCTAACCCATTGGCAACATTCAATGATCAATTTCTTTTTAAATGATATTGAGAAATGTCAGTTCAGTTGGCACTGAGATGGCTATTGAGTTCACTGAGATAAGCAGCTAACAAGCATAGATTCTGATAAAATATACTAAGAAATACAATCATCATCAATTAGTTAATAAAAATATTAAATTATATATTAAGACATGTGTTATTATGAATTATAGTTAATTCTCCAAAGGGAAAATTGAAAGGGTCTCTATGAGGGTATAAAAAAGCACAAAACATGTAAATGGAGGAGGGTGGAAGAGATCTTAAGAAGGAAGGTCTCTTAGGAAGGAATCACTCTTAGGAAGACAAAATTGAGGAGAGGCCTGAAGACTGATGTGTAGATTGTTTGTAAAAAAAAATTGCTTTAATAATGCTTTCTATCTCTTTAAGTATATTTTTGTATGATGAGACCTTGCCACTACTTATATTAAGGAGTGGAATTTATTCTGAGCCCAAATTTGGCCATATAACTTACTTTTGCCAATTGGGCAATAACAAGAATGACCACAAGCAGAAGTTTGATGGTGCTGGTGCATACAGGTTTGCCTTCGCTCGCTGCTGGGAACCTTTATCCATTATATAAACAAGCTTAGGCTAGCGCATGAAGGGTCAGAGATCAGGAGGACAGACGTGACAGATGAGGCAGCCAGTATACCTAAGGACCCGGATATGTGAATGAGTTCATGAAGCTCATTCAGTTCCAGCCAATATAGCACAGATCAAAAGGATCTTTCAACCAAACCACAAAGTCATGAGAAAAAAAATAATAAAAAATATTTGTGGTATTAATCTGAGCTCAGAAATCAGAGGAAATGGGTGTGAATGGTGCTGGAACTTATTTGCACTGTGGAATTTCCTGACAGGGTTAGAGAGGTTTAGGAGGCTCCTGAATCCACCTCTGCCCACAGACACATAGACCCACAGCTAAATATGAAATATTTTTTTTTTCTGAAAGAAATCTAAAATCTACCTGAGCTACTCCTACGTTTGGCAAACAAATTAGAAAACTTGCATATCCAGATGGGGGAAGCTGAGATACAGTATCACCAAAAACTCTACCCCTTGGTCTTGCGGCCCACAAGCAGGAAGCAACTCAAAACCCTGAGCTTCTTCTCTTTGAAGTCTGATGGCTGTAGGTCCACATGCAGCACCCAAACTTTTAAGACTTTTGCCTAAGTGATGTGCACCCAAAATGCCTAGTCTTAATGCCAGCAAGGCTTGTGTCCAAGAGGTCCTGCCTACAAAGCTGTTAAGAAGTTCTTAAAGGTCTTGCCAGACTCACTTGGCTAATCCCCAGGGTCTGTTGCAAACTCAGCAGGTTGAAACATTTCACACTTTTCCTGCAAGAGGCCTATTTGTTGCTGTTGTTGTTTAGTCGCTACTTTGTATCTGACTCTCTTATTCCACCCCATGGCCTGTGGCCTGCCAGGCACCTCTGTCAGGATTCCCAGGCAAGAATAGTGGAGTGGGTTGCCATTTCCTTCTAGAGGGGATCTTCCTGGCCCAGGGATTGAACCTGTATCTCCTTCATTGGCAGATAGATTCTTTACCACTGAGCCATCAGGGAAGCCTGTAGCTATGGCCTGAGGGGCAGGACTGAAATTTAGGAAAACAGCTAGAGACTGAGGGCAGAACTGGCATCAGTGGCAGGTGGTGGAGCTCAGCAGTGGCATCTTTGGTCTCTTCCTCCACCTGTCCAGGTATCGCTGTATCTCTTGAAACAGATTTTGTGGACAAGTCTGGGCATAGTGTTATTGGCCACAGATACGGCGTATGTCTCTGGATTACCTGGCTCTAGTGCCCAGGGTGAGAGCATTCATGGCTTCCACAGGACTGTAGTAGACTAAAGTGGTTCCTTATATGTACACAATTTTATTTTGGGACATTTATTGAACAGTCACAGCTGCCTGATACAGTTGTGTAGAGACAAAGCAAAATGGCTAGTGCTGGGATGTTTGGGGCTGGAGGACCAGGACTTGGCAAGTCTAGAACTGAATCTGTTTTTCAACCACTGTGATAAACAGTATGGAGATTCCTGAAAAAATTAAAAATAGAATGACTGTATCATCCAGCAATTACACTTCTGGATACAAGTTCACAGGAAATAAAATCAGTGTCTTAAACAGATATCTTTTTTCCCATATTTACTGCAGCATTACTCACAATAGTCCATATATGCAAACAAGCTGTGTCAATCAACACATGAATGTTTGCAGAAAATGTGATATATATTAGAATATCATATAATATTTCATATATAGTATATAATATTCCATAATATATAATGGGATATTATTCATCCTTAAAAAAGAAGGAAATCCTGCCATTCATGACAAAAACACAAATGAAGCCAGAGTGTATTACCTGGAATAAATGAACCTGGAGTAAGAGAAACAAATCAGACAGAGAAATGTAAATACTATACAGTGATGCTTATATGTAGAATCTAAAAACATTGAACTCATAGAAGAAAAAAGAAAAAAAGGGACAGTGGTTGCCAGGGGCTGAGAGGTGAAGGAAATTGGAAGATGCTGGTCAAATTATATAAACTTTCAGTAAGATGAATAAGTTCTGGGAACCTAATGCATAGCATGGTGGTTATAGTTAATAATAATGTATTATTGAAAATTGCCTAAACAGTAGATACTAAGTATTCTTACCACACATACCCAAAGGTAATCCTGGGAGGTGACTGGTATGTTAATTAATTTGATGTGGTAATCATTTCATAATGTACATATATTAGAACATCACGATGTACACCTTAAATGCACAAAACTTTTACTTATCAATTATACCTCTATAAAGCTTCTGCTGCTGCTGCTCTTGCTGCTAAGTCGCTTCAGTCGTGTCGACTCTGTGCGACCCCATAGACGGCAGCCCACCGGGTTCCCCCGACCCTGGGATTCTCCAGGCAAGAACGCTGGAGTGGGTTGCCATGGCCTTCTCCAATGCATGAAAGTGAAAAGTGAAAGGGAAGTCGCTCAGTCGTGTTCGACTCTTCCTGACCCCATGGACTGAAGCCTACCAGGCTCCTCCACCCATGGGATTTTCCAGGCAAGAGGACTGGAGTGGGGTGCTATTGCCTTCTCCTCCATAAAGCCAGAAAACTTAAAATATTTGGAAAATGTTCCCTGTGGATTAATTAATAACATGGAACAAAAGAGTCAGAGTGAGGCAACATCTAGGTCATATCACTCCTAATAGGTTGTGGTAAAATCTTGCAGCTTTGGGAAAAGTCTTAATGGGGATGTTAGGCTTAGAAAAAAGGACAAAGAGCAATACTGTAGCAATTCTGCTACTGCTGCTGCTAAGTCACTTTAGTTGTGTGTCTGACTCTGTGTGACCCCAGAGATTTGCAGACTGAAGAAGGATACCAACAAAGGAATGAAAGTATATACACTTTTAATATTCTATTTCTTCCTTTCACCTGAAGAATTGTTCCTAAAGCTAGTAATGATTTTACATAATCTTCAAGGTTGAAGAATATAACTAATCTATTGTCACTGAAATACAATGGTATTGTCTATTAAGTTAATGGTGCTAACTTTGAGAATGATAACATTCTGCTATATTTCAGAAGCTAAAGAGTTGTTTATAAATAACTGGCAGTTTTGAATTATTTCACTTTAATGTACCTATTTGTCAAATCTCTCCTCTATAAGAGGTCACAGTCCCTCAGCTCAAGGTGTAAAACTGATTAGTATCCACAGAAAAATAAAAAATGTAGGACAGCAGATATGAGAGCAATATCCCCTGAAGCATAATGTATTAAGTGCCTTTATTAGTATGCATAAGCTAGACACTGAAAAAATATAACTTTGTCTTGATTTGGAGTGTACTTAAAATGACAAATAATTGATTCTCCCTTATAGATAACCATACTTAAAAAAAAAAGTTATGTTGATTTAGTCAAAAGTAAATTCATGCTGATTACTGATTATACTGAGGGGCATAAAATTACTTGATTAATGATTCAGCAAAGATGATATAAAACTAAGCATATATTAGCATATTTTAAAAATATGTTTGCCAAGAGAACTGATACAAATCCTCTCAAAATAGTTTGACATAATAGAACAGATATATAATCCATATTTTGAATTACTATTTGCTCACAAACAATACATTTAACATAATACCAAAACTCAGAAACTGTGTATTAATATAAATAATAATAATAAAGAGAACACCATATAAAACAGTAACAGTGATTTAAGACATAAATTTTAATAAATATTACAATCATATGTCAATTTTATTTGCTAGCAAATAAATACATTTAAGATTTATTAAATTTATTAAATAAACAGATGAGCAAGGAGCTTGGTTGGCGACCTTTAGAATAAAAAAGTGAAAGAAAGTTAAGTGACTATCAAAGATTTTATTACACTGCTTAAATTCTGTAAGTAAGGAGAAAAAGATCTTTAAAAAATTGTTGCTCCAGTTTTTGCACTGACATGTAAAGAGCTTAAAAGTCATCAATACTGTATTCATAATGAAAAGAAGAAAAAAAGAAGCTGAACAAAATAAAAATCATTAACTTTTCTTAGATTTATTAGAGAATTGAAGTAACAGGGCAAACCACTACTTTGAAAAATGGAGAGGGAGGAAAATACAAAGAGCCACAATCATCATCAGCTTATCTGTAGCAGAAGTCACTGCGGCCAGGGATTGACAGAGATACTTAAACCGGTTTTGACAGATTGCTGGAGGATGACTGTTTTGGAGGCTGAGGACTACCCTGAGAATTAAAAATTTTCTAGGGACCTAGTATTAAGGATCACTACCAGAAACCTCACAAGGTTCTCTTGACTGAGACTGGAGAAAAAATTCCTGTTGTGTCAAGTAGGAAGAACAGGAAAGTAATCATTTTAAAATATACTCACAACATTCTCCATAACCAGGGCATACTCTCAGTGGAATCTACTTTGCCAAACACTATGTGACCCGAGAAAAGGAAAGTGGACAATTCTATTTCCTTCTAGAAATAAAATATCTACAAATAAATGCTGGAGAGGCTGTGGAGAAAAGGGAACCCTCCTACACTGTTGGTGGGAACATAAGTTGATGCAGCCACTATGGAAAATGGTATGAAAACTTCTCAAAAAGCTAAAAGTAGAGAGGCCATATGATCCAGCAGTCCCACCCTTGGCATATATCTGGACAGTACTAGAATTTTAAAAGATATATGCACCCCTTATGGCAGAAAGTGAAGAGGAACTAAAAAGCCTCTTGACGAAAGTGAAAGAGGAGAGTAAAAAAGTTGGCTTAAAGCTCAACATTCAGAAAATGAAGATTATGGCATCTGGTCCCACCACTTCATGGGAAATAGATGAGGAAACAGTGGGAACAGTGTCAGACTTTACTTTTCTGGGCTCCAAAATCACTGCAGATGGTGATTGCAGCCATGAAATTAAAAGATGCTTACTCCTTGGAAGGAAAGTATTAACCAACCTAGATAGCATATTCAAAAGCAGAGGCATTACTTTGCCAACAAAGGTCCGTCTAGTCAAGGCTACGGTTTTTCCAGTGGTCATGTATGGATGTGAGAGTTGGACTGTGAAGAAAGCTGAATGCC
Organism: Bos taurus; assembly: GCF_002263795.3. Classification (NCBI taxonomy): domain Eukaryota; kingdom Metazoa; phylum Chordata; class Mammalia; order Artiodactyla; family Bovidae; genus Bos; species Bos taurus. Next base: position 9,508,248 of record NC_037333.1, read on the forward strand.
GAAGAATTGATGCTTTTGAACTGTGGTGTTGGAGAAGACTCTTGAGAGTCCCTTGTACTGCAAGGAGATCCAACCAGTCCATCCTAAAGGAGATCAGTCCTGGGTGTCTTTGGAAGGAATGATGCTAAAGCTGAAACTCCAGTACTTTGGCCACCTCATGAGAAGAGTTGACTCATTGGAAAAGACTCTGATGCTGAGAGGGATTGGGGGCAGGAGGAGAAGGGGTCAACAGAGGATGAGATGGCTGGGTGGCATGACTTACTCGATGGACATGAGTTTTGAGTGAACTCTGGGAGTTGGTGATGGACAGGGAGGCCTGGCGTGCTGAGGTGCAAGGGGTCGCAAAGAGTCGGACATGACTGAGCAACTGAACTGAACTGAACTGATGTTCATAGAAGCGCGCCAGCTGGGACAGACTGTGCAAAAGCCTGGCTGAGAGGGGCTACCCCTAGCCCAAGGTCAGGAGAGGTTACCAAGATTTTCAGGCTGCATTGGCACAGGAGTGGCCGAGAGGAGCTACCCCATGCCTGAGGTCAGGGGCGGTGGCCGAAAGGAGCCATGGCTGCATGGGCATAGGAGGGCTGAGAGGAGCTACTCCTCATTCAAGGTCAGGAGGGGCGGTGGTGAGGAGATACCCCTCATCCAAGGTAAGGAGCAGTGGCTGCACTTTGCTGGAGCAGCTGTAAAGAGACCCCATGACCAAATAAGAGAAACGCAAGTAAGACATTAGGTATTGTGAGAGGGCATCAGAGGGCAGACACACTGAAACCATAATCACAGACAACTAGCCAATCTGATCACACAGAACACAGCCTTGTCTAACTCAATGAGACTAAGCCATGCTGTGTGGGGCCACCCCAGATGGGTGGGTCATGGTGGAAAGGTCTGGCAGAATGTGGTCCACTGGAGAAGGGAATGGCAAACCACTTCAGTATTCTTGCCTTGAGAACCCCAGGAACACTATGAAAAGGCAAAATGATAGGATACTGAAAGGGGAACTCCCCGGGTCGGTAGGTGCCCAATATGCTACTGGAGATAGGTGGAGAAATAACTCAAGAAAGAATGAAGGGTTGGAGACAAAGAAAAAACAATACCCAGTTGTGGATGTGACTGGTGACAGAAGCAAGGTCCAATGCCGTAAAGAGCAATATTGTATAGGAACCTGGAATGTCAGGTCCAATGAATCAAGGCACACTGGAAGTGGTCAAACAGGAGATGGCAAGAGTTAATGTTGACATTATAGGACTCAGCGAACTAAAATGGACTAGAAAGGGTGACTGTAACTCAGATGACCATTATATCTACTACTGTGGGCAGGAAACCCTTAGAAGAAATGGAGTAGCCATCATGGTCAACAAAAGAGTCCGAAATGCAGTACTTGGAGGCAATCTCAAAAATGACAGAATGATCTCTGTTCGTTTCCTGTTGAAAGGCAAACCATTCAATATCAGAGTAATCCAAGTCTATGCCCCAATCAGTAATGCTGAAGAAGCTGATGTTGAATGGTTCTATGAAGATCTACAAGACCTTTCAGAAATAACACCCAAAAAAGATGTCCTTTTCATTATAGGGGATTGGAATGCAAAATTACAAAGTCAAGAAACACCTGGAGTAACAGGCAAATTTAGCCTTGGAATATGGAATGAATCAGGGGAAATGCTAATAGAATTTGCCAAGAGAATGCACTGGTTATAGCAAAAACCTTCTTCCAACAAAACAAGAGAAGCCTCTACACATGGACATCACCATATGGTCAAAACTGAAATCAGATAGATGATATTCTTTGCAGCCAAAGATGGAGAAGCTCTATACAGTCAGCAAAAACAAGACTGGGAGCTGACTGTGGATCAGATCATGAACTTCTTATCATCAAATTCAGACTTAAATTGAAGAAAGTGGGGAAAAACACTAGACCATTCAGGTATGACTTAAATCAAATCCCTTATAATTATACAGTGGAAGTGAGAAATAAATTTAAGGGACTAGATCTGATAAGACAGAGTGCCTGATGAACTATGGATGGAGTTTTGTGAGATTGTACAGGAGACAGGGATCAAGACCATCCCTATGGAAAAGAAATGCAAAAAAGCAAAATGGCTGTCTGAGGAGGCCTTACAAATAGGCCTGTGAAAAGAAGAGAAGAGAAAAGCAAAGGAGAAAAGGAAAGATATAAGCATCTGAATTCAGAGTTCCAAAGAATAGCAAGGAGAGATAAGAAAGCCTTTCTCAGTGATCAATGCAAAGAAATAGAAGAAACAACAGAATGGGAAAGACTAGAGACATCTTCAAGAAAATTATAGTTACCAAGGGAACATTTCATGCAAAGATGGGCTTGATAAAAAGGACATAAATGGTATAGATCTAACAGAAGCAGAAGATATTAAGAAGAGGTGATAAGAATACACAGAAGAACTGTACAAAAAAGAGCTTCATGACCCAGATAATCATGGTGGTGTGATCACTCACCTAGAGCCAGACATCCTGGAATGTGAAGTCAAGTGGGCCTTAGAAAGCATCACTACAAACAAAGCTAGTGTAGGTGGTGGAATTCCAGTTGAGCTATTCCAAATCCTAAAGATGATGCTGTGAAAGTGCTGCACTCAATATAAAAGCAAATTTGGAAAACTCAGCAGTGGCCACAGGACTGAAAAAGGTCAGTTTTCATTCCAATCCCAAAGAAAGGCAATGCCAAAGAATGCTCAAACTACTGCACGATTGCACTCATCTCACACGCTAGTAAATGCTCAAAAATCTCCAAGCCAGGCTTCAGCAGTATGTGATCCATGAACTTCCAGATGTTTAAGCTGGTTTTAGAAAAGGCAGAGGAACCAGAGATCAAATTGCCAACATCCGCTGGATGAGGGAAAAAGCAAGAGAGTTCCAGAAAAACATCTATTTCTGCTTTATTGACTATGCCAAAACCTTTGACTGTGTGGATCACAATAAACTGGAAAATTCTGAAAGAGATGGGAATACCAGACCACCTGACCTGCCTCTTAAGAAACCTATATGCAGGTCAGGAAGCAACAGTTAGAACTGGACATGGAACAACAGACTGGTTCCAAATAGGAAAAGGAGTATGTCAAAGCTGTGTATTGTCACCCTGCTTATTTAACTTCTATGCAGAGTTCATCATGAGAAACACTGGGCTGGAAGAAGCACAAGCTGGAATCAAGATTGCCAGGAGAAATGTCAATAACCTCAGATATGCAGATGACACCACCCTTAGTAGCCAAGACAAGGAATCAACCTAAGTGTCTATGGATAGGTGAATGACTAAGGAAGAAGTTGCACATACGTACAGTGGAATAGTACTTGGCCATGAAAATAAATTAAATAAAGCCATTTGCAGCAATGGGCTTCCCCGGTGGCTCAGCATTAAAGAATCTGCCTCCCAATGCAGGAGATTTAGGTTTAATTCCTGGGTAGGGAAGATCCCCTAGAGAAGGAAATGACAACCCACTCCAGTATTCTTGCCTAGGAAATCCCATGAACAGAGGAGGCTGGTGGGCTACTGTACATAGGGTTGCAAAGAGTCAGACATGACTTAGCAACTAAACAACAACAAATTTGAAGCAACATGGATGGGCCTAGAGAATCTCATACTAAGTAAAGTAAGTCAGAACAGAAAGATAAATACTATATGATATTATTTACACATGGAATCTAGAATATGACACAAAAGAACATACCTATAAAATATAAACAGACTAGCAGACACAATGACACCCCACTCCAGTACTTTTGCCTGGAAAATCCCGTGGATGGAGGAGCCTGGTGGGCTGCAGTTCATGGGGTCGCTAGAGTCGGACATGACTGAGTGACTTCCCTTTCACTTTTCACTTTCATGCATTGGAGAAGGAAATGGCAACCCACTCCAGTGTTCTCGCCTGGAGAATCCCAGGGATGGAGAAGCCTGGTGGGCTGCCGTCTATGGGGTCCCACAGAGTCGGACACGACTGAAGCGACACAGCAGCAGCAGCAGCAGTAGACACAGAGAACATACCTGTGGCTGCCAAGGGCAGAGAGTGGGAAGGGATGAAGTGGGAGTTTGGGATTAACAGATGTAAACTCATGTATATAAAATGGATAAATAACAAGGTCTTACTGTATTACACAGGGAACTGTATTTAATACAGTTAAATATAAACCGTAATGGAAAAGAATTACAAAGAATGTGTATATAAATATATATATATATATGTATATGTATAACTACATCACTTTGCTATATAACAGAAATTAACACAGCATAAATTAACTACACTTCAATTTAAAAAATACTGTATTTGTCTAAGAAAATACAATATCATATCATTTTATATGTAGAATTTTAAAAAATATAGCAAGCTAGTGACTATAACAAAAATATAAGCAGACTCACAGATCCAGAGAACGAACTAGTGGTTACCAGTGTGGGGATATAAATATAGGGATGGGAGAGTGAGAAGCACAAACTATTGGTGTAAGATACCATCAAGGATATATTGTACAACACAGGGATTATAGCCAATATTTTGTAATAACTGTAAATGGAAAATAACATTCAAAATTTCCATAAAATTAAAAATTATAATAAATATTTTAAATAGATAAAGAAAGAATACATCTATGTTACTAGGTAGAATATTTGAAAATATTTATTCTATTAGATATGAGCTATACTATAATGAATGATTTAGGTCATACCTGAATGGTCTAGTGGTTTTCCCTACTTTCTTCAATTTCAGTCTGAATTTGGCAATAAGGAGTTCATGATCTGAGCCACAGTAAGCTCTTGGTCTTGTTTTTGTTGACTGTATAGAGCTTCTCCACCTTTGGCTGCAAAGAATATAATCAATCTGATTTCGGTGTTGACCATCTGGTATTGTCCATGTGTAGAGTTCTCTCTTGTGTTGTTGGAAGAGCGTGTTTGCTATGACCAATGCATTTTCTTGGCAAAACTCTATTAGTCATTGCCCTGCTTCATTCCGTATTCCAAGGCCAAATTTGCCTGTTCAACTCCAGGTGTTTCGTGACTTCCTACTTTTGCATCACAGTCCCATATGAAAAGGACATTTTTTTGGGTGTTAGTTCTAATAGGTCTTGTAGGTCTTCACAGAACTGTACAACTTCAGCTTCTTCAGTGTTACTGGTTGGGGCATAGACTTGGATTATTCTGATATTGAATGGTTTACCTTGGAAACAAACAGAGATCATTCTGTCGTTTTTGAGAGTGCATCCAAGTACTGCATTTCGAACTCTTTTGTTGACCATGACGGCTACTCCATTTCTTCTGAGGGATTCCTGCCCACAGTAGTAGATATAATGGTCATCTGAGTTAAATTCACCCATTCCAGTCCATTTTAGTTAGCTGATTCCTAGAATGTCAACGTTCACTCTTGCCATCTCTTGTTTTACCACTTCTAATTTGCCTTGATTCATGGACCTGACTTTCCAGGTTCCTATGCAGTATTGCTCTTTACAGCATCGGAGCTGCTTCTATCACCAGTCATATCCACAACTGGGTATTGTTTTTGCTTTGGCTCCAACCCTTCATTCTTTCTGGAGTTATTTCTCCACCTATCTCCAGTAGCATATTGGGCACCTACTGACCTGGAGAAATTTGGAAAACTCAGCAAATTTGGAAAAAACTCAGCAAATTTGGAAAACTCAGCAGTGGCCACAGGACTGGAAAAGGTCAGTTTTCATTCCAATCCCAAAGAAAGGCAATGCCAAAGAATGCTCAAACTACCACATGATTGCACTCATCTCACACACTAGTAAATAATGCTCAAAATTCTCCAAGCCAGGCTTCAGCAATACCTGAACCATGAACGTCCAGATGTTCAAGCTGGTTTTGGAAAAGGCAGAGGAACCAGAGATCAAATTGCCAACATCTGCTAGATCATCGAAAAAGCAAGAGAGTTCCAGAAAAACATCTATTTCTGCTTTCTTGACTATGCCAAAGCCTTTGACTGTGTGGATCACCATAAACTGTGGAAAATTCTGAAAGAGATGGCAATACCAGAACACCTCACCTGCCTCTTGAGAAATTTGCATGCAGGTCAGGAAGCAACAGTTAGAACTGGACATGGAACAACAGACTGGTTCCAAATAGGTAAAGGAGTATGTCAAGGCTGTATATTGTCACCCCGCTATTTAACATATGCAGAGTACATCATGAGAAATGCTGGGCTGGAAGAAGCTAGAATCAAGATTTCTGGGAGAAATATCAATAACCGCAGATATGCAGATGACACCACCTTTATGGTAAAAAGTGAAGAGGAACTAAAAAACCTCTTGATGAAGGTGAAAGAGGAGAGTGAAAAAGTTGGCTTAAAACTCAACATTCAGAAAACGAAGATCATGGCATCTGGTCCCATCACTTCATGGGAAATAGATGGGGAAACAGTGGGAACAGTGTCAGACTTTCTTTTTTGGGGCTCCAAAATCACTGCAGATGGTGACTTCAGCCATGAAATTAAAAGACTCTTACTCCTTGGAAGCAAAGTTATGACCAACCTAGATAGCATATTAAGAAGCAGAGACATCACTTTGCCAACAAAAGTTCGTCTAGTCAAGGCTATGGTTTTTCCTGTGGTCATGTATGGATGTGAGAGTTGGACTGTGAAGAAAGCTGAGCGCCAAAGAATTGATGCTTTTGAACTGTGGTGTTGGAGAAGACTCTTGAGAGTCCCTTGGACTGCAAGGAGATCCAACCAGTCCATTCTGAAGGAGATCAGCCCTGGGATTTCTTTGGAAGGAATGATGCTAAAGCTGAAACTCCAGTACTTTGGCCACCTCATGCGAAGAGTTGACTCATTGGAAAAGACTGTGATGCTGGGAGGGATTGGGGGCAGGAGGAGAAGTGGACGACAGAGGATGAGATGGCTGGATGGCATCACTGACTCAATGGATGTGAATCTGAGTGAACTCCCGGAGTTGATGATGGACAGGGAGTTCCAGCGCGCTGCGATTCATGGGTTCACAAAGAGTCAGACACGACTGTGCAACTGAACTGAACTGATAGTATAATGATATATGTTATACATCTCCGTTGCAAATTTCTTAGTTTTCCTTTGATACTTTTGTTCCTTTACCCTTTGAAAAAGAATTTATTAGTTGAAAAAGACAGGACAGATTACTAAGTTTCAAGGGAAGAACCAGAAGACACACCCTTCCACCAAGTCCATCAGAAATGGTATAATGAGAGGGGCACTATCATTACTAAGGTCCCTGGTAACTTCCCTCTGCAGGTTAGGGGTGAGTGAAGAAGGTGTTACAAAGCTAGGCTTGTTAACATCATTAGGAATGATGGAACCTGGAGCAGTGGAAGTCAAGTATTAGTTCCTAGCTACTAGGAGCAATCCAGAGTGTTGTGATTATCATAGTATGCAAGGGGGCTTGATCTGCACAAAGTTGTGAAGGCTACATCTCTAAGAACAAAGTAGGTGGGCAGGCAATGATAGTTACTCTGTGTGTGTGTGTGTGTGTGTGTGTGTGTGTGTGTAACCTACATCTATCAAAATCACTTGGGAGGCTTGATAAAATAGAGAAATATACATCACTGTGCTCTACCCTAGAGTTTCTAATTCAATAGATCTCGGATGGTGGAGAGCAGCACACACAAACACACAGTCAACACAAGGACAGAAGCAGTCTTCACTTAACATGGATCTGAAGTGTGTGAATCTCAGTTACCAGAGTTTAAATAATTCTGTCTCCCCACCTCAACATCTACACTCAAATTTCAGATACTACAGTTCCATTGAGAAAGTACTAGTGTCACTTCTAGGTCCCCAGTCTTCAAATCTCACATGAGTAACGGATAAACACCGTGATTAGTGACCAATCACTTTACTTCTCTCAGAGTCTGTGAATGCACTTTCATCATCAAAACCACACATAAATAGCAATGCATGTAACTGTGGTTCCTGCTTATTCCCCACTGAATGGCTCCTATGATCATGACATGTGGTCCCTTCACTCACTTTGTGGCAAATAGATGCGGAATATGTAGAAACAGTGACAGATTTTCTTTTCTTGGGCTCCCCAAATCACAGCAGATGGTGACTATAGCTATGAAATTAATAGACACCTGCTCTTTGGAAGGAAAGCTGTGTAAAACCTAGACATCACATTAAAAAGCAGAGATAGCATTTAGCCAACAAAGTCCATATAGTCAAAGCTATGGTTTTTTCAGTAGTCATGTATGGATGTAAGAGCTAGACCATAAAGAAGGCTGAGCACCAAAGAATTTATGTTTTCAAATTGGGGAGCTAGACAAGACTCTTGAGAGTCCTTTGGACAGCAAGGAAGTCAAACTAGACAATCCTAAAGGAAATCAATCCTGAAGCTGAAGCTCCAATACTTTGGCCACCTGATGCATAGAGCCAATTCACTGGAAAAGATCCTGATGCTGAAAGAGACTGAGGACAGAAGGAGAAGGGAGTGACAGAGGATAAGATATTTGGATGGCATCACTGACTCAATGGACATGACTTTGAGCAAACTGGGGGACATATTGAAGGATAGGGAAGCCTGGTGTCCTGTCCTGTAGTCCATGGGGTTGTTAAGAGTTGAACATGACTTAGTGACTGAACAACAAGCCCCTATCATGTATATAATAATCCAGAATCAAAAGAGGGAAGTAGCCAATAAGAAAAGAAAAGGTGATTATTCTGGAAATGAAATTCAAATCAGATGAACTGAATTTAGAGAAGAAACAAATGACTGTCAGAATGTTGGGCTATCACAATTGAAGAAACTCTGGATATGCAGCCAGTAGACTGGAGTGAAGATAAACTTATCAGTCTAAAAAATATGGTAATGATGAAAAGGATAAAGAAGTTCCAGAGGAAATGACACCAGCCAAAAAAAGTCATTAAAGGAACTATAGGAAATATTTCATGACACTGAAAGTGCAAACGATAAAATACTGAAAGCTGACCCAAACACAGGAAGAAGCATGTCACTTCCTCATGACATAAAAAATGTTTGTTCCAAACTGTAGATTATACAATGAGAAAAAGGCAACCACTGTTCAATGTATTCTTGATCATTTTTCTGCAAAGTAAGACATGTTAATTCTGATATTTTAAATTACAATGTAGTAAATGAATATTGGGCTTCCCAGGTGGCAAAATGGTAAAGAATCTGCCTGCCAATGCAGGAAATGCAAGTGACGAAGGTTTGATCCCTGGTTCAGCAAGATCCCATGGAGTAGGAAATGGCACCCACTCCAGTATTATTGTCTGGAAAATTCCACAATCCATGGGATCTCAAAGAGTCAGATATGACTGAGTGACTAAGAACAAATAAACATTAGGTTTTCAGTCTTTTTTCCATTTCCTTAAAAACACAACTGAGGGTAAGAAAAAATTAAAGTTTGAAAAATGATCTTAGCGTTTATGGAAAATCATATTTTCTATTGATTCAATTAAGAATACTTTGTATGATTTCAGCTTATAAATTTATTTTTATGGTCTTGCATTACTCTGCAAAGAAAGGACTCCATGAGTGTGCATGTGTTTGTGGGTGTTCTATACAAAACATGAATAAATAAGCACATAGCTATAAGTGATTGTGAACACAGGAACCTACAGAGGAAGGACCAACAACACCAAGGCATGTGTATAGTATAATCATTCCTCTGATCTTTTTCCTAAAAGGATAAAATCCAGTTCACATACAATGGGAAAAGAGAAACCCCAGAAATTTCAGTGACTGTTGGCTACAGGTTATAATGTGATATTTATGCCAGATACCTAGAGCATCACCATGGTCCCTCTTTTAGAAAATGAACAGAAACTAGATAATGGACATCCAAGTCAGAATCTGGTTTACAGTTGTTACTTTTTCCATCTACCCACCCAGGGTCATTTATCTACCCTGTGCTAAGCTGTGTCCAACTCTTTGTGACCCTATGCACTGAACCCCCCAGACTCTTCTGTCCAAGGGATTCTCCAGGCAAGAATACTGGAGTGGGTTGCCGTGCTGTCCTCCAGGGGATCTTCCAGACCCACAAATCAAACTTGCATCTCTTACATCTCCTGCAGTGGCAGATGGATTCTTTAACCATTAGCACCAGTGGGTAAGCCACTTTATCAATGCCATGTGTGTATAATTGAAACCTATATACTTGGAAGTTGGAATAACACCCATAAAAGTCTTTGGACTAATGGGCAAAAGCTATTAGAGGAGGAAAACCTCTGTAGTAAACCACATCATCATCATTATATCCAGGGAAATAGAAGATACTAATGATACCTTAAAAATCTAAAGGGGGTGGGAGTAGTCATATTTCATACAAATCACACACAAAAAAACTATGTTGTATAGTTCAGGCAGGTCTTAACACAAGAACTGTAGAATACCACAGTCTCAAGCAAGCCATAGACACAGTTGTGCCCACCATCCATGAGATAGAATTTTTGCAAGAATAGATTGAAAATTTAGGTATATAATATGCAGTCATTGATTTGTCAAATGTATTCTTTTATATACCACCCTCTCAAAAAAAAAAAAAAAAAAAAGGAAAGAAAAAAAAAATAAAGAAAGATCAGAAATAGTTCAAATTCACATGGAATGGCAAAAACATAATTTGTTCCAGGTCTATGTTAATGTTCTCATTTTCTGCCATAATATAGTCTTCAGAAAATTGAGCTATCTGAATACCCTGAAAAGCATTAAAGAAATTCATTACCTCAAGATATCTGCAGACAGGGAAACTAAATAGGAGGTTAACACAGTGTAGGTTTCAGTAACAGCCATGTGCTCTAGAAGGTATAAGCAAACCTTATGAAGAATCAGAGAACAGTTCCTTCAGTAAGTTTTCTAGGGATCTAGGGAAGGGGTCCGGAGAAGGCAATGGCACCCCACTCCAGTACTCTTGCCTGGAAAATCCTATGGACGGAGGAGCCTGGTAGGCTGCAGTCCATGGGGTCGCTAAGAGTCAGACACGACTGAGCAACTTCACTTTCACTTTTCATTTTTCACTTTCATGCATTGGAGAAGGAAATGGCAACCCACTCCAGTGTTCTTGCCTGGAGAATCCCAGGGACAGAGGAGCCTGGTAGGAGGCCATCTATGGGGTTGCACAGAGTTGGACACTACTGAAGCGACCTAGGCAGCAGTGGCAGCAGCAGCAGGGAAGGGGTCATACCAGGCTAATTCCCTCAAAACTAAAAGGTATACAGCTACAACTTGAATTTTCTGCCATAACAAGGGACCACTATAGCAGGTAAGCCATTTCTCTCACCTGAGAATAAGTCACCAACCCATATACCCAATGAAAAGAGGCCAAAAATTTGAATAGGGACTGTGGCTCAAATCATGAACTTCTTTCTTATTACCAAATTCAGACTTAAAATGAAGAAAGTAGGGAAAACCACTAGATCATTCAGGTGTAACCTAAATCACATCCCTTATGATTATACACTGGAAGTGAGAAATAGATTCAAGAGATTAGAATTGATAGAGTGCCTGAAGAGCAATAGATGGAAGTGACATTGCACAGGAGGCAGTGATCAAAACCATCTTCAAGAAAAAATTGCAAAACAGCAAAATGCTTGTCTGAGGAGGCCTTACAAATAGCTGTAAAAAGACAAGTGAAAGGCAAAGGAGAAAAGGAAAGATGTATCCATCTGAATGCAGAGCTCCAAAGAATAACAAGGAGAGAAAAAAGTCTTCCTTAGTGATCAATACAAAGAAATATAGGAAAACAATAGGATGGGTAAGACTAGAGATCTCTTCAAGAAAATTAGAGACACCAAGGGAACATTTCATGCAAAGATGGGCTCAATAAAGGACAGAAATAGTATGGTCCTGACAGAGCACAAGATATTAAGAAGAGTTGGCAAGAATACACAGAAAAACTACACAAAAAAGATCTTCATGACCCAGATAATCATGATGGTGTGATCACTCACCTAGATCCAAATATCGTGGAATGTGCAGTAAAGTGGGCCTTAGGAAGCATCCCTACAAACAAAGCTTTTGGAGGTGATGGAATTCCAGTTGAGATATTTCAAATCCTATAAGATGATGCTGTGAAAGTGCTGCATGCAATATGCCAGCAAATTTGGAAAATGCAGCAGTGGCCACAGGCCTGAAAAAGGTCAGTTTTCATTCCAATCCCTAAGAAAGGCAATGCCAAAGAATGCTCAAACTACAACACAATTGCACTCATCTCACATGCTAGCAAAGTAATTCTCAAAATTCTCCAAGATAGGCTTCAATAGTACATGAAGCACGAACTTTCAGATGTTCAAGCTGGATTTAGAAAAGGCAGAGGAACCAGAGATCAAATTACCAACATCTGTTGGATCATCAAAAAAGCCAGAGAGTTCCAGAAAAGCATCTATTTCTGCTTTCTTGACTATACCAAAGCCTCTGACTGTGTGGATCAAAAACAAACTGTGGAACATTCTTAAAGAGATGGGAACACCTGACCACCATACCTGCCTCCTTAGGCATCTGTAGGCAGGTCAAGAAGCTACAGTAGAACTGGACATGGAACCACAGAATGGTTCCAAATCAGAAAATGAGCATGTCAAGGCTGTATATTGTCACCCTGCTTATTTAACTTAAATGCAGAGTACATCATGAAAAATGCTGGACTGGATGAAGCAAAAGCTAGAATCAAGATTGCTGTGAGGAATATTAATAACTGCAGATATGCAGATGACACCATACTTACAGCAGAAAAAAGAACTAAAGATCCTCTTGATGAAAGTGTAAGGGGAGAGTGAAAAAGTTGTCTTAAGCTCAACATTCAGAAAACTAAAATCATTACATCTTGTACCACTACTTCATGGCAAATAGATGGGGAAACAATGGAAACAGTGACAGACTTTCTTTTGGGGGGCTCCAAAATCACTACAGATGGTGACTGCAGCCATGAAATTAAAAGACACTTGCTCTTTGGAAGCAAAGTTATGACCAACCTAGACAGCACAATAAAAAGCAGAGACATTACTTTGCCAACAAGGTCCATCTAGTCCATCTATGGTTTTTCCAGTAGTCATGTATGGATGCGAGAGCTGGACTATAAAGAAAGCTGAGCGCTGAAGAATTGATGCTTTTGAACTGTGGTGTCGGGGAAGACTCTTGAGAACCCCTTGGACAGGAAGGAGATCAAACCAGTCCATCCTAAAGTAAATCAGTCCTGAATATTCATCGAAAGGACTGATGTTGAAGCTGCAACTCCAAGACAACAGCCACCTGAAGGGAAGAAGTGACTCATTGGAAAAGACCCTGATTCTGGGAATGATTGAAGGCGGGCAGAGAAGGGGGCAACAGACAGTGAGATAGTAGATGGCATCATTGACTCAATGGATGTGGATTTGAGTCAGCTCGGAAGTTGGTGATGGACAGGGAAGCCTGGTGTGCTGCAGTCCATGGGGTCGCAAAGAGTCCAATATGACTGAGTGACTGAACAGAACTGAACTGACTAAAACACAAAAGGGCTCTATAGTAGCTTCAGATTTTGATGCATGCAGTCCTGAAATCTGCAACTTAAAATCTTCAGAATTTATAGTGTTGGTTGTAGAGAAATTTTCAGTGAGGAGTTTATGTACTATTGGAAGAATTATAACATAACCCCTACCTTTCAGTTCTGAAACAAGGCCATATTATTTGCATGACAGAATTGCCCTTTTACCTCTTGCTGATGTGTAATTTGTTAATTTTCAGCCCCAGACATCAAATGTAAGAGGACAGAGGAAAAATTTTCTTCCCCAACAGCCTTAATCCTGACTGAGAAAAGTATGGCACCAGAGATTCGGACCCCTCAAAAGAATGAGGCAGTTTAGAATAGATGGTTACAAAAGGTAATGAGGAATGCCCATTGTTTCTTAAGATTACCTCATCTTGTAAGTTTCCTGTCAGCATAAAAACCCAACTGGAACAGAGGAGGAACTATACTCATATTGCGCATGTGATAGCAAAGTCATGGGTGACATGATTTTGTGACAATGTCTGTTTTGTTGTGCTGTTGACTTCTCACTAGTGATAAGAGCTGCAAAACTTTGGGGGAGAAGATTTATGACAATCTAGTTCTTTTGGGAGGCTCAGCTTTTAGGCCAATAAGGTACTTTGATTGTGATGCCTCAGTGCTGTTCATCAGTTGTAACAAATATACCACTCTGGTGGGAGAATGCTAATAATGGAGGAGGATATTTGTAAGCAGCTCTTTGCAGGAAACCACCCTCAGCAGGGAATCCCTTTTCTTGCCAATTTAAGGCAAGCTACATTGTAAGTATTAAACCAGGCACCACCACCCTCACCCCCTCAACACACACAGTCTCTACTCCTTTTTGGCCCTAGCAAACCTTTCAGATCTTTTGATCTTGCCTAACCTGTTGGCTCTTTCTGTAGATCAAAGACGTGGAAATAAAGGACAAGTAATTAACAGATAATCGATCTCTTTCCTAGATTCCCCTTCAGTAACCTTGCAATCAAATTGTGTGAATAAACTGTGTGAACAAGATGGCATATAAAGAAAGAAGTCAACAAGCCTGCATGCACTGGGGGATGGTGATGACTCTGACCCCCATCTCAAAGATTAACAGAGATTATTTCCCTTTCTCCCTTCAGAAAACTCATGGCTGGGCAGAATCTTTGCAAACAGTTTTTGGAGAACAATGAGTCCACTATTTCCCAAGTTTGCCAACATTCTGATTAAAAGCAACTTTCCTTTCTATCAACAATTGCCCCTTGGGTATTGATTTAAGAGCAGCTGGCAACTGGACCTGAGTTCACTAATATATGCATATATGACTGTAGGATGTAAATGGGATATCTCTTTACATTCCCTTTAATTTTTCTGTGAAATGAAAACTCCTTTAAAAAATTTAAACAAAGAGTGAAAAAAATAGTAAATCTAAGTAGCACTATGAAGTGAACTGCATCAACAATGGGGATGTATTATTCAAATATCCCTTCAAAAAAGAACTTGCCATTCAACTTCAGGGAGTGCAGTTAGCCTACAAATTTCAGCTATGCTGTCTTTAGGATCTGCCTCAGCATTTACACTGAAACCTTGTTATTTCCAGGCTACCCCTAGACAATGACTGAGAATGAGGGCTTGGCCATTTCTGTATACTCCTAATCTCAGTTTTCTTCACTGAACACTTAATTGGACTCAAGGTACAACAGACAAGATGGACATAAGAAGTAGATGGATGGATGGCAAACAACTTGGAGTTGGAAGCAAAAATTATTTTTGAAAACTAATCATGAATATGGTTTATATATAAGAACCTAAGAAAATATTGAGAATTACAAGCCCCAAGTACAATAGTTGGAAGGCTGGAGGAGTTGAATTTAAATCAGGAAAAAGGGCTGAACATAAAGGAACAATTAGCCTACTGAGTCTTCTCCACAAAACCTTCCAGCCATGTATTCAATTCTTTCCTACAAATGGAGGATGCATATCTGGATAAACTGACACATAGAGAAACTAAAATCTGACTCACCACATAGATTGGTGAGCAAAGGAGTAGCACTAATATATAATCCATTTACACAAACTATAATGACTGATATTCAAATAAAAAATAATAAATTTTATAGTATAATTTTGCTAATAAGAAGAATGAAATTCGTTTTCAAAGAATTTATGGGTTGAATTCTGTTCTCTAAAAATTTTTATGTTGAAGTCCTAAACATCAGAATGTGGGCTCATTTGATGATCATGTCTTCACAGAAGTAATCAAGCTAAAATAAGTTCACTGGGATGGGCCCTATTCAGTATAATTGATGTCATTATAAAATGAAAAAAAATGGAGACAGATATGCACACAAGGTAAATGCCATCATTTACCTTGATCATTACTATGATCATCAGTCAGAGATTGGGACAATGTGTCAACAAGTGGAGGGACTCTGAAGACCACTACTAAATCACTCAGAAGACAGACTGAAAACAGATTCTTCCCTATCCCTCAGAAAGAAACACATGAGAAAGCCTTGACTTGAACTACTACCCTTCAGATCTGTGAGACAACAAAACTGTTGTTTAAATCCATCAGATTGTCATAATTATTATGGTGCCCTAGCAAACTAAAATAGGGAATAAATAATATTTCACTTAATTAAAATTCAAAGTTAGTATTACTTATCATCGAAAAATTCCAAATGCTCATCTGTTAATGATGGGATGTGATGAGATATTTGTATTTCATCTTTGAAAATGTCTTTTCACTATGATAGGTATTGACAAATATTGATAGAAATCAATGAGCATATGATTTTAATTGAGATTATTCAAGGCTTAAAGGAAATACCAAATTCTCTTACATTTTTCTATTGATATTTCCCTCAGTATATGATTATTTTGCAGATTAATCACTTCCAATTGCAGGTTGGGTGAAAGGTCTTCAATTGAATAAATATATTTTGAAATATGAAATTTTCCTTTGCATTTCTACTGAGGTCTGGAAAAAAAAGCTGCTAGAACTGTGGTTTGAGCTCAGAAAATACATCTGCTGCAAACTGGAGTGGGAGGGGTGGTGGTGCTCTCACTTTATACCTTACCTTTGAGAGTACAGCAAGTATATAGAGCAGTTTAATATTACTGGTGGTTTGAACAATATTAGTTTTCATCTAAATGTCAACATAGTATATATTTCGCATATCAGCACTTTTTTGCCTTGCAAATTTAGGTTAAATGCATTTAAAGAACATTATCAAGAATGTGAGCTTCCCAGGTGGTGCTTGTAAAAATCATACCTGCCAATACAGGAAACATAAGACATATGGGTTCTATGCCTGTGTCAGGAAGAACCCCTGGAGCAGGGCATGGCAACCAATTCCAGTAATTTTGCCTGGAGCATTCCATGGAAAAAGGAGCCTGGGGGGTTAAAGTCTATATAGTCATAAAGAATCAGACAGGAATGAAGTGACTCAGCACACACTCATCTCACATCTTTAGCAAAAGCTAATTTCCAGAGCTACTCAATGTTAATAGCAGTTGAGAATAATTTTCTTTTATAAAAATGTCAATGTCAGCCATGAGCCTAGAGAGGTGCAATTAAATTATAGCACCTACTCCTTTAAAGACCTATAACTAAGTTGAAATATTTAACTTTTATTTCTGATAAAAATGCATGCAAGTAATGTTGGTTAAGCTCATAAGACCAAATAAAGATCAGTATGGAATACTGGTTTAACCATATATGAGATTCAAAACAGAAGATATTAAGAAGAGCTGGCAAGAATACACAAAACTGTACAAAAAAGATTGTCATGACCCAGGTAATTATGATGGTGTGATCACTCACCTAGAGCCAGACATCCTGGAATGTGAAGTCAAGTGGGCCTTAGGAAGCATCACTATGGACAAAGCTAGTGCAGGTGATGGTATTCCAGTTGAGTTATTTTAAATCCTAAAAGATGATGCTGCAAAAGTGCTACACTAAATATGCCAGCACATTTGGAAAACACAGCAGTGGCCACAGGACTGAAAAAGGTCAGTTTTCATTCCAATCCTAAAGAAAGGCAATGCCAAAGAATGCTCAAACTACAACACAATTGCACTCATCTCACACGCTAGCAAAGTAATTCTCAAAATTCTCCAAGGCAGGCTTCAGCAATATGTGAACCATGAACTTCCAGATGTTCAAGATGGATTTAGAAAAGGCAGAGGAACCACAGATCAAATTGCCAACATCTGCTGGATCATCGAAAAAGCAAGAGAGTTCCAGAAAAACATCTATTTCTGCTTTATTGACTATGCCAAAACCTTTGACTGCATGGATCACAATAAACTTTGGAAAATTCTGAAAGAGATCGGAATACCAGAATACCTGACCTGCCTCTTGAGAAATCTGTATGCAGGTCAGGAAGCAACAGTTAGCACTAGACATGGAACAAAGATTGGTTCCAAACTGGCTCTATATTGTCACCCTGCTTATTTAACTTTTATGCAGAGTACATCATGAGAAATGCTGGGCTGGATGAAGCACAAGCTGGAATCAAGATTCCTGGGAAAAATATCAATAACCTCAGATATTCACATGACACCACTCTTATGGCAGAAAGCAAAGAACTAAAGAGCCTCTTGATGAAAGTGAAAGAGGAGAGTGAAAACTTTGGCTTAAAGCTCAACATTCAGAAAGCTAAGATCAAGGCATCTGGCCCCATCACTTCATGGCAAATAGATGGGGAAACAGTGGCAGACTTTATTTTGGGGGGCTTCCAAATCACTGCAGATGGTGATTGCAGCCATGAAATTAAAAGACACTTACTCCTTGAAAGGGAAGTTATGACTAACCTAGACAGCATATTCAAAACCAGAGACATCAGTTTTCCAAAAAAGGTCTGTCTAGTCAAGGCTATGGTTTTTCCAGTAGTCGTGTATGGATGTGAGAGTTGGACTGTAAAGAAAGCTGAATGATGAAGAATTGATGCTTTTGAATTGTGGTATTGGAGAAGATTCTTGAGAGTCCCTTGGACTGCAATGAGATCCAACCAGTCCATCCTAAAGGAAATCAGTCCTGAATATTCATTGGAAGGACTGATGCTGAAGCTGAAACTCCAATACTTTGGCCACCTGATGCAAACAGCTGACTCATTTGAAAAGACCTGGATGCTGGGAAAGATTGAAGGCAGGATGATAAGGGGATGACTAAAGATGAGATGGTTGGATGGCATCACTGACTCAATGGAGATGAGTTTGAGTAATCTCTGGGGGTTGGTGATGGACAGGGAGGCCTGCCGTGCTCTGGTCCATGGGGTCGCGAAAAGTCGGTCATGACTGAGTGACTGAGCTGAACTGGACTGAACTGAGATTCAAATAATTATTGCAAGTTTACCTGCTACTAAAATAAATAAATAAATAAAAACATAATGATAAGCATTAAGTTCTTACAAGCTTTTAATATTTGTCCAATCACACCTTTTTCTCTTCCACATATATTTATATGCCCTTTATTTGTAATACATCTTAGTGAAATCCATTTCTGGTTGAACTAAATTTATGTTTTTATCAATTCTTGGCTGTGGCTATACCACACAAGCTATTCATAGAAGTTAATTCTTCAGTCACTTCAAGCTCAGCTTTGGCTTCTCAAATAAACAAACAACTAAATAGTATTGGTAATATCTGTCAATTCACCAAGAGCCAAAGAAAAATAGGAAATCTTGTTTTTTAATTTATTATTGATATTTCTCCTGATGTCCTAGACTTGTAAATCCATTGGTACAACTGAAGGTTAACAGTCTTAAGTTTATTTTCTCTGAATACATTTCTTCAGCCTCTGTAGTCAAACATGATTTAATTAAGTCACCATAGGTAAATAGCTTTCCCTTCTTGGCTAACAAATGAATAACCTGGAAACTTACTTTTGTTGTAGCCTCATTTTGACCTATGTGTGTGTGTATGTGTGTGTATATGTGTAAAAATTCCATGGTGATAAAATATTCTACTTTAATATTTCTATTTTTACAACTAATTTTTGCAAGTTGGTGAATCTTTATATATATATTGTATTATTTTAGTCCAACCAGAGTATAGATGCATAACTAAAATGTCTTGCCATATAATCATGTAAGAAAATTATCTAAACCCCTTAAAAGCATGGCATTTGGATTGTACATTTCCTTTTTGTTTTTATGCAATAGATATTGACTAATAACAAACACAAAGAAAATACACTGTATTATCATATTACGCATGACAGTTTAAATTGTGTCAACTTACAACTACATCGCTGTAATTTGTAGTAAGCCCAATATCAGTATAAACCAACGAGAGGTTAAATACAATCTCAGTCACAACTATTCAACTAGTACAACTGATTGTATAGAATAAAAGTAACCAGAGACAATACACAAATAAATTGGCTGGATTACAATAAATGCTTATTTATAGACAATGAAGTTTGCACTTTATATATAATTTTCATGTGCCAAAAGTAGCCTTTTAAAAAATCATTAGAAGATGTAAAAACCATTCTTAACTAATGGTCAGTACAAAAATACATGGTGAACAGACCTTGCTGATCTCTGATCTCTACAATGTAAAGTTAAATTCTTAGTCCCTTTCTGACACTCAGCAGAACAGCTGTTCTTGTAAATTGTATGTGGAACTTTAAAATATTTCTCTTTGGGACCACTCTTTTTCTATGTGTCTCAGCAGTGTGAGGGCTGCCCAACAGTCAAATATCTAAGCGCCCTCTTAGCATTCTTCGCATAAGGCAGACACATAAACTCAGAGCTTCCATTTACCATTTTATGAATTGGTAACCAAAAAAAATTTGTTTTATCATGAAATAAACAATAATCAGGAAACAAATATTCTAAGGAAAATATAGGCAAGAAAACCTCCTAGAAAGTAAAGTATTGTGGGAAAGAGGTCAAGGAGAGAATCATTTCAGGAGATCCAATATTCAACCAACAAAAGTTGGACAAAGGAAGAGAAGCTGGAGTGAAGAAATGCACCACAGAAATAATAGATACAATTCATAAGAACCAAATTTCATAGGTGTCCATTCCAAGAAGGACCATGCTACTTTTAATATGATAATGAGAAATATCAAATCTATATTAAAATGTATATAATCAAATATATACAGGAAATCTAAAGCTTGCAATGAGGAAACTGGGACAAAAACAAAATGAGAAGAATACAAAGAAAAAAAAAACAATATATTTGCTTGCAAATAACTGATTTAAAAGGCATAAATCTTTGCCAAAACAATATGAAATAAAACAATGGGTAAATATTTCACATTTTTGAGGAAAAATTATTTCCAACCAGGTAATCTGTAATTAAGGAACTTTACAATTTACATGTACAGATGTGAGAGCTGGAATGAAAGAAGGCTGAGAGTCAAAGAATTGATGCTTTCAAATTGTGGTGCTAGAGAAGATTCTTGGTAGTCCCTTGGACAGCAAGGAGATTAAACTAGTCAATACTAATGGAAATCAACTCTGAATATTCATTGGAAGGACTGATGCTGAAGCTTCAATACTTTGGCCACCTGATGCTAAGAACTGACTCATTGGAAAAGACCCTGATGCTGGGAAGATTGAGGACAGGAGGAGAAGGAAGTGACAGATAATGAGATGTTTGGGTGCCATCATCGACTCAACAGACACGAGTTTGAGAAAACTGGGGGAGATAGTGAAGGATAGGGAAGCATGGCATGCTGCAGTCCATGCAGTCACAAAGAGCCAGACACAGCTTATGACTGAACAACAACAATTTGCAAGATACTGTCTGTGTTTCCTTTGAAAGGAAGCCATGGGATGCTCAAAATGAATAAACAAACCAACAAAATTAAAGGTGAGATATGAGATCCAGTTAATGAAGAATTTAACACAGAACAAAGAAAATGGTAGAGGAAATATCTAAGTTATCTTCTATTGAATAGATATAGTAAAAAAAAAGAAGAAAAAAAGTTCTGAATGGAAGAAAAAAATCAGGATCCTTGACAGATATCTCCAGCAAGAGTATACTGAAATTAATAATTTATACATTTTACTGTATTGAAATAAGCTTACAGGTGAATAATTTTTAGGATTATCTATATAAGAAGAATTAAATACTAAAGAACATCAATAAACAACCATGTATTAATGCTAACAGTTGGGGGTGATGGCAAACACAATGGAAAAGTAACTATAGCATTGTATGGTACTGATAGCAGTGCTTATGTAGTCATCAAGTATAGATACCAAATTATGATATATTTTTTACTGAGAGCATTGGAGGGGAGAGAAAATAGACTGGAGCAGGGAGGGACTGTAACAGAGACTGATTACATTTTACCATAGGTGAAAATCACTAAATATTGTGCAAAGCTGGAAAAAATGAATTAAAGAATCAACAGAATACATGTATCATATAGAATTATGTAAGTAAACTTAAAATGTATATTGAAAGATTTTAAAGTAGTTGCCTATGGAGAGTAAAGGACCAGACTGGAGACTTTCAAAACTATATGCTAGATTGATTTTCATCTCCTTGAAATGCTTTAATTCAGGATTCATATCATCCAGACCTAGAGGCTCCGACTGATTTCCAGGGAGCTTGCCCTGAATTTAGCCTTCTTTTCTCAGGTTTCACTACTGGTTATTTTAATATAGATGGTCCTTACATCACAATAGGGAAAAAAATGGTATAGTGCATTCCAAAATTCATGTATTTCTAAAATATATGCTTATCCTTAAAATTTCTCAATGATACAACAGATATAACATTTTAGGAAGTAATTTGTCATCAACTATAAGGTATATTTTTCTTTCCACACAGATATCATAAGGTTAAATCAAATAAAATATTCTATATACATATATGACAAAATGTCATATTACAGATCACTCAGATATTGAACTGACTGTAACTGTTACTACTTGAAAGAAGGTGTAACTATTCCATTAGTAGTTATCTATTGTTACATAATGAATTACTCCAAAATGTAGTTGAGTAAAAAAAAAAAAAAAAATGGCTTAATGAAACTGAGCCATGCCGAATGGGGCCACCCAAGACGGACTGGTCATGGTAGAGAATTCTGACAAAATATGGTCCACTGGAGAAGGGAATGGCAAACAACTTCAGTATTCTTGCCTTGAGTACCCCATAAAGAGTATGAAAAGGCAAAAAGATAGGACACTGAAAGATGAACTCCCCAGGTCAGTAGGTGCCCAATATGCTACTGGAGATCAGTGGAGAAATAACTCCAGAAAGAATGAAGGGATGGAGCCAAAGCAAAAATAACTCAGTTGGTAATGGAAGCAAGGTCCAATGCTGTAAAGAGCAATATTGCATAGGAACCTGGAATGTTAGGTCCATGAATCAAGGCAAATTGGAAGTGATCAAACAGGAGATGACAAGTGTGAACATCAACATTTTGGGAATCAGTGAACTAAGATGGACAGGAATGGGTGAATTTAACTCAGATGACCATTATATCTACTACTGCAGGCAGGAATCCCTTAGAAGAAATGGAGTAGCCATCATGTTCAAAAAATGAGTCCAAAATGCAGTACTTGGATGCTATCTCAAAAACAACAGAATGATCTCTGTTCATTTCCAAGGCAAACCATTCAATATTACGGTAATCCAAGTCTATGCCCCAACCAGTAATGCTGAAGAAGCTGAAGTTGAATGGTTCTATGAAGACCTACAAGACCTTCTAGAATAAACACCCCCAAAAGATGTCCTTTTCATTATACGGAACTGGAATGCAAAAGTAGGAAGTCAAGAAACACCTGGAGTAATAGGCAAATTTGGCCTTGGAGTAAAGATGAAGCAGGGCAAAGGCTAACAGAGTTCTGCAAAGAGAATGCATGGATCATAGCCACACCCTCTTCCAATAACACAAGAGAAGACTCTACACATGGAAATCACCAGATGGTCAACACCAAAACATATTGATTATATTCTTGCATATAAAGATGGAGAAGCTCTATACAGTCAGCAAAAACAAGACTGGGAGCTGACTGTGGCCTTATTGCCAAATTCAGACTTAAATTGAAGAAAGTGGGGAAAACCACTAAACCATTCAGGTATGACCTAAATCAACTCCCTAACCATTATATCGGAGAAGGCAATGGCAACCCACTCAAGTACTCTTGCCTGGAAAATCCCATGGATGGAGGAGCCTGGTAGGCTGCAGTCCATGGGGTCACAAAGAGTTGGACACAACTGAACGACTTCACTTTCACCTTTCACTTTGATGCATTGGAGAAGGAAATGGCAACCCACTCCAGTGTTCTTGCCTGGAGAATCCCAGGGACGGGGAAGCCTGGTGGGCTGCCATCTATGGGGTCGCACAGAGTCGGACACGACTGAAGCCACTTAGCAGCAGCAGCAGCAGCAGCAATTATACAGTGTAAGTGAGAGATAGATTTAAGGGTAGATAGATTTAAGAAATAGATCTGATAAGACAGAGTGCCTGATGAACTATGGACGGAGGTTCATGACATAGTACAGGAGACAAGGAGCAAGACCATCCTCAAGAAAAAGAAATGCAAAAAAGCAAAATGGCTGTCTGAGGAGGCTTTACAAATAGCTGTGAAAAGAAGAGAAGCCAAAAGCAAAGGAGAAATGGAAAGATATACCCATTTGAATGCAGAGTTCCAAAGAACACCAAGGAGAGAAAAGAAAGCCTTCCTCAGGGATCAGTGCAAAGAAATAGATGAAAATAAGAGAATGGGAAAGACTAGAGATCTCTTCAAGAAAATTAGAGATACCAAGAGAACATTTCATGCAAAGATGGGCTCAATAAAGGACAGAAATAGTATGGACCTAACAGAAGCAGAAGATATTAAGAAGAGGTGGCAAGAATACACAGAACTGTACAAAAAAAGATCATCACAACCCTGGTAATCACAAAGGTGTGATCACTCACCTAGAGCCAGATATCCTGGAATGTGAAGTCAAGTGGGCCTTAGGAAGCATCACTACGAACAAAGCTAGTGGAGGTGATGGAATTCAGTTGAGCTATTTCAAATCCTAAAAGATGATGCTGCAAAAGTGCTGCACTAAATATGCCAGCATATTTGGAAAACACAGCAGTGGCCACAGGACTGGGAAAGGTCAGTTTTCATTACAACCCCTAAGAAAGGCAATGCCAAAGAATGCTCAAACTACCACACAATTGCACTCATCTCCCACGCTAGAAAAGTGATGCTCACAATTCTCCAACCCAGGCTTCTGCAATATGTGAACCGTGAACTTCCAGATGTTCAAGTTGGTTTTAGAAAAGGCAGAGGAACCAGAGATCAAATTGCCAACATCTGCTGGATCATGGAAAAAGCAAGAGAGTTCCAGAAAAACATCTATTTCTGCTTTATTGACTATGCCATAGCCTTTGACTATGTGGATCACCATAAACTGTGGTAAATTCTGAAAGAGATAGGAATACCAGACTACCTGACCTGTCTCTTGAGAAACCTGTATGTAGATCAGGAAGCAACAGTTAGAACTGGACATGGAACAACAAACTGGTTCCAAATAGGAAAAGGAGTACGTCAAGGCTGTATATTGTCACCCTGCTTATTTAAGTTATATGCAGAGTACATCATGAGAAATGCTGGGTGGATGAAGCACAAGCTGGAATCAAGATTGCTGGGAGAAATATCAATAACCTCAGATATGCAGATGACACCACCCTTATCGCAGAAAGTGAAGAACTAAAGAGCCTCTTGATGAAAGTGAAAGAGGAGAGTGACAAAGTTGACTTGAAGCTCAACATTCAGAAAATTAAGATCATGGCATCCTGTCCCATCACTTCATGCCAAGTAGATGGGGAAACGGTGGCTGACTTTATGTTTTGGGGATCCAAAATCACTGAAGATGGTGATTGCAGCCATGAAATAAAAGGACGCTTACTCCTTGGAAAAAAAGTTATGACCAACCTAGCCAGCATATTAAAAAGCAGAGACATTACTTTGCCAACAAAGGTCTGTCTAGTCAAGGTTATGGTTTTTCCAGTGGTCATGTATGCATATGAGTGTTGGCCTATAAAGAAAGCTGAGCACCGAAGAATTGATGCTTTTGAACTTTGGTGTTGGAGAAGACTCTTTATAGAGTCCCTTGGATTGCAAGGAGTTCGAGCCCGTCCATCTTAAAGGAAATCCATCCTGAATATTCACTGGAAGGACTTTTGTTGAAGCTGAAACTCCAATACTTTGGCCATCTGATGCAGAGAGCTGAGTCATTTGAAAAGACCCTGATGCTGGGCAAGATTTAAGGCAGGAGAGAAGGGGATGACAGACGATGAGATGGATGGATGGCATCACCAACTCAATGGACATCAGTTTAAGTAAACTCTGGGAGTTGATGGATAGGGAGGCCTGGCATGCTGCAGTCCATGGGGTCGCAAAGAGTTGCACATGACTGAGAGACTGAACTGAACTGAATTGAAAACAAGAATACTTGTTATCTCACAGTCTCTGTGCTTCAGAAATCAAGATATGATCGGCAGGCTTGTTGGAAGAATTTATTTCTTCATGAGACTTTGGCCAGGGATAAATCTCAGTCCTTTGCCATGTGAACTCCTACAAAGAGTATCTCTCAACATGACATCGTGTTTCCTCAGAGATTCAGCAAAAGAGAGATCCACCAAGCACGCTGTCACAGTTTTTTATTTTGCTTTGGTCACCTAATTGTGGAAATGATCTCCCCTCATTTTGTTATTTTTTGTTAGGACCAAGTCACTGAGTTGTGCTCATATTTCAAAAAATGGGCAGAGTCATGAAAGGCCATCCTTGAAAGCTGCCTATTATTCTACTAATTCAACAAGGCACCATAACCAGCAACTTATCCCGAGCTCATTTTAGAACTCAGTCCAGTGGATAGATACTGTGATTACAGGCTTTGAGACTTTGAGCAGAGAACTCAATTATGTTCTGACCAGAATTCTCACCTATAGAAATTTTTAGATGAACAAAGAGCATTGTTTAAGCCATTAAATCTGTGATAATTTGTAACATGGCAACAAAAATTAATACACACCCCTTTTATGATAATATGTGTATTCTAACTGGCAACTAATTTCAATATATTTCCACTAATTCTTTTTGTAGCTTCTCTAATAACTCTCAATAACATCAGTTTAAGGAATTTTTCACGACCTTCCTAAAATATTATCTACTTCAATACATCATCAGTTTATCTTATTTTTCAATTACTTTTTCCACTATAGCAAAAAATAAGTTATATATTTTAATGTTCTCTGCAAATAAAACTTTGAAACATATGTTGGCTATAGTCATTAGGATATTATTTAATAAATTGTTTGTCCAGTACAGTAATGGTTAGTTTATTTTGTAACTCTTATAAAAATGTATATCTATAAATTGTTAATAAGTAGAGGATGGAGCAGGAATCTGACATAATGAGTTAGAGTTGACTACAGTGTTTCAAAATTAAAACCAGAATGACAACTTTCTGCTCTAATCTTTGTCAGATATTAACTAAATAACTGGATTGATTTTAATGTATACCTGTGATTTTTTACTAATAATACAAAAATATTTTGCTATAATTACTCTTTGTTTTGACATAAATCCCTAGCATATTGTGATGTTTTAACAATGAAGCATACTTTTATTTAAAGGGACTGCATTGAAACAGAAAGTAAAAGTGTTAGCATTTTGTTCCGTCTTAATTTTAAATGTAAATACATGAAATGAGTCGCCAGTCCAGGTTCCATGCACAATACTGGATGCTTGGGGCTGGTGCACTGGGACGACCCAGAGGGATGGTATGGGGAGGGAGGAGGGAGGAGGGTTCAGGATGGGGAACACATGTATACTTGTGGTGGATTCATTTCAATATTTGGCAAAACTAATACAATATTTTAAAGTGTTTTTTTTTAAATTTTATTTTATTTTTAAACTTTACATAATTGTATTAGTTTTGCCAAATATCAAAATGAATCCGCCACAGGTATACATGTGTTCCCCATCCTGAACCCCCCTCCCTCCTCCCTCCCCATACCATCCTTCTGGGTCGTCCCAGTGCACTAGCCCCAAGCATCCAGTATGGTGCATCGAACCTGGACTGGCATCTCGTTTCATACATGATATTTTACATGTTTCAATGCCATTCTCCCAAATCTTCCCACCCTCTCCCTCTCCCATAGAGTCCATAAGACTGATCTATATATCAGTGTCTCTTTTGCTGTCTCGTACACAGGGTTATTGTTACCATCTTTCTAAAGTCCATATATATGCATTATTATTTAAAAATAAAATAATTACGAAAAAAATAAATGTAAATACAAATCTATGTAAGCCATATCTAAATGTATTTCAAGGAGGAATATTTAAATTTTTAACGCATCAGTGCTATACAGATATCTTTAGAACTGTGGGTCTTTCACACTAGCTAGGATCAATGTTACTTGAAATGACTGTAAAATGTACAGACATACAGTGACACTTATTCTCAAAAACATTGTCACTGTGTTAGGTTGTCCTCTAAGTTAAAAAATGATAGCCATGTGGCCTGGATGGTCAGCCATTTAAAGGTGGGCAAGATGAAAAAAGAAAACAAAACATGATAATACATGTGACTGGGCTGAACTGGGCTCCCAGGTGGCACTAGTGGTAAATAACCTGCCTCCCAGTGCAGGAGACATAAGAGATGTGAGTTCCATCCCTGGGTTGGGAAGATTTCCTGGAAGAGAGCATAGTAACCCACTCTAATATTCTCGCCTGGAGAATATCATGGACAGAGGAGGCCTGGCGGGCTATGGTCCATAGGTGTGCAGAGTCGGACATGAAGAACCAACCAATTTAGCACGCACACACGCAATGCATGTGACTAGAACAAAAACACTAAATGACTATTTAGTTCTTAGAAAGTTCTTTGGAAATTGGATATACACATTGGGAAATAAACCAAATTTTCTTTGTATGCTCTACTGATTTCAAAGGGAAAATTCTCTTTTGAAAAATTTAATATCACCACATTGCCAAAGGAAGCAAAGTCAATTAAGTTTACAAAGTAAACTCTATATATAAACTTAGCTGTTTTAGCAGACCTATAAAAAGAAGCAGACAGAAAATATTAAAGCCTGAGGTTAAAGAAAAAAATGACTTTTCTTTTCTATCTCTATACCTTTAAAGAACTCTTTTTTTTTTTCCCTCCACCTAGATATTAAAGACTTTATGTTGTCTTCAATATCCAGGGGCCATATTGATCCACCCAATTAATGAACCACATCCAGGACAGGGAAGTGCAAATGGGGCTACCATTTTGTTAAGTTTACATTAATTCCCTATTATCTAAGATAACACAATTGATTTTCCATGGGGCAACATGGATGGATTAAAAGAAGATATAATAGTTATCACCACCCATACATTTATAATGCCACATTTTCTGCAATTTCTCCTTGAACACTGCACTGCATTTGCTTTAATATTTGGCATGGGGCCATTTTAGAGATTTACATTTTGCCATTTTTACCATAATGACTATTTAGCTGCAACTCAGGAAACCAATGTGTGAGCTTTGCCAGCTCCTTAGACTATTTCAATTATCCACTTAGGAATGAAGAAAATAAAGACAGGTTTTGAACAGCCTCATTGGTCTCAGTGAGAGTGAGATCAGGGTCAAATGTTAATTTATCACTTGGTCTTTCATAAGCCCACACTCAGAAGACTTAATATGGTAGTTCAAGACTTGATTACCTAAGGGAGTTCCTCTGAGTCTTTCTGGAAAATAAAGTATTTTAAAAGCAAATTATTATTTACAATAAGCATACAAACAAAATGTGGCACATTTATATCCCCTCCTTGGTCCTTTGAGTAAATTCCTAATATTAATGTCTCAATAATGGGACCAAGTCCAGTAGAACTGGAATTCCAGTAAAACTATTCAAAACCCTAAAGTATGATGCCATCAAGTGGTTGCATTCAGTATGTCAGCAAACCTGAAAGACCTAGCAGTTGGCCACAGGACTAGAAAAGGCCAATCTTTATCCTAATTCCTAGGAAAGGTACTAAAGAATGTGCTAACCATCAGACAATTGTACTCATCTCCCATGCTAGTAAGGTAATGCTTAAAATCTTGCTTGCTAGATGCAGCATTATGTGAACCAAGAGTTTCCAGATGCCCAAGCTGGGTTTAGAAAAAGGAAGAGGAACCAGGGAACAAATTGCAACATTTTCTGGATCATAGAGAAAGCTAGGGAATTCCAGAAAAGCATCTAACTCTGTTTCATCTACTATGCTAAAGCCTTTGACTGTGTGGATAACAAAGTGGAAAGCTCTTAAAGAGATGGGAATACTAGACCACCTTACCTGTCTCCTGACTCCTGACTCCTGTATGCGGGTCAAAAAAGCAACAGTTAGAACTCTGTATGGAACAACTGATTGGTTCAAGATTGAGAAAGGAGTGACAGGGCTGTCTGCTGTCATGGTTTTTGTTTAACCTATATGTTGAGCACATCATGAATGGATGTGTGAGTTGAACTATAAAGAAAGCTGAGCACTGAAAAATTGATGCTTTTGAACTGTGGTGTTGGAGAAGACTTTTGAGAGTTCCTTGGACTGCAAGGAGATCCAACTAGTCAATTATCTAAAGGAAATCAGTCCTGAATATTCATTGGAAGGACTGATGCTAAAGCTGAAGCTTCAATACTTTGGCCACCCGATGCAAAGAGCTGACTCATTGGAAAAGACCCTGATGCTGGGAAAGATTGAAGGCAGGAGAAGGGGACAACAGAGGATGAGATGGTTGGATGGCATCACCGATTCAATGGACATGCGTTTGACCAAGCTCCAGGAGTTGGTGATGGACAGGGAGGCCTGGCCTGCTGCAGTTCTTGGGGTTACAAAGAGTCAGACATGACTGAGAAACAGAACTGAACTAAACTGAGCACATCATGAAAAATGCCAGGCTGGATGAGTTACAAGCTGGAATCTAGATAGGCAGGAGAAACATCAACAACCTCAGATATACAGATGATACCACTCTAATGGCAGAAAACAAAGAGGAACTAAAGAGCCTCTTCATAAGGGTGAAAGAAGAGAGTGAAAGAGCTGGCTTAGGACTAAATACTAACAAAAAATAAATAAATAAAGATCCTGGCATCTAGCTCTATTCAGTCAGTTCACTCAGTCATTTCCGACTCTTTGTGACCCCATGAATCGCAGCACACCAGGCCTCCCTGTCCATCACCAACTCCTGGAGCTTGGTCAAACTCATGTCCATTGAGTCAGTGATGCCATCCAGCCATCTCATCCTCTGTCGTCCCCTTTTTCTCCTGCCCCCAATCCCTCCCAGCATCAGGGTCTTTTCCAATGAGTAAACTCTTCACGTGAGGTGGCCAAAGTATTGGAGTTTCAGCTTTAGCATTAGTCTTTCCAATGAACACCAAGGACTGATCTCCAGCTCTATTACTTCATGGCAAATAGAAGGGGACAATGTGAATGTAGTGATGGATTTCCTCTTCTTGGGCCCTAAAATCACTGCTGCTGATGAATGCAGCCATGAAATCAGAAGGTGACTGCTTCTTGGCAGAAAAGCTATGACAAACATTGACAGTATGTTGAAAAGCAGTGCCATTACTCTGCTGACAAAGATCTGTATAGTCAAGGCTATGGT
The DNA here is from genome assembly GCF_002263795.3 of Bos taurus. Lineage (NCBI taxonomy): Eukaryota > Metazoa > Chordata > Mammalia > Artiodactyla > Bovidae > Bos > Bos taurus. The sequence continues at coordinate 9,539,305 of NC_037333.1, forward strand.
CTTCCCAGTGGTCACTCATAGCTGTGAGAACTGGACTGTAAAGAAGGCAGAGCACCAAAGAATCGATGCCTTCAAACTGTGGTGCTGGAGAAGACTCCTGAAAAGTCCCGTGGACAGCAAAGAGATTAAACCAGTCAATTTTAAGGGAAATCCACCCTGAAAACTTATTGGAAAGACAGATGCTGAAGCTGAAGCTCCAGTATTTTGGTCACCTAATGTGAACAGCAAACTCATTGGCAAAGTCCCTGATGCTGGGGAAGACTGAGGGCATAAGGAAAAGAGGGCATTAGAAGATGAGATGGCTGGATGGCATCACTGATGCAATGGACATGAACTTGGGGAAACTTCAGGAGATGGTGAGGGATAGGGAGGCTTGGCATGCTGCAGTTCATGAGGTTGCAAAGAGGCAGACACAACTGGACAACTGAACAACAAAAACAACAAATGGGACCAAATGTCTAAAGATTACTGAGAACAAGCCTTTATCAAGGAAGTGTGTATTACATTCACTTAATCTTTCAATTATTTGATTTGGGTATTTGCCATGAGAAGTTCTACATCAAGAAATGCATGCTATTATTGTTTTGTTGTTAGTCTGGTCAGACTCTTGCAACCCCATGGACTGTAGGCCACCAGGATCCTCTGTCCATGGGATTTCCCAGACAAGAATACTGGAGTGGGTTGCCATTTACTTGTCCAGGGAATCTTCCCAATCCCGAGACTCAACCTGTGTCTCCTGGATTGGCAGGTAGATTCTTTACCATTGAGCCACCAGGAAAACCCTAAGAAATATAAGCTACTCCTGGATAGAAGAAGCCCACATATAAGACACACTTATGATGAGACTTGCTTTTGAAAAAAGCTAGAAGTCATCCTTCAAAAAAACTTTTTTTTTTCCCATTAGAAAGAAATATTTCACACTCTTTTAAGCCTTGGTAAAGTCAGTCTATATATTAAACAATCCAAAGTTATTTTTTCTGCAGATCATGTAAAATATCACACTTTTCAATTGAGTTGAAAGTTGACTTAAAGATCTACTGCAGTGTACTAGACACGGACATTTCAGTAACACAACATCTCTCTAATAAACAAAACCCAACAATTCTTGATCATGTCAAACTGGCTGGTTTTAATAAGTATGTTTTTACTCACTTTTGTTTAATATTTCAGTCATTATTTTTTGCCAAGTCCTGATTGATAATGATTATCTGACATTTCTACTGTATCTAATTTATGCATATCTCATTTGTTTATTTAGCAGTCTGTGTGCTTGCTTCAGTCAACTTTCATTCAATTAAATGGTTACTTCCTTGAGACTATTTCTAATGAGAAGTTTGATTGGTAAAATCACACCCTTAACTTTTTTTTTTCCTCAGCACTAATTTCCATTGTGTGAGTTTTGAGAAAACACAGAAATAATCCTTCAGACAATATGCAAGTAATTAATAAATTGGTATTGATGACCACAAGTGTGGTACTGATTCAAATTATCAAGAAAAGTTTGAGTGCCAATTTAATTTTTACATATTAAAATCTATGATTCACTAAACACTATGTATAATTAAGAGATATCTGCTTCTGTCTACCAGTTACTTTCACTTACAGAGGGAATTCTTTGCAACAAATATTAATAGAGACTTAATTTTGGAATGACAAAAATTAACTAATAGTTGTATAATATCTAAACACATTCACTTCTGGTTATACATATTGTACCATGGTGTTTGAGAACTATTAGGTATTTGATAAATCTTCATAGAATGAATAAATGCAGGAACACAATGAGGATAAATTAAAATGGATGTGATTTTTTTCCTTGTAGAAAAGCTTCAAAGCATCAAAAATGTTCTATTATTAAAGCTTCCTGCTATTTTGTTATTTTACGCCTACTGATTAAAATATAGGGATGGCAAATGTCAGTCTGTACAGCAAATTGACATTTATAAATAAAGTTTTATTGGAACACGGCCACAGTGATTACTTTCCCATATTGTCTCTGGCTGTTTTCTCATTACAATGGAAAAATTGAGATTATATGATCCATAAAGCATAAACTATTTCCTTAAGTGGACACTTGCAGAAAAGCTTGCTGACACCTAAATTAAAGGGACAAAACCTATTGTTTAGGGACCCTGTAGTCCTTAAACATTCTTATTTCATATAAGTGAAAAGTTAAAATAAATGTTATTCCATTATTGACCACTTTAGAACATGGTTAACACCAATAATAACAAAAAGACTTTTGATCTAATATCTACTAGTGTGTAGAACATTCATCTCGTGATAATTCATAATAGAATGATCATATCTATTTTAAAATCAATAGGTAGAAATGGTCATTGATTCTACATTGTGGCTTTTCATGTTTGACAGTGTTTTTCAGTGACAAACTGAGAGCAAATTTTTAGAAAGAAAAATATTTTGGTTTACGTCTTAGTCATCATTTCATCTAGGATTGTTTTCAGAACTTTTACTTCAATTTAAAATGTGTATATAGTACTTTATATTTGCCAATTTAACAATTTTTGTTAGTAAATATATCTAAAAATTAAATGTAAATTTTGATCTCTAAACTATGTTGTCATTGTTATGAGTCATATACATAAAAACAAAAACAAGTTAATTTTGTTCTCTAAGTTACCATAATTGGCTATTCCAATGATGGGCTACCCCCTGTGGCTCAAGGGTAAAGAATCTGCCTGCAATGCAGGAGACACAGAGATATGGGTTTGATCCCTGGCTCAGGAAGATCCCCTGGAGAAGGAAATGGCAACCCACTGCAATAATCTTGTCTGGATAATCCCATGGACAGAGGAGCCTGGCAGGTTAAAGTCAATGGGGTCACAAAAGAGTCAGACAAGACTAAATGACTAAACAACAACAATATTCCAAAGATAGTTCAATTTTTTCACTTGAAACTGTTGAATTATTACACAATTATTATAATAAATTGAATCATAAAAAAGTAGTTTATGAACAAAAAGAAGAGCCAAGAGATGTACTTTACCAAAAATATAGAATTACTTCTAGAAAAACTGACAAACCATTTGGTTCCAGATTGTACTTAATTATTCATTTTTATTTTCATCAAGAGGTATAATTTTTTCCAAGCATATTAAATATTGTCATTAAGTAAAGTTATGTTAATTTAAGTGCTAGTAGCCTTAAAATTTTAATATAACTTGAAAATGATTTTTAGTCACTAACCATGCTTTGAGTAAAAAGAGGGAGATTTATACCTTATCTTTTATATATGAAGTACAAATCTAGATAAATTAAATTACTAGACATTATATATATATATATATATATATATATATATAAAACTTTTTCAAAGACTTTTGAGCAGAGGGATGAAAATATTGAGAAATATTGAATCAGGCAGAAACTCTTATGCTCCCATGGAAATGGAAAATGAGATATTGGAATCACAAGATATCTTTTGACTTCCCAAAGTGGAAAATGCATTCTGAGGTAGTATTTCTCATGGTTTATAATGTAAGCAGTTTTTGGTCAAACTTTGAGAGTTTTTTCTTATTAAGTCAATTAACTTTTCTTATTAAGTCGATTAATTAATTAGAATTAAGCACATTCTAATTTCTGTATCTTTGCATATAATTGGATTCTGAGCTTTATTTTCAGCGACTGGACTGAAAATGATTATTCCCCTGTATACACAGGGTAAATATCTTCTTAAAAGATTCCATAACAGTGTTATGAACTTCACAGATTTTCTTGAGATTAGTCACCTTTCCTGAGCTTATAACGTTTTCCCAAGGATTCCAATGCCTTGAAATCCATCCCATTCTTCAACAACTATTATTTGTTCCCTGCTGCACAAGTGGGCTTCCTGGTGGTTCATCCGGCAAAGAATCTGCCTGCAATGCAGGAGATGTGGGTTTGATCCCAGGGTCAGGAAGACCCCTGGAGAAGGGATTGGCTACTCACTCCAGTATTCTTGCCTGGAGAATTCCATGGGCAGAGGAGACTTGTGGGCTAGAGTCCACGGGATCTCAAAGAGTTGGACACAACTGAGCATGCATGCACCACGTAGGCATCACATCCATTCTACTCCAGTGCATGCTCTAGCACCTGCATTCTTGTGATAGACTATGTTTCCAGCCATAAAGCACATCTTCGTATTTAAATGTTGTAAAAGTAAGCTTAAGCTAGAAATAAATGACAGAAAGATATCAGAAAAAAAAGTATTTTTAACATTTAGAAGTTAAACAGTATACTTGTCAAAATTAATTGTTAAAAAAGGAACTTAAGAAGAACAAAGTTGAAAAGCTCACATCATCTTTTTAAATTTTACTATAAGGGAAAATAATTTCTGTTAGGGTGAAAGGATAGATATGTAAATCAATAAATTACCATAGAGTCCATATAAAGACCCACATGAATGTAATCGATTATGTTTTGAAAAAGTATAAAGCCATTTAATAGAAAAAGGATTATTTTTTCTAAAATGGCACTAAATATTTTAATATCTAAACAAATATTATATTAACCTAAAATTATACTGGGCGGAGGAGCATGGTAGGCTGCAGTCCATGCGGTCGCTAAGAGTTGGACACGACTGAGCGACTTCATTTTCACTTTTTACTTTCACGCATTGGAGAAGGAAATGGCAACCCACTCCAGTGTTCTTGCCTGGAGAATCCCAGGGACGGGGGAGCCTGGTGGGCTGCCGTCTATGGGGTCGCACAGAGTCGGACACGACTGAAGCGACTTAGCAGCAGCAGCAGCATACCTTAATGTTATAATATACCTTAATGTTGACCCAAAATGAATCATAGACATATTTATAAAATGTAAAATATGGGGAAAAAAATGTGTGACTGTGCGTGGCTTAGAATTATTCTAAGGAAAGTACTACTGTGAGCTTCAACAGAAACAAGGCAACATAATTATCATTCCAGTGAGTTTATATATTAGAATTAACTGACACAAAATATTATGAGTGAGAAAGAGGATATCAAGGTGGCAGCATAGTAGGATTCTTATGAACTTCACAGATTTTCTTGATATTAGTCACCTTTCCTGAGCTTATAACATTTTCCCAAGGCTTCCAACGCCTTGAAATCCATCCCATTCTTCAACAACTATTATTTGTTCCCTGCTGCACAAGTGGGCTTCCTGGTGGTTCACCTGGCAAAAAATCTGCCTGCAATGCAGGAGATGTGGGTTTGATTCCAGGGTCAGGAAGATCCCATGGAGAAGGGATTGGCTTACCTCCTCTATTGAACTTACCTCCTCTATTGAGCTTACCTCTTCTATTGAACACAGAAAATTACATCTATATGTGGAGCAATTCTCAGTGAGAATAAACATGTGTAATAGAAAGACTCTTGTAAAACCAAGGCTGTAGGAACTATCTACATGGGTATCAGCTAAGAAAGGGAGAGAAGCAGTTAGATTTGGATGTGGGCCCCTGGAAAGGGACATAGTCAGAGGAAGGGATTATATAGGCTTAAGGATGCTTTCTGGAGAGTGAATGGTTCGATTCCCATGTTGGGCACCATAGGTCTTGGGGATTCCAATACCTGTAAGATGAGCTCCCTTTTGTGTCTTGAACATCACTGAGACTAACAGGAGGGCTTTAAGAAACCAAGGTCTCTCTGGTGAAGAGTTATACACAGTATAACTCTTGATTATACCCAAAACAGGCCAAAGGAAGGAAACTGAAATGGCCCAGGAATTCTGGCAGCTTTCTCCTCCTGCTCCATAATATGGCAAGGGCTACAGCAGCTAAGGTGAGGGCACAATTGTTATGTTGTATTGTGCTGTGTTAGTCACTCAGTCTCGTCCAACTCTGTAATTCCATGGACTATATTCCATGGACCAGGCTCCTCTATCCATAGGATTCTCCAGGCAAGAATACTGTAATGGGTTGCCATTTCCTTCTCTAGGGGATCTTCCTGACTAGGTAACTGAACCCGGGTCTCCTGCACTGCAGGCAGATTCTTCATTATCTGAGCCACCAGGGAAGCCCCAACAGTTGTAATGGACTTTCTTAAACCAAGGAAGACATTTGAATGGGACTAACACAACCACTGCTGATGATTGTGACGGCAGCAAATCAAGAGAGATCTGACTGGCTCTGGGACCACTGCAGCCTGTGCTCTGATCCACACTGAGCACCTGCTCCAGCCCTTTCTGCTCCAGCACTGTGTACCTCTGGGATGAGGGTTGAATATAGACAAAGTAAAATCTATAGCCTGGTGTGCTGCAGTCCATGGGGTCACAAAGAATTAGAAACAACTTAGCAACTGAACAACAATATTTATAGTAAGCATTATCAAAGAGAGAGAGAATACACCACCTCCAAAGAGATGATATTAGTTCATAGGGATGAAAAAATAATCTTTCTCTTGATTATTTATAAAGCACAAATATACATATAATACAAAATAAATATATAGATCCATGGAGGGCAATATTAGGAAATAAAATGTCTAAAAGTATTTCTTGGGGAAGGAGATTTTTTTTAAAGTTGACAAATACTGATTTAAATGTTGTACCCTTGGAGTAATATGAGGCAGATTAATGCTGTGTTGAGATATTGGCATGCTGGAAAATATGAAGTGAGTTGAGATGACAGGGTTGAAACTGACAACAACAAATAGGTAAAATAAATACTGAGAAGGACCCTGATATATTGTTGGGCAAAAAGGACAAAGATTGTTAGATTATAAGATTTCTGAGTGTGTGCATGCGTGTTTCAGCCATGTATGATTCTTTGTGACCCTATGGACTATATCCTGCCAGGCTCCTCTATCCATGGGATTCTCCAGGCAAAAATACTGGAGTGGCTTGCCATGACCTCCTCCAATGGAACTTCCTAATCTAGAGATCAAACTGCATCTCCTAAACTGCAGGAGAATTCCTAAGTACCACTAAGCTATTGGGAGGAGAAGGCAATGGCACCCCACTCCAGTACTCTTGCCTGGAAAATCCCATGGATGGAGGAGCCTACTAGGCTGCAGTCCATGGGGTTGCTAGGAGTCAGACACGACTGAGCGACTTCACTTTCACTTTTCACTTTCATGCATTGGAGAAGGAAATGGCAACCCACTCCAGTGTTCTTGCCTGGAGAATCCCAGGGATGGGGGAGCCTGGTTTGCTGCTGTCTATGGGGTCGCACAGAGTCGGACATGACTGAAGTGACTTAGCAGCAGCAGCAAGCTACTGGGAAAGCCCTTATGATTTCCAAGGTAAAGCAATTCCAAGTAATAACAAATTTTAAAATTTAGAACAAGACAAGGGTGTCCACTTTCACCACTACTATTCAACATAGTTTTGGAAGTTTTGGCCATAGCAATCAGAGCAGAAAAAGAAATAAAAGGAATCCAAATTGGAAAAGAAGAAGTAAAACTCTCACTGTTTGCAGATGACATGACCCTCTACATAGAAAACCCTAAAGACTCCACCAGAAAATTACTACAGCTAATCAATGAATACAGTAAAGTTGCAGGATATAAAATCAACACACAGAAATCCCTTACATTCCTATACACTAATAATGAGAAAACAGAAAGAGAAATTAAGGAAACAATTCCATTCACCATTGCAACGAAAAGAATAACATAGCTAGAAACAGATCTACCTAAAGAAACTAAAGACCTATATATAGAAAACTATAAAACACTGGTGAAAGAAATCAAAGAGGACACTAATAGAGAAATATACCATGCTCATGGATCAGAAGAATCACTATAGTGAAAATGAGTATACTACCCAAAGCAATCTATAGGTTCAATGCAATCCCTATCAAGCTACAAACGGTATTTTCCACAGAGCTAGAACAAATAATTTCACAATTTGTATGGAAATACAAAAAAACTCGAATAGCCAAAGCAATCTTGAGAAGGAAGAATGGAACTGGAGGAATCACCTGCCTGACTTCAGGCTCTACTACAAAGCCACAGTCATCAAGATAGTATGGTACTGGCACAAAGACAGAATATAGATCAATGGAACAAAATAGAAAGCCCAGAGATAAATCCACACACCTATGGACAACTTATCTTTGACAAAGGAGACAAGAATATACAATGGAGAAAAGACAATCTCTTTAACGAGCGATGCTGGGAAAACTGGTCAACCACTTGTAAAAGAATGACACTAGACCACTTTCTAACACCATACACAAAAATAAACTCAAAATGGGCTAAAGACCTAAATGTAAGACGAGAAACTATAAAACTCCTAGAGGAGAACATAGGCAAAACACTTTCCGACATACATCACAGCAGGATCCTCTATGACACACCTCCCAGAATATTGGAAATAAAAGCAAAAATAAACAAATGGGACATAATTAAAATTAAAAGCTTTTGCACAATGAAGGAAACTATAAGCAAGGTGAAAAGACAGCCTTCAGAATGGGAGAAAATAATAGCAAATGGAGCATTTGACAAAGAATTAACCTCAAAAATATACAAGCAGCTCATGCAGCTCTATTCCAGAAAAATAAGTGACCCAATCAAAAAATGGGCCAAAGAACTAAACAGGCATCTCTCCAAAGAAGACATACAGATAGCTAATAAACACATGAAAAGATGCTCAACATCACTCATTATCAGAGAAATGCAAATCAAAACCACTATGAGGTACCATTTCACACCAGTCAGAATGGCTGCGATCCAAAAGTCTACAAATAATAAATCCTGGAGAGGGTGTGGAGAAAAGGGAACCCTCTTACACTGTTGGTGGGAATGCAAACTAGTACAGCCACTATGGAGAACAGTGTGGAGATTCCTTAAAAAACTGTAAATAGAACTGCCTTATGATCCAGCAATCCCACTGCTGGGCATACACACTGAGGAAGCCAGAAGGGAAAGAGACACGTGTACCCCAATGTTCATCGCAGCACTGTTTATAATAGCCAGGACATGGAAGCAACCTAGATGTCCATCAGCAGATGAATGGATAAGAAAGCAGTGGTACATATACACAATGGAGTATTACTCAGCCATTAAAAAGAATACATTTGAATCAGTTCTAATGAGGTGGATGAAACTGGAGCCTATTATACAGAGTGAAGTAAGCCAGAAGGAAAAACATAAATACAGTATACTAACGCATATATATGGAATTTAGAAAGATGGTAACAATAACCCTGTGTACGAGACAGCAAAAGAGACACTGATGTATAGAATAGTCTTATGGACTCTGTGGGAGAGGGAGAGGGTGGGAAGATTTGGGAGAATGACATTGAAACATGTAAAATATCATGTAAGAAAGGAGTTGCCAGTCCAGGTTTGATACACGATACTGGATGCTTGGGGCTAGTGCACTGGGACGACCCAGAGGGATGGTATGGGGAGGGAGGAGGGAGGAGGGTTCAGGATGGGGAACACATGTATACCTGTGGCGGATTCATTTTGATATTTGGCAAAACTAATACAATTAGTAAAGTTTAAAAATAAAATAAAATTTAAAAAAAAAATAAAAATAAAAGTGTGATTTTTTTTTTTTTTTGGTACAGAGGAAAGCTCCATGTAATAGGCAGACTAAAAACTACCATTAACAATGAGTAACTTGACTTTTGCCTGTGCCTAAGATGGAATAATAGGTACTGGGTAAATCCAGTACCTATTGGGTAAATTATAAGCCAAAATTAATGATAAAATATATAAAATAGGTGAAAAAATTTGGTGACACCAAAGAATGAGCCTTGAGAGTAGTGAAACAAATGAGTCTTACAATTACTCAATTTCCTGAATTCTTTAGCACAGTGAGGACAAATTATTCTCTAAGTAAAAAGAATAAATAAAAAGAATAGTCTAGCAAAGTGAGGACAAATCCCAGTGGTTTCTGGCAACCTCCATGATATGACTAGATTGAAAGTCTAAAAAAGCTAGCATTCAAATGGCAGATTAATTCAGTGGAGAGAGCTTCAGAGACACACACCCAGAAAGAGACATACACAGGGAGAGAAAGGATGAGAGAGGTCTGTAGAGCTGCAGAGGATCCCCCTTGTCTTCACCTGAGTACTGATTAGTTCATGCATGTTCATACAACTCAAAGCTGGCAGAAGGACCATCCAAAAGAAGCAAAGTGAAAAGTTTCAGAGCTCACACAGTCCTGTGCTGTGCTTAGTTGCTTAGTTGTGTTCAACTTTGTGGCCCCAGGACTGTAGCCCACTAGACTCCTCTGTCCACGGAATTTTCCAGGCAAGAATACTGCAGCATGTTGCCACTTTCTACTTCAGAGGATCTTCCCAACTCAGGGATCAAATCCAAATCTCTGCAACTTCTGCATTGTCAGGTAGATTCTTTACCACTAGCACCACTTGGGAAGTCCTCATACAGTTGTAGGAATAGTTTATTTCCCCAACCGTATGAATGAAAAAAACTTATAATTCATGGAGGATCTAAAAATCACAGTTCATGGGGTAGAATAATCAGAAATGTATTGCCTCAGGAATGAGGAAAATGACCCTTAAAATACTGCTTTGGTTCTGCAGAACTATTTTAATTGCTCAAAAATATTTTTAGGAATATAAAAATATCCAGCATCATACAAGGTATAATTTATAATAACTGGCATCCAACACAAATTATTACAAAGAAGAAGGAAAAGGAAAAAATATCTACAGATATAAATAAACAGAATCAGAATTTACACAGATGGTATGTATAAATAGTTATTGTGCTATATAGTGTTAAAAGGTAAAGACTGAGCACATTAATTAGAGACAAGAGCTATAAAAAAGACCCTTTTTGAAATTTTAAAGATGAAAAATACAATGTATCTAATTTAAAATATTTTATATATAATTAAAAGTTGATTATGCAATATAGACAAATATTATGGAAATTGAAAGCAAAATAGCAGCTACTGGAGAGTAAACAGAGAAAAAAGGAAATGAGGTAAATGAAGATGGCAAGATATGGGATGACTCAAGCAGCCTAATTAGAGGTATCAAAGTAGAGGGAAGAGGGAGAGGAATAGATGGAAAAAATACATATATACATCAGTTCAGTTTAGTTGCTCAGTCCTGTCCAAGTCTTTGGGACCCCATGAATTGCAGCACCCCAGGCTTCCCCATTCATCAACAACTCCTGGAGCTTACTCAAACTAATATCTATTGAGTCGGTGATGCCATCCTAAAATTTCATCCTCTGTTGTCCCTTCTCCTCCCACCATCAATCTTTCCCAGCAGCATAGTCTTTTCAAATGAGTTAGTTCTTCATATCAGGTGGCCAAAGTATTGGAGTTTCAGCTTGAGCATCAGTTCTTCCAATGAATATTCAGAACTGATTTCCTTTAGGATGGACTGGTTGGATCTCCTTACAGTCCACAGGACTCTCAAAAGTCTTCAACCCCACAGTTCAAAAGCATCAATTCTTCATCGCTCAGCTTTCTTTATAGTCCAACTCTCACATCCACACATGACAACTGGAAAAACCATAGCTTTGACTAGATGGAACTTTGTTGCAAAGATATTGTCTCTGCTTTATAATATGCTGTCTAGTTTGGACATAGTTTTCTTCCAAGGAACAAGTGTGTTTTAATTTCATAGATATATCACCATCTGCAGTGATTTTGGAGCCCCCCAAAATAAAGTCTGTCACTGTTTCCATTATTTCCCAATCTATGTGCCATGAAGTGATGAGATCAGATGCCATGATCTTAGTTTTCTGAATGTTGAGTTTTAATCCAACTTTTTCACTCTCCTCTTTCACTTTCATCAAGAGGCTCTTTAGTTCTTCTTCACTTTCTGCCATAAGTATGGTGTCACTTGCATATCTGAGGTTATTGATATTTCGCCTGGCAATCTGCATTTGAGCTTGTGTTTAATCTAGCCCAGCATTTCACATGATGTACCCTGAATATAAGTTAAACAAGCAAGGTGACAATATACAGCCTTGATGTACTCCTTTTCCTATTTGGAACCAGTCTGTTTTTCCACGTCCATTTGTAACTGTAGCTTCTTGACCTGCATACAGGTTTCTCAGGAGGCAGGTCAGGTGTCTGATAGTCCCATCTCTTGAAGAATTTTCCAGAGTTTGCTGTGATCAACATAGTCAACACTTTGGTGTAGTCAATAAAGCAGAAGTAGATGTTCTTCTGAAACTTCCTTGCTTTTCTGATGATGCAGTGGATGTTGTCAATTTCATCTCTGCATCCTCTGCCTTTTCTAAATCCAGCTTGAACATATGGAAGTTCATGATTCATGTACTGTTGAAGCCTGGCTTGAGGAACTTTCAGCACTACTTTGCTAGCATGTGAGAAGAGTACAACTGTGTTGTAGTTTGAACATTCTTTTGCATTGCCTTTCTTTGGGATAGGACTATAATGAAAACTGACCTTTTCCAGTCCTGTGGCCACTGCTGCATTTCCAAATTTGCTGGCATATTGAGTGCAGCACTTTAACAGCATCATCTTATAGGATTTGAAATAACTCAACTGGAATTTCATCACGTCCACTAGCTTTGTTCGTAGTGATGCTTCCTATAGCCACTTGACTTCATATTCCAGGATGTCTGGCTCTAGGTGAGTGATTACACCATCATAGTTATCTGGATCATGAAGATCTTTTTTGTATAGTTCTTCTGTGTATTCTTGACAATTCTTCTTAATACCTTCTGCTTCTCTTAGGTCTGTACCATTTCTGTCCTTTATTGTGCCCATCTTTGCATGAAATATTCCTTTGGTAACTCTAATTTTCTTGAAGAGATCTCTAGTCTTTCCCATTCTATTGTTTTCCTCTACTTCTTTGCACTTATCGCTGAGGAAGCCTTTCTTTTCTTTTCCTGCTATTCTTTGGAACTCTGCATTCAAATGGGTATATCTTTCCTTTTCTCCTTTGCCTTTCACTTCTCTTTTCTTAGCTATTTGTAAGGCCTCCTCAGACAAACATTTTGACTTTTTGCATTTCTTTTTCTTAGGGATGGTCTTAACCACTGCCTCCTGTGCAGTGTCACAAACCTCTGTCTATAGTTCTTCAGGCACTATCAGATCTAATCCCTTGCATCTATTTGTCACTTCCCACTTTATAATCATATGGGATTTGATTTCAGTCATACCTGAATCATCTAGTGGTTTTTCCCCTATTTTCTACAATTTCAGTCTGAATTTGGCAATAAGGAGTTCATGATCTGAGCCATAATCAGCTTCCAGTCTTGTTTTTACTGAATTTATAGAGCTTTTCCATCTTTGGCTGCAAAGAATATAATCATTCTGATTTCGGTTTTGACCATCTAGTGATGTCCATGTGTAGAGTCTTCTCTTGTTTTTTTGGGAGAGGGTGTTGGCTACGACAAGTGAGTTCTCTTGGCAAAACTCTGTTAGCCTTTGCCCTCCTTGTTTTTTACTCCTAGGCCAAATTTAACTGTTCCTCCAGTATCTCTTGACTTCCTACTTTTGCATTCCAGTCCCTTTGATAGTTCTAGAAGGTCTTGTAGGTCTCCATAGAACCATTCAACATCAGCATCTTCAGCATTACTGGTTGGGACATAGAGTTGGATTACTGTGATAATGAATGGTTTGCCTTTGAAATGAGCAAAGATCATTCTGTCATTTTTGAGATTGCATCCAAGTACTGAATTTTGGACTCTTTCATTGACTACAATGGTTACTCCATTTCTTCTAAGGGATTCTTGCCCAAGGTAGTTGATACAATGGTCATCTGAGTTACATTCACTCATTCCAGTCCATTTTAGTTTGCTGATTCCTAAAATGTCAATGTTCACTCTTGATATCTCCTGTCTGACCATTTACAGATTGCCTTGATTCATGGACCTAACATTCCAGGTTCCTATGAAATATTGCTCTTTACAGCACTGGACTTCACTTCCATCACCAGTCACATCCACAAATGGGGAGTTGTTTTCACTTTGGCTCTGTCTCTTCCTTGTTTCTGGAGTTATTTCTCCACTCTTCTCCAGTAGCACATTGGGCACCTACTGACCTGGGGAGTTCATCTTTCAGTGTCATATCTTTTTGCCTTTTCATACTGTTCATGGTGTTCTCAAGGCAAGAAGACTGAAGTGGTTTGCCACTGCCTTCTCCAGTTGACCACTTCTTGTCAGAACTCTTCACATGACCTGTTCTCCTGAGTGGCACTACAGGGCATGGCTCATAGTTATATCGAGTTAGATAAAGCTGTGGTCCATGTGATCAGTTTGGTTAGTTTTCTGTGACTGTGGTTTTCATTCTGTCTGCCCTCTGATGGATAAGGATAAGAGGCTTATGGAAGCTTCCTAATGGGAGAGACTGACTTGGGGGGACAGGGGTGGGGGGGTGGGGGGACTGGGTCTGATGGGTGGGGCCATGCTCAGTAAATCTTTAATCCAATTTTCTGTTGATGGGTGGGGCTGTGTTCCTCCTTGTTGTTTGACCTGAGGCCAAACTATAGTGGAGGTAATGAAGATAACAGAGACCTCCTTCAAAAGGTACCATGTACACACTGCTACACTCAGTGCCCTCAATCCTGTAGAGCCCACCACAGACCCATATCTCTGCCAGAGACTCCTGGACACTTCACAGGCAAATCTGGATCAGTCTCTTGTGGGGTCACTGTTTCTTTCTCCTGGGTCCTGGTGTGCACAAGGTTTTGTTTGTGCCCTCCAAGAGTCTATTTCCCCAGTCCTGTGGAAGTTCTGGCAGCTCTATGGTGGGGTTAATGGCAACCTCGTCCAAGAGGGCTTATGCCACACTCAGGTCTGCTGCACCCAGAGCCCCTGCCCCTGCGGCAGGCCACTGCTGACCCAGACCTCCATAGGAGACACTCATACACAGTTCTGCCTCAGTCTCTGTGGGGTCCCTGGGTCCTGGTGTGCATTTGGTTTGTTTGAGCCCTCCGAGTGTCTCTGGCAGGTATGGGGTTTGATTCTAAATGCAATTTCACCCCTCCTACCATCTTGCTGGGTCTTCTCCTTTGCCCTTGGATGTGGGGTATGTTTTTTTGGTGGGATCCAACATTCTCCTGTTGACAGTTGTTCAGCAGAAAATTTTAATTTTGGAGCTTTTGCAGGAGAAGATGAGTGCGTGAACTTCTACTTTGCCATCTTTTTCTATGTATCCTTTCATACTTTTGATTCTTGCATGTTGTGTACTTACTGCCTGGGGTGACAGTCTCCCTGGAAGGTGCTGCACTCTTGGGTTCCTGGGTAAGCTTTATATATATATACACACACACATATGTATATTCATATACATATATGTATATGTATTCATATACATATGTGTGTACATACATATGTATATAATTACCAGGAATTTTTCAAATTTGATAAAATTCATAAACCCACAGATCCCAAAAGCACAATCAAGCTCAAGTACAAAAAAGGAAAAAAAAAAAATGTGAACACTACACCACAATATATTATAATCAAATTTCTTAAAACTAGTGATAAAGACACAAGCTTAAAAGGAGTTCTGGAAAAGAAACAAAACTTTGAATAAAAACAAATAAAGACGAGAAAGACAGACTTTCTGTCAGAAACACTGGATACAAAGTGACTACAGGGCAGCATCTTTAAAGTACCGAAGGAAAATATAATGTCAACTTAGTATTCTATGTCCCCTGAGGGGGAAATTTAAATAGAGAATAAACAGCTTGTCTGAGATAGAAAAGTGTAAACTATTTATAAACAGTAAGACCTTTTCTACAAGAAATGCCCACATCAAAAAAGAAAATATTATCAGATAAGTTTTCATCTGCACCAACCAATGAAGAAGATCGGAAATTGTAGAACTATAGGTCACACAGAGTCGGAAACGACTGAAGCAACTTAGCCGCTGCAGCAGCAGCAGGTAATTTTAAGCAAGGTCATAACAATGCTTTAGCAATCCTACTGCATTCTCTGGTTATTGTATTCTTCATTGTTAATAATATTTTAATGTTATACTTCATATCTATTCACAAGATAGTAATATGACATCTGCACATATCACCTTTATTTCACTAAACACCAAAACAAAAAAAATGACCCAAACAAACAAACAACATAAGCCATTTGAAAAGGTTGAGTCATATTTTCAGTACAAACTCTACTCATTCAACTACATGGAGACCCAAAGTCCCCTCCTGAATTTTTCCTGTTGTGAGGTATACTTCTTGTATTGGAAGATAAACTCCTCCAGTTTTTCAGTTCATCCCATCTTTTGTATTCAAGTACTTTCTCTTAAATTAATATTCTCATTTTACTGCATCCTAAGTGTGTCTCTTTCTTATGCTTATTTTATGTAAGTCTTAGGCTATAGTATTTTCAATTTACCAGTTTCAGATACCTCCTTGTTTCTCTGTTTATAAACATTTTTTTTCCTCTTCTACCAACAGCAGGATTTAATCACTGTCATTCCACTGAAACTTTCAAACAAATCTACATCTTCCTTCTTGCCCAATCAAATGACTAATTCTTTGACTTCAGTTCACCTGATCACTCCACAGATGCAAATCACCTTCTTGAAATTATTGCTTCCCGTGAATTTCTGACTACCATACCTACTTGTTTTCATTATGTGCACTTTACTGGTTTTCTTTATTTCTTGTTGAATATTTCCATTTTCTGGCTTATAAGTGCTAGAATTATCCAACATCAGATGGATATTCTTTTCTTTGACTGACACAAACCCTGATTGCTTATCAATTCCAACAATTTAACTATGAGTTACTTTTATAATTTTATATGACTCTAATATTCAACATAATAATAATAACATTGACTCTGCACCAATTTCCTACTTAACAATCAGTATTTGGCTTTACAATTGGCCACCCAACTTAAGAGCATCAGGTGAGCTACTGATATCTGCCTGTATTCCCATTTCTATAAAGAGTGCTCTATTTGATACTATATTCAAAGACTACACATCTCATTTGATTTGCCTATACCAGGAGAAATATCAATAACCTCAGATATGCAGATGACACCGCCCTTATGGCAGAAAGTGAAAAGGAACTAAAAAGCCTCTTGATGAAAGTGAAAGTGGAGAGTGAAAAAGTTGGCTTAAAGCTCAACATTCAGAAAATGAAGATCATGGCATCTGGTCCCATCACTTCATGGGAAATAGATGGGGAAACAGTGGAAACAGTGTCAGACTTTATTTTTCTGGGCTCCAAAATCACTGCAGATGGTAACTGCAGCCATGAAATTAAAAGATGCTTACTCCTTGGAAGGAAATTATGTCCAACCTAGATAGCATACTGAAAAGCAGAGACATTACTTTGCCAACAAAGGTCCGTCTAGTCAAGGCTATGGTTTTTCCTGTGGTCATGTATGGATGTGAGAGTTGGACTGTGAAGAAGGCTGAACACCAAAGAATTGATGCTTTTGAACTGTGGTGTTGGAGAAGACTCTTGAGAGTCCTTTGGAGTGCAAGGAGATCCAACCAGTCCATTCTGAAGGAGATCAGCCCTGGGATTTCTTTGGAAGGAATGATGCTAAAGCTAAAACTCCAGTACTTTGGCTACCTCATACGAAGAGTTGACTCATTGGAAAAGACTCTGATGCTGGGAGGGATTGGGGGCAAGAGGAGAAGGGGACGACAGAGGATGAGATGGCTGGATGGCATCACTGACTCAATGCACGTGAGTCTGAGTGAACTCCAGGAGTTGGTGATGGACAGGGAGGCCTGGCGTGCTGCGATTCATGGGGTCGCAAAGAGTCAGACACGACTGAGCGACTGAACTGAACTGATGACCATCATTGTCTATAGTTATAAAACCTCTTGGTTTCTAAATTATTATTCAAACATGCCTAGCGCAATGCTTTTATGTTATTTTCTGCTAAGAAAAATCTCTTTTACATGGATATCTTCCTCATTCCATGTCCTTGCTCAAATATTATATCTTGAAGAATGTTTCTTTGACCATGCTACCTAAAGTAGTATGTAACTCACTCTCTTATATTCTGTATTCATCTTTCTGCTTTAAATTTCTTAACCGAACAAATCACTTAGCATTATTGAATGCACATATTTATTACTATTTTATTATCTAACTAATAAAAATACCTACATTCTAAGGGTTGACATTTTATATATTTTTCACAGTATCCTTATCAGCTAAAAATAGTATCTGGTACATAGAAAATTATTAACAGGTAGCATTAGAAATGTTTTTCTAATTAAGTTTGAAAGTAAGAATAACACTTAGTAAAATCCCCCAAAAAAGCAGAAAAGTGAATGGAGAGAAATATGGTGAAAAATTATTATAAATAAAAAAGTTTAGGTTCCTTTGCTGTTTCTTTGGTTAACTTATTTGTAACTTACTTTGGTAATATATTTGTGCTTTCAAGATAAGGTGGTCCATGGAGAATGATTTGTATTAAATAGCTCAACACCATCCTGGGATAGAGTTTGATTGAGGTCTCAGGAATCAATTTCATTTATGTGTAGGACCAGCAGGCCCTGAAATTATCATTATTACTACTGCAATCACCACAGAATTCAAGGAATCCAATGAGAAGGAACTGTAGAGAATTGAGAATTATATCAACCTGGGTTGTATTGATTAATTGTGTTTTTCTGAGAATTGTATTAATCTGGGTTTTTCAGGAGACAGAAATCACACTGGTAATTTGAGTAGGGAAATTCAATATAAAGTCATATTAATTAGTGAAAGAGAATAAAGAAACGTGTTTTTAAAAAGTAGCTAATATAGGATCAGCCATTATATATATTGGCCTGAGAGTACACAGGAAGGAAGAGATTTGAAAGAGATTCACACCTCATCGGAAATGGCATGACTATGACCACTGGGATGAGAAAGAAGTTGAATGAGGCTTTGGATAGCAGAAAGGAAACTACTGGCTGCATACTTCTTGGGAAATATCCATGGGGTTCTGATTGAGTTCACTGGGAAAAATACTAGCATATCAATTCATTTTGCTAATAAATCACCCACACAAGTGCCACTAAAGCTTGCTGAAGAATGAATGTCAGCACAGGTGTCAAACACGGCTGACTACCACACATCATATGAGCAAGAAGGAATAAACACTCTGGAATAAGAAGAGAGGTATAATTTAATGACAAAGATTAGCAGTACGCCAACAGCAAATGAGAAATAGAGGGCCTAGTTCCAGTATCACACAGTGAGACAAACAAGGTGAATTTGGGGCTAGAATTGATAAACTGGTAATTGGCAGAGAAAACAATAATCACCTCAGGACATGTACTAGTAATACCCAGCCCCAAATTCCCTGGAAACATTATTTCATCTGAGTATCTGATGATAGTTTGT
This sequence comes from Bos taurus, assembly GCF_002263795.3. Classification (NCBI taxonomy): domain Eukaryota; kingdom Metazoa; phylum Chordata; class Mammalia; order Artiodactyla; family Bovidae; genus Bos; species Bos taurus. The sequence continues at coordinate 9,558,509 of NC_037333.1, forward strand.
ATCTGAGTTCTCACTTTTATTCAATTTTTTAAATTGTCTGTGCTGTATAGGTAACACATTGGTTCTTATTGTTCCCTGAACATGATATTCACCAGGAAAACTTGGCAAAAATACATACAATGCAGTTTCATTATTCTGATTAAGCTTACCTGTTGGCACTAACACATACATATCTCTAGGGAGCAATGAACCACTATAAGAGACGTGGGTAGAAAGCCATCCAACACCAATGTAAGAAATAAACAATGTAGGTTTAATAATATATATAAACCAGAGAAAAACATGTAAACTACTTTTAATTTGCAAGTACTTCTGTAATTCCCCAAGGATCAAGGACTGCACGTAGAAAATTCTTCCAATCTATTATGATTGTATAGTAAAGACATTGTATAGTATAGAATTTGGATGAAAATAAAGATTCATAATTTGAAGTGCATGATAACCAGATTAGTTATTTTAATTTTAAATCATCAGTATAAAACAAAATATCAAAAAGTTGTTGAATTTTAATAGCAAGTGTTAAAACTCTTGTAGATACTAACATTTATAAGAGAACTGGATAGGATTTTCTAACATTCAGAAAATATCAGTGAGGAACCTGCTCCAAATTACCACCAGTAAAAATAAAAATATATTGATTAAAATATGCCAGGCTTATAAATTACATTTGAATTTTCTCTAAGAGAATTTTCACATTGAAATATGTGCTTGTGACTACATGGAAAATTGATAAAAAAGAAAAAGAAAGAAAAAAACAGAGGCTTGAAGAGGGAAATGGTAAGGGTAAGGTTACCACAGCAATAACATTTACTTCTTCCACTAGATCTTGAGTTGTTTGAACAAAGGGAGAACTATATGAAAATAGACACACTCCACAGTCTCCATAGTTGAGAAAAGCTACTGTAGGAAAGAGGTGCCAGAGCATGTGTACGATTTCAAGCATCCATTTACCATCTCACTTGTTGTGGCTTCAATATCTGAATGCTGGTACCCTTCTCCAAATGGAAGCATAGTATGAAAAGGCTTGAGGAAGTATACATGTCCATATATGTATGTCTGTGCCTATGTGCCAATACATAAAAATAATATATATTAATTCTCGGTGTTTTAGTCACTAAATCATGTCCAACTCTTACAACCCCATGGACTGTAGCCTGCCAGGCTCCACTCTCCATAGATTTTCCAGGCAAGAATACTGCAGTGGGTTACCATTTCCTTCTCCAGGGGATTTTCCCAAACCAGGGATCAAACCCAGGTCTCCTGCACTGCAGGCAGATTCTTTACCAACTGAGCTACCAGGTAAGCCCTTAGCATAATATAAAACATATAACTATTGCTTTTTAAATTGCCTCCCTAGGTAATCTAATAATGTTGTTCTAACAAAAATAAGATTATAAAGGAATTTAAACCATACACTTATTCTGTTATGTAAATACAGCATCATTTTATCTTACCAATGTTTATAATGCTTATAATGTATTCTGAAACAATTATTTCAATATTTCTCAGCACTATTTTTACATTTAATCAGTTTTGATACTTACCATCAGTTCTTTACAAAGATCCATTCACTGACACTATTTTATTTTATTTCTTGCTTGGCTAGATTTTTGTCCTTGAGCTTTTAACATGGATTCATAGATATAATGTTACCTGCATGTTTGCATACATCAGAAAATTTACATACAACTTCACTGAGGATAAAATTTATTGGATATAATTTTCCTTAAAATGTTTTAGACTTTATTTTTTAGAGGCACAAAATATTATAATATAAAAATTAGAAAATATTTTTTTAAATGCTTAGAAACTCAGAATTTTGTTTTCCAGTGACAGATCAATATTAAGTCTAAGATCAGAATCAGTAGCAATCTCTACTTTTCTTGAAACTTGTTCATTAGTTTCAACTCAAAATTTGACAAAAACATTCATCCTTTGTTTTGGGGGGCATTATTTTTGTTTTTATTTATTTGCTTATTTTTCTTGAATTCATTATATTTACTCTATAGAAACAGCAGGAAGCATATATTAAAATGCTTGGGGTAATTCAAATTCATTCTTATTTATTATGATATTCTTCAGCTCTTAAAAATATCTATTTTATTAAAACACGCTTACTCCTTGGAAGAAAATTTATGACCAACCTAGACAGCATATTTGTAGAAGGAAATGGCAACCCACTCCAGTATTCTTGCCTGGAGAATACCAGGGATGGCGGAGCCTTGTGGGCTGCCGTCTATGGGGTTGCACAGAGTCGGACACGACTGAAGCGACTTAGCAGTAGCAGTAGCAGATAGCATATTAAAAAGTGGAGACATTACTTTGCCAACAAAGGTTCATCTCCTCAAGGCTATGGTTTTTCCAGTGGTCATGTATGGATGTGAGAGTTGGACTATAGAAAAAGCTGAGAGCCAAAGAATTGATGCTTTTAAATTGTGGTAATGGAGAAGACTCTTGAGAGTCCCTTGGACTGCAAGGAGATCCAACCAGTCCATCCTAAAGGAGATCAGTCCTGAGTGTTCATTGGAAGGACTGATGTTGAAGCTGAAACTCCAATACTTTGGCCACCTGATGTGAAGAACTTACTCATTGGAAAAGTCCCTAATGCTAGGAAAGACTGAAGGCGGGAGGAGAAGGGGACGACAGAGGATGAGATGGTTGAATGGCATCACCAACTCAATGTACATGAGATCGAGTAAACCCTGGGAGTTGGTAATGGACAGGGAAGCTTGGAGTGCTGCAGTCCATGGAATTGCAAAGAGTTGGACATAACTGAGAGACTGAAATGGACTGAACTGAACCGAATGTAGGTTTGTCATATATTTCCTTCCAAGGAGAGAGCATCTTTTAATTTCATAGCTGCAGGTGCTGGCTGTAGTGATTTTGGAGCCCAAGACAATAAAATCTGTCACTGCTTCCATTTTTCCCTTTCTATTTGCCATGAAGTGGAAGGAAAGTTATGTCCAAACTATATAGCATATTGAAAAGCAGAGACATTACTTTGCCAAAAAAGGTCCATTTGGTCAAGGCTATGGTTTTTCCTGTGGTCATGTATGGATGTGAGAATTGGACTGTGAAGAAGGCTGAGTGCCGAAGAATTGATGCTTTTGAACTGTGGTGTTGGAGAAGACTCTTGAGAGTCCCTTGGACTGCAAGGATATGCAACCAGTCCATTCTGAAGGAGATCAGCCCTGGGATTTCTTTGGAAGGAATGATGCTAAAGCTGAAACTCCAGTACTTTGGCCACCTCATGCGAAGAGTTGACTCATTGGAAAAGATTGTGATGCTGGGAGCAATTGGGGGCAGGAGGAGAAGGGGACAACAGAGGATGAGATGGCTGGATGGCATCACTGACTCGATGGACGTGAGTCTGAGTGAATTCCGGGAGTTGGTGATGGACAGGGAGGCCTGGCGTGCTGTGATTCATGGGGTCACAAAGAATTGGACATAACTGAGCGACTGAACTGAACTGAAACTGATGAGCCCAGATGCATGATCTTAGTTTTTTGAATGCTGAGTTTTAGCCAGCTTTTTCACTCTCTTTCACCATGATTTAGAGACTCTTTAGTTTCTGTTCACATTCTGTCATTGGAGAGGTAACATCTGCATATCTGAGGTTGTTGATATTTCTCCCAGCAGTCTAGATTCCAGCTTGTACTTCATCCAGCCTGGCATTTCACATGATGTACTCTGCATATAAGTTAAATAAGCAGGGTCACAATAGACAGCCTTGTTGTATTCTTTGCCAGTTTTGAATCAGTCCATTTTTCCATGTTCTAACTGTTGCTTCTTGACTTGCATACAGGTTCTCAGAAGACAAATAATGTGGTCTGGTATTCCCATCTCTTCAAGAATTTTCCACAGTTTGTTGTGATCCACATAGTCAAAGTCTTTCATATAGTCAATGAGAGAGAAGTAGATGTTATTTTTTTCTGGAATTCTCTTGTTTTCTCCATGATCCATTGAATGTCAGCACTTTGACCTCTACCTCTGCCTTTTCTACACCCAGTTTTTACATCTGGAAATTCTCAATGCAGGTACTTCTGGAGTCTAGCTTGAAGGATTTCAAGTATAACTTTGCTAACACACGACTTGAGTGCAATTGTGCAATAGTTTGAATATTCTTTGGCATTGCCCTTCTTTGGATTTGAATGAAAACTGACCCTTTCCAGTCCTGTGGCCACTGCTGAGTTTTCCAAATTTGCTGATGTACTGAGTACAGAACTTAATGGAATCGTTTTTTTTGTTTGTTTTTTTTTTTAGGGTTATAAATAACTACACTGGCATTCTATCACCTCTACTAGCTTTGTTCATAGAAATTCTGCCTATGTTCCACTTGATTTCACACTCCAGGATGTCTGGCTCTAGGTGGGTGATCTCACCATCATGATTATCTAGGTCATTAAAACCTTTTTTGTACAGTTCTTCTGCATATTCTTGCCATTTCTTCTTAATCTCTCTTTTTCTGTTAGGTCCTTAACATTTCTATCCTTTATTGTCCCCTGTTCTATCCTTTATTATGCCCTATTCCCTTGATAATCTCCAAATTTCTTGAAGTGATCTCCAGTTTTTTCTCTTCTATTGTTTTCCTCCATTCCTTTATTGTTCATTTAAGAAGGCCTTTTTATGTCTCCTTACTATTTTCTGGAACTCTGCTTTCAGTTGGGTTTATCTTTCCCTTTCTCACTTGCCTTTGCTTCTCTTTTTTCTTCAGCTATTTGTAAAACCTCCTCAGACAATCACTTTGCCTTCTCGTATTTCTTTTTCTTTGGGGTGGTTTTAATCACTGCCTCTTGTACAATGTTATGGACTTCTGTCCATAGTTCTTCAGGCATTCTTTCTACCAGATTTAACCCCTTGAATCTATTCATCAACTCCACTGTATAATCATAGGGCATCTGATTTAGTTCATACCTGAATGGCCTAGTGATTTTCCCTACTTTCTTCAATTTCAGCCTGAATTTTGCAATAAGGAGCTCATGATCTGAGCCACAGTCAGCTCCAGGTCTTATTTTTGCTAACTGTATAGAGCTTCTTCATCTTTGGCTGCAAAGAATATAATCAATTTTATTTCAGTGTTGATCATCTGATGATGCCCATGTACAGAAAAGTCTCTTGGGTTGTTGGAAAATGGTTAGGGTTAGGGTTAGCATTTTCTTTTGACAAAACTCTGTTAGCCTTTGTTCCACTTCATTTTTAACTCCATGGTCAAATTTGCCTGTTACTCCAGATATCTCTTGACTTCCTACTTTTGCATTCCAATTCCCTATGATGAAAAGGACATCATTTCTGGTTTTAGTTTTAAAACGTGTTATAGATTGTCATAGGACTGGCCAACCTCAGCTTCTTCAGCATTAGTAGTTGGGGCACAGACTTGGATTACTGTGATACTGAATAGTTTGCCTTGTAAAGGAACTGAGACCATTCTGTCATTTTTGAGGTTGCACCCAAATACTACATTTTGAACTCTTCTGCTGACTATGAGGCCTCCTCCAATTCTTCTAAGAGATTCTTGCCCATAGTAATAGATGTAATGGTCATCTGAATTAAATTGGCCTATTCCTGTCCATTTTAGTTCACTGATTCCTAAGATGTCGAAGTTCACTCTTACCATCTCCTGTTTGCCCACCTCCAATTTACCTTGATTCATGGACCTAACATTCCAGGTGCCTAATGCTGGTTTGGCCCAGCAACTCATTCTTTCTGGAGCTGTTAGTAATTGTTCTACACTATTCCCCACAGCATATTAGACACCTTCTGATCTTCAGGAGCTCATCTTCTAGTGTCATATCTTTTTACATTTTCATACTGTTCATGGGGTTCTCCATGCAAGAATACTGGAGTGGGTTGCAATTTGTTCTTCCAGAGGACCATGTTTTGTCAGAACTCTTCACTCTGACCCATTCATCTTGAGTGCCCCTGCATGGCATGGCTCATAGCTGCACTGAGTTATGCAAGCCTCTTCACCATGACAAGGCTATGACCCATGAAGGGGAATACAGATCTACCATACTACTTTTAGTGGATCATATTTCTTCATGAATATATGGGTGCCTATATGGGTGTGTGTTATGCCTGCAATCAGCATATTGTTTATATATTTTTACTAATACAGTACAATTATTAAATAGTCATATAAACATTTACACTCTCACACAACTAAAGAATCCCAGAGATGAAAGTCTACTGAACCTATATAGTTTAAATATTGCTTTCTGGTAATAATATGTTTTATTTCGTATTGTCACTAAACCCAAGATTTAAATAAATGCCATAGGGAAAGTTTAATTGGAATTCAACCACTATTTGATAGTCATGTTTTACATGCAAATATGTCAGATAAATGACATGGATATATTATTAAGCACTCAAAATAATGAAGAAAGATATATGTTGCCAGCTTTTTTACTTGGTTGTAAAAACATATAAGTAATGCTTTCAAGGAGAAGATAATAACATGCTAACAAATACTCAAGTGTAACAAAACTGAAAAGATTATAGTGATTGACAATGCAATGTTCAGATCAGTCGCTCAGTCGTGTCTGACTCTTTGCGACCCCATGAATCGCAGCATGCCAGGCCTCCCTGTCCATCACCAACTCCCGGAGTTCACTGAGACCCACATCCATCGAGTCAGTGATGCCATCCAGCCATCTCATCCTCTGTCGTCCCCTTCTCCTCCTGCCCCCAATCCCTCCCAGCATCAGGGTCTTTTCCAATGAGTCCAACTCTTCGCATGAGGTGGCCAAAGTACTGGAGTTTCAGCTTTAGCATCATTCCTTCCAAAGAAATCCCAGGGCTGATCTCCTTCAGAATGGACTGGTTGGATCTCCTTGCAGTCCAAGGGACTCTCAAGAGTCTTCTCCAACACCACAGTTTAAAAGCATCAATTCTTCGGTGCTCAGCCTTCTTCACAATCCAACTCTCACATCCATACATGACCAAAGGAAAAACCATAGCCTTGACTAGATGAACCTTTGTTGGCAAAGTAATGTCTCTGCTTTTCAATATGCTATCTAGGTTGGTCATAACTTTCCTTCCAAGGAGTAAGTGTCTTTTAATTTTATGGCTGCAGTCACCATCTGCAGTGATTTTGGAGCCCAGAAAAACAAAGTCTGACACTGTTTCCACTGTTTCCCCATCTATTTCCCATGAAGTGATGGGACTGGATGCCATGATCTTTGTTTTTTGAATGTTGAGCTTTAAGCCAACTTTTTCACTCTCCACTTTCACTTTCATCAAGAGGCTTTTTAGTTCCTCTTCACTTTCTGCTATAAGGGTGGTGTCATCTGAATATCTGAGGTTATTTATATTTCTCCCAACACTCTTGATTCCAGCTTGTGTTTCTTCCAGACCAGCGTTTCTCATGATGTATGTTAACACATGTGAATTACAGATATGATGTCATATTTCTATCTCTATCATGCATACATATGTGTTGAGAAGATACCCTGAAGGAGAGGATGACAACCCACTCCAGTATTCTTGCCTGGAGAATTCCATGCTCAGAGGAGCCTGGCCAGCTAGTGTCCATGGGGTCACAATGAATTGGACAAGACTGAGCAAGTAACACATCAGAGGTGTATATATATAACATGTATAACATGTATTTGAAATAGAGAATTTGGAAACAGATCAGAATATACATTTATTTGTATATTTGGGGGCCAATAAAAATAATCATAGGGCTTTCCAGGTGGCACCAGTGGTAAAGAACCCACTTGCCACTGCAGGAGACATAAGAGATTCAGCTTTGATTCTTAGGTGAGAAGATCCTCTGGAGGAGGGTAGGGCAAATCACTCAAGTATTTATGCCTGGAGATCCCACAGACAGTGGAGACTGACAGGCTATATGGTCCAGAGGGTCGCAAAGAGTTGGACATGACTGAAGCGACTTAGTACGCCCTCTTAAGAATAATCATAGTTTTATCATTATAATGAAATTGCAAATTATTTTTTATCATGTGGTATAAGTTCTCTGTGTACTTCCTACTATTTGTTCATATTTTATTTTGCTATTCATAAACTTTTATTATTTCTTTTGTGGCAGCTTAATTGCAAAAATTATTAATATCCCAATTCTGTCTCTCCTTGAATCCACATCTGCTGGGAGCAAGCTCCGCCCCTGGCAAAGGTCATGAGGAAGGAGGCTTGGCATACACAAAGGCGGGATCAAGCCTCAGGAGTCTCCCTGGAAATTCTCGAGCAATCTACCCCCAAAACCAGAGTCTGCCTACTTTCTGCTTTGTGCTTTCACCTACACCTCTGACTTTACGGGGGGCTGTCCCCCACTACCTCTCTCTGAAAAAAGAGTTAGCTTACAGCTCCAGTTAATAATTCTTGGGTGTGTCAGTGTTTCAACCTACAAACTCCTTTGGAAATCCTCTAGCCTGCCTGAATAGGTTTTTCCGGCCACGTGTGACTGTTCAGAGCCTCCCAACTGTGAGAGGCAGGAGATGTTCTAAACTGTCTAAATACAGATTCCTTTGAGCAGTTAAAAGATTGATTAGAAATTGTATTGGTGAAGGGATTTTCACTTGTTGGGCCAATGTTTACTGCTAAGTTTCCATATCCCTTATCTGCTGTGTCCCTGGCAGTGTATTGATTAATATAATTGGTGTAAGTAGTAGCTTTAATGTTTGTAACCTGGGACCCTTGAGTTAATTCTTTTTCTTGTTATAGCCCACCACACCTTTGCTCTGTAGGAATGCAACTTTATCTAATGCTTTTTGGAGGCTGGCGCCTGACTTTAGAATAATCACATTTAGAGAAAAAGGCCTCCGGGCCAGAAGATGATGCAAATCACCTAAACTTTTGCATATGATAAGTTTGCAGGAAGAAAGCCTGGCTTGCTGCCTGACTCTACCCCTTCCCCCATTATCCTCTATGCATAACTTAAGGTATAAAAACTACTTTGGAAAATAAAGTGTGGGCCTTGTTCACCGAAGCTTGGTCTCACCATGTCGTTCTTTCTCTTACCTTCTGGCTGAATTATTCAGCTTCTTTTCTCCACTAAATTTCTTCACTGAGCTATCCTCATTCTATTACTCTTTATATCCTTAATTAACGTTTAATTAATCAATTGTTTCCTGATCCTCGCCGACGCCGTCCCCGCTTCGAATTCCCTGGATCAGCCGGGGCTGGTCCCCAGCACACATCTATCTCAAAATGATATTATAACTACTTTCTTCAAGATTTGAAGCCTACTTTCCTACTTCTTGATTCTAAGACTAACTTGTGACTTGGCTTGATCAGTAGAATGCAACAGATAGGATGATGCGCATTTTCACTGCCTCAGACTTGAGGCTTTGCATGATTCATCTTGTTTTCTGCTTCACCTCATGAAGGCTGAGAGACCACACAGAGCAGAGCCAAGATGTTTCAGCTGATCCAATTCTAGTCAGTTGCTAAAATTAGCCAAACCAAACCAGAAGGGGAGAGTCACTCGGGAAATATAATACATGCTTATTGGTCTCAGTCACTAAGGCATCTGGTAATTTATCACAAAATTTTAAAATACTTTAAATGTTTTCAATGTACAAATTAAATTGAGGGAATTGACATTTTTAATTATTAAACACATAATTTAAATCCATGGACATGTGTTATCAATATATTTATCCAGACCTTCTTTTATATTCCTTAATATATTTTATCTTTTCTCTGTAAAAATTGCAAACAGTGAGTGTTCTTTGTTTAAGATTTCTAGTGATTATGTGAAACACTAATAATACAGTGTTAAATTTTAATGATGTCCAATGTTTCAGATTTTTTCTTGATTCTCATGCTCTTGCTTGTGTATTAAAGAGGGCTTTGCCAAACTCACACTGACTTACTCCCACACTTATGACTTTAGAATTTTATAGTGTTGGCTCTTACGTTTACGCACGTAATTTATTTTCATGTAATTGTCATGTGTGATATAAAAAGTGGGTCCAAATCTATTGTTTTATAGGTGGATATCTAGTTATCTGAGCACAATTCATTGAAAAGACCAAAATTTCCCCCACTAAAGTTTCTTGGCATCCTTGTCAAAAGTCAATTGATTTTAAATATAAGGGTTTATTTCAAGAGCCAACATTCAACAAATATATATATATATGTGTGTGTGTGTGTGTGTGTGTGTGTGTGTGTGTATACACCCTATTGACTATGCCAAAGTCTTTGACTGTGTGGATCTCAATAAACTGTGGAAAATTCTGAAAGAGATGGGAATACCAGACCACCTGACCTGCCTCTTGAGCAATCTGTATGCAGGTCAAGGAGCAACAGTTAGAACTGGACATGGAACAACAGACTGGTTCCAAATAAGAAAAGGAGTACGTCAAGGATGTATATTGTAACCATGCTTATTTAACTTCTATGCAGAGTACATCATGAAAAACGCTGGTCTGGAAGAAGCACAAGCTGGAATCAAGATTGCCGGGAGAAATATCAATAACCTCACATATGCAGATGACACCACCCTTATGGCAGAAAGTGAAGAGGAACTCAAAAGCCTCTTGATGAAAGTGAAAGTGGAGAGTGAAAAAGTTGGCTTAAAGCTCAACATTCAGAAAACGAAGATCATGGCATCCGGTCCCATCACTTCATGGGAAATAGATGGGGAAACAGTGGAAACAGTGTCAGACTTTCTTTTTTTGGGCTCCAAAATCACTGCAGATGGTGACTTCAGCCATGAAATTAAAAGACACTTACTCCTTGGAAGGAAAGTTATGACCAACCTAGATAGCATATTCAAAAGCAGAGACATTACTTTGCCAACAAAGGTCTGTCTAGTCAAGGCTACGGTTTTTCCTTTGGTCATGTATGGATGTGAGAGTTGGACTGTGGAGAAGGCTGAGCGCCGAAGAATTGATGGTTTTGAACTGTGGTGTTGGAGAAGACTCTTGAGAGTCCCTTGGACTGCAAGGAGATCCAACCAGTCCATTCTAAAGGAGATTAGCCCTGGGATTTCTTTGGAAGGAATGATGCTAAAGCTGAAACTCCAGTACTTTGGCCACCTAATGTGAAGAGTTGACTCATTGGAAAAGACTCTAATGCTGGGAGGGATTGGGGGCAGGAGGAGAAGGGGACGACAGAGGATGAGATGGCTGGATGGCATCACTGACTCGATGGACGTGAGTCTGAGTGAACTCTGGTAGTTGGTGATGGACAGGGAGACCTGGCATGCTGCGATTCATGGGGTCGCAAAGAGTCAGACACGACTGAGTGACTGAACTGAACTGAACGGAAGACAGTATCACATTACAATGGGTACATGCGCGTGTGTATGTGGTGCAGGGGTGGGGGGTTCCTTGCATCTATCACACTTTGTTTTTCTTATCTTGTATTTTTTTTTTTTAATATTGGACATTTTATTCAATACGGTAGCTACTCTGGATTCCTATTGACCTACTTCCCCAATATTTCCCTCCGTTATATGCTGGCTATTTGGTCAGTGACTTGGCTAACTATTTTGCTGAAGTTTATTTTTTTTTTTGTTAATGTGAAATATCTGATGCCAGTACTCTGAGGATGCATCCTCAGGCTTACTTGGAATCATCTTTCGCTGAGAGAAGGTTATCAGCACTTTCTCATACTGTGTCTTTCCTAGATCTCTTTGACAATCATACCCAGCTATTAGCCTCCACTGATTTCTGGCAGAGTATTGTATTGTGTTTGTTAAGACCAAAAGACATACATCACTGCACAGTCTGAACCAGTTACATTTTGTCCCTTTCCTTGAGGCCAGTTTTGAGGGGTTTTTTTTCCCCCTGATATAAGGAAGTTTATCCTTAGCTAGCTCTTACCCTGGTTCTTTCTGGAAAACTTCCAGCTGTTTTATGGTTTCAGGTTTGATCTTTTCCACACTCTGTTCCAAATAAGTCAGTTTACTTGGGGAGAGCTTCAGAATTCTTTTATTACAGACTGCCTTTCCCTCATGGTCAAAACCTCTGACCACCTTTCAGGAGCTAGAGACAACACATGACTCGCTTTTCTAAATTGAGAACCCTGCTTCCTGAACAAGCTGCTGAGTGGGGGTTCAAGCCTTTGGTGTTCTTGGCTTGTCTCTGCAGGATTAGAACCACCCTGTGAGTGAGCTGCTGAGAGAGTGACCAAGGACCTAGAATTTTCAGTCTGCTTCAACTAAGACAGAGCTGCCTTCTTACAGTTGAGGATAGGGTGGACCAAGAGAGCCCCAGACTTCTCAGCTGTTCGCAGAGTTGGGGATGTGAAATGCTGGTGTCTTGCTCCTCTTTGGCAGATACTGCAGCCCTTGCATGGGAGATGAGAGGCAGAACTGTGTTTCTGGCAATAACCGCTTGTAGTGGAGTTTCCATCATGCTGATCTGAGAGGCAGGGGAAGACTGCAGCAAGGCTCAAATGCCTTAGACTCTTACTCTTTTTCTGAGATTGACTACATTTTCATGAATAAAGTTTCTTCATCTGCTTTCTATTTTTGGGTAATAACCAAATATCTCTCTAAATGGTGTTTTTAAAAATAGTTTTCAGCATTGAAGACTGTTTGCCAGGGATAATTTCTGTTAAGTCCCTCATTCAGGAAGTCTTCCCCTTTATTCATGTTTTGCTCCTCATTTTATATTTCAATAATGTGCTTGTGTTGTTTATTTTAAATATAAATGGCTCTAAATGTGTTCTTCAGAAAATTAGATTGAAAATTTGTGACAATTATTTTCATAATGCTTTAATGTCTGATCTTAACCTAACTTCATATTCAATTCCTTCCTCCCAAACAGTTCAAGTAATGGACATATAATTTCTGAAGTAGATCTTGTAATCACATATTTCTGTTTATTAATAATGCTATTCCATTATCTGGAGAGCCTTTTTTTCCCCTGTCAAGTCTTTGATCAAGTGTTAAATTATCAGTGAAAACTCCTCATTACCCATGCCTGTCAAAGCTCTTCAACATTGAATAAACAATGTCAGCTTTTTCTAGATCTCCCTATCATATCTTCCATACATTTCATGAATTCACATCTCACATTATGTGGATATGATATCTTTTTCCATTCATAGTGTAAAGTTCATAATGGGTATTTATATTTTATGAGCTAATATCAGTAAGATCAGTATTTTTACTGATTTATAAGATCAGTTTTCTGATCTGATCATACTGTCCCATAAATATTTTAAGAACATTACATGTATGATCCCAATTATTACCCATTATTCATTAGAGGATATTGCAGCAATAGTTTAAGTAATTTTTTTAAGAAAATAAAGTTAATAAATAAACTGGTCAATTCAGTTCAGTTGCTCAGTCGTGTCCAACTCTTTGCGACCCCATGGATTGCAGCACACCAGGCCTCCCTGTCCATCACCAACTCCCCGAGCTTGCTCAAACTCATGGCCATTGAATTGGTGATGCCATCCAATTATCTCATCCTCTGTTGTCCTCTTCTCCTCTCACCTTCAATCTTTCCAAGCATCAGGGTCTTTTCTAGTGAGTGAGTTATTCACATCAGGTGGCCAAAATATTGGAGTTTCAGTTTCAGCATCAGTCCTTCCAATGAATATTCAGGATAGATTTCCTTTAGGATGGACTGGTTGAATATCCTTGCTGTCCAAGGGGCTCTCAAGAATTTTCTCCAACACCACAGTTCAGAAGCATCGATTCTTCAGTGCTCATGGTGCTTTATGGTCCAACTCTCACATCCATACATGGAAAAACCATAGCTTTGACTAGATGGACCTTTGTTGGCAAAGTAACGTCTCTGCTTTTTAATATGCTGTCTAGGTCAGTCATAGCTTTTCTTCCAAGCAGTAAGCATCTTTTAATTTCATTGCTGAAATAAAATGTTAATAAATGGCAGTTAGCAAATTAAATAAGCATACCTCCTCTTTCTTCTAATTGATTTTTCCCTGCTCTCTTCCTCTGAATTTTATGTTTACAATTTTCACAGGACATGTGAATATAAACAGTTTGCGTGTGCTTTCTCTGCATCAATAATCGGTAGCATCATTAAAGTGTTAGGTTGTATTTTACAGGGTAAAATCCACCCCTGAGCTGTAGGAACTCTCACAGCTTTCTCCTTACACAAGGTTGAGGTCTCAGGGAAGGCAGACCTGCGGTCTAGAAGAAGATAAGTCTGTGGGGTCTTCTCTTCTGCCTGGTGACAGCTCCCCAAGGAGCCTAAATTATCCATAAGAAATATTTATTTCCAGGAATTTATAGCCATGCCATAATTTACTATCATGTATTATGGATACAGTAAAATTCTAAAGCAAATTATATATGCCTGGTTATAACATATTATGAAATTTTATTATTTCAATACCAATATTAATTATTCTATTTATAAGAAAAATATTCATTTTAAGTTCAAAAAATAACTTCTATGTCCCTGAAAAAGCAGGAGTTTTTATTGTGTACCATATACTCTAGATATTTTCTTAATTTCTAATGTAGAATTCAACTCAGGGATGTGTGTATTCACAAGGTGTTATAAAATCTTTTAGTGCTGTTAATAAAGCTATAGAAGAGTCAGGAGCCCTTGGCAATTGTAATTAGCAGAACTTTGATAAGTTACTCTATCTTTTTTATCTCCTTTTTCAAGTATGTGAAATGCTTCATTTAAACTAGATGTATTTAATGTATTTTATAAAGATAAAATATACTGAAGGAATAAGTAAAGCCATGAAGATAATTACCAATGTCACCACTACAGGAAATGTGATTAAAGTATTCAGACAAATATGATTAAATACTGTGCTTAAAATTAACATCAAAATATATCAAGGTTATATATTAACATGTGTTTCTGCCAACAGAGTGTTCATGTATATAGTATTATAAAGTAACTGATTAAAATAAGAGATAGAGCAATGAAGTGTTAAAATATTTAAATAAAATATAATTTTTAAATCAGAGTCACTTATTCACTAATTTTGCAACCTTGGAAAACTTATACAAAATCTTTAGGTTTCCAGTGCATCATCCACAAATGGTTAATAGCTAATGCCCTTAAAATGACCCTGGATGTTTACAATCACTCAATATGTAGTAACTGTTACAATAATAGTGCAAATAAATTATTGTTACTAAATAAAATAAAATTTATTATATTCTATTTGTCATCACGACTGAGCGACTTCACTTTCACTTTTCACTTTCATGCATTGGAGAAGGAAATGGCAACCCACTCCAGTGTTCTTGCCTGGAGAATCCCAGGGACAGGGGAGCCTGGTGGGCTGACATCTATGGGGTCGCACATAGTCGGACACGACTGAAGTGACTTAGCATAGCATAGTATAGCATAAACAATATAATCACAGAGAAAAGCTGGTTCACAAAAACTATTAGTCCCTGTATTTTGGGATTGAAGGCATCCAGAAAATGTTCTTTCTTTAAATATGGCCACAATAATTATCAATATCTCAGGTGATCCTCTGAAGAGTTAACCTTCACTTTTTGGATTATATTGTCCTGGAACTTTACCTTGAATCAGGCAAAGGATCTTTAAAGTAATAGTTAACATGCACTCTCAAATATTTATCAAATTAAATCACTTGGTCCCAAAAATATAATTTGATACTCTGCATTGTCCAGACTGTGCTCATTTCACTTCTTAGCAAGGTAATACACAAAATCCTTCAAGCTAGGTTTCAACAGTATGGAAACTGAAAACTACCATATGTACAAGCTGGGTTTAGAAAAGACAGAGGAACCAGAGATCAAATTGCCAACTTTCATTTGATCATAGAAAAAGCAGGAGAATTCCAGAAAAAACGTCTGCTTTATTGACTTCACTAAAGCCTTTGACTGTGTGCATCACAACAAACTGTGGAAAATTCTTAAAAAGGCGGGAATACCAGACACCCTATCTGCCTCCTTAGAAACCTATATGCAGGTCAGGAAGCAACAGTTAAAACTGGACATGGGACAACAGACTGGTTCAAAACCGAGAAAGGAGTACAACAAGGCTGTCTATTGTGACTCTGCTTATTTAACTTATATGCAGAGTACATCATGCGAAATGCTGGGCTAGAAGAATCACAAACTGTAATGAAGATGATCAGGAAATAACAACCTAAGATATGCAGATGATACCACTCTAATGGCAGAAAGCAAAGAGGAACTAAAGAGAATCTTAATGAAGATGAAATAGAGTGAAAAAGCTGGCTTACAACACAACATTCAAAAAACTAAGATCATGGCATCCAGTCCCATCACTTTAAGCAAATAGATGGGGAAACAATGGAAACAATGACCGATTTTTCTTTCTTGGCCTCCTTGGAAGAAAAGCTATGACAAACCTAGATTGCACATTACAATGCAGAGACATCACTTTGCCAAAAGAGGTCCATATACTCAAAGCTACTGTTTTTCCAACAGTGATATATGGATGTGAGAATTGGACCATAAAGAAGGCTGAGCATCAAAGGATTGATGCTTTCAAACTGTGGTGGTAGATAAGACTTTTGAGAGTCCCTTGGACTGCAAGAAGATCAAATATCTTAGAGGAAATCAACCTTGAATATTTGTTGGAAAGACTGATGCTGAAGCTGAAGCTCCAAAACTATGGCCACCTGATGTGATGTGCTAACTCTTTGGAAAAGACCTTGATGCTAGGAAAAATTGAAGGCAGCAGGAGAAGGGGATGACAGAGAATGGGATGGTTAGATGGCATCATAGGCTCAATGGACTGAGTTCTGGGAGATGCTAAAGTATAGGGAAGCCTGGCACGCTGCTGTCTATGGGGTCTTAAGGAGTCAGATATGACTTAGAGACTGAATAACAGCAATTGTCCAGTTTAGCTCTTCCAGTTTGAAAAGTTATCAAATAATTTTTACATTTCCAGTTTATATTTTATTAATAGTATGGTCAAAAAACTCTATGCAGGATATCCCTTATTATCCTCAGGGAATTTTTTAATCTTTGTATGAAAGGGTGACTTTACTCAATTTTTAGGTGATAATTCTGCATTGTGAACGTCCTTTCAAACCAATGTGGTTTCTTCCTCTCTATATATCTACTATGCATATGCTAGTACACAAAATAGCTGAGGCAGATGGAAAATTAATGCATGCATTTGTATTTGAAATTTTAGATAATTGGATACATTAAATTTCACCACTGCCTTCACTGTGATAGACATCTTGATATTTAGTAAGATTTATAGCTATATTAATAAAAATACAAAAAGCTGTTCTTTTAATCTTTAATATAATTTAGAACAATTTTAAAATATTTTATTATAATGTAAAGTATAAACCATCAACAAGAACATTACTATGCTTGGCAGTTTATAGTAAGCAAACTAGTAAACTAACAAATACCTTCTAATTTCCAATCGTTGATTTAAAAGTAGATACAGAATATTAATCATTTTTTAAGCTGAAAAGTAAACAAAATAGGACACTATTCAGATGAATTGATAGTCTTGTTATTTTGTATTTGGAGTCTTAGAATTCTGCACATAAAGCCCTTAATCAAACTTTCTTTTTTAATCTGCTGGACATCAACTAATTAAGAGCTTCACAGAAATAACCAAGCATTCAAAGTCAATCTCCTTATCAGGATATTTATTAATATTTAACAGAAATAATAATTTAGCTCCTGAGTATTCTAAAGTATTACCAGTTTCACTTTATTACGCTGCCTTTTAATTATTGGTGTTCAGTATTTAAATAATGGCATCATGCTTTGTTTTGGTTTAGTAGTTAGATAGTTGAAGATATAAGTTCATTAACTATAATAGAGAGCAATGCTAAAAAATATAACAAAGTATTTTATTAAACACACATGAGCACAAAAATTATAATTTAATTGAAACACTGTTATGGGGTTCATAAAATCAATATGTGCTTCATGAGTTAAAGGGATCTTGCAAGACTATTATAATCATATCATTTGAGCAATGTAAAGAACACAAAGGCCAAGTTTACCCACAATCCAATGTCTGAAGCTTATACAATGTCTGATCAAGGGACTGTCCTTGCATGTCATTTAATATAAGTAATTTATTATAATATAAGGCATGTAATTTTGTAAGGCCATTCTATTATGAAATGTATCCTTATATTAAAATATTTTACTAAAACTATTAAGTGTTTAAAAGGGAGCAACAGAAATGTTTAATTCCTCTTTTAATGAACTCCCTCCTGGATCTTATGGAGTAAACATCATGCTCTTCCAAATCTTCTCTTCTCAAATATATTAGACCTCCTTTGTCACTGGTGACATGACATATATTAAGTCCCTTTATATTCCTACTGTCTTTGCAAAATAATTTATTATTACAACAAATGTTTAATAAAATGAGAATCTACTACCAACTATCAGATTTCAAGGATAAAATAGAATCCATACCAGAAAGACAACTCTGTATTTAGAGAGCTTTTATTTTGATGGGATATAAATATGGCACTAGGTAATGAGTACACATGTATTTGTAAACTCTCTGAGCTTTGTATAAGAGTCTTCCTGATAGCTGTATTGATTTGAACAAGAACAAAGAACAAATCTTATAAAAGCTACTGGAGAATCTCCTGTATACTGATTCTAACATTAATTTTGGTTTGAAGTCTAGATAATTTATAGTATAATTGTTCCACAAATCCACCTATTTCTCTTTCCCAGAATTGAACAGATATTTTCAAATATCATGTTATAGCACCTGTGCTTAGTATAAATAAAGACAATTAAACCAATGTCATCAACTAATATATTCCTGAAACTTTAGGCAACATTTAATTTTAGGGTGAGACTGAGGGACAACATACATAATTGCTTATTCTGTGTCAATTAGTTTGAAAAATTATTTTTTATTTATTAAAAATTTAAATGAAACTTAAAACCACAACTCTAAATTATATATCATAAAGAGCAATATGAAGTAAAGATATCCTGAATAACAGAAACACAGGAGTTTAGGAAAAAAATCTAATTGAATATATAAAAATATATGCTAGTGTTATAATTCTATTTCATTGGGATATGACAGAGTTCACAGGTAAGCCATATACCTCATATGCATTTTTAGAATGAATTTCTAAGTTCCAGACATCAAATAAATATAATGACATGATCTTTCAGACCCCATCCCATAGTATATGATAAAGTAGTTTACAAAAATTAATTAAAATGAATTCATTATAAAATCAATATAATAATTCTATTTTTATAACTTTTAGTAATAAGCATAACCCTTGAAATATTATGAATGCCACTTTGTATAAAAAATAATTACTTTGTGTCAAAGAGGTGATGTTCAATGAAACTGTTAAACATAAAGTAGGTACTTGGATCAATTTTTATCATGCATTGGGCACCTTAGTTGTTCAATAATTCATTAACAAGATTAATGACTTTAATAAAAATATGATTTTCCATATATACTCAGTGGATCATAGATTAAAATTGCATTTTGTAATTTTATGACACATATTACTTAATTTACCTCAAGTTGCTCATTCTGCTTATAGTAAATGTATTATATTGATATTAGTGAGAAAGTTGATTAGAGACTTTTCAACAAATAATCTCAAAACAGAGAAACACCATGTATTACATACTGGTAGGTACTGCTACTGCTGCTGCTGCTGCTGCTGCTGCTAAGTCACTTCAGTCTTGTCCAACTTTGTGCGACCCATAGATGGCAGCTCACCAGGCTCCCCCATCCCTGGGATTCTCCAGGCAAGAACTGGAATGGGTTGCCATTTCCTCCTCCAATGCATGAAAGTGAAAAGTGAAAGTGAAGTCGCTCAGTCGTGTCCGACTCTTAGCGACCCCATGGACTGCAGCCTACCAGGTTCCTCGTCCATGGGATTTTCCAGGCAAGAGTACTGGAGTGGGATGCCATTGCGTTCTCCGCTGGTAGGTACTGCAAACCTCTAAAACTCTAGATTAATATTTATAATGAAATATATTATACAGACAGCAGTGCAGGTACCCAAAATTATTTTAAGTGCCATATAAATTGGAATAACTAACTTCATGCTTTTGAGATAAGCATGTCTGGTTATCTGATAATATTCTCAAATAACAAAGAGAATGAATTTGGATATATCATTGAAATTTAGGGATACAATGTATTGACTATTTCCCAGTTACATCTATCTTGAAAGGAATATTATTTTATCTCTGTATTAAAGGGATAGTATATTTAAGCATTTATAATTTTTATGTAGTTGTAAGGGGAAAAACTCTACAATATCACTAGATTAATTTTTTTCTCTTTAAATAGCACATTTAGACAACAAAATAAACAAGAGCCATTAAAACAAAAAGAAGGGGGAAAATAAGACTTTCACTCTTTGCAAATAATATCATCACATTCTTTCTGGCCTTCAGTAGCACTTGTTTCTGGGTCTCAGGTACTGCTGTTTATACTCAGGGTTGACTGATATCCCCAGGGCAATCTTTTCCTCTTTACTTTTAGTTAAAACCAATCCTTCTCATCAAACTGTCAGTTTTATCTGAGAAAGTATTTTTCCATCACTTATGAAAGGTAATTTTTCTGAATACAGAATTCGAAGTTGATATTTTTGCTTGTTTGCCTTAATTTTAGTTTAATATTTTACATTTTAATATTTATTTAGTTTAATATTTCATTCAGTTCTCTTCTTGTGTGCATGGATGGTGAAAAGAAGACTGATATAATTCTTAACCTTGCTACACTATAGGCAAGGCTCCCCCCAGCACACATACTTGGCTTCTTTTAAGATTTTCTCTCTATGGTTTCTTGCAGTTTGAAAATGATAGCTCTGGGTGTACACTTTTTTGTTATTTATCCTGCTTGATGTCCCTTGTAGCTGTAGTCCACAGTTATTAAACAGACCCCCTGTTGACTTGTTGATGTGGTGATAAAGTGTTGGTGGAGAGGAAGCATTCAATAATCCTCTAATTAAGCCTCAGTCTCAGTGATGCTTTCTGTGGCTGTGACATTCACAAATGCTTCTCGGTCTTTTTTTTTTTTTTTCACCCTAATTTTGCATGCTAAGTCGCTTCAGTCCTTTGACTCTTTGCAACCCTATGGACTCTAGCCCACCAGGCTCCTCTGTCCATGGGATTCTCCAGGCAAGAATACTGGAGTGGGTGGATTTTCCTGACCCAGGAATAGAACCCAGGTGTCCTGCATCGCAGGCAGTTTGTTCACCATCTAAGCCACCAGGAAGAGATGCAAATGCTAGACTGAGATTGTGTTATGCAATTTTCTCTTTCCAAATGGAATAAGGCCCATAATATCTTTTCAAAGTCTTGCTGAGTAGGACTTAGTGTGGAGAATTCTCTGCGATTACTTAAAAATGATTCTTTTACTTCTTGGGACATTTCAAAATGGCATTTTTTACCTGGACGTAATTCAAAATTGTTACTATTTCCATTCCCCTGACAAAACACGAGGGGATATTTCTCTAATTTTGATTGTGAGAAGCTCTTGGAGTTCTGGAAGATAAAGCTCATGAAATTATGGTTACCAATATGCTATGCTATGCTATGCTAAGTCACTTCAGTCGTGTCTGACTCTGTGTGACCCTATAGATGGCAGCCCACCAGGCTCCGCCATCCCTGGGATTCTCCAGGCAAGAAGACTGGAGTGGGTTGCCATTTCCTTCTCCAACTAAATGTCACTAATTATTAGTGAAATGCAAATTGAAACTACAATGAGATATTAACCTCACACCAGTCAGAATTACCATAATTAAAATGTCTACAAATAACAAATGCTGGAGAGATTGTGGAGAAAAGGGAACCTTCTCACACTGTTGATGGGAATGTAAGTAGATACAGCCTCTGTAGAAAACATTATGAAGGTTTCGCAAAAAACTAAAATTAGAGTTTGTCATATGATATAGCAATCCCAGGCTTGGGTATATATTCAGACCAAACTATACTTCAAAAATATACATGCACCTCTGTGTTCATACCAGCACTATTCACAATAGCCAAGACATGGAATGTCCATCGACAGATGAATGGATAATGAAGATATAGTACATATATGCAAGGGAATACATATAAATAAGTACATGAACACAAGCACATTATGCATATATGTAATATATATAGACAAGGGAAACCCAGCCATTGAAAAATTGAAATAATTCTATTTGCAGCAACGTGGATGGCCATAGAGATTATCATACTAAGTAAATCAGAAAGAGAAAGACAAATACCACATGATATTACTTATATTAATAAATAGAATCTAAAATATGACACAAATGAACCTATTTATGAAACAGAAACAGAATTATGGATATAGAGAACAGATTGGTGGTTACCAAGTGGGAGGGAATTCTGCAGGGGTGCAGTGGAGGTTTGGGGTTAGTAGATGCAAACTTTCATATACACAATGGATAAACAACTAGATCCTACTTATAACACAAAGAACCATATTCAATATCTTATGATAATCACAATACAATGATACAGTGAGGTCGCTCAGTCATGTCCAACTCTTTGAGACCCCATGGACTGTAGCCTACCAGGCTCCTCCATCCATGGGATTTTCCAACCAAGAGTACTGGAGGCGATTGCCATTTCCTTCTCCAGGGGATCTTCCCAACCCAGGGATTGAACCCAGGTCTCCCACATTGCAGACAGATGTTTCACCATCTGAACCACCAGGGAAGCCTGATAACCACAGTGGGAAAGAATATTTTTAAACAAGAATATATACGTATACACCCTGCTACTTGGGAAGATTGAAGGCAAGAGGACAAGGCTGTGGCAGAGGATGAGATGGTAGGATGGCATCACCAACTCAAGGGACATGAGTCTGAGCAAACTTCAGGAGATAGTGATGGACAGGGAAGCCTGGGGAGTTGCAGTCTATAGGACTACAGAGTTGGACATGACTTAGCTACTGAACAACAATATGTATAACTGAATCACTTTGCCATAAAACATAAATTAATACATTGTAAGTCAACCATACATCAATTAAAACTACTGATAAAATAAAGCTGTGTGTGTATATACATGTATATGTATATATTTAAAGATTTCCTCCCCTCATTAACATATTCAATATATTAATTTATGAATATCATTAAAGTAGTGAAATATTTTAATAGGGCATTATCAGAAAAACTTGATTATTTTTAATTAATTTATTTAATTAGTGGCTAATTACTTTACAATATTGTGGTGGTTTTTGCCATACATTGACATGAATCAGCCCTGGGTGTACATGTATCCCCCCCCATCCCAAACCCCCTCCCACTTCAGCATTATTCGTATCTTAATGTTTTATAAAATTATAATATATTAGCTGATATCCCTAAAATTCAAATGACTGACTTTCACATCTGAAGGTTTTCAGTATTTTAGTGATGGAACTCATTTTTCAACAAACATTTATGCCTATACATCAGTACTGAGTGTGAGCAATTCTGGTTCAGTGAAGCATTTTGTTGGTATATACCTACTCACTTTTAGGTGTGGTAACAGCTCTTATTTTTTTTTTTTAAGGAATGCATTCATTTTAACATGATATATGATCATTTTAGGGAGCTTTTCTGGTTGCTTAGTAGCATGGCAGGAGACACAAGAGATATGGGTTCAATCCCTGGGTCGGGAAGTTCCCCTGGAAGAGGGCATGGCAACCTACTCTAGTCTTCTTGCCTGGAGAATTTTATGGACAGAGGAACCTGGTAGGCTACAGTCCATGGGGTTGCAAAGAGTCAAACACAACCGAAGCGACTTCACACCCATGATCATTTTATTCTATTTTGTTAAATATATTGGTAATAAAACCTTTTTAAAATCGTACTTCATATAAACATCAGTGGTTTTATATTTTGTATAACATATTTAGTGTCACTTTAGATGGGGAAACAGTGGAAAACAGTGTCAGACTTTATCTTTTTGGGCTCCAAAATCACTGCAGATGGTAATTGCAGCCATGAAATTAAAAGACACTTACTCCTTGGAAGGAAAGTTATGGCCAACCTAGATAGCATATTGAAAAGCAGAGACATTACTTTGCCAACAAATGTCCATTTAGTCAAGGCTATGGTTTTTCCAGTGGTCATATATGGATGTGAGAGTTGGACTGTGAAGAAAGCTGAGAGCCAAAGAATTGATGCTTTTGTTTTTCTTTTTTTTTTCTTAATTTTTTTATGGTTGGCAACATTTTTATTTTTATTCACTTATTTTTTAAACCATTTATCATTTATTTATTATTATTATTTTTACTTTACAATATTGTACTGGTTTTGCCATACATCAACATGAATCCGCAACAGGTATACATGTGTTCCCCATCCTGAAGCCCCCTCCCACCTCCCTCCCTGTACCATCCCTCTGGGTCATCCCAGTGTACCAGCTCCAAGCATCCTGTATCCTGCATCAAACCTGGACTGGCGATTTGTTTCTTATATGATATTATACATGTTTCAATGCCATTCTCCCAAATCATCCCACCCTCTTCCTCTCCCACAGAGTCCAAAAGACTGTTCTATACATCTGTGTCTCTTTTGCTATTTCGCATACAGGGTTATCATTACCGTCTTTCTAAATTCCATATATACGTGTTAGTATACTGTATTGGTGTTTTTCTTTCTGGCTTACTTCACTCAGTATAAAAGGCTCCTATGAGGCCACCATCACCCTAATACCAAAACCTGACAAAGATGCCACAAAAAAAGAAAACTACAGGCCAATATCACTGATGAACATAGATGCAAAAATCCTAAACAAAATTCTAGCAATCAGAATCCAACAACACATTAAAAAGATCATACACCATGACCAAGTGGGCTTTATCCCAGGGATGCAAGGATTCTTCAATATCCGCAAATCAATCAATGTAATACACCACATTAACAAATTGAAAAACAAAAACCAAAAAAAAAAAAAAAAAAAAGGCTCCAGTTTCATCCACTTCATTAGAACTGATTCAAATGTATTCTTTTTATTGATGCTTTTGAACTGTGGTGTTGGAGAAGACTCTTGAGAGCCCTTTTACTGCAAGGAGATCCAACCAGTCCATTCCAAAGGAGATCAGCCCTGGGTGTTCTTTGGAAGGAATGATGCTAAAGCTGAAACTCCAGTACTTTGGCCACCTCATGTGAAGAGTTGACTCATTGGAAAAGACTGTTGCTGGGAGGGATTGGGGGCAGGAGGAAAAGGGGATGACAGTGGCATCACTGACTCAGTGGACGTGAGTTTGAGTGAACTCCAGGAGATGGTGATGGACAGGGAGGCCTGGCGAGCTGCAATTCATGAGGTCGCAAAGAATCAGACACAACTGAGCGATTGAATTGAACTGAACTGAACTGAAACTATGTGGAAGTCAACTTCAGGAAGCAACTAATTTTGTAACAAATGAAACCTCAAATGTTTCTATAGGATTTAATCATAGTTTAATTTTAAAAAGATATACCTGTAGCAATGTATAGAAATGTGCATATGTTTATGTACAAATTGGTCAGTGAGTTTATTAAAGATAAACCACTGACAAAACCATTAGAAAAATAGATAAAACCTAATAGCTTTGCATAAACATTGTTAAGGATATTGGCCTTAATGATCTTCACTTTTTCTTAATTTATATAAATGATGTTACATGTGATCAGTGATAATTTTTATTTTCCTTATAGGTCTTCATGGGTGAAAACTGAGGAACCCTCAAGTTAAAAAAATATAAATCATATAGTCCTTAAGTTTATCTCTAAAATGAACTTCCCCTGCTTTAACTCTTTTGTTATATACATAAAATTTATTCAACAGAAAGTTACTATTTGTAACCTTAAGTTCTATAACTAAAACTAGTGGAGACCCACAATACCATCTGAACTAAAAATGCTGAAAATAAAATTTGTTCAGGGATCAAACAGATACTTTGTAACTGGGACTATTTGGAAAGTTCTGTTTTCTACCATAGAAAGCCACATATTGAAAACTAAATTATTAAATAAAGAGATTGACTGTGCAATTTAAATATCCAAATATATTTCCTAATACATAGTGCTCTGTTTATTTAATGATTCAATGGGTAGAAGATATATATATAGATATATATAGATATAGAAAGCTTGTAGACATTGTTTTTAAATATGTATGTCTTCCAAAGTATTGTTTTTAAAGACATAAATCTAATTTATTCACATACCTAATCATTCTGACCATGATTGTTTTTTTCCTTAGCAAGTTTTTTTTTTTTTTTTTTTGCTTTATGATCAAGTGGAGAAGGAAACGTCAACCCTCTCCTGTACTCTTGGGTGGAGAATTCCATGGACAGAGGAGCCAGGCAGGCTACAGTCCATGGGATCGCAAAGAGTTGGATATGACTGTGAGACTAACTATTTCAACTTTCAGGTACACTGGCATTTTTGATCCATACTATTTGCTCTTTTTAAATACTACCAATTGTACTCTTCTTCTTATCACATCAAGTTGCAAATCATGTGCACGAAAGATCACAGTAACCTAGCTGGCTTTGTTACAATACAGACCTTTGTTAGTTTGGAATAGAGCCTTATTCTAATATTACTCCATGAATCAGCTTGACAGCATTTTACACCACTCTAACCTGAAAAGACTTTTCTTTGCCTCTTTAATTATATTACCATTCAAATCTCTTGTTAGGGCTCATTCATTCCAAAAGCCATTAGAACTACCTGAATTCACAACAATAAAGTCTACAGGCAAATGATAATTTATTAAATTTCATTATCCAAAGGAACAATGTCTTTTCTTAAAGTAATGAGAATATTCTCTAATTTTGACTCAGGCTTTGAAATATACTATATTTCTTTTTAAATGACAGAAATATTATTAAGCTATCATTCTGGTATTAATTAAAGTAAATGTAATAAAAATGACAATGTAATACACATCACGTTTCATACATTTTATTCAACTTCCATCTTTTGGATATTTTACTAATGTATTCTTCTATTATAAACTATAAAGCTACTAACACAATTCCACAATTCCTTTGTAGAGGGTTAGTGTATTATCATCACTCAGATTTGGATCACACAATGGGAAGAACATTCTGCAGGTGATGGCCAGCATATACTGAGGCAAAACACAGAGAATCTGTAATTAAGGAATGTCGAGCTGGTGAGGCCCTACAAGAAAGCATCCTTAAAGGAAGGCATTCAGTGGAGCTCAATCCCTGCCAGAGCAATGATATAGAATTCATTTAGGCTGACAATATACCTTGTAGATTAATTATTGAACATGTGTTTTACTTACTCTCTCATTAATAAGATGTATTTACTTTTTATTTCATTAACATTTTGATTTTATGGTGGTGATTTTCAACACTTCAGTTTTTAAAATAATCTTAACAAATTTGAGTCTGTACAAGCATTTCTTCCAAATTATTAATATATTTTCTAATAATTAGCAATATCATCAGCAGTACAGTTCTTTTCCTACTATTGACTCTGGTCACTGATAGGAATCCAATAGTTGATATATTAAATCTGTTTAGACCATGATACAGATAATTTTATCTGAGAAAACTGACATTTTAACATAGGCAGAAAGTGCATTTGTAATGAGAAGCTCTGTTCAATCACTATTACAATATTATAATAGTAAGCAAAAATGAGCAATATCTGTACCTAAATAAGATTAAACATAAATCTTTTTAAAAATGACTGAAACAGACTAGAATAAAATAAATGCATCAAAGTAAAACAGCTTATGAGGGTAATTAATCCATTTTCAAAATTTTAATATAAATAGGCAATAGATGGCTAAAATATATAAATTCATTTAAGACTGTATTTTGGATGAAGAAAGCAATTTTGTTAATGAGGCATTTATACAATACTGAAAAGACTGTAAGAGACATCCAAGATATAGTGAAAAAGTCCAAAGATTAAAGAGTTTAGAATTATATAGAGAAAATTACAATGTCTAACCCTTCAAGTTTCATACTGCTACATATCCAAATCCCTGGAGATATTTATTCTTCTAAAAGTTAACATTAATACAGGCCTAGGGCTAAATGATAACACATAGCTATAACTCCACCATATCGACTCAAATATTATCATGTAGAAATTCACAATTATGCACATAAATTAAATTTTCATCACACAAGGACTGCAAGCCATTGTTATGACAAATGTTATTTTTGCTCTTGTGGTAACTTAGAATTTATATTCTATGAATTAGTTTGTTTTTCTTTTTTCATCCTGCTATCAGGATGAAGATTTGATAACACTAAATTTTAGTAATTCTTAGGAATTAAAAATTACTATAATTATTTAAATGAAAAACAGGTCACTAATCAGAATATCTAGTTTTGTATAATTATAAAAATCAATATGATATGTTAAATTGTATTATTTCCCTTAACTTGTAATTGTTATAAACAAAAAGAGTATAGTTGAATAGTGAGAGTTCTTTTTCTTGTGTCTTCTCTACCTACCAGATTTTGAAAATTGGTTATTTTGACTCTGGAGGATGAAGTAGGGTAGGAAATATGCCTGCTATCAAGGATCACTGTTCCCAGAGTTTAACATTCTCTCCTTCGCCTTTAAGGACTCTCTCATCTTTAGATTCATTTACAGGTAGATAATACTCAACTCTAACAACCTGAAATGACCTCTGTTTACCTTTGCATTTATTTGTCCACCTCCAGCTGTCTTATGTGGAAGTCTTACTGCTTCTCAGGGTAGACAGGAGGGGAGAGAATAGGGTGCAGTTTGGCCAAGAGTAATTTTCTTTCTTTCTTTGGCATGTGGCTTGCATAAAATACATATCCTTAGACTGATAAACTTAGAGCTCAGTCATGTCCCAGTAAAGACATCTTTTCTTTAGGACCAATCCACCTTGAACATTGTTCACAAAAGTGCTTATAGATTTACCTAATTTATTTCAGCTGGAGAAAATAATGTCAATTTATGAATGAGATATATTTATGCAATTTTCACAACTGGCGGTTATTAGGTAATTTCTAGTTGTTTGTGCTTGCAGTTACAAATAACGCTAGACTGAACTTCCTGAACATTTTGAAATAGCAGGACATTTAGGAAAATGTTTAGAAATTTAATTAATGTAATTAATAGTTCAAAAATTTTGAATGTACCAAAATTGAATCATGTGTTCTATAATACATGATGATAATTCACCCTCTTAGGAACAATATAAGAAAATCACTGCTGCTTTTCATAGGTATTCATAAGTACCAATTGCCTTTAGTTTCCCTTTTTTGGTACATTCTTATCTTGAATTCTGGGTTTGTGTTTGCTTTATAAAAACAATTTTAGATTTACTTTCCTTTGTGAACTACACTATTTTAAATGGTATTGGGAAGGAGATCAAGGCAGCAGTTAGAAAGATGCAGAGTTCAGATACTCCCCAACAAACACATGGGAAATACATCTATACAAGCAGCAATTTTCATTGAAAACAAACTGTATACTGGCAAGCAGACTCATATAACCAAAGTTGTAAGAAAGATTCATGGGGAATTGGGTAGAAAGGGAAGAGAAGCAATTAGGTTAGTGCCTGTTCCCATGAATGAGGACACAGAAAAGGACTTGTTCTTCCAGTGTTGGCCTCCATAGCTGGGGTGCCCAATGTGTGGTTTGAGCTAATCACTCCCCAGGGAGGAACTCTGAGCCATGTCATTCTCTTCTTTTGTGGGACTGACAGTAAATCTAGTCTCAACTAGTAACATTGTGTGCACACTTTCTTACTCCCAAAACAAGGCAGAGGAAACAAACTGAAAATGCCCTGAACTCTGGCCCACTTGTCACGACCTCCCCAGAGCATGCCCTAGCCTGAGCTGAGCCTCTACTGCCACTCTTGCTACATGGTGCAGCATCAAACTAGGGCAAAGGCTGTTGTGGCCAAGGGAAATACATAGTTGTAGGGGATGGTACTAGCTCAGGCCTGGCAGGGCCTCTGAATGGGGTGAGGGCAGCCGTTGCTGGTGTTCATAGATTTAGCAGATAGGGAATGGTCTAGAGATCTGACTGGTGCTGGAACCACCCCAACTCAAGCCTTGACCCATAGAAAGTGCTCTCTCTGACCTTCTTGTGTCAGCAAGGTTAACCTCTGGGACAAAGGAGTCAATGCTGGGCAGGGGGATAGGATACACTTAGAGAGAAAGAACCAGCTCAGACCTGACATCCACTGCTGAGTATATATCTGAAGAAAACAAAAATACAAATTTGAAATGACACATGAACTTCAACATTCACAGCAACATTACTATTATTATGTGTGTATATATATATATATATGTATAATATATATAAATAATATATACATATATTTATTATATATACACATATTATATATTATTTATATGTAATATTATATATTTATACACATACATATACAATGGAATTTTACTCAACCATAAAAATGAAATTTTTTCATTTGCAACAACATGGATGGACCTGGAAAGTATTGCTGCTGCTGCTGCTAAGTTGCTTCAGTCATGTCTGACTCTGTGCGACCCCATGGACTGCAGCCTACCAGGCTTCTCTGTCCCTGGGATTCTCCAGGCAAGAACACTGGAGTGGGTTGCCATTTCCTTCTCCAATGCATGAAAGTGGAAAGTGAAAGTGAAGTCGCTCAGTCGTGTCTGATTCTTAGCGACCCCATGGACTACAGCCCACCAGGCTCCTCCATCCATGGGATTTTCCCAGCAACAGTACTGGAGTGGGGTGCCATTGCTTCTCCCTGGAGAGTATTAGGCTTAGTGAAATAATTCATCCAAAGAAAGACAAACAGTGTATGTTATCACCTATATGTAGTATCTAAGACACAAAAGAAATGAATTAATATAACAAAATAGAAACAGATTCACAGATACAGAGAATCTATTAGTGGTTCCTAGTACAGACGGGAAAGGGGTAGGGCAAAGGCAAGGATAGGAAATTAAGAGGTACAAACTACAGTGCATAAAATTTAAAAACTACAGGGATATATATTATGCAACATAGGGAATATAGAAAATATTCTGTAATAACTTTAAAAGGAGCATAATTTATTAAAAAATATTATTGAAACTACTGAATCATTATTTTCTATACCTGATACTAATATTGTAAATCAACTATACTTCTGCAAAAATTAATTAAACAGCATCCAATATTGATATTCCTTAAATATGGAAAATAACTGATTTATGAAACTGGGACTTAGGCACAATTTAATTTTGTTTAATGGGATGGTCCTAAATATTTTCCAAGCTCTTTTAATGTGATAGTACCATGGGAAGTTAACACACAGTAAAAATTTTAAAATCCCATGATCATTGTTCTGCATGATTATCACATTATGATGATTACTTTTATTTAAATTCTGGAGGTTTTATTTCTACTTACCAAGATATTAGCTGTAAAAATTGTATGAGTAAAATTTGAAGTTATAACTATGCTTAGAAGTGTAATAGCCTCTACCTGACTTTGTCTCTTGAGTGATTAAGTTTGACCCTAGTGAAAAATTAAACATAAAATGAGAAATACAAATTAGGATATATATCTGTATAAGTATGCCAGAAGTCATCCAAACTTAAAGAGCATACTATAGTTATATTTTAGTCTATAAATTCTATAAGTAAAATACTTTTTTTGTATATGCTACTGATTACATATGACATATTCTGAATTGGAGGGAAATTAATTCTCTTAATTTTGTTTTTAATCTAACATCATACAAAGAAATAATGTATGATTTAAAACTACTGGCATATTATTGTTCTCTTGTTGATCTGCCTAAAACATATGAATATTAACATATATTTTCATGTGTCCTCAAATAGCAATTTCATGATATTTTAGGACTATTATTTAGTTTTAAGGGGCTTCCCTGGTGGCGTAGGTGGTAAAGAATCTGCCTGCAATGAGGGAGGCCTGGGTTCAGTTCCTGGATTGGGAAGATTCCCCTGGAGAAGCAGGGAAGATCCCTCTTTTGGGAAGATCCCTGGGTTGTGACAATCTCTTGGAAATATATATATATTCTCATGTATCCTTAAATAGCAATTCCATGATCTTTTAGGAATATTATTTAGTTTCAAATAACTATACATTACATAATTCTAGAGTTTCTTATCATTCAGAACTTGTTAAAATAATCAAATACAGAGTACTTATCAGATTCCATTCTATATTGCAGTTATTACGTTGGTCTTCTAAAAATTTTGCACTGTTACAATGAAAATATCACATTTTATTAACATATTTACTGTGATGACAAATATTCATTAACATTATTCATAGTTCACAATTTCCCCAAAATGCCCAGTAACTTGGTAAAGCTTGAACTATACAATACTCTACAATTTTAATTCACTTTTACTCACAATACTGCATTACCACACAAGCCTGTAAAGTAAGTGAAAGATATAATACTGATTATTTTAGAGGGTAAAGAATTTGAGACTCTATCAGAGGAAGCTGACTTTCTAAAGTTATGAAGTTGACTTTTCTGTTTTTGTTCAGTGGACAGTCATGTCCGACTCTTCGCAACCCCATGGACTGCATCATGCCAGGCCTCTCTGTCTCGCACCACCTCCCAGGGTTTGCCCAAGATAAAGTTGGTTAGGCATACAATATGATCAACACATGCAAGATTAAGTTTTTGAAATAAATAACTCCAGGAATGGGAATGTTCTGGAGATTACATGAGAACTGAGGTAGCTAGATGGAAGGTTTTCCCTGCTCTGTGGGCATACTGGATGGAATATGGACAAATATAACTTTTCATGAGGGTTTTAAAACATAACGGCACTTTTTTAAAACAAACCTTCCATTGAAAAACAGGATTTATGTCCCTTCTGCTTGAACCTGGGAAGGTTTGTGACTGCTTCAACCTATACCATGCAACAGAAATGACACTAGTTTTGAGGCTAGCTAACAAAAAGTAATGTATTTTCTACCTTGCTCTTGGGTACCTTTGTTCTCCAATCCCAATGTTATTTTGAAAGAAGTTGCACAACCTGAGATTCCATGCTTTCAAGATGCCAGAGAGGATGGGCATAGTCTTCATGTTAGAGAATTGCCAGCCAAGTGGATTTTAAATCATTTATGTATCTACTTTGGCTGCACTGGGTCTTTGTTACTGCGAACAAGCTTTCTCTAGTTGCCAAGGGTGAGGTCTACTCTCCAGCTGCAGTGTGCAGCCTTCTCACTGTGGTGGCTTCACTTGTTATGAAGCATGGACACTAGAGTGCAGTGCTCAGTAGCTGGGGTGAATGGGATTAATTGCCCCATGGCATATGGAACATTCCCAGACCAAGGACCGAACCAGTGTCCTGGGCATTGGCAGATTCTTAGCTGTCCTGTTGTTGGATCTTGGAGTTAACTCTCCTTTTCTCTTAAAATATTAGTTTGGATAATGAGACTGTTGACACTCCATACACACACACACACACAGACACACACAATAAGTGCATGAAAATATGTGTTACTAATATAATCAGGCTTCTGGAGAGAACAAGCAGGCACCCAAAAAAGATGGAATGAATGGCTGTGATTTTTCTTGTGATTGGTTTTGAGGTCAAGGTGAGACGGTTCCAATGCATAGGCCAGGTTTTGAAGGAACTTCCTGACAGTGCCAAAAGAAGGGCACAGATATGCTTTCTTATGAACTTGTTCTGGTGGACAAAAGTAAAGCAGATATGTAAGCCTGAAAGCTAGTAGTCAAACGTCAAAAATGGAGTCATACTATATCATACCAGCCTAAGTGGCAAATAGGTGAGGGAGGGACCCTCCACTGGATTCTATTCTGTAGCCAAGTCAAGTCTTCCCAGCTAAGGCCCCAGAAATCATACTGGAAAAACAAGCCATTTTCTTTGTTCTCTGTTTGAAATTTAGTTCCACAAATTTCATGAGCCTAAAAGGAATCATTGTTATTTTGTTCTTTAATACTGTGGGGGTCTGTTATGAGGCCACAGATAAACTGAATATCATGGGATCAAGGACCATAAAGCCTTTTTTTGCTTGATAACTCACCCCCCTATTTTCTCCATGCAAAAGCATCCATGTACATGCTTTTACATTTTACTTAGTATTAATAAAAATATTAAAGGGAAGGAGAAGGAGTCACCTTAACCTAATTATATTCTCCAAATCATAGGTTTAACACTAAGTAATGGAAACATAATGAATTATAGCAAAGAGGATGAAGATGAAAAATACTTTTATGTGATAGTTAATGTTCACAGAAATTATGAAAAAGTACATTATAGCTTTCAAATTTACTAAATATTAATATTTCTGTTATTTAATAAATATGGCTATAATCATAAACCAGATATTTACTTTGTTATATATTGCCATTCAATTGTCAATAAGCATTTTTCTACAGGTCTAGATATTTTGAGATATGTAAGCAATTTTATCAAATGCAAAGCACTATAACTTCCATGGCATAGACTACAACATGTTTAAATCACATAAAAGCAAATAAAGGTTTATCTTTAGAAAGTTTTTATGCCACTCTAACTCTGAAATCTCTCATTCTGCAAATATATACAGTGAAAATAAAGCAGCAGAGAATAAAGCTGTTTTCAATTCATATGTACTTGATAAATATTGTAAGCACATTAGTTCTCACTGATAAATCTCATGGTAATCAGTAATACCTTTAATAAATTAAGAAAACCAACGTAAGCAGATTTTTAATTACTTGTAATAAATACACATATGTCCAATAATTATTAATATTTATTTTGACTAATAAAGTTAAATATGTTTCTCTGTTTTAATACTTCATATGGGGTATCTTAACAACAGCAGCTTTAGAAGATGCTACAGTCAGTTTTAAAGGTGTACGTTCTTTCTCAAGATTGCTTTGGCTATTCAGGGTTTTCTGTATTTCCATACTAATTGTGAAATTATTTGTTCTAGCTCTGTGAAAAATACCATTTATAGCTTGATAGGGATTGCATTGAATCTATAGCCTGCTTTGGGTAGTATACTCATTTTCACTATATTGATTCTTCTGATCCATGAACATGGTATATTTCTCCATCTATTAGTGTCCTCTTTGAATTCTTTCACCAGTGTTTTATAGTTTTCTATATATAGGTCTTTAGTTTCTTTAGGTAGATATATTCCTAGGTATTTTATTCTTTTTGTTGCAATGGTGAATGGGATTGCTTCCTTAATTTCTCTTTCTGTTTTCTCATTATTAGTGTATAGGAATGCAAGGGATTTCTGTGTGTTGATTTTATATCCTGCAACTTTACTATATTCATTGATTAGCTCTAGTAATTTTCTGGTGGAGTCTTTAGGGTTTTCTATGTAGAGGATCATGTCATCTGCAAACAGTGAGAGTTTTACTTCTTCTTTTCCAATTTGGATTGACTTCAGGCTCTACTACAAAGCCACAGTCATCAAGACAATATGGTACTGGCACAAAGACAAAAATATAGATCAATGGAACAAAATAGAAAGCCCAGAGATAAATCCATGCCCCTGTTGACACCTTATCTTTGACAAAGGAGGCAAGAATATACAATGGAGAAAAGACAATCTTTTAAAAAGTGGTGCTTGGAAAACTGGTCAACCACTTGTAAAAGAATGAAACTAGAACACTTTCTAACACCATACGCAAAAATAAACTCAAAATGGATTAAAGATCTAAACCTAAGACCAGAAAATATAAAACTCCTAGAGGAGAACATAGGCAAAACACTCTCTGACATAAATCACAGCAGGATCATCTATGACCCACTTCCCAGAATACTGGAAATAAAAGCAAAAATAAACAAATGTGACCTAATTAACATTA
The DNA here is from genome assembly GCF_002263795.3 of Bos taurus. Classification (NCBI taxonomy): domain Eukaryota; kingdom Metazoa; phylum Chordata; class Mammalia; order Artiodactyla; family Bovidae; genus Bos; species Bos taurus. The sequence goes on from NC_037333.1 coordinate 9,594,183, forward strand.
AAAGCTTCTGCACAACAAAAGAAACTATAAGCGAGGTGAAAAGACAGCCTTCAGAATGGGAGAAAATAATAACAAATGAAGCAACTGACAAACAGCTAATCTCAAAAATATACAAGCAACTCCTGCAGCTCAATTCCAGAAAAATAAACGACCCAATAAAAAAATGGGCCAAAGAACTAAATAGACATTTCTCCAAAGAAGACATACAGATGGCTAACAAACACATGAAAAGATGCTCAGCATCATTATCAGAGAAATGCAATAAAACCACAATGAAGTACCATTTCACGCCAGTCAGAATGGCTGCGAACCAAATGTCTACAAGCAATAAAAGCTAGAGAGGGTGTGGAGAAAAGGGAACCCTCTTACACTGTGGTGGGAATGCAAACCAGTACAGCCTCTATTGAGAACAGTGTGGCGATTCCTTAAAAAACTGGAAATAGAACTGCCTTATGACCCAGCAATCCCACTGCTTGGCAACATACTGAGGAAACCAGAATTGAAAGAGACATGTGTACCCCAATGTTCATCACAGCACTGTTTATAATAGTCAGGACATGGAAGCAACCTAGATGCCCATCAGCAGATGAATGGATAAGAAAGCTGTGGTACCTATACAAAATGGAGTATTACTCAGCCATTAAAAATAATACATTTGAATCAGTTCTAATGAGGTGGATGAAACTGGATCCGATTATACATAGTGAAGTAAGCCAGAAGGAAAAACACCAATACAGTATACTAGCGCATATATATGGAATTTAGAAAGATGGTAACGATAACCCGGTGTGTGAGACAGCAAAAGAGACACAGATGTATAGAACAGTCTTTTGGACTCTGTAGGAGAGGGTGAGGGTGGGATGATTTGGGAGAATGGCATTGAAACATGTATAATATCATATGTGAAATGAATGGCCAGTCCAGGTTCGATGCAGGATACAGGATGCTTGGGGCTAGTGCACTGGGATGACCCAGAGGGATGGTATGGGGAGGGAGGTGGGAGTGGGGTTCAGGATGGGGAATACATGTACACCCGTGGCAGATTCATGTTGATGTATGGCAAAACCAATACAATATTGTAAAGTAATTAACCTCCAATTAAGATAAATAAATTTAAATAAAAAAAAACAGTGTATGAAAAAAATAATAATAAATAAAGGTGTACTTTCCAAAGACAAACTATTAACATAATCAATGCTATATGGATAACTGCATCAAAATTTTAGTTTATGGAAATAAAAAATTCAAAAAAGAGTGCTCATAAAATTTAAAATTAATCAGGAATTCACACTGTATGACTCTAACATCATTTACTTCTCTTTCCATCCAGGAAAAGAGAAAGATGAAGAATCTAGTGAGCCCAACACTTCCGTGAATGATTGATTAAATAAATAAATGTTTATTTGATTTATATCTCCAAAAGCCTTATTTATAAAATTCAAACATATAATGTGGAGTTTTAAACTTCTTGTTATTAAGACATTATACATATTTCATAATGTTTTAATGTCAAAAGTATTATTTTGAAATCTGGTGTTAAAGATGGTGATTTTTTTTTTTTTTTACTACTTTGAGGATTTCATTTTGCTGAAAAAATATAAGAAAAACTACCATTTATTTTTTAATGAGCATCTGTATTTGAAAATTAGCTATTTATAGCATATGTCTACAGTAAAGCCTCTGCCTAGTAAGCTTTTTCTTATTTTCTTTTGCTAAACTCTGGGTAAGTTAGCAGTATATTCTCATTGAATACCATATAAAAAGAAATGTCTAAGTTTTCTAATTCAATATAAGCAAACTTTGTGTGAAATTAATGGTGTCAACTTTTTATACATATTATTTAAATATGATTTTTTTGAGGAATTTTCATTCTGTTTTTCATAGTGTCTGTATCAATTTACATTCCCCCCTCCTCGATGTTAAAAACAGATCAACCATATGATACAGCAATTTCTTTTTTTTTTTTTTTTTTGATACAGCAATTTCATTCCTGGGTACACATCTGAAGATAATTAAAACACTATTTTAGAAATATATATACACCCCCAGAAGATGCCCTGGAGAAGAAAATGGCAACCCACTTCAGTATTCTTGCCTAAGTAATTCCATGGACAGGGGAACCTGGTGGGTTCATGGGGTTGCAAAGAAGTCAGATATGATGTAGCAACAAAACAGCAACAACATATTCATAGTATCATTTAAAGTGTCAATATATAGATGCAACCTAAGTGTTCCTCAAAAGATGACTTGAGAGAGAAGATGTAGGGTGGATACATATATACACACACAGACATACACATACAGGGACATACTACACAATGGATTATTACTCAGCCATAAACAAGAATGAGAGCTTAACATTTGCAACAATATGAGTGGAAATTCAAAAAAGCAAAATGGCTGTCTGGGGAGGCCTTACAAATAGCTGTGAAAAGAAGAGAAGCAAAAAGCAAAGGAGAAAAGGAAAGATATAAGCATCTGAATGCAGAGTTCCAAACAATAGCAAGAAGAGATAGAAAGCCTTTTTCAGTGATCAATGCAAAGAAATAGAAGAAAACAACAGAATGGGAAAGACTGGAGATCTCTCCAAGAAAATTACAGATATCAAGGGAATATTTCATGCAAAGATGGGCTCGATAAGGAGAGAAATGGTATGGACCTAACAGAAGCAGAAGATATTAAGAAGAGGTGGCAAGAATACACAGAAGAACTGTACAAAAAAGATCTGCACCACCCAGATAATCATGATGGTGTGATCACTCACCTAGAGCCAGACATCCTGGAATGTGAAGTTAGTGGGCCTTAGAAAGCATCACTACGAACAAAACTAGTGGAGGTGATAGAATTCCAGTTGAGCTAGTCCAAATCCTGAAAGATGATGCTGTGAAAGTGCTGCACTCAATATGCCAGCAAATTTGGAAAACTCAGTAGTGGCCACAGGACTGGAAAAGGTCAGTTTTCATTCCAATCCCAAAAAAAGGCAATGCCAAAGAATGCTCAAACTACCGCACAATTGCACTCATCTCACACGCTAGTAAAGTAATGCTCAAAATTCTCCAAGCCAGGCTTCAGCAATATGTGAACTGTGAACTTCCTGATGTTCAAGCTTGTTTTATAAAAGGCAGAGGAACCAGAGATCAAATTGCCAACATCCACTGGATCAGGACAAAAGCAAGAGAGTTCAAGAAAAACATCTATTTCTGCTTTGTTGATTATGCCAAAGCCTTTGACTGTGTGGATCACAATCAACTGTGGAAAATTCTGAAAGAGATGGGAATACCCAACCATCTGATCTGCCTCTTGAGAAATCTGTATGCAGGTCAGAAAGCAACAGTTAGAACTGGACATGGAACAACAGACTGGTTCCAAATAGGAAATGGAGTACATCAAGGCTGTATATTGTCAACCTGTTTATTTAACTTATATGCAGAGCACATCATGAGAAACGCTGGGCTGGAAGAAGCACAAGCTGGAATCAAGATTCACCATTCGTGGTATAAATCTTACTCTTACAAGATAACCCACCTGTCTCTTCTAATGGGACCAGGTTGCAAATGATATGAAAGCTTTGTTGTTTTGTTTTTCAAGACAAAGGCAAGCTTCCCTAAGCTTGAATTTATAGTTATGAAAAAAGAAAAGAAAAACAAATAAAACAGGCAAAATATGACACAAGGGAAAAAAAAATATCCTGGGCAATAAAATGTTATTTTAAACCAAAAAAAAAAAAAAAGATTGCTGGGAGAACTATCAATAACCTCAGATATGCAGATGACACCACCCTTATGGCAGAAAGTGAAGAGGAACTCAAAAGCCTCTTGATGAAAGTGAAAGTGGAGAGTGAAAAAGTTGGCTTAAAGCTCAACATTCAGAAAACGAAGATCATGGCATCCGGTCCCATCACTTCATGGGAAATAGATGGGGAAACAGTGGAAACAGTGTCAGACTTTATTTTTCTGGGCTCCAAAATCACTGCAGATGGTGACTTCGGCCATGAAATTAAAAGAGGCTTACTCCTTGGAAAGAAAGTTATGACCAACCTAGATAGCATATTCAAAAGCAGACACATTACTTTGCCAACAAAGGTTTGTCTAGTCAAGGCTACGGTTTTTCCTGTGGTCATGTATGGATGTGAGAGTTGGACTGTGAAGAAGCCTGAGTGCCGAAGAATTGATGCTTTTAAACTGTGGTGTTGGAGAAGACTCTTGAGAGTCCCTTGGACTGCAAGGAGATCCAACCAGTCCATTCTGAAGGAGATCAGCCCTGGGATTTCTTTGGAAGGAGTGATGCTAAAGCTGAAACCCCAGTACTTTGGCCACCTCATGCAAAGAGTTGACTCATTGGAAAAGACTCTGATGCTGGGAGGGATTGGGGCCAGGAAGAGAAGGGGATGACAGAGGATGAGATGGCTGGATGGCATCACTGACTCGATGAACATGAGTCTGAGTGAACTCCGGGAGTTGGTGATGGACAGGGAGGCCTGGCGTGCTGCGTTTCATGGGGTCGCAAAGAGTCAGACACAACTCAGCGACTGATCTGATATGATCTGATCTGATGGTTAGTGAGATAAATTAGATATGTACAAATACTATATGTTTTCAATTATTAGTGGGATCTAAAAAGTTAAAAAAAAAAAAAAACCCAACAAATAGAATAGAAATAGACTCAGATACATACAGATACATAGAACAAACTAGTGAATAGAAGTAGAGGGATGGGTGGGAGAAGGGGCAAAATAGGTAAAGGGGAATAAGAAGTATAAACTACTACGTATAAAACAAATAAGTTCCAAGGATATAATATATAGCAAAGGAAATTTAGCCAATGTTTTATAATAACTTTATGTGGCATATGGTCTATGAAAAGTGAAAGTGAAGTTGCTCAGTCGTGTCTGACTCTTTGCGACCCCATGGACTGTAGCCTACCATGCTCCTCCATCCGTGGGATTCTCCAGGCAAGAATACTGGAGTGGGTTGCCATTTCCTTCTCCAGGAGATCTTCCCAACACAGGGATCGAACCCAGGTCTCCTGCATTGCAGGCAGACGCTTTACCATCTGAGCCACCAAGGAAGCTCTAGTCTATAAAAGCTCTAATCTATAGCTCTAGTCTATATAGTCTATAAAAACATCAAATTACTATGCTATACACCTAAACTAATCTAATAATATTTAAGTAGACAATAGTTAAAATAAACAATAAAGTTTTAATAAAAATATTTTCTATATGTGAATAAGTATTTCATATGTTTAATTTGCCACATTTAGGTGGATATTATGTTATCAAAATTATTCAGTTAACATTCTATTAAACATTATTTAATATTTAATAGAATATTATCGAATATTATATTATATTCATATAATATTCATATATATTATATGCATATTATATTCATATATTATTGAATATATTGAATATTATTCTATTAAATATTATTTAATATTTAATAGAATATTATTTAAATAATCTATTTTATTACAGAGGTAAGTTATAAAGCAAATCAAAAATATGAAAAGCAAAATTGCTCTTACGTTTCATGATATGATAACTTCTATTAGTTCTTTAATTTTTATCTGTTTAGCAAAGAAGACTTTGTGAAGTTGAGAGATTATCAAAAGCACAAATCAATTGCATTTATGATAAATTATTATAAATATTTCTCCATGAGTTTTTTGTTTGTTTATGCATCTCATTACTTAAGAGTCACAGGAAAGATTTAATTGCTACTTATATTAATAGCATTGATTTACTACGTCACAATCATCAAATACTTATGTGATAATCAAAAAAGCTATTTCATTAACTGCATGGAATTGAAAGTATTCAGAAAACATATTAAACTTTCTATTATTTCTAGTAAAAGGAAAGAGAAATGTTACTCTGTTTTTTTAAGGTTTAATATCAATTTTCTGACAGAATCAACAAAAGAGTCCAGATGCCTTTGAGGACTGATGTTATCTTCTAGTAAACCACTGATTTTACTGCTTCATCTTAACTCTTTCTATTCCTTATTGAACAGATGTAGCACTTTACTTTTTTAAAATCAATAATGAATGTTATAATTCTATTTCAAGAACTGAACTTTTATATAAGAGAAAAGCAAAACAGCAGAAATAGTATTCATTTAAAAACTTGCTGAATATACAGAGAATGTATATTAACAGACAAAACGGTATTTCTCCCAGGCTATCCTTTGCTATTTTGCCTCCAAATGTATTTCCTTTTCTCTGTTCTCTATTTTATTTCTCTCCTTCTACAAGAAACTTGTCTCTGGTCCTTCTTGAATTGTCAAAAAAAAAATAATACTTGAATTTAAATAGAAAATAGAGAAATAAAAAGATATAATTCCTTAAATTAAAAAAAAAAATCAACTTTTCCCCTAAGGATTCCTATATATTGGAAATATATACTTTTATATATATTTCAACACTCCCTATATTTTACATGGGCTTAGAACCCTATCACATTTTTATCTGTTTACCACTGCATAGCAGATAGCTTTAATGAAAAGAAAACTCATTTATTTCAAACAAGGTCAAATTACCTATAATAAGTCAAGCTGCAATAATAAATCAATTATGTAGATGAGAATTAGAATTCCCAACTATAGGTCAGAGTAAGTTAAATTCTAAAGTTCTAGAACCATCATACAGTGTGAAATAATGATAAAATGATAAAGAGAAAGCAACAGAAAAAGAACTGCAATATTCATCAAATGGGGTGTCTTTTCAATAAAAAGGCATGAGTTTATGTTATGTAAAAAGAGTGTATTATGTTTTGAGATAACAGTTCTTAATGTATGAGTTATTGAAGGCCCCTGTACAGAAAATATTTTTGCTTCTATATTGGTACCAAAAGTAATTAAACAAAGTAAAACTTTTATTATACAAGCAAAGAAATTTGGTTTTCTCATTAAAATATTCTTTTGCTACCATGTCCATGAATCTCTCACTTGAACAACAAAATAAGAAACAAATATCTCGTTAGAGTTTAGATAAAATCACATGAAGCACATATGTGTACCATAATGGAACACTACAGAACTAAAGATGGTATCTCCAGAATATATGCCTAAATTCTTCATAAGAGAAAACCAAATTATTTGAAAGTTAATATTAAATATGTCTGAAAGTGAAAATTAATATTAAATGTGTCTGAAAACTCAGTTGTGCCCAACTCTTTGCAACCCGATGGACTATATAGTTCATGGAATTCTCCAGGCCAGAATACTGGTGTGGATAGCCTTTCCCTTCTCCAGGGGATCTTTCTGACCCAGGAATCGAACAGGGGACTCCTGCATTGCAGGTAGATTCTTTACCAACTGAGCTATGACTGAAGCACAAATATATATGCAAAAGATATGTTAATTCATGGAAAGCATTGCTTCAAAGTCATCTCTAAAGGAGACCTTTTGTATTTGAAAATCAAAGAAGGATCTTTAATTATCCACAGAAAGCACTGTAGGGGAAAAACAAAACAAAAATAAATTTGAAATTGTTAGGTAAGAATTCAGGCATGATCTAGGAAGGAGGGCCTAGCCAAAATGGATGCAGGCTGGCCTCTAAACCCCACCCTACACACCAGCAAGAGCTCACAGATATGCTATAAAAATAATCAAAGAGACTTTTCCAAGCCCTGAGTGTGTGCCTTAGGCACACAGTAAATACAAACTAGCCACAGGGGCTTCTCCAACTCTGGCACATGTGCCCTTGATGAACAACTGTGTCCTCAAGTAACCTTAGGCAGCCAGGAGCCCACCAATAGTTTATAAATATTCTATACATACATACAGCTGATCATAACAGACTGGATTATGGGAAGGATATGTGCAATAGGGCCTATTGTTAAGTAACTTGTAATTGTCAGTCAAAACCCTCAGTCCATGCCTGCCTATATGAATATGTAAAGATCTATTTTGCATGTTCCCAGACATGCCCCCTTCCCTGATTGGCCTTGAGTATATGCCCATTTGCATCCCCTGATTAAATAAGTAAGTAAGTGTTAGTCGCTCAGTCATGCCTGACTCTTTGCGACCCCATGGACTGCAGCCCACCAGGTTTATCTGTCCATGAGATTTTCCAGGCAAGGATACTGGAATGAGTTTCCATTTCCTTTCTTGATTGGTGGCAGGTACAAGCCCTATTTCTGCACAGGGCACAACCAAGAGGAGGAGATAGGAAGTATAAAAAGGGAAGCTAAGAGGTATTACTGTGAATCCTTTGGGGTTGGCCTCCTCCCACATCTGTGGACTGTACTATCTCCTGTCTTTTAACAAAAATTCTGTCTGCATGAGCTGTACTGAGCTGTAACTGGTCTATTGTTTCGAGTCTTTGCTACTATGAGACAAGAGCCAAGAAATTTGCCTGTTTGAGCTGTAATTAGTCTGTCACTCCAAATCTTTATTAGAAGATAAGAACTAAGGATGAGAAATAAACCAACCTGATAAAATTACTCAAAACTTCTGAAAAACATTTTCATCTACCACTTCCCTTGTCACAAAAGTTAGTTAAAACTTACTCAACATTTCATGGTGATTTCATGGTCATAATAGAACATAATATAACTTCTGATTCTTACCACATTAGTAGGCAATTTGGGGAAGAGAGAAGTAGAAGAGGATAAAGTTCATAACCTGGGGGCTTTATAATATACATACCTGAAAATTGAAGGCATAATATACTAAAATATTAAAATGTAAATTTTAAAAAAGTAGTTGGCGTATAGAGGTTTGATTCTTTCTCTAATAAGATAACAATCTCTAAAACCTAATTTTATAGTAAATCCTAGATATAACAATTTTTATTTTATCTGTGGGAGCCCTCTGAGATAATCACAAATATTATTCCCACTTTACAGTTGAATGAGATAGGTTAGTCTAAGAGCAGTTGGGAAGACACAATCTAAATTCAGATCTCATACCATGAATATTATACTACCCTACACATATAAAAAAAGCAAGAGAGTTCCAGAAAAACATCTATTTCTGCTTCACTGATTATGTCAAAGCCTTTGACTTTGTGGATCACAATAAACTGTGGAAAACTCTGAAAGAGATGGGAATATAAGACCACCTGACCTGCCTCTTGAGAAACCTATATGCAGGTCAGGAAGCAACAGTTAGAACTGCACATGGAACAACAGACTGGTTCCAAATAGGAAAAGGAGTTCGTCAAGGCTGTATATTGTCACCCTGCTTATTTAACTTATATGCAGAGTACATCATGAGAAATGCTGGGCTGGAAGAAGCACAAGCTGGAATCAAGATTGCCAGGAGAAATATCAATAACCTCAGATGTGCAGATGACACCACCCTTAATGCAGAAAGTGAAGAGGAACTAAAAAGCCTCTTGATGAAAGTGAAAGTGGAGAGTGAAAAAGTTGGCTTAAAGCTCAACATTCAGAAAAGAAAATCATGGCATCTGGTCCCATCACTTCATGGGAAATAGATGGGGAAACAGGGCAAACAGTGTCAGACTTTATTTTTTGGGGCTCCAAAATCACTACAGATGGTGTTTGCAGCCATGATATTAAAAGACACTCCTTGGAAGGAAAGTTATGACCAACCTAGATAGCATATTCAAAAGCAGAGACATAACTTTGCCAACAAAGGTCCATCTAGTCAAGGCTATGGTTTTTCCAGTGGTCATGTATGGATGTGAGAGTTGGACTGTGAAGAAAGCTGAGTGCCGAAGAATTGATGCTTTTCAACTGTAGTGTTGGAGAAGACTCTTGAGAGTCCCTTGGACTGCAAGGAGATCCAACCAGTCCATTCTAAAGTAGATCAGTCCTGGGTGTTCTTTGGAAGGAATGATGCTAAAGCTGAAACTCCAGTACTTTGGCCACCTCATGCGAAGAGTTAACTCATTGGAAAAGACTCTGAGGCTGGGAGGGATTGGGGACAGGAGGAGAAGGGGAAGAGAGAGGATGAGACGGCTGGATGGCATCACCGACTCTATGGACGTGAGTATGAGTGAACTCTGGGAGATGGTGATGGACAGAGAGGCCTGGCATGCTGCAATTCATGGGGTCACAATGAGTCGGACACGACTGAGCGACTGAACTGAATTGAACTGACACATATAAAGTTAAGGCTAAAAGTCTATAACTCATTTGTCCTTGTTTTAACTATTCATTTATGTTATTTTTTCATAAAGTTTAAAGAACTGACTTATTTCTTCCAACATCTACCACTGCAACTTCCAGAAAATTAGATGAAAATTAAAAACTCCAAGTGCAAATTATTCTTTGCTCCATCTTCATTTTATAGCCCATTATTAAATATGTCTGGAATATAATCAAAAGCAGATTAAATATATAAATTAAGCCCAATATATTCCATTTTCTATTCAATTTAGAGAAAGCTATGGCTTGCTTGAACTACAGTGACATCTTGTGGCTCAGCATGGTTTTTTTGTTTGCTTTTATATGTAAATTGTTAATGTTTTCTGCTTCTCTTCAGTTCTAGGTTTTCAAGGAGGCAGCTTTCATTAGCATAAATTCTGAACAATCACTGAACATTACAGAAAGAAAATATTAAATGGGAAAGAAAGAAAAGTTGACAGTAAACATGATCTAGAACCACTGCTAATCTAATTTCTTTAAGAGTTTGTATTATTTAATATATATTCTTGATTATTGAAAGAATATGTGGAAAAGTTGATGTCAATAGCACCTAATTGTTGAGAACAGGTAGTCTCGATGATTGCATTATTGTCTGTATAAATAAAAAGAAATCAACTAAGCAATATAATTTAAAAACTTCTGAATGATTGAATAATGCGCATTTTTTTTAAAGCTGTTTTCCTCATCTATTATGTGTTACTATCTTTACAAATTGGAAGCTTAAGTTTCTTCTTTGGGTACATGCTGGTAAACATATTGAAGTTTTAACTTCCTCAAGCCTCTCCTTTCTTCAATTATTTCACTATTTGCCAGATGGCTTCTGATTATTATCAGAGTTCCCCAGTTTTTCACATTGAATGCACTGAATCACATCTTTAGATTTTTGAAAGGAAGCTCAAAAGTTTCTGCTGCATATCTTATAAGAGTATAATCATGAACTGAACAGTGTACCTTGACCTGAATACATGGAGAACTATAAACTTTTATAACTTTATAAAAGTTAATTTGTTAAAGAAATAAAATGTTTTATATATATATATATAAAACTTATTTTGTTTCTTTATATATATATATATATATATATATATATATAGCTGCTGCTGCTAAGTCGCTTCAGTCATGTCTGACTCTGTGCGACCCCATAGACGGCAGCCCACCAGGCTCCCCCATCCCTGGGATTCTCCAGGCAAGAACATTGAAGTGGGTTGCCACTAAAATGTTATTTAATTGTTATATTAAACTAATTTTATATATAATAAAATATATATCAGTAGTTTAATCTGGTGTTTTTAAGCCTATTTTTGCTGTATTATCATTTATGTTTTAGAAATAATTGGTTCACTATAATAGGTACAATTCAGTCCCCACAGCATTAGCCATATACACTGATTTCCATGAATCTGTTTTTATTGTTCTTTAGTTAACGATCTGTTGTCATTGTTCTTCCTAAGTTAAGTTCTTTAGTTATCCTACAAATCTCAAAATGAGTGTCTCTGCTTTAATAACTAGCCATTTATTTGATAAAAATAAAGATGATCAGTTATACATTTACAGATTCTCGTTGCAAAGATAAATATGGCAACAGCAAACACATCCTTCTGTGTGTCTTGTAAGTGAGCACTGCATAGATGGTCCTGGTCTGGTTATGGCTCATTGTGGCACTTCTAACTGATAACTGAAGAAGTGCTGTTACTTTAGTATTTTCCAGATAATTTATAAAGATGAACCAAAAATACTATTCCTATTCAATGGGATATCATCAGCTTTCACATAAATTTAGAGTAAAACAGAAATTTCTAGCAGATATAATATTGTTCTGACCCTGTGTGCTGTCACTTCAGTCATGTCTGACTCTTTGCGACCCTGTGAACTGTAGCCCACCAGCTCCTCTGTCCATGGGATTCTTCAGGCAAGAATACTGGAGTGGGTTGCCATTTCCTCCATCAGGGAATCATCCTGACCTAGGGATCAAACCTGCATCTCTTACATCTCCTGCATTGGCAGGCAGTTTCTTTACCACTATTGCCACCTGGGAAGCCCATAGTACTTATATTTCTTTACTGGGATATTGGCAACATCTATATATATACATATATATTGGCTAAGGACAAAAGTATGTTGCTCAGAGAAAAACCTAACATTTTTTAAATGTTTCTGAAAATTGTATATTGAATGTTTTCATTTCTTTTTCTAAGTTTATTCCATAATTCAATAGCTGTTCTTTATATGACTTCTGAAAAGTTCTCCAGTCCATGATTTTTAAAAATAATTACTGCAACATGTCTTAAGATGCATGTTAAACAAATCTTATAAATCTTTTCTGGTGATGCAAACAGAAACAGGAAGATCAAAGGTCTGGACTTATTAATAAAGTGGTTTATTTTGAGAACTATTTCATTTTTATATAGCAAATGCCATTCTGAGAAAAATTATAACCACCTAGTAAGGTCTCAAATGCTTTAGAAATATTGTACACTTTTTCTTAATTTTAAGAGCTGTCAACAACATCCTTAAAACTCCAGATTACTAGATGAGGAAACTGAAGCTAAGAGATGTCATCTTGCTCAAGGTTATTAAATGCTTTACATTTTTGAAAACTCAATTTAAGTTACTTCACTGCAAAACTCATGCTTTTTATTATACATTGGCTACCTACCTTTCATTATATTTCTCCTGAATACATTAAAATTTTGAAGCTTGTTAAAGGAAAATCAGGTCAGTATTCCAATTACTATATGAGTAATTTTAATAACAATGAATCATCATATGCCTCCTTAAGTAGGCCTATATCTGAACACTTAAATATTTAGGATTTTAAAATTTCCTTTACAATGCCTCAACTATGGCTGGACACTGAATTATATTACTTACTGTCACATAATGGATATAGATGGTGGTATATATATAAAGTCTTCTCAGATTATTTGATAAATAGCCTTCAATCACATAAATAGCATTAATCATTATCTATTTTATTCTTTATCTGCAAATATTCTGTATTTACATAAATATAGTATTTCTCATGTATTTTATTAGGAAGCTTTCTAATTTTATCTCTGTTATAGTAGGTTTTATTCTACTCATTAGTATACACTCAATTTATATTAAAATTATGCAGAAAAACAACTGCAGCTTTTCGCCTCTTTTTTCCATACTCTTTGAAATACGGTTTGGCAAGTACCTCTCATTAGGGAATATGTACACAAACAACTTTGTATATGTGTTGGAAGTTGTATATATGTGTCAGAGAGGGAGAGAGAAAGAGAAGAATGGAGAGAAAGAACAGTAAAATGGGAGAAATGATAAATGTGAAAACATTAATATTAATGAATCTGGATTGAAGTAATACTCTTGGATAAAATGTTTTAAAAAACTTTTAATGAAAATATTTGCTTTTAAAATTTGTGAAAATTATAGTATATTTTCTGGAATGTATTTGGAATTAAAAAATATTTAGATACAACATCTAACTTATATTCTTATGATGATGCTCATGATCATAGAAGACATGAGAAGAAAGTAAATATTTTAGTGGAAAAAGAAATGACCTATTTTGCAGCAAAATGAATAAAGACTTAAAGCTGAAATATTTTTCTTTTAAAAATACATTTCTTTCTGTAATCAGAAAAGACATATCCTATATAACAGGATATGTAATACTTTGTATGCAAATATGAATGAACTATTGAGCTGAGGAAAAACATCTGTTAATTGATTTTATGGTCCAGTACACACAGCTCTACATTTCTTGATAATTCAGGGCAAAGACTTAAGTTTTCTTACAGCATCTGGGTATTTCAGGCAAAAGCTGTAGTTTTCTGCCTGAATGACTTACAAATTGGCATCAGCATAAACCTAATACTGAAGTTTAGAGATTTAGAAGTAAAACTATCGCATTTATGGTTATGAATTAAAATGCAGTAATTTGCACTTAGACATTTTAAAAGGAAGGATGTGTGTTCCTGTTTATACTCTAAAGAATATTAGTCACTATTAATCACATATCTTTTCTGTATGGTACTATATTTTACTGAAAACAGCACTGTTTTAACCTCACAATATTCTGATTTAGTTTGCCTTTCTTGTTATTTATGTGAAATTTTAAGTCTTTCTTAAAACACTGAGTACTGAAACTTGGCTTATATCCAAAACTAATTTGAATCCAAACACCAAATGTGGATATATTTTGTTAGACCATTGTGGGTGTTTAGGCAGAGGAGAATGTGAAACCAAATTGTTATTTTTAATTATAAAACTATTACAAGCTAAGAAAAAGTGTATATGAGAACATAAGAAATAAATAAGAGGTAGTGATACATATAGATGAAAAGGAAAGTAAACTCTATGGTCTAAATTTGAGAATCTTGATAAAGGGACATATTTTTAGAGAAAAATAGATATATCCAAACTTTGTGGATTAAAATAGCCTAATAATTGTGAACAAAATAAGGATATGAAAGAATCATATTAAAATCCTTAAACTCAGATTATTTTTAGTGTGAATGATTTCATCATTCATAAACACACTATAACTTCCTTGTGTAAATTATTTCAGAGAGCCAAAATAAAGAAAACTTATAATGTACTGAATCAAACTAGCAAAATTCTGATTGTACAAACCTGATTACTCACAAAATTAAGAACCTTGTCTGTAAACCACTTATGACTATGAAAATAATATTGACAATTAAAATATTAGGTATTTAGCAGAACATTAAATGCTATAGTTAAGTCAGTAAAGTAAGGGTTATCTAAAGAAAGTAAAATAGACCACTTGCTAGTAAAGAGACTGAAGCATTTATCAAAAATCTCCCAATTAACAAAAGCCCTGTACCAGTACCAGGGATGAGTTTTACCAAACACTCAAAGAATAATACCACTCTTTCTTAAATGCTTCAAAAAATTACAAGAGGAAGCACTTCCAAATTAATTTTATTTTTTCTTTTTTTTTTCTAATTTTATTTTATTTTTAAACTTTACATAATTGTATTAGTTTTGCCAAATATCAAAATGAATCCGCCACAGGTATACATATGTTCCCCATCCCAAACCCTCCTCCCTCCTCCCTCCCCATACCATCCCTCTGGACCGTCCCAGTGCACCAGCCCCAAGCATCCAGCATCGTGCATCGAACCTGGACTGGCAACTCGTTTCCTACATGATATTTTACATGTTTCATTGCCATTCTCCTAAATCTTCCCACCCTCTCCCTCTCCCACAGAGTCCATAAGACTGTTCTATACATCAGTGTCTCTTTTGCTGTCTCGTACACCGGGTTATTGTTACCATCTTTCTAAATTCCATATATATGCGTTAGTATACTGTATTTATGTTTTTCCTTCTGGCTTACTTCACTCTGTATAATAGGCTCCAGTTTCATCCACCTCATTAGAACTGATTCAAATGTATTCTTTTTAATGGCTGAGTAATACTCCATTGTGTATATGTACCACCGCTTTCTTATCCATTCCTCTGCTGATGGACATCTAGGTTACTTCCATGTCCTGGCTATTATAAACAGTGCTGCGATGAACATTGGGGTACACGTGTCTCTTTCCCTTCTGGTTTCCTCAGTGTGTATGCCCAGCAGTGGGGTTGCTGGATCATAAGGCAGTTCTATTTCCAGTTTTTTAAGGAATCTCCACACTGTTCTCCATAGTGGCTGTACTAGTTTGGAATGCAAACTAGTACAGCCAAATTAATTTTATATTGCCAGCATTACTCTGATACTGAAACCAGACAACGACAAAGCCAGAAAAGAAAATTATAGGTCAATATTCCTGATAAACATAAATGTAAAATATTCTCACCAAGAAAACTTTGCTTACCAAATTTAACAATACAATAAAAAGATTGCACACCACTTGATGATCTCACATCATCAAGTGAGATTTATTCCAGGGATACAGAGATGATTCAACAACTGCAAATCAATCAAGCTAACACAGCACATTAACAAAATTAAGGATAAAAATCATATAATCAACTCAATAGTTACAGAAAAAAAGCATTTGATAAAATTCAACATCCATTTATGATAAAACTTCTCAAAAATTGGGTATAGAGGGATTATACCTCAGCATAATAATGGACATATATAGCCATAAATGCGGGAGACACAGGTTCCATTCCTGGGTTGGGAAGATCTCCTGGAGAAGGACATGGCAACCCACTCCAGTATTCTTGCCTGGAAAATCCCATGGACGGAGGAACCTGGTAGGCTATAGTTACATGGGGTCGCAAAGAGTCGGACATGACTAAGCGACTTCACTTTCACTTTTGCAGCCATAAATACTATTTAGTACCAGAGAGAAAATTTTTTAAAATAAATATTTGAAGAGGCTGGAAGGCTATTTATTAAAATGTAAATTATAAAATTATTTAAAATAAACCTCAACTAATTTAATCAAACAGAAATTATTTCAAGCAACTTCTCTAACTGCAACAGTATGAAAGTAGAAATCAGCCAGAGAAAAAAAAACAAGAAAAGAACGAGCACATGAAGACTAAAAAAGACGTTACCAAAAAAAGAAAAAAAGTGAGTTACAATGAAATCAAAGAAGAAATTTAAAAAAAAAAACAAAACCTCAAGACAACTTTACAAAATCTGTGGGATGAAACAAAAGCAGTTCTAAGAGGGAAATCCATAGCAATAGATGCCTTTTTCAAGAAACAAAAAATAAGTATCAAAAAAATACCTTAACCTATCACCCCTAGAAACTACGAAAAGAACAAAGGAAACCCAAATTCAGCAGAAGGAAGGAAATAATAAAGATCAGAGAGGAAATAAATAAATAAAATAAAGATTAAGAAAACAGTAGAAAAGAGCTGCTTTTTATTTTTTAAGATAAACAAAATTGACAAACCTTTAGCTAGGCTCACAAAGAAGAGAGGACTCAAGTAAACAAAACAAGAAATGAAACAGAAGAAATAACAACCAAAAGTGCAGAACTATCAAAAAAAAATCATAAGCAAAAATATACACAGTTACATGCCAAACAACTGGACAGCCTAGTTGATTTGGACTCCAAAATCATTGCAGGTGGTGACTACAATGAATATTATGAATATTCATGGGAAGGATTGATGCTGAAGCTGAAATTCCAATACTTTGGCCACCTGATGCAAAAAAACTGACTCATTGGAAAAGACCCTGATGCTAGGAAAGATTGAAGACTGGAGAAGGGGACAACAGAGGATAATGTGGTTGCATGGCATCACTGACTCAATGGACATGAGTTTGATCAAGTTCCGGGAGTTGGTGATGGACAGGGAAGCCTGGCATGCTGCAGTCTATGGGGTCACAAAGAGTCAGACATGATGGAGCAACTAAACTGAACTGAACTGAACTGGACTGAACTGGACAACCTAAAGGAAATGGACACATTTCTAGAAACATACCACCTGCTAAAACTGAGTTAAGAAGAAACAGAAAATGGAAATAGATCAGTCACTAGAAATGAAATAGAATCTGTAATAAAAGAATTACTTGCATACAAAAGTCTAGGATGGAATACTTCACAGGAGATTTTTACCAAATATACAAAGAAGAACTTACATCTATCATTCTTACACTATTCCAGGCAATGAAGAGAAGCAAAAACTCTCAAATTCATTCTATGAGACCAGAATCACCCTGATACCAAAACAAGGTAAAGACACTACCAAAAAAAAAAAAAAAAAACACTCTGATGAAATTGATGCAAAAATCCTCAACAAAATATTAGCAAACTCAGTCCAACAATACCTCAAAAGAATCATGAACCATGATAAGTTGGATGCACCCCAGAGTTACAAGGATGCTTCAACATATGCAAATCAATCAATGTGATACACCATATCAATAACAGGAAAGAGAATAACCACATGGTCCTTTAAATACATGCAGAAAAAGCATTTGACAAAATTTGTGATTAAAACTCTCATTAAAGTGGGCATAGAATATGTAGTACACGTATAGAATGGAATATTAGCCATAAAAGAGAATAAATTTGAGTCAGTTCTAGTGAGGTGGATGAAACTAGAGCTTGTTATACAGAGCGAAGCAAATCAGAAAGAGAAAAAATATGTACTATATTAATGCATATACACGGAATCTAGAAAAATGATACTGATGAACCTATTTGCAAGGAAGGAATGGAAATGAAGATGAAGAGAATGGACTTGTGGATGCAGTTGGGGATGGAGAGAGTTGGATGAGAAAGTACCCTCAATGTATATACACTACCAGGTGTAAGATGAATAGCTGGTGAGAAGTTGCGTAGCACAGGAAGCCGAGTCTTGTGCTCTGTGATGACATGAGGGATGGGATGAAGGGAAGGGAGGGAGGCTGGGAAGGAAGGAAATGTACATATAATTATGGCTGATTTGCATAGTTATATGGCAGAAACCAACACAACATTGTAAAAGATACTTTTTACTATCTAAATAAAAACATATAAAAAAGTGGATACTGAAGGAACATGACAAAGGCCATTTATAACAAACCTACAGCCAACACAGTACTCAACTGAGAAAAATTGAGAGACTTTCCACTAAATTCTGGAATAAGGCAAGGATGCCGACTGTCACCACTTCTATTCAACATAATATTGGAAGTTCTAGCCACAGCAGTTAGAGAAGAATAAGAAATAAAAAGGTATTCTAATTGGAAGGAAAAAA
This sequence comes from Bos taurus, assembly GCF_002263795.3. NCBI lineage: Eukaryota > Metazoa > Chordata > Mammalia > Artiodactyla > Bovidae > Bos > Bos taurus. The sequence goes on from NC_037333.1 coordinate 9,612,964, forward strand.
GTAAAACTATCACCATTTGAAGATGATATAATACTCTATATAGAGAATCCTAAATTCTTTACACAAAACCTATTAGAACTAATAAATGATTTCAGCAAGGTACTAGGATACAAGATTAATACATAGGATTCTGTTGCATTTCTTTACTCAATATTAGAAACATTAGATCGGGAAAGTAAAAAATAAAATAAAATAAAATCCCATTTAAAGCTGCATACAAAACAAATGCATAGGAATAAACGTAACCAAGGAGGTGGAAGACTACATACTAAAAAATATAAAATACTGTAAAGGAAATTAAAGATGTTTCAAAGAATGGGAAAGACATCCTGTGCTCTTGAACTGGAAGAATTAATACTTAAAATGCCATACTATCCAAACCAATCCCTATCAAAATATCCATGACATTTTTCACAGAACTAGAACACATAATTCTAAAATTATATGGAAATTCAAAAGATCCATAATTGTCAAAACAATCCTGAAGAAAAAGAATGAAGCTGAAGGTAAAACCTTTTCAGACTTCAGAGTATATTACACATCTACAGTAATCAAAGCATTGACATATAAACATCACCATGTGTAAAATAAGTAGCAGGAAGTTGTTGTATAGCACAAGGAGCTCAGCTTGATGCTCTGTGATGACCTAAAGGCATGGAATTGGGGGTAGAGGGGGAGGGAGGTCCAAGAGGAAGGGGATAAATGTACACATACAGGTGATTCACACAGCAGCAGAAACTAACAAAATATGGTAAAGCAATTATATTCCAATAAAAAGTATTAAAAAAAGTATTAAAAATACTGTAATAACCATAGAATAAAATACCTGGGAACAGGAAAAAAAAAAAAAAAAACACACTACGTTATTGGCACAAATACAGACATATAGATCAACAGATCAAAATAGAGAGCCCAGAAATAAGTCTAAACACCTACAGTCAATTACTCTTGACCAAAGAGTCAAGAATATACAATGGGGAAGACAGTCTCCTTGCAAGTGGTGTACGAAAGCTAAACACCCACATGTAAATTAATAAAATTAGAACATTTCATCATATCATATAAAAAAATAAAATGGTTTAAAGACCCAAATATAAGACAGGACATTATAAAAATTCTAAGTGAACATAGGCAAAATATCCTTGGACATAAGTTGTAACAATATTTTCTTAGCTTAAACTCCCAGGGCAAAAGTAATAAAAGGAAAAAAAAAAGAGAGAGAGAGAGAGACTTAATCAAAGCTAAACATGTTTTTCAAACCAAGGAAACCATCAACAAAATGTAAAGACAATCTATGTGATGGGAGGAAATATTTGCAAATGTTACAGCTGACAAGGTGTTAATACCAAAATATACAAACATCTCCTACAACTCAATAAGAACAATGATAACAACTTATTCAAAAAATGGACAGAAGACCTAAATAGACATTTTTCCACAAAGACATATCAATAGCCAACAGGCACAAGAAAAGATGTGCAACATCCTTAAATGTTAGAGAAATGAAAATCAAAACCACAATGATATATCACTCCACATGTCAGAATGGCTATCATCCAAAACTCTACAAATATGTGTTGGAAAGGGTGTGGAGAAAAGGAAACCTTCCCACACTGTTAGATGGAATGTAAACTGGTACAGCCACTATGGAAAACCGTATAAAACTTTCTTAAACAACTAAAAACAGAACTACTGTATGATCTAGCAAGCCCAGCCTCGCATAAATGTCCAGAAAGAAAACAAAAATTCTCATTCAAAAAGCTATATGCACCCCAGTGTTCATAGCAGCACTATGTACAACAGCCAAGACATGGAAACAACCCAAATGCCCATCAACAGGAAACTGGCTTAAAAAGCTGTGGGGTATACACACACAGTGGAATATTATACATAAAAAAGAATGAAATATTGAATTTGCAGCAACATGCGTTGACCTAGAGAATACTATACTTAGTGAAATAAGTCAGAGAAAGACAAACATGATATCACTTATATGTGGAATATAAAAAAGAACACAAATGAATCTATATACAAAATAGAAACAGACTCACAGACATGGAAAATATGGAATATAATATAATAACATAATGGAATATAATCAGAAAAAATATCTAAATTACTATGCTATACACCTGAAGCTAACACAATATTGTAAATCAACTATGGTGGTAATTTAGTCGCTAAGTCATGTCCAACTCTTGCGATCCCATAGACAGTAGCCTGCCACACTGCTCTGTCCATGAGATTCTCCAGGCAAGAATACTGGAGTGGGTTGCCATTTCCTTTTCCCACTATATTCGATAATAAAAAAAGATACAAAAAAAAAAAAAAAAAGGAAAGAACCACTAAGTATAAGAACAAGAATATTTGGAAATAAGAGAACTAACAACCAAAAAGAAGTCAACATACTTATATTAGACTTAAAAAAAATAATTATTTGAGATAAATAGAATCAATGGATCACTTCACAAAAGAGACACAATTTTAAAGTTCTATGCAATAAATATGACATTTATTCAATTTAATTCCAAAAATTATCCAAATAATTATTCGAGTAACTTAAAAAGTAAATGATAAAATTCATACATAAGTGCAAGAATCTTTTTCCTAAAAAGGAAGAAATATGAAAAAAATATTCCTAATAGTAGCATGATATTTTCTACATCTAAGTAAGATGCAGGGATGGAGCCCAGTAGCAGATTTAAATATATATGGAGAAACCATATAAAACAAGAATATTTGAATATCAGTGAAGCAAAAACTGAGCGCTGAAGGACTGATGCTTTTGAACTGTGGTGTTGGAGAAGACTCTTGAGAGTCCTTTGGACTGCAAGGAGATACAGCCAGTCCATTCTAAAGGAGATCAGCCCTGGGTGTTCTTTGGAAGGACTGATGGCTGAAGCTGAAACTCCAGTGCTTTGGCCACCTCATGTGAAGAGTTGATTCATTGGAAAAGACTCTGATGCTGGGAGGGATTGGGGGCAGGAGGAGAAGGGGACGACAGAGGATGAGATGGCTGGATGGCATCACTGACTCGATGGATGTGAGCTTGAATGAACTTCGGGAGATGGTGATGGACAGGGAGGCCTGGTGTGCTGCAGTTCATGGGGTCGCAAAGAGTCAGACATGACTGAGCAACTGAACTGAAATGAACTGAATGAATGGTGTAGCAACAAAACTAAATATGCAGACTACAGGGTAAAATGTTCTGAGAAAAGAAATATATAGATAATACACAAACTTCAAAAACCACAAATAAAGAACACTGATAAAGTAGCATGCCTTGCTATTAAAAACTGCTAGAGAAAAGATATGAGGATCGCACAGAGTTAAGATATTTGCAACATAAATACAGACATTATAAATATAATATGCAAATGTATCAGCATATACAGATACATATACAAACAACACATATACAAGTATATGAAAACAATTCACACAGGAAAAGAAATATAAAATAGGCTAAAGTTATGAATAAACAATGGGCTTCCCTGATGGCTCAGATGGTAAAGAATCCGCCTGCAATTGGGGTGTTCATGGTTCACATACTGTTGAAGCCTGGCTTGGAGAATTTTGAGCCAGGGTCAAAATTACTGTGCTCGCATGTGAGATGAGTACAATTGTGTGGTAGTTTCAGTATTCTTTGGCATTGCCCTTTTTAGGGATTGGAATGAAAACTGAATTTTTTCCAGTCCTGTGGCCACTGCTGGATGTTCCAAATTTGCTGGCATATTGAGTGCAGTACTTTCACAGCATCAGCTTTTAGGATTTGAAATAGCTCAACTGGTATTCCATCACTTCCACTAGCTTTGTTTGTAGGGATGCTTCCTAAGGCCCACTTGACTTTGCATTCCAAGATGTCTGGCTCTAGGTGAGTGATCACACCATCGTGGTTATCTGGGTCATTAAAATCTTTTTTGTATAGTTCTTCTGTGTATTTTTGCCACCTCTTCTTAATATCTGCTTCTGTTATGTCCATACCATTTCTGTACTTTATTGTGCCCATCTTTGCATGAAATGCTCCCTTGGTATCTGTAATTTTCTGAAGAGATCTCTAGTCTTTCCCATTCTAGAGTTTTCCTCTATTTCTTTGCATTGATCACTGAGGAAGTCTTTCTTATCTCTCCTTGCTACTCTTTGGAACTCTGAATTCATATGGGTATATCTTTCCATTTCCATGTGAAATGCCAGGCTGGATTAAGCAAAAGCTGGAATCAAGATTGCCAGGAGAAATACCAATAACCTCAGATATGCAGATAACACCACACTTATGGTAGAAAGCAAGAAGAAGTAAAGAGCCTCTTGAGGAAAGTGAAAGAGGAGAGTGAAAAAGTTGGCTTAAGACTCAACATTAAAAAACTAAGATCATGGCATCTGGTCCCATCACTTCATGGCAATACATGGGGGAAATAATGGAACCAGTGAGATACTTTATTTTGGGGGTCTCCAAAATCACTGCAGATGGTGATTGCAGCCACGAAATTAAAAGACGCTTGCTCCTTGGAAGAAAAGCTACGACCAACCCAGACAGCATATTAAAAAGCAGAGACATTACATTGCCAACAAAGGTCCATCCAGTCAAAGGTATTGTCTTTCCAGTAGTCATGTATGGATGTCAGAGCTGGACTATAAAGAAAGCTGAGCGCTGAAGAATTGATGCTTTTGAACTGTGGTGTTGGAGAAGACTCTTGAGAGTCCCCTGAACAGCAAGGAGATCCAATCAGTTAATGCTAAAGGAAATCAGTCCAGAATATTCATTGGAAGAACTGGTGCTGAAGCTGAAACTCCAATACTTTGGCCACCTGATGCAACGACTGACTCATTGGAAAAGATTCTGATTCTGGGAAAGACTGAAGGCAGGAGAAGGGGATGGCAGAGGATGAGATGGTTGGCTATCATCACAACTCTATGGACTTGAGTTTGAATAATCCCTGGAGTTGGAGATGGACAGGGAGGCCTGGCATGCCACAAGTCCATGGGGCTGCAAAGATTCGGACACAACTGAGTGACTGAACTGAACTGCCTGCAATACTGGACACCTGGGTTCGATCCCTGGGTTGGGAAGATCCCCTGGAGGACGGCATGGCAACTCACTCCAGTGTTCTTGCCTGGAGAATCCCATGGACAGAGGAGCCTGATGCTCTACAGTCCATGGGATCACAGAGTCAGACATGACCGAGAGCCATGAATAAGCAATAAGTAATAAAATATTTAGTTGAATAATAACTTTGAATATATGTTATGCCTCTCTTGTAAAAGTAAATCAAAATTAAAGCAAAAGTAAAATTTAGCTTATAGTTATAAAACTGGCAAAACTTAATACCTGTAAACATGAAAATACAATATGTACCGAAATTTAACATTTGCATAAATATATATACATTAAATTAATCATTCTTTATGTATCTCAGGATAAAGCTCATTCATGTGCACATTGGAAAATACAAAGTTACAGAAATAATTGCATTGTTTTAAACAAAGAACATTATATTGATTATAAAAAGGAAATACATTATATTGATAACTAAAGGGAATACTAATTATCAGTGAGAATAAAATAATCAACACTATCATTAATTTAAGTCATCTTATTTACTCAAATATTAGGAAAACTGTTTTGGAAAATACTTGTGAAATAATACCAGATATACTGTGTTTATAGCTTATACAACAAATATCATACAATAATAGAAATTTAATTTTATATAGTTAAACCAAAATGTTTACTATAAACTGAAAATTAAAGATACTACATTAACATAGGCTTAAGAAAAGAAAAATGTATAAAGGCACATGAGGGTTTAACAAATTTTCATGGTTTTAGTTGCCAGTGTGCGTAACTTATTACTATAAGGTATGTGTGTGTATGCTTAGTTGCTCAGTCGTGATCGATTTTGCAGTCCCAAGGATTGTAGTCCACCTGGCTTCTCTGTCCATGGGGATTCTCCAGGTAAGAATACTGGAGTCGGTTACCATGCCATTCTCCAGGGGATCCTCCTGACCATGGAATCAAACTGGAGTCTCCTGCACTGCAGGCGAGTTCTTTACCAGCTGAGCTACCAGGAAAGGCGGCAATAAGGTATACACATAATTTAAAGCAATATTATTTAGCTTAATTTTATATATTTTAAATCTTAATAACAAGTTTGAAATGAATAAATAAATATGAAATAAAGTGGTGATGAAAATAATTCAATTAATTTAATATGTACATAATGAATAATTAAGCAATAAAAGGATGAAGAGGCAGCGACATTTATATCAGTATTGAATTAATATTGCAATGGGTCCCCATTTACTTAGAGATTATACTTGTAACATATCTACTTATAGAGTCATTGTGGGGAAGAGTAAGATAAATTGTTTTAAATGCTGAAATAAAAAGAGGTTATTATGGTATAACAAAGGGAAATTTAAAAGTAAATGCTATATTCTGCCATGCCATAATTCTGGAAATTATAAGTACATACTTTTAAATATGTATAATTAAGTGAACACAATAATTTCATAATAAGGAAATAATACATACATATTGTACTTGAATGAGAAATAGCCACAAGTATATCACAAATAGATATTACAGATTCACCTAGATGTTTATGTTTTTGTTCCCCAATAACAGTGCAAATTGCTAAAGAATATTAAAGTAAGAAAACTCCTGCAGATGTCTTTCACAAACTACAAATTTGAATTTGATTTCTACTGGCTGTGCATATTAAAGACAGATGCTAGAGTCCACCATAAAATAACCCTCTTTCAAAAACAAGATTGAATTATAGAGAATAAAATAAATTTGAAAAAGCCCTATGATAATCCCTAAATTGGAGAAACATAAGCATTCTTGGAAGCTTTTCCTTCTCTGTGGTCAACCTCTTGGCCAGTAGCCCCTGGAAAAGCACCACAAGTGCATGGTTTTAGCAGAGGGATATCAGCCTAGTCAGCATCCATCTGGCTTGGTAGGACTTCTCTCTCCCTGACGTGGCTGGCTTTGCCAAGGATGCCAGGCACATCTAAACCATATGCATGGCTTTTAGGACAAACCGAAAGATAAATACAGAAATCTGGCCTCAGTTCTGTTGCTTCTGCTCACACCCTAAACTGATGCTCCAGTTCTATCTTCACAGGCTATGAACTGTTATAAAATAAAAACACATCACATCAAGATAAGCCTACTGGGACTTTTGAATCTTAGCTTAATATAATTTGATCATTAAAGTACCAGAGGCACCAAGGCAAGTCTGCCCAAGTATCAACAGTTTTTCTGAAAATAATTTGCCTATAGAGATGGAAAGATACTTTCTCATTTAAGAAAAAAAACAACACCTCTATGTAGATATTATATCTATTTATCACCTATCAACCAACCTGCCTGCTTTATATATAGTATATTAATAATATATACATAATTTATTATATACTTATAAAAAACCATCACTACTATTATAGTCATAAGACATAGTTTATCCCTGTTATCATTATTATACTGGCTATATAATTCATTTCATAATATATGATGAAATATGAAAGAACTTCAACAATATTACTTTAACACACCTTCATCACAGTCCATCCAAAAGTTGAATTGATAGTGAAGATATAAATAAAATAACAGTTCTACAGAAGAAAAACAAGTACATCAATAGAGCAGTTATCCAGGATATCCTTGGAAAACAGGGGTTTGATTTCCAAAAACCTAGAATAAAGGTGCCAAAATTCAAGTTACTGAAAAAGTAAGATCAGAATAATTTTTTCCCCAGTGAAATTCATGTAAATATCCAAGGTGGTTTACTTTTTAAAAAATACTAAAAGCTGACATGGACTTTCAGGCACTTAAGATAATCACCATTATCAAATAATGAAATAATTTCCTAATGAACATTGGGCTTCGTTGGTGGCTCAGATAGTAAAGAATCCACCTGAAATGAGGGAGGTGCGGGTTCAATCCCTGGGTTGGGACGATCTCCCAGAGAAGGGAACTGCTACCCACTCCAGTATTCTTGCCTGGAGAATTCCATGGACAGAGGAGCCTGGCAGGCTACATTCCACGGGGTCACAAAGAGTCGGATGTGACTGAACAACTTTCTCTTTCACTTCAGTGAACATATGGCTAGCCTTGTGCTGGTCTTCCCCTTTCCCAATGAACACAGAACAGCTGTCAGAAATAATGTGCAACTTAAAAGAATAAACAAACATTTTCTTAAGAACGTGAACATTGCCAGTTAGTGACATGGACAGTGAGAATACCACAGAGAAGCCTCTATAAACTTAACGCTTGTTCAATGTAGAGAATGAGATAATAGTAATGTGCTCCAACACAGAAGAAAGGAGCAGCTTGCTCCCCAAATTTCAAGAGAAGGTTGCTAATTTATACAAATCTCCAAACCCATCCTATTATCCCCAGAGAGATGCCACTGAAGAAAGAGATCTGGAGCTCTGCAGGGAAAACTCACCTACGGACTTCAGTGGTCCCATATACAGCTGTACATTGAAGCCAAATAGGGTAATTAAAGATTACTCATGCCAGGAGATCATGGTTAACCCTGTCTAGCATGCAGCTCAGATATTGTTTTTGTTGTTTGTTTTTGGTTTGTTTTGTAAAAATGCTCCAAGTAGTCAGATTTATAGCCACCTTTGACAAATGTTTGTCTACTGTTTGTAGACTAACCCAAACCACATTAGGATCATTTCAGAGGAGTAACAAAAAATGCAAACAGTAAGAAGACGTATTGTTTTAAATAGCAAGATACTTCTAAGGAGAGCAGAGTTTGGTTAATTCAGTGGCTCCCAAATGTCTTCAGTTCAGTTCAGTTACTCAGTCATGTCCGACTCTATGAGACTCTATGGACTGCAGCACGCCAGGCTTCCCTGTCCAATACCAACTCCCAGAGCCTACTCAAACTCATGCCCATTCCATCAGTGATGCCATCCAACCATCTCATCCTCTGTTGTCCCCTTCTCATCCCACATTCAATCTTTCCCAGCATTAGGGTCTTTTCCAATGAGTTGGTTCTTCACATTAGGTGGCCTAGTATTGGAGTTTCAGCTTCAGCATCAGTCCTTCTAATGAATATTCAGGACTGATTTCCTTTAGGATTGATTAGTTGGATCTCCTTGCAGTCCAAGGGACTCTCAAGATTCTTCTCCAACAACACAGTTCAAAGCATCAATTCTTTGGTGCTCAGCTTTCTTTATAGTCCAACTCTCACATCCATACATGACTACTGGAAAAACCATAGCTTCCTATCACTTCATGGCCAACAGATGGGGAAAGAATGGAAACCAACTCCCAGAGCTTGCTCAAACTCATTGAGTCGGTGATGCCATCCAACCATGCCATCCTCTGCTGTCCTATCCAACTCCTGCCTTCAATTTTTCCCTGCATCAGGGTCTCTTCTAATGAGTCAGTTCTTTGCATTAGTTGGCCAAAGTATTGGAGCTAAGGTTCAGCATCTGTCCTTCCAATGAATATTCAGGTCTGATTTCCTTTAGGATTGACTGGTTTGATCCCCTTGCTGTCCATGGGAATCTCAATAGTCTTAGCCAACATCACAGTTCAAAAGCATCAATTCTTTGGTGCTCAGCTTTATTTATAGTCCAACTCTCACATCCATACATGACTAATGGAAATATCAAGGCTTTGACTATATGGAATTTGTTGATAAAGTAGTGTCTCTGCTTTTTAATATGCTGTCTAGTTTTGTCACAGCTTTTCCTCCAAGGAGCAAGTGCCTTTTAATTCCATGGCTGCAGTCAACATCTGCAGTGATTTTGGAGCTCAGAAATATAAAGTCTGTCACTGCTTCCACTGTTTTCCTATCTATTTGTTATAAAGTGATGGGACCAGATGCCATGATCTTAGTTTTCTTAATGTTGAGTTTTAAGCCAGCTTTTATACGCCCCTCTTTCACTCTCATCAAGAGGCTCTTTAGTTTTTCTTTGCTTTCTGCTATAAGGGTGGTGTCATCTGCATATCTGAGGTTATTGATACTTCTGCTGGTACTCTTGATTCTAATGTGTGCTTTTTCCAGTCCAGAATTTTGTATGATGTACTCTGCATATAATTAAATAAGCAGGGTGACAATATACAGTCTTGACGTACTCCTTTCCCAGTTTGGAACTAGTCCATTGTTTCATGTCTGGTTCTAACTGTTGGTTCTTGACCTGCATACAGATTTCTCAGGAGGCAGGTAAGGTGGTCTGGTATTGCCATCACTTTAAAAATTTTCCAGTTTGTTGTGATCCATACAGTCAAAGGATTTAGTGTAGTCAATGAAGCAGAAGTAGATGTTTTTCTGGAACTCTCCTGCTTTTTCTCTTATCCAGTGGATGTTTGTAAAATGATCTCTGGTTCCTCTGTCTTTTCCTAGTCCACCTTGAACATCTGGAAGCTCTTGGTTCACATACTGTAGAAGACTACCTTAGAGAATTTTGAGCATTACTTTTCTAGCATGTAAGCTTCCCTTGTGGTTTACCTGGTAAAGAATGCACCTGCAATATGGGAGACCTGGATTTGATCCCTTGGTTGGGAAAACCCCTGGAGAAGGGAAAGGTTTACCCACTCAGGTATTCTGGCTTGGAGAATTCCATTGACTGCATAGGCCACAGGGTTGCAAAGAGTTGAACATGACTGAGCACTTTTCACTTTCTTTCAATTTGCTAGCATGTGAGATGAGTGCTAGTGTGTGATAGTTTGAGCATTCTTTGGCATTGCCTTTCTTTGGGATTGGAATGAAAACTGACCTTTTCCAGTGCTGTGGCCACTGCTGAGTTTTCCAAATTTGCTAGCATATTGAGTGCAGCACTTTAACAGCATCATCTTTTAGTATTTGAAATTGCTCAGCTGGAATTCCAATACCTCCACTAGCTTTGTTTGTATTGATGCTTCCTATGGCCCACTTGACTTCACACTCCATGATGTCTGGCTCTAAGTGCGTGATCACACCATCATGGTTATCTGAGTCATTAAGATCTTCTTTGTATAGCTCTTCTGTGTATTCTCACCACTTCTTAATATCTTCTGCATCTTTAGTTTTCACTGCAGAGCTAGAGGTCTGCTTCTGCTCTCTTCTTATTATATGTGCTTCTTCAAATACTTCCTACTTTTGCCCTTTGCTCTTTGCAGTCCAGATTTCCTCCTTCATGTCAAAGGAGGAATGCAGCTGCTACATTCTCACAAAGGAAGAAAATACTTCCTTCTTCTGAAATTATTTCTTTTTTAAGGGTGATAAAATTTTTCCAAAAGCTTGAACTGGGTCACTAACAGTCAAAATGGAATCATTATAATTACTCAGAACTTAGCAGTATTTACTCAAGGCATGTGAAACAATGGTAGGTATAAGAACATGTGCTTGTGTAGAGAAAACTGTTTTTAAAAATCCTGCTAGTCTTTGTGATTTTCCCCCCAGAACTTTTACAGTTCTCTTTCCTCCATGGTAAGCTTTCATTTGAAAGTTCATTACTAATTCACATTTGAGGTTTGTTTACTTCTTGTTTTAAACAAGCATTATGTATAGTTTTACAAATGGAATTAATTCTCTTTGTTGTTGAAACACCTACAAATATAATTTGTAAATAAACATAACTGACTCTAGATAATCACAGAATTTAACTGATGGAATCTGAAGTTCCAGGGCGTACATGTTACTTGATAACTGTTTTGTTTTTCCCTTATAAAAAATGATATGGTCATCCAGCATGCTATGAGCAGCTATTATGCTTTGGAGATAAAATGGATAAATTAATGTGGCACAAACACTGTTCAGTTAAAAGTGGTTAAGAGTGATTTTGCTCTACATAACTATTTCTGATACATATCTCTATAATATTTGGATCCTGTGTCTGTGAAACACTCAGATATAGAAGAGAGGAAGAAGGGTAAAAGAAGGCAGTAGGAAGGGGAGACTTTTTTTCCAGTTGCCATTTCTGGGTTGCAGTGTTAAGTTTATCTAATCAAACTGGTATTTTTCACTTCCAATTTTTTCTTTTCAATATACTTTACCTTTTTAACTAGTTAGAACCACATTACTTAAATAGAACTAGGTGACTCCTTTAGGGAAAATAATATTTTCATGCAATTCCTGTTTCCTCACAATACAGCTATCAACTGCAGTATTTTTAACACTTTGGGAATGCATCATTGTTATCTGGGGACAGAGTTGGCATTAAGATAATGTGATTTGCAGTAAGTCTCAAAGCACTACTGCAATCTTTTATGTTCTTAAATGTACCGTAGTTCATGAAATAATTGAATGTCTACATATTTCTATAAGTTGCTTCCATAAGAGAATACCACTTCTTTGGTAAAATGATTAATGAGACGTTAGTTATGAAAACTTACAAGCTACTTTTACAGAAACTTCCCACCTCTGATACTACCAGTGCAGAAACATTAGGTAAGAGTGTCCAAGTTTTACTGGTCCTTTGGAAGCAGGAGTTGTTGAGAGAGCTTTTCTAAGGAGAGTAATACATCAGATTGATTTGGCAGGATGTAACACAAGTAGACAGAACTGTGTCCTCAGATTAAAACGAGTTTAGAAGGATCGAAAAGATACTCAAATATACTGATCCAAACAAAGCAAAGGACATCTTCATTTTCAAAGGTCTTAGTGTGGAGCAACTTGGTATAGCTAAGAGAATTAGTTCTTTCAGTGTTATTACTCTATTATATTAAGATCAGCAAACACATGAAGACAGTTATAATCTAAAAGTTGATTTGCTATTGAAGTCCACTGGCATTTTGTGTTCTATGGTTCATATGTCACCAAAGTCTCTGACATTTCTTTCTCAGTTTTTGTCTCTAGCTTCTTTCTAGTGTTTTTTGTTTTCCTTTTTTTCTATTTCCAGAAAAATCAACTGTGTATGCAAGGGGTGGGTTATGCACAAGGGTGTTTCAACACAAGAAAAGTAGTAATTTCATATTAGCTTTCTTAATCAATGTTCTATCTCTTAATTTCAGTTTTCTGGCTGCCCATGCCAAATGGAAATATGCACATACTCTTGGAAATACACAAATAAATCTAAATTTCTCGAATCACTGTTCAAGTATTTCATGCAGTTAAATGATTTTTTCTTTGTTATTATATGTGTGTATTTATCAGAAAGTCATGTGCTTTATATTATGGTGATTTATTCATTGTCAAATCATTTTCTTTTTAATTATAAGATGTTGTTGTTGTTCAGTCACTAAGTCATGACTCTTTGTGACACCATGGACTGTAGCATGCCAGGCTTCTGCATCCTTCATTATTTTCCAGTTTACTCTAACTTATATCCATTGAATTGGTGATACCATTCAATCATCTTGTCTTCTTTCATCCCCTTCTAATGCTTTCAATCTTTCCCAGTGTCATGGTCTTTTCCAAAGAGTCAGCTCTTTTCATCAGGTGGCCAAGGTACTGGAGCTTCAGCCTCAAACTCAGTCCTTCCAATGAATATTCAGGATTGATTTCCTTTAGGATGGACTGGTTTGATCTCCTTGCAGTCCACAAGACTTTCAACAGTCTTCTCCAGCACTGCAGTTTGAAACTTCAGTTTTTCAGCACTCAGTCTTTTATATTGTCCAGTTTTCACATCTGTACATGACTACTAGAAAAATCATAGATTTGGGCATTTTGGCAAAGTAACATCTCTGCTTTTTAATACACTGTATAGATTTGTCACAGCCTTTCTTCCAAGGAGCAAGCAGTTTTTAATTTCATGACTCAGTCACCATCCACTGTGAATTTGGAGCCCAAGAAAATTAAGCCTGTCACTGTTTCCATTGTTTTCCCCTCTATTTGCCATGAAATGACCAGATGCCATGATCTTTGTTTTTTGAATGCCAGCTTTTTCACTCTCCTCTTTTACTTCATCAAGAGGCTCTTTATTTCCTTTTCACCTTCTGCGATTAAAGTGGTATCATCTGCATATATGAGGTTGTTAATATTTCTCCTGGCAATCTTGATCCCAGTTTGTGCTTCATCTAGCCTAGTATTTTACATGGTGTATTCTGCATATAAGTTAAATAACCAGAGTGACAATTTACAGCCTCGATGTACTCCTTTCTCAAATTTGAAGCAGTCCATGGTTCCATGTCTGATTCTAACTGTTGTTTCTTGAACTCCATACAGGTTCCATAGGAGGCAAGTAAACCCAGCTTGAAGGATTTTGAGTATTATCTTGCTAGCATGTGTAATGAGTGCAATTGTGCAGCAGTTTGAACATTCTTTGTAATTGCCCTTCTTTGGGAATGGAATGAAAACTGTCCTTTTCCAATTAAAACATACAAATGCATTATCATTAAAAGATTCAATCTGTGAGCACTGTAACAAAAAAAAAATGCATCAGCAAATACAAAATCTCATCTCTTTCCTCACATCATTTTGGTACTTCTTTAACATATATCTCATTACATATTTTGTTTTTTTGGCCACATATCACTGCTTATGGGACCTTGGTTCCTCAACCAGCAATTGAACCCTCACCTTCAGTAGTGATAGCTTTGAATCCTAACCATTGGATCACCAGGGAATTCCCTCTCATTAAATTTTTTTAATTATATTATTTGAATATCTTTTCATTTGAGAGCATATAGGCCTAACATTTTCCCAATTTCTTTATTTGGTAAAATATATAAACCATAAAATTTACCATCTTAATCATTTTTAAGTGCACAATTCAATGGCATTAAGTGCATTCATATGGTTGCGTGACTATCACCACCATCTATCTCCAGAAGTTTTTGTGTTCCATACTGAAATTTTGTACTGTTAAAAAGCAATTCTCCATTCCTCCCTATCCCCAGATTCTGGCCACTGCCATTCTACATTGTCTCTATAAATTTGACTATTTTAGATATCTGATCTAAGTGGAGTCGTATGATATTTGCCCTTGTGCATCCACCTTATTTTACTTAGACTAATATGTTCAAGGTTCTTATATACTGTGGGATGTGTGCTAAGTCACTTCAGTCATGTCCAACTCTGTGCAACCCCATGGACAGCAGCCCACCAGGCTCCCACGTCCCTGGGATTCTCCAGGCAAGAACACTGGAGTGGGTTGCCATTTCCTTCTCCAATGCATGAAAGTGAAAAGTGAAAGTGAAGTCGCTCAGTTGTGTCCCACTCTTAGCGACCCCATGGACTGCAGCTCACCAGGCTCCTCCATCCACGGGATTTTCCAGGCAAGAGTACTGGAGTGGGGTGCCATTGTCTTCTCTGAATATTGTGGGATATGTCAGGATTTAATTCCTTTTTAGAGTTTAAATGTATTTCATTGTATGTATATACCCCATTCGGTTTATCCTTTATCCACTGATTAATTTTGGATCCTTTGAACCTTTTGTCTATTGTTGATAATCAACCCTGAATGTTCATTGGAAGGACTGATGCTGAAGCTGCAATAATTTGGCCACCTGATGCAAAGAGGTGACTCACTGGAAAGGATCCTGATGCTGGGAAAGATTGAAGGCAAAAGGAGAAGAGGGTGGCAGAAGATGAGATGATTAGATAGTATCACCGAATTAGTGGACATGAATTTGAGCAAACTTTGGGAGATAGTGAAGGGCAGGAAAGCCTGGCATGCTATAGTCCATGGGATCACAGAGTCAGAGACAGCTTAGTGACTGAACAACAGCAACACAAATACCTGTGCTAGTCTCCACTTTTGGATTCCTTTGGGTACACCCAGAAGTGGGACTACTGGGCTGCATGGAAATGCTACATTTAATTTTGAGGAACCACCACACTGTTTTCCACAGCAGCTATTCCACATTATGTTCCCATCAGCACTGAATGCTACTGGATCAGCAGGCACTTTGGTGATCCCAAGTAAGAACCTCTCTAAAAGTCCAGTTTACTCACAGAGTTGTGAGATGAAAAACATTGTTGCTTTAGGCCACTAAATATTGAGCTGTCTTGTTACAAAGCAGTAAGTAAGGAACAGAAATCAGAAGTAGGATGATGCTACAATTCGCACGTATGACATTCCTTTTGGAATTAGGCAGTAAATGAAAACTGGAAGCTCCTCAAGAAGACCATTAGTGAATTTCTAAAGGACACCAAACCTGGAGGAGAATGGGACCTATGCTAGGTAGAATGAGAACACGAGCCAACACTGTCATAACACAGAAACTGTGATAACACAGAAAAGGGGACTTATAATGAACTAGGGGATTTGGTATAGGGGATTTCCATGCAGAATGAAAGTGCCAACTCATTTGTTTCTATGGTAAGGTGTAGACTGAGAGAGATGAAGAAGAGTATAGGTGTCCAGCAGGTATTAGAGAAAATATAAGGTATCCAGAACATACTATATTCAAAAATAAAATTAATTTTTATAATGTTTCTTTCAGCAAAAGTCAAATATACTAATAAATGAAGGGCAAAATAATGTCAAGCATACACCTTTAAAACATTTGTAGAGACCTCAGACACTTATTGAGACCTCAGAATGGTTCAACAGCATATTTCTTAGACTCACTGTGTCAGATAAGACCACTTCAAAAAATATTGAAAGAATTATTTCATAGGATTTTGATTCTAAATATATGATACCTAGCTCAGAGATATTTGAGGACATGGCTTCTTTTATTTCTGTTTTAGTAAACTCTAGTAAGATTTATAGATCAGTTTTATAGAGTCTGCAGTAATTTTTGAAAAATATTTCAATTGAAATACCAGTTACTTTAGATAACTTTATATATTCTAATATTGTTTTATTAAGAGAACATGATAATAAAGTTATTCTCATATTATTAACAGCTATAATATACTACTCAATTTTCTTTTTATTTCAATGTCAGATTAAATTATACACAGATATTCTTAGAATTAAGAAAGTAATAAAAAGTACTTCAAAAGTATTAAAGTTAATAAAGAAAGTGTCTTTTTTCACTTTTTTTTCCTATCATTTCTCCTAGGGAATATTTTAGTGAATGACGTTTATCAGAATCAGTACAGTGTTACTCTATGGGATCAGTTTTCTAGCTACAAATTAAAAATACTTGCTTATTTTTAATTTAAAGTTTATTTTAACTAAAAGAAACTAACTTTTACAAATCTAATTTTATTTAACATTTGGATAAAACGAATCATACATTTTTTTTTCTTTATTTTATGTAATGCATATGTTTTTAAAGGGCTTCGTTCTAGAAATTCAATAATGTACTTCTTGTTTTTAGTTTTCTTATTAACAAAATAATCAGATTTTATACCAGCAAATGCTATACAGTTGGCAAAAATAATTTAGCCTATTTTTGCCTCAATGTTGATTTCATCCTTAGAAAAATTTTGCATGGAGCTGAAATTACTGCATCACTTTGCTAAAAAGAAATCGTAATCACTTTCCAGGCCTTGATTTCTATATTTGCATTTTCATGAATGTATATTAACTTATTGTTGTATATGAAGGAACATATTTGTAGATTAACTTTATCAAATTTAAATGTTTGTGATATCCCAGTGAGCATGAAACCTAGTTACTTGGTTGCACCTGTTCACATAATTGATTTCTATATTCAAACAGATTTTGAAGCACTAAGTGCATGAGCAGTTATCATTAAGGCAGTTTCATAGAGCTCTGAATGTTGTGTTCCAGTGATCCACAAACTGCAAAAATATGAATACTTAACACTTGCTCTGAATGTCATGAATAGCTCTTTTTAATTTTTTTCCCTTTGATTCAAGGAAATGAATCTCTGTGTATTTGAATTAGTACATTCATTTCCACTTAAAAATTCTATATTTTGTCATGTGGAAGAAATGTTAGTTGAAGCTAAAAATTCATATTATCTGAGAAACCGTTTCTGCAATTAAATAAATGATAGTTTAACAAATATTAAATACATGTATTTTTTTCTCAACCCAGTTTCCACCTTTGTATTGATATAATAATACTCATTAGGGCTGGGGCATGAACAAATAATTTACCACACATTATTCTAATAATACACTGGACTGAAGTTATTGTCATCAAATACCAGGTGGATAAATGTTTACAGGTGTTTCCTTATAGAATCGTCCTATATAGCAATAAAAATACTAATTTCTCCTATTCCATATTTCCAAAACTGTCTCCAAGTTAGTCAGTTCAGTTCAATTCAGTTGCTCAGTCATGTCTGACACTTTGCAACCCCATGGACTGCAGCACTCCAGGCTTCCCTGTCTAACAGCAACTCCCAGAGCCTGCTCAAACTCATGTCCATCGAGTCAGTGATGCCATCCAACCGTCTCATCCTCTATCATCCCCTTCTCTTCTCCATTCAGTATTTCCCTGCATCAGGGTCTTTTCAAATGAGTCAGTTCTTCACATCAGGTGGCCAAAGTATTGGAGTTTCAACTTCAGCATCAGTCCTTTCAATGAATACTCAGGACTGATTTCCTTTAGCATGGACTGGTTTGATCTCCTTCCAGTCCAAGAGACTCTCAAGAGTCTTCTCCAAGACCATAGTTCAAAAGCATCGATTCTTTGGTGCTCAGCTTTTTTTATAGTTCAACTCTCACATCCATACATGACTACTGGAAATACCATACTTTTGACTAAACAGATCTTTGTTGGCAAAGCAATGTCTCTGCTTTTTAATATGCTGTCTAGGTTGTTCAGAGCTTTTCTTCCAAGGAGCAAGAGTCTTTTAATTTCATGGCTGCAGTCACCATCTGCAGTGATTTTGGAGCTCAAGAAAATAAAGTCTGTCACTTTTTCCATTGTTTCCCTATCTATTTGCCATGAAATGATGAGACCAGCTGCCATGATCTTATTTTTTTTAATGTTGAGTTTTAAGCCAACTTTTCCACTATCCTCTTTCACTTTCATCAAGAGGCTCTTCAGTTCTTCTTCACTTTCTGCCATAAGGGTGGTGTCATCTGTGTATCTGAGGTTATTGATATTTCAGCAATTTTGATTCCAGCTTGAGCTCCATCCCGCCTGGCATTTCACATGATGTACTCTGCATATAAATTAAATATGCAAGGTGACATTATACAGCCTTGACGTACTCCTTTGCCAATCTGGAACCAGTCTGTTGTTCCATGTAATTTCTAACTGATGCTTCTCCAATTTAGTAGTTCCAGGTTAATAGAAATTTCAGTGATAGAAGTTTTTAAGCCCTCCTACATTTTTCAAATTAATGGGCTATCAAGGTTAAAAAAGGTGTTTTTTTTTAGCTGTTTAATAGCATATTTCCTGGATGAAAATATATTTATTTGTTACTTCTTGTTAATCTTAAATATGTGTTTGTGTGTGTGTGAAGAATGTTATTTCCAGAGTTATACAAAATTTTGAGAACACAGATCAAGTGGTAACCATTTACTATTATCTCTGACAGTATGGGTGAATCACAAGCTGGAATCAAGATTGCAGGGAGAAATATCAATAACCTCAGATATGCAGACAATACCACCATAATGGCAGAAAGAAAAGAGGAACTAAAGAGCCTCTTGATGAAGGTGAAAGAGGAGAGTGAAAAAGCTGGTTTAAACCCCAGCATTTAAAAACTAAGATCATGGCATCCAGTCCCATCACTTTATGACAAATAATTGAGGAAGCAATAGCAACAGTGACAGATTTTATTTTCTTGGGCTGCAAAATCACTGCAGATGGTGACTGCAGCCATGAAATTAAAAGACTCTTGAAAATGAGGGATGGTATGGGGAGGGAGGAGGGAGAAGGGTTCAGGATGGGGAACACATGTATACCTGTGGCGGATTCATTTTGATATTTGGCAAAACTAATACAATTATGTAAAGTTTAAAAATAAAATAAAATTAAAAACAAAACAAAAAAAGTAAAAAAAAAAAAAAAGGTGACAAACCTAGACAGTATACTATAAAGCAGAGACATTACTTTGCTGACAAAGGTCCATCTAGTCAAAGCTATGTTTTTTCCTGTAGTTGTATATGAATATGGGAGTTGGACCACAAAAAGGCTGAGTGCCAAAGAGTTGATGCTTTCAAACTGTGGTGCTGGAGAAACTCTTGAATGTCCCTTGGACAGCAAGGAGATCAAATCAGTCCATCCTAAAGGAAATCAGTCCTGAAAATTCATTGGAAGGACTGATGCTTAAGCTGAAGCTCCAATACTTTGGCCACCTGATGTGAAAAGCCAACTCTTTGGAAAAGACTCTTATGCTGAGAAAGATTGAGAGCAAGAGGAGAAAGGGATGACAGAGGATGAGATGGTCGGATGGCATCCCTGACTCAATGGACATTGAGCAAGCTCCAGGATATGGTGAAGGACAGAGAAGCCTGGCTGTTGCAGTCCATGGGGTCACAAGGGTCAGATAAAACTTAACAACTGGACAAATAACTGATATGGAAAGATTCCTGGCTTTGTCTTTTCAAACTTCTCCACTTACATTTTGTTCACAATTATTATTCCAGTGGTGAAACTATGACTTGAACTCACTTGCTCATTAATATTCTTTCCCACACAATTTAAAACAGTTATTGGGTTGCGCAGGGAAAGTGTAGTTTAATTTTGTATTAAAGGCCTCATCTGTATGGTACCTCCTTTGGTGGTCCACAAAATTAAATGTGCAATACATATAGCAGCACCCCAAGATTATGTGCAAGTGAGAACACTGAAGATTGGAGTTAAGCAGATCTTGCTGGCATAATGAAGTATCTCACACACTAACAACACCTGCACTGGGCACCCTCCCCTCAGTTCACCAATACTGTCCTCATGGGGCTTTATGTGTACACTTGTCTGAGGAATGCTGGCACCATGTGTGTAAACATTACCTCTCCTCAAGGATGAATCTGAAGTGGAATGAATAGTACTTTGAGGTGTACATATGATTTCTCTTAATTAAGAGTTGCCTGGAGACATGGGTCCACATAAATCCATGGACAGTCACTAATGGTTAGCCTAGGTGGTCAGGGTATTGGAAGAACAAGACTGAAGGAACAAAAATGACAAGAGACACTGAGAAATAGAAGTAAAGACAGGTCTTTAGTGATGGAAACAAGGTATAAGGATGACCACCAAAGGAGGTACCATACAGATGAGGCCTTTAATAACAAGGTGAACAACAATGTAACAGTAGGTCCTTGCTCACCATGTCCTCTACCTGCCTTTTTCTGTGGGTAAACTTTAGCCAAAGAATAAATTTAGTCAGAAAAGTGACAAAATGCGGAAGCAAAGAAAAACAGTCAGACAAGACTAAGTAATAATATTTTAGTCTTTAAGCGAAGTCAAGGATCTTCAGTTCCTCCTCAAGGATTATATATTTAATATCCTGAGTCATATCCTTTGAGCTTTCTTATACTGAAACTCCCAACAGATGGAAGCAGTTAACTACATGATGACCAGATTGTAGCTATGATACAAGCTTCCACAACTCTGAGACATGACCTCAAAAAATAAGAACAAACTGACCCTGGAACTGACTAACTGTATTTAAATCAAACAAGATGATATTGATCAGACTACCACATCACCGATTTCAAGACAACTGTCAGATCTGACTGTGCTGTTTCTGCATGTAGTCCCCTCCCTCCACCTATGCACCCATGAAACTTCCCTTTAAAATCTCTTGCTCAGAGATTGTCAATGCGGGGTGGGGGTTCAGCCCCCTGCCCCAGAATGCTAGCCTCTGAAATAAAGCAAACTTTCCTTTCCATGAACCTTACCTCTTTATTGACTTTTGAGTGGTGAGCAGCTGGACTCCACTTTCCATAACAATAAGACTAAAACTCTGATATCAGTTGGTCTGTTATTCCAGTGTTACTCAGTAAGATCACTGCCAAAGGGGTAATGGTGGCAGATCTGCAATTGAAATAATGCCTGAGCTAACAGTATGCGCTTCTTCACATCAAGATTTATTTGATTCTTCTATTAAAGTGTACTCAGTTTTTGAAAAGCAGAGACCAAAACTAATTCCTTTGAGTAACCGAATTTACCATTGCCTGGAAATAGGCTAATTAAGGTTAATTATATCAGAATTCATCATGGAGAGAATCAGGAGGCAATGCTTCATGGTATTTCTATATGATTTATGAAAACTCTTCTTAAGGACTGTATTTCAAAGATGTCTCCAAAGTAAGCAGCCTTGGAAGTTAAAGATAGCATCTTCCTCTGGGCCAAAGGACAGACTTGTTTCCTAACCAATATCAAAGATAAAGATTTCCTCCAGGGAAAATATTGGGCTGCTTTGCTACCAATCCCCTCATAAAGTTGTGGCTGGCTAATGTCAGTCTTCCTCAGCTTTGACAAAGATCCTCTATTTCTATAGCATTCACCTGGTCTCATAGCAATTCAGACCTATGGGACTTGAGGGGCAAGAGAAACTGACACAACAGGAAATCACTGCTTCCTGCTATACCAGGAATAATAAACAGTTTAAATTTATCTGGGCTCCCAGATCTCTTATTGCCCAGATCTACTGATCCGTGGGAAGCAAACCAAGAATTTCCCTGTTGCTCTTGGACTGTTTGACTTTGTGTAAGGGGATTTTTTTCTCACTGGATAAACTGTGGCACTGTCCACAATGCCCACCAGCATTGTTCCTGAACGTACTGAAATCATTATTTCCCATCATGCTTCTCTAAAATACTGCTTCTTGTAAAGTGTAGCAAAAGAAGAAATAAGCTTATACCCATTAATGGCCCACTACCTTAAATAAGTTGGCAGCAAAAATTATGGAATTACTAAGAAACAGAACAAGTTGTGTGATAACACCTAACAAACTACATTCTGTCCACCATAAAAGTTATGAACTATTAACCAATATTTTCTATTTTTTCTCCCACAGTCATAATAGAGTCTGAGAAACAAGGAGTTAAAAGAGGAAGTGTCTTAACTTTGTACCCCAAAATTCTCTTATCATTTTATTTCTTCAAATTTAAGGCTTTGTTGGATTAGAGGGGTTTTGTTTTTGTGTTGTTTTGAATAGAGGAAGAAAATTTTCTACTAGAGTACAAAACCTTGTTTTTATTGAGCTGAAAAATAGGAATTCCAGCAGTTCCTTTAAAGTTATCATGACACTAAACGATGGCAAAGAAGCAAAGAATGGGATATGTGGGTGTGATGCTTACTTAATATTTCATTAGAAAATGAGTAAAATTTCTAGAAGATGATAACTGCATGTAAGCAGGTTAACTAATGGTTCACACAATTTAGCCTTTATCTTCAGTTACACATTTCAAAAAGTGAACTCTGAAGAGTGGAATAGAGAATTTCCTCCTCTGACCAAGGTTGTCTTTTAATGTTTTCTCTGACAGACATTAAAAGTCAAGCATGCTGTTTGCTGATCTAATTTTTCCAGTATTCTTAGATAAGAAGCAAACCCCTTTCCCAATGGCTTATTTCTAAGGCCTATTCAACAGAAGTTTAGATATAATTTTTACTGGTTTAACTGCTTGCATTATTTTGTGTTTCCCCAGGATCCTCCTGTGATATGAGGATTTGCATAAAATTAGTTTAATTGTAAGGTGTTCCCAGGAAATAATGTTAGGGGAGAGAAGAAATGAGACATGGAAGGGAAAGAAGCCAGTACAGGGTGCCTTATTAAGCAAGTTAACATGGTGAACACCTGAAGATAAATCCTACTTTGAGACTAAGGAGTTTCATTTAGGGCATTTAGCTCAGTGCTAACTCACTTGGAGGGATGGACCTGGGGTATATTCATGTTATTTCCATTAGTCAATGACTGAGAACTGTTCTCAGGGGCATGTTAATTCACTGGCATTTCTTTGTGACATGGGCATATCAGTTTCCAGAGGGCAGAGATTCTCTCAGGAAGAGTCACAGAGGTTGACACTTGGAAATTATTCTGATGTGGTCAAAAAGTTAAATACTGATGGGACACTTGCAGTCTACAAACAAAAATTATTTATTTACTGAGGCAAAGTTTATTTATCTAGTGAGGCAAAACTTATTAATACTAAGATACACACTTTGTTTAATCAATTCCAGGTCAGAACGAAATGCACATTTTTGAATTTTGTTGTATTTAGTTTTGTTTCCTCAAACTTCTTTATCATCCTTATCTTTTATAGTGAAAGAGTAAAAAGAAAAATGAATATTCAGAATTTTCACATATGAAGGTTATACTTTTATGTGATCAGATCAGATCAGATGAGTCACTCAGTCGTGTCTGACTCTTTGCAACCCCATGAATCGCAGCACGCCAGACCTCCCTGTCCATCACCAACTCCCAGAGTTCACTCAGACTCACGTGCATCGAGTCAGTGATGCCATCCAGCCATCTCAGCCTCTGTCGTCCCCTTCTCCTCTTGCCCCCAATCTCTCCCAGCATCAGAGTCTTTTCCAATGAGTCAACTCTTCGCATGAGGTAGCCAAAGCACTGGAGTTTCAGCTTTAGCATCATTCCTTCCAAAGAAATCCCAGGGCTGATCTCCTTCAGAATGGACTGGTTGGATCTCCTTGCAGTCCAAGGGACTCTCAAGAGTCTTCTCCAACACCACAGTTCAAAAGCATCAATTCTTCAGTGCTCAGCTTTCTTCACAGTCTAACTCTCACATCCATACATGACCACAGGAAAAACCATAGCCTTGACTAGACGAACCTTTGTTGGCAAAGTAATGTCTCTGCTTTTCAGTATGCTGTCTAGGTTGGTCATAACTTTCCTTCCAAGGAGTGAGAGCCTTTTAATTTCATGGCTGCAGTCACCATCTGCAGTGATTTTGGAGCCCAGAAAAATAAAGTCTGACACTGTTTCCACTGTTTCCCCATCTATTTCCCATTAAGTGAAATCAGTGATGGGACCGGATGCCATGATCTTCGTTTTCTGAATGTTGAGCTTTAAGCCAACTTTTTCACTCTCCTCTTTCACTTTCATCAAGAGGCTTTTTAGCTCCTCTTCACTTTCTGCATTAAGGGTGGTGGCATCTGCATATCTGAGGTTATTGATATTTCTCCCAGCAATCTTGATTCCAGCTTGTGTTTCTTCCAGTCCAGCATTTCTCATGATGTACACTGCATATAAGTTAAATAAGCAGGGTGACAATATACAGCCTTGACGAACTCCTTTTCCTATTTGGAACCAGTCTGTTGTTCCATGTCCAGTTCTAACTGTTGCTTCCTGACCTGCATACAAATTTCTCAAGAGGCAGATCAAGTGGTCTGGTATTCCCATCTCTTTCAGAATTTTCCACAGTTTATTGTGATCCACACAGTCAAAGGCTTTGGCATAGGCAATAAAGCAGAAATAGAGGCTTTTCTGGAAAATCCCATGGACGGAGGAGCCTGGTGGGCTGCAGTCCATGGGGTCGTGAAGAGTCGGACATGACTGAGTGCCTTCACTTTCGCTTTTCCCTTTCATGCATTGGAGAAGGAAATGGCAACTCACTCCAGTGTTCTTGCCTGGAGAATCCCAGGGACGGTGGAGCCTGGTGGGCTGCCATCTATGGGGTCGCACAGAGTTGGACACGACTGAAGCAACTCAGCAGCAGCAGCAGCAGATGCTTTTATGGAACTCTCTTGCTTTTTCCATGATCCAGCAGATGTTGGCAATTTGATCTCTGGTTCCTCTGCCTTTTCTAAAACCAGCTTGAACATCAGGAAGTTCACAGTTCACATGTTGCTGAAGCCTGGCTTGGAGAATTTTGAGCATTACTTTACTAGCGTGCGAGATGAGTGCAATTGTGCAGTAGTTTGAGCATTCTTTGGCATTGCCTTTCTCTGGGATTGGAATGAAAACTGACCTTTTCTAGTCCTGTGGCCACTGCTGAGTTTTCCAAATTTGCTGGCATATTGAGTGCAGCACTTTCACAGCATCATCTTTCAGGATTTGGACTAGCTCAACTGGAATTGTGAAGAGTTATATTATTATATCACATCAAATAAGGTCAATGAGATAATTATAAGGAAAGTGCTCTGTAATGTTTAAGTGCTATAATGATTTCACTTAATTAATTCCATAAATTTGCTCACATTTAAAGATCAAATAGCACTGAATGTCTTAACTGAAAGAGCTAGCAAATTAATCAGGTAAATAGATTTATTTTCACATATAATACTTTAAGATAAAAATTATTTCATGAGTAAACTCATCCATAATATGGAGCATATTTTGTGCTGTTCTAAAACATATTTAAATTTTAATAGCTCACAATTCACACCGGGATGTAAGAGACAAGCAGTTATTCCAGGATGAGTGTGTTTCATAAATATGTTAAAGGTCACTTAGCAATGCTTTAAATGTAGTATAAATGTTATATACTCTAGCTTAAGTGGATCATATAGCTTGAAATAAAATAAAATGTTGTAAAGAAAAAGTTAGAGAAAAATGATTACATCATTGAATGAATGTTATGTTTTAACTAAAATGAGGAAATAGAGCAGTAGAAAAATCCATTGAGAATGAATACTTCAAAAAATACATCTGCTTTATACAAATATATTTTTAAATGGCTGGAAAAAGTTATTATTATAAATTATAATAATTGTATTTTTACTAAATTCTGTCTTAATAAATAGTATTAGACCATGAAATATATTTTACTATAAATAAAACCTGTAATGAAATAAAAGTAAAAAATACTTGGCTCTTATCAGCTGCAATTTTTATCATTAATTCATTTCCTAAGTCTGTCTATATCACTGTTCCTGATGGTGACATCATGCATGCCAATTTGGAAATTATCATTGAAAATATAAGAAAGAATGTACAAAAGAAGAAAAATCTATTAGTGCATTAAACATGCATCAAGTGATGCCATTCCTCTGATTAAAAACCTCAAAGGCAGCCCTAGCCCTTTCAAGGAAAGAACCATGTCCTCAATGGCCTACAAGACAATCTACAATCTTGACACATATGACTTTATTTCTCACCCTCATTTCCTTGTGACAATTTTACTCAATGTCACCTTCACAGACTACGAGTCAAAACTGTAGCCTAGTAATCATATTTTTTGATTTGTTCATATGTATAATACCCTTACCTAATTTCATTTAGTATCCGTTACTCCATTTTATAATGGAAATTCCCGTAAGATCAGAAACCTTAGTTTTGATCTCTGTCATAGTCTTGAAATTTACTAGTATTATGGCATGTAATAATTGATTCATAGGTCTGTATTGAATAAGAGAAGGAATAACTGAAATACTTAATGGAAGCTAAGGCTAAAGTTTCTCCCCAGTGTTATTGTGGCTACTGGTTAAGTAGGCTACCATGGGTGGTAGCTCTGATAGTTAACAGAAGATAAAATTTGGACAATAGCAGTGACAAACTAGAATCCCTTCAGTAATCTTGGATAACCTGAATCCCTGTGTATAAACTGTGTATATGTTCCAATATATTTGTGATGGTTATTTTTTTACGCCAACTTGGCTAGGCCAAGTTGATACTCATACCAAACTAACTGTTTCTGAGAAGTATATTTTATGTGTGATTAACTTTTAAATCAGTAGTCTTTGAGTAAGGAAGATTATCCTCTATAATGTGGGTTGGCTTTATCCAATCAGTTGAAGGCTTTAAGAACAAAATCTGAGGCTTCCTGAAGAAGGAATTTTGTCTTTAAAAACAAGTGCTACAGCATCAGCTCTTCCCTGCATCACCAGCCTGTTGGTTTCCCCTACAGATTTCATACCTTCCAGGACCTGTCTGTGTGTGTACTGGTATTTATATCTTATTTCTGTGCGTGTTTTGTATTTTATTTTACATATATTTATATTTATTAATGATAAATATATAAAACATTTTATTAGTTCTGTTTCTCTGGAGAATTATGACTAATATTGCATTTCTTCCTTAAAATTAGCTAGCATTATTTTCAGTCACTTATTTATAAAAGACTTAATTGATAAAGAAATAGGTACAAAGAAGGGTCAGAAACTAGAAATATAGAGAGTTTAATAGGAGAAGGCAGTGGCAACCCACTCCAGTAGTCTTGCTTGGAAAATCCCATGGACGGAAGAGCCTGGTAGGCTGCAGTCCGAGGGGTCGCTTAGAGTTGGGCATGACTGATCGAATTCACTTTCAGTTTTCACTTTTGTGCATTGGAGAAGGAAACGGCAACCCACTCCAGAATTCTTGCCTGGAGAATCCCAGAGACAGAGGAGCTTAGTGGGCTGCCATCTATGGGGTCGCACAGAGGCAAACACGACTGAAGCGACTTAGCAGCAGTAGCAAGAGGGGTGATAAGAGTATTTGTGTCTAATTTGGGCTCATATGCCATATTATACATATAATTAAAAAGAGACAGAGGATTTTGTAAGTAATTGTCATAAAGTGGTAAAAGACAAATAAAATATCATCAGTGACCACTAGTTACAAAATGCCTATTACAGGCTACGCCTGGGGAACCAAGTGTTCACTGCCATAGATCAGTATCAAGGTCACAAAAGATTTGAGGATTGTTGCAGGAAAATAGTGTTTATAAGAGTGCTGTCAACTTACAGAGAATGACAAACTCAAGTGCCTATATGTTTCCCTCAAGGCACTAGGATGTTTAAAAAATCATAATGAATACTTCTATCTCATACCTGGAATACTGAGTCAGAATTTAGCATTACTTAAATGCACATCATCCAAAACTTTAGTAAATAAAGGATAAGGCAGTGATACACAAACACCAGAACCTTATAAGTTGAAATGGAGACACTAAGGAATATATAAAAACCAAAACCACACATTGCCAATGAAGTTTTATTGATAGTCTTCTTTCCTGGTGTAAGATGATGATGCTTCCAGCTTCAATAATCATTCTGCCTATTGGATGTGTTATGCTGCAAGAAGTTAACTTCACCTCCACTACTCCTCATGTATCCAGGTCTGTAACTAGACTTTGATATCTATATGGATCAGTATGCTAAATATAGTCTGAATTTAATATAAAATGAATTATACTGAAAAATAAATGAAAAAAAGTCATACTTTATGCAGGCAAAATGTGGAGAATACAACTATCTATTGCTTCTGAAGCTGAGGCCCTAATAGGAGAAAAATACTTTTGAGTTATATGTATTAAAATGGGTGAATTTACCTGAAAATCTGAATGTAACATGCTAGCATTAAAAGTATGACATGGTTTTTATATTTGTTTAGTTGATTATCTAAATTTGGACTCAATGACTATCTCTATAATTTAAGCTAATAGAAAGTTTTTAGAAATTTGCAGAGAAAGTATTTTATGTCTTACGGAGGTTAGACTGTTGAGTGAATTTGTCATTTGAAAACTGCTAAAGGACCCTTTAATGTTATCTGTACATAAAGATCTATAGGAGGTATATGAGAAATTTACTTTTCTATTAACTTAAAAACTATGGAATATGCTATTATTTTTAAAACCTGACACACCTATTGAAGGGATAAACAATAAAAACAACAAATGTTGGCTATTTCTTTTAAAGAAAATTAACTCCCAATTACCATGCATTCCAGTAATTGCATCTTAGGCATTTATTCCAGAACAAAGACATGGTCACACAAAATCTTGTATGTGAATGTTTATAGCAGATTTATGCATAATAGCCCCAAACTAGACAAAGCCAGTTATACTTCAATAGTGCATGTTGCATGCTAAGTCACTTCAGTTGTATCCAAATCTTTGTGATCCTATGGACTGTAGCCTGCCAGGCTCCTTTGTCCATGGGATTATCCAGGTAAGAATACTGGAATCGGCTGCCACACCCTCCTCCAGGGGGATCTTCCCGACCAAAGAATCAAACCCGCATCTCTCTCTCTTATATATCTCCTGAATTGGCAAGCGAGTTCTTTACCACTAGCACCACCTGGAAGCCTATCCTTCAATAGGAAACAGGTTAAATAAACTATATTATATCCATATGTGGAATACTACTCAGCAGTAAAAAGGATTCCAATATTATACTCACAATGACCTGAATGAATTTACAAAGAATTATTCTGATAGAGATGAACTGACTATGATCTTATCCCCCAAACTCCATTACTCACTTATTTAACCTTTCCTCTTTTCTCCCTCCATTCCAGCCACACCTGACTCCTTAACGTTCTCTAAACATGCCAGGAAGTCTCAGTTCAGGGTTTTTGCATTTGCTATTTGTTTTGTTGACTAACACCCTCCATATTCCATCCTGATACCCTTATATCCCATATGGCTTATTTAGGGTTTGCCTTACACACCACATTTTTCAGATATATATTTGAACAACTTATTTAAAATTTCACCATACCCTCCAAAACTTAATAGCCCCTTCTTTGCTTCGTTTCCAAAGCACATATGACTTTGCAAAATAGTCTTTTTATTCTTTTATTCAACTTCTGAGTTCAAGTGGAATTAGGAAATATATAATTTACCACATTATGTTTCATATATAACATTTTACACAGTCTTCTACATTCCTTCAACACTCTGAATATCTTATATGACTTTTTTTTTTTTACAAAATCATGTGTGTACATGTGTCAGACACTCTAAAATTAGATCAATTTAATTCAACTCTATGGTAGAAAAATATGGCTTCATGTCTTAAAACTCCTATACATTTTGTGCTCATGAATCCAGAATAAGTTGTGTATGGACTCTTATTTATGACTCAATAGCATTGTAATTCACTAAAATGACCTTTTATATTATTGACGTGTAATTAAATCTAACATTATTTTGATAAAATCCATCCTAACACTAAAAGAACAAATTCAGAAATGCAAAAAGTTATGTTATGTGGAATAAGTAGACTTCTAAAAATCCACAGTATGAAAGACATCAATCCATTATTAATGATTGCATTATCTAAGAACATATATATGGTGTGTTATTACCAAATCAATACTGCTAACTCTACTAATTAAAAACTTTAAGTATGGTTCCTACCACTCTCCCCAAAGAAAGCATTTTTAAGTATGACTTTATTTCAATCTTTTTAAAAAAGTTGATAATATAAATGGATTTATTCACTAAGATACATGAGTTTTATGTGAAGAATTTTGCAAATGTGATTCATGCCAGTAAGTTAAAAAGAGGTATCCATGTCTCCCTAAAGAGCAATATTGCATAGGAACCTGGAATGTCAGGTCCATGAATCAAGGCAAATTGGAAGTCATCAAACAAGAGATGGCAAGAGTGAATGTCAACATTCTAGGAATCAGCGAACTGAAATGGACTGGAATGGGTGAATTCAACTCAGATGACCATTATATCTACTACTGCGGGCAGGAATCCCTCAGAAGAAATGGAGTGGCCATCATGGTCAACAAGAGAGTCCGAAATGCAGTACTTGGATGCAATCTCAAAAACAACAGAATGATTTCTGTTCGTTTCCAAGGCAAACCATTCAATATCACAGTAATCCAAGTCTATGCCCCAACCAGTAACGCTGAAGAAGCTGAAGTTGAACGGTTCTATGAAGACCTACAAGACCTTTTAGAACTAACACCCAAAAAAGATGTCCTTTTCATTATAGGGGACTGGAATGCAAAAGTAGGAAGTCAAGAAACACCTGGAGTAACAGGCAGATTTGGCCTTGGAATATGGAATGAAGCAGGGCAAAACTAATAGAGTTTTGCCAAGAAAATGCACTGGTCATAACAAACACCCTCTTCCAACAACACAAGAGAAGACTCTACACATGGACATCACCAGATGGTCAACACCGAAATCAGATTGATTATATTCTTTGCAGCAAAAGATGGAGAAGCTCTATAGAGTCAGCCAAAACAAGACCAGGAGTTGACTGTGGCTCAGACCATGAACTCCTTATTGCCAAATTCAGACTGAAATTGAAGAAAGTAGGGAAAACCACTAGACCATTCAGGTATGACCTAAATCAAATCCCTTATGATTATACAGTGGAAGTGAGAAATAGATTTAAGGGCCTAGATCTGATAGAGAGAGTGCCTGATGAACTATGGAATAAGGTTCGTGACACTGTACAGGAGACAGGGATCAAAACTGGAGCCTATTATACAGAGTGAAGTAAGCCAGAAG
Source organism: Bos taurus (assembly GCF_002263795.3). NCBI lineage: Eukaryota > Metazoa > Chordata > Mammalia > Artiodactyla > Bovidae > Bos > Bos taurus. The sequence goes on from NC_037333.1 coordinate 9,644,817, forward strand.
GACAAACACCAATACAGTATACTAACGCATATATATGGAATTTAGAAAGATGGTAACAATAACCCGGTGTACGAGACAGCAAAAGAGACACTGATGTATAGAACAGTCTTATGGACTCTGTGGGAGAGGGAGAGGGTGGGAAGATTTGGGAGAATGACATTGAAACATGTAAAATATCATGTAAGAAACGAGTTGCCAGTCCAGGTTCGATACACGATACTGGATGCTTGGGGCTAGTGCACTGGGACTACCCAGAGGGATGGTATGGGGAGGGAGGAGGGAGGAGGGTTCAGGATGGGGAACACATGTATACCTGTGGTAGATTCATTTTGATATTTGGCAAAACTAATACAATTATGTAAAGTTTAAAAATAAAATAAAAATAAAATAAAAAATAAAATAAAAAAAATAAAATTCCAAAAAAAAAAAAGAATATCCCCATGGAAAAGAAATGCAAAAAAGCAAAATGGCTGTCTGGGGAGGCCTTACAAATAGCTGTGAAAAGAAGAGAAGCAAAAAGCAAAGGAGAAAAGGAAAGATATAAACATCTGAATGCAGAGTTCCAAAGAATAGCAAGAAGAGATAAGAAAGCCTTCTTCAGTGATCAATGCAAAGAAATAGAGGAAAACAACAGAATGGGAAAGACTAGAGATCTCTTCAAGAAAATCAGAGATACTAAAGGAACATTTCATGCAAAGATGGGTTCGATAAAGGACAGAAATGGTTTGGACCTAACAGAAGCAGAATATTAAGAACAGACGGCAAGAATAAACAGAAGAACTGTACAAAATAGATCTTTATGACCCAGATAATCATGATGGTGTGATCACTGACCTAGAGCCAGACATCCTGGAATGTGAAGTCAAGTGGGCCTTAGAAAGCATCACTACGAACAAAGCTAGTGGAGGTGATGGAATTCCAGTTGAGCTATTCCAAATCCTGAAAGATGATGCTATGAAAATGCTGCACTCAATATGCCAGCAAATTTGGAAAACTCAGCAGTGGCCACAGGACTGGAAAAGGTCAGTTTTCATTCCAATCCCAGAGAAAGGCAATGCCAAAGAATGCTCAAACTACTGCACAATTGCACTCATCTCGCACGCTAGTAAAGTAATGCTCAAAATTCTCCAAGCCAGGCTTCAGCAACATGTGAACTGTGAACTTCCTGATGTTCAAGCTGGTTTTAGAAAAGGCAGAGGAACCACAGAGCAAATTGCCAACATCTGCTGGATCATGGAAAAAGCAAGAGAGTTCCAGAAAAGCATCTATTTCTGCTTTATTGACTATGCCAAAGCCTTTGACTGTGTGGATCACAATAAACTGTGGAAAATTCTGAAAGAGATGGCAATACCAGAGCACCTGATCTGCCTCTTGAGAAATCTGTATGCAGGTCAGGAAGCAACAGTTAGAACTGGACATGGAACAACAGACTGGTTCCAAATAGGAAAAGGAGTTTGTCAAGGCTGTATATTGTCACCCTGCTTATTTAACTTATATGCAGAGTACATCATGAGAAATGCTGGACTGGAAGAAACACAAGCTGGAATCAAGATTGCTGGGAGAAATATCAATAACCTCAGATATGCAGATGCCACCACCCTTAATGCAGAAAGTGAAGAGGAGCTAAAAAGCCTCTTGATGAAAGTGAAAGAGGAGAGTGAAAAAGTTGGCTTAAAGCTCAACATTCAGAAAACAAAGATCATGGCATCCAGTCCCATCACTTAATCGGAAATAGATGGGGAAACAGTGGAAACAGTATCAGACTTTATTTTTCTGGGCTCCAAAATTACTGCAGATGGTGACTGCAGCCATGAAATTAAAAGACGCTTACTCCTTAGAAGGAAAGTTATGATCATCCTAGATAGCATATTCAAAAGCAGAGACATTACTTTGTAAAGAAAGGTCTGTCTAGTCAAGGCCATGGTTTTTCCAGTGGTCATGTATGGATGTGAGAGTTGGACTGCGAAGAAGGCTGAGCACCGAAGAATTGATGCTTTTGAACTGTGGTGTTGGAGAAGACTCTTGAGAGTCCCTTGGACTGCAAGGAGATCCAACCAGTCCATTCTGAAGGAGATCAGCCCTGGGATTTCTTTGGAAGGAATGATGCTAAAGCTGAAACGCCAGTACTTTGGCCACCTCATGAGAAGAGTTGACTCATTGGAAAAGACTCTGATGCTGGGAGGGATTGGGGGCAGTAGGAAAAGGGGACGACAGAGGATGAGGTGGCTGGATGGCATCACTGACTCAATGGACTTGAGTTTGAGTGAACTCTGGGAGGTGGTGATGGACAGGGAGGCCTGGCGTACTGCGATTCATGGGGTCGCAAAGAGTCGGACATGACTGAGTGACTGATCTGATCTGATCTGATGTCTCCCTATCAACTTTCATTCCTTCTTAGTAGTTAAATGTTTCTCCCCAACCCTGATCAGGTCAGTGTACCTTGTTTTGGTTCTTGTGGCATTATCAGATACACTACAAATTGCTGAGAAAACTGTGAGCAAAAGTTGATACAGGCTGCTGAACTACAACTTGTCCTTCAAGTGACTTTATGAGTTTCTGACATTTGAATTTGCAATCTCTGATCTAAACTATTTACCTCCCATTCAAAAGTCAATGTTCAGGGTTGTTTCTAATGACAAAAATAAAAATTAAAAGATATGAAAACTAAAAAAAAAAAAAAAAAACCTGTTATTTCTGGTACAAGACTAAAACATTTCACTACAATCTTTTGGTACTTGGAAAGTTTTTCTTTTTCTTTTGATATCCCAGAATACTCACCTCTATTGAATTTGAGGTTATAATAAATCTAATATCTCATTTTACTTTTCACTTGCTCTTTATTCTTTCCTACATTTCCCTCATCCTTCTGCTATTATTTTTTCCTGAAAAATCTCCTTTTAGTATTCCATGTGTGGATTTAGTATTCTATTTGTATACTCATAGCAGACTCTCAAATACCATCTACATGAAATCATTACTTCTTCCATTCTGAAAGAAAATTTACAGGGGATAAATTTATTATGATGACTTTAAACAGACCATGCTATTTTTTTCATACTAACACCTTTTTTTATTTCCATGTCTGTAAATCATACTGCCATTTTTTTGAGGGTGTCATGGATTGTTCCTCTTGCTGCTTTGTAGTTTTTCTTAGATAGGAGAATGGGTCTAAGCAATGACACAAAGTGCTTAGGCAAGGGTTAGATTTTTCTTTCAGGTTGGAAAATAGTTTCTTCCAATAAGGCTGCTGCTTATTCTCTTCCTTTCTAGTCTGTGTCTAGTTCTATTTATGTTAGATCTGTTTAGTGTGTTCTCTGTTTTCTGTTCTTTTCTTTTCTTTGACTTTAGATATTTTTAGTAACTTGACTTCTAGTTACTAATCCTCTGACTCTACTACTCTTAATTAACCCTACATATTGAGCTCTTCAACTGTAGCCTTTTCAGTTTTAGAGTTTTGTTTTTTTCCCCCTAGAATTCAGGATCTGGTAAAACCATTTTTGTCTATTTTCTACAAGTTTTCATATATTACCTTGAATTTATTAATAAAAATTATATAAAGTCATTATCTGTTTATGCAAATAGTTTACTTCTTATTAAGTTTTAACTTGAGTTGTATAACTTTGTCTTTGGCATGTTCAGTGAGTTTTGATTGAACATTTGAACAACGGGAGTTACTTATAAAAAAATATTGAGTATCTAGATGATGATAACATTGTCATCTGACAGACAGAAATATTGGGTGATTGTTAACTTATTACTTCTCTTTGTTTCTGTATCTCACTGGATGTACCTTTCTCTCCAGATTTTAGAATGACAGTTTGTTGTGTGTTAAGTTTTCTAGTAGGTCTAAGAAATTATTAATTTTTAGTTAGGTCAGATTTTTCTATTTTAATGAAGAAAGTGATGCCTCCCAAGCTCTTTGCAAGTCTAAGTTAAAACCAGAAGCCTGGCAATATTTTTCTGATTATAATTTGGTTATAATCAGAAAAATTATACTATATTTGGATCATAAAATTGATTATTAAATTATAACTTGATAATTTTCTGATTATAATTTATTATCACTGAAGGAAATTTATAAATATATACAAATTTATTGTATCAATAATAAGACAAAACACAGCAAATTTGAGTAGATTCCTATTGGAATTAAAATAAAAATCAAATATTTTATGATGATCTTTTAAGACTATGTATGGTTCAAATCATATGCCACCTCATTTCTTCCTCAATGACTATGCTACCATTATATTGGTCACAAAATATTATTGTTTCCTGTGGCTGTAATGCCTTTTGCTACTCTTCACAGTGCTCTATTTTTGCCCTTTGAATTCCATTTTAAATAATTCTGCTTAGAAACACATTTTTTCATTACCCTATATCAATTCAGTTCAGTTCAGTGGCTCAATCATGTCTGACTCTTTGCGCCATGGACTGCAGGATGCCCACATGTATTCTGATCTATAATCAACTTTAATGCTGCCTACTAGTTACATCTGTCTGCTTGGTTTGCCTGATGCACATTAGAATGCAGGCTCCATGAGAGCAGTGACTGTATCTATTTTAGTGACTAGCATCTCATTTGACATACAGCATCTTATTAATTAATCCTTTAGAATCCCAGGGACAGGGGAGCCTGGTGGGCTGCCGTCTATGGGGTCTCACAGAGTCGGACATGACTGAAGTGACTTACCTTACCTATTAATAATTCAAACATATTTTTAAGCTAATGATTAAAATAGACAAGCAGAAAGAAAAACTTAAATATAATTGATCTCCACAGACCCTGAAGCCTACAACTCAGTAAGCACTGTTTCCACAGTGAGTTTATTGGCTAAGGTATATTTCTTCTCTTGCATGAGTTTCCTTACCTGTGAAATGAAGCTTAGTGTCCATTTTATAGATTTTCAGTGCAAAAAAAATCTAAGTGAGTAAATAGGAAACTTCAGAACAATCCCCAGGATATGAATGCTTAAAAATATCTTCATATAAAAATTAGACATGAATAGTGATCATAGATATCACAAAAGAATATACTTAAATTAGTTTATACTACTTTATATTTTAAGTGTATTTCAAAACATTCTACAAGCACAATTAGGTTAATTTCCATAAGAATCCCACAAATTATATAGCATAGATAATAGATAGCTTATTATTTTTGTTTGTTTTTAAACAGAGTCAAAGATATAATGAGGACAATTATCTTTCACAAGGTCAAAAAAATCTGTTTTTCAAGATATGTTATTTTTGAGATGAGCTGATCTACTTAAGAAAACTTATGTCTATATTTCAGTTACTCTTTGGTTTAATTCCATCCAGTGTTAAACAACTTGTATATAAATTTATAATATTGAAAAGATCCTTAGAAAATATGTTTCATGTTACTAAGAAGAAAAAAGAACTCAAAAGTCATAATTTGGCCACCTCAAATTGGCATTCACAGCAGTGTTCTACTTTACCTCTTGTACACTAAAATGGTAGGCCCAAATTTCTAAGATTATGTGGTAAGGTGTTGATATTTAAGATATATGGTTTCCTGTTTTCAAGTTGAGTATTTTTTTTCTACAGCATTTTACTGAATTCAAGATTATTTCAATCATTTGAGCATACTTTGCTAAATATTAAACCCAACTGTGAGCTTAGGAAAAAAGGATAAATATATTTTGCTCTTTTCTGCCTTGTTCTTAACCAATTTGTGGTACTGTAATATATTCTGATTAACCCCTAAAAGAACATTACTAGCTAATGATTGTGTCCAGAAGAAAGCAAACAGTATACTGAAGATACATGAAATCGTGTCATGATGGAAAAGATATAAAGGTGTGGCTGCTGCTGCTGCTGCTAAGTCGCTTCAGTAGTGTCCGACTCTGTGTGACCCCATAGATGGAAGCCCACCAGGTTTCCCCCTCCCTGGGATTCTCCAGGCAAGAACACTGGAGTGGGTTGCCATTTCCTTCTCCAATGCATAAAAGTGAAAAGTGAAAGTGAAGTCGCTCAGCCGTGTCCGACTCTCAGTGACCCCATGGACTGCAGCCTTCCAAGCACCTCTGCCCATGGGATTTTCCAGGCAAAAATACTGGAGTAGGGTGCCATTGTTAGGAGCCACAAATGTGATAAAAAGGGAGCTTATATTGTATTTTATTAATGATTATATTACAGCTGAAATAATCTTATCAAAAAGACTAAAATGTGTATCCACTTGTCTTTAACACTATTTTTCCATTCTATCTTATATGCATCAGAAATAGCTTTTTTAAAACTTTACATTTTAATTTCTCTAACTCAGTGGTTTTAAAAATTAGCTATACATTGCACATTAGAATCACTTGGGGGACATTAAAAAGTTATTCATCCCTTGGTCCCATCCATAGAAATTCTGATTTAATCGACCTTATTTGCTGTCTAAGTGAAGTATCCATAAATATCCTTAATGTATACTCTTTAAAAAGTTAAGAAACAGTAAACTTAATTCATTAGAGTTGGGAGACCAGAAGGGGAAGTTCTCATGATCTGTGACTGTAGCAGGGCCCAACAGGAAGAAGAGACTCAGCCTCTGAGAAGCCATGGACTCTTTGTTTACTATAGCCCACCCAGCTTTCTTTTCCTCTGTAAAAAGTGTTCTCTTTCCTTTGCCATATGGGGATGTGCACGTGGTTCACCATGGCTGAAGACCCTGTATTGCAATCCTCTGCTGATCTGAATAAACCCATCTTTGCTGGAGAAATATTGGGCTGTTCGTTTCAGGTTAACATTTTGGTGGCCAGTATGGGGAATAAGGAAGCCTGCTGTAAAGGGCTCCAAGTCTGCTGTGCAAACAGGTATAGTACCCACAGTTGAACCCATCATTTCCAACTGATTTTTCTCAGTGGCTTTAAAGTTTGAAGAGATATCTTTCTCCTATATCTGAGCTCATGTCTTCCTTGAATTTGCTACCCTCCAGGTTTTATTAGATATCTATTTAAAAGTTTGTATGTCTGGTTAAGTCCTTGTTCTGTATGTCAGCACTCATTTAGCACTTAGGTGTAATTTTGAGATCAGACTTTCAACCAAAGCTGGCTGAAAAAGTCTTCAGCCCAGTAACTTCAGGAAGAAACTGCTTCAGTTGAAACTGCCAATTTTCAGTCTCTGGCCTATGCCCTACTAAGGACTATTCTCCAGAGACTGACTTAAAAAGTCTTTGGCCTAGCTCCCCTGGGACCAAGTTGCTTTTTAGGAATGGCTGAGATTGGCTCAATTCAAATAGTTTGCAAACCATTTATGCTATAAGCCATTTGAATTGTTTGACATTTGTACTTTACTCTTGAGGAAAAACCTCTGAAAAATGGCAACTCAGTTATTATCAGGGTACCCCCACCACAGGGACTCCAGCCAGTGTTATGTCTAAAAAACCTGTCTTTCCTATGCACATTTCTAATTAAATGAACCAACGTGATCAAAGGCAATTTATTTAGAATATCAATGGCCATTATGGGGAACATCTGAAATCCAAACATTCAACTCCCTTAAAATAAAATTGGACTCAATTCAGTTTAGTTACTCAATCGTTTCCAACTCTTTGCGACCCCATGAATTGCAGCACGCCAGGCCTCCCTGTCCATCACCAACTCCCAGAGTTCACTCAGACTCATGTCCATCGAGTCAGTGATGCCATCCAGCCATCTCATCCTCTGTCGTCCCCTTCTCCTCCTGCCCTCAATCCCTCCCAGCATCAGAGTCTTTTCCAATGAGTCAACTCTTCGCATGAGGTGGTCAAAGTACTGGAGTTTCAGCTTTAGCATCATCATTCCTTCCAAAGAACACCCAGGGCTGATCTCCTTTAGAATGGATTGGTTGGATCTCCTTGCCATCCAAGGGACTCTCAAGAGTCTTCTCCAACACCACAGTTTAAAAGCATCAATTCTTTGGCGCTCAGTTTTTTCACAGTCCAACTCTCACATCCATACATGACCACTGGAAAAACCATAGCCTAGACGGATCTTTGTTGGCAAAGTAATGTCTCTGCTTTTGAATATGCTATCTAGGTTGGTCATAACTTTCCTTCCAAGGAGTAAGCATCTTTTAATTTCATGGCTGCAGTCACCATCTGCAGTGATTTTGGAGCCCCTCAAAATAAAGTCTGACACTGTTTCCACTATTTCCCCATCTATTTCCCATGAAGTGATGGGACCGGATGCCATGATCTTAGTTTTCTGAATGTTGAGCTTTAAGCCAACTTTTTCACTCTCCTCTTTCACTTTCATCAAGAGGCTTTTCAGTTCTTCTTCACTTTCTGCCAAAAGGGTGGTGTCATCTGCATATCTGAGGTGATTGATATTTCTCCTGGCAATCTTGAATCCAGCTTGTGCTTCTTCCAGCCCAGCGTTTCTCATGATGTACTCTGCATATAAATTAAATAAGCAGGGTGACAATATACAGCCTTGAGGTACTCCTTTTCCTATTTGGAACCAGTCTGTTGTTCCATGTGCAGTTCTACCTGTTGCTTCCTGACCTGCATATAGGTTTCTCACTACAATAGTTCAAAAATTTCCAGAAGTGAATGAAATGCTTATCTCAATTGGTATTTTGAGGCTTCCCAATGTTATCAGGAGTATAAAATAACCACTCTTCAAAATAAGATTTTAAGATTAACTGAGGGAAGAAAAATTAAGAAAAGTTAAAATGGGTCCCAAAGCCTCAGGCTCATCTTACTTTCCTTCTTTGTCTTGGGTTCTGCCTCTGGCATTATCTTATCTCTCTCACTCAGCTCCTTCTGGCCACTCTACTCCCATTGCCATCTTATTACTTCCATTCTATGCCACCTATGCCTCCACTGTACTTTCAATTCCCCACACTAATTCTCTCACAAACTACCTCATTTCTCTGAAACTCTTCTATTCCTATTCCTTTTCCTCTGAACATATCACAAAGTTTTAAAACTAAGGCTTCTGAGGATCCAGAAGCTAAACACACAGTTTTTTTATACTCTATGAACTGAAGCTGAACTGTGAGCCACAGTCAAAAATTTCCTCCAAATAATCAAAGAATTTTGCAGATTTGCTAAGAAATTGAAAAAAGGTCATTCAAATCTATCAACCTGGTTTCTCTGACTTATACCAGCTAGTTTATATACTTGTCTGTGAAGACCAGGCACAACACTGGATGGCAACTGCTAACTGGGTAAGTCCTGAAAGGTCTCTGGAATTACAACTGGAAGACCAGTCCACTAACTTAGTGTATTTTCAGGTTTGGACAATCACTGAACAATTCATAGCACCCTTCCAAAACCTGTTCCTTGGAATAAAATTCAGACTTGTACACAAAAATCTGATTAACTTGTTCAGAATTATTCAATTGACTTTAGATTATTCTTAAATAAAATCCTGGTACTCCTTCAGATATTGATTGCATGCAGGTATCTTTTATCTGTTTATTAACAGGCTGAAACAGGACCTTTCCCTTCTAGTGAGAAGGACTAGAATGACCACTCTATATTTAGTTAACCAAGCAAATTAGTTTTCTTACTCTAGATGAGTCACCTTCAAAAAAGGCTATCAAAAGTCTTAATCTTCAACTCAAGCAAATAAAGGTTCCTAAATAAAATCAAAACTCTCCTAGTTTCTGCTATTATTGTAAAAAGCCAGGCATTGTAAAAGAGATTGTTACAAATTTAAATGTTTCAGGCACCTTCTGCCCACTAACTAGACTTTCCAATGTCCTTCCAATTCTCAATGACCAGACTCTAAGGAATTACAGAGGTTCTTCCCAGTCTTTTCTCTTAATTGCCTTAGAGAAACATTTCTCTAGGTTGAGGATGAATCTCTTCCATTTGTAATGGAAGTGGCTCTGATACCAGAGCCACTCTTGATGCTCAACAGCACTATTGTAAAACAACCCTTTGTCTTGGGGTAAAACAGTTTAAATAATGGGGACCTCCAGTGAAACTCAAGAGGTTGTTGTCTCTGAACCTCTTCCTTTGTATTTGGCTCTCAGAGATAGACACCCTTTCCTCTTTTGTTCCTCCCCAACAATTGTTTATTAGAACAAGACTTAGAGTATCATGCAAGGAATGTCTTTCTCTCAAAAGGGAAAAATACTTTTTGAAATTGACAGTAGTCAAAGTATCCCACGACATGAATTAAATAATAATTTGACAACTTTTATTTTTTCCATCTCTGACAGTACTAAAGCTGATTCTGGAAACATTGATCATTTTTTTCCTTATTGATTCAGCTACCACTTTCCTTATGGAAAAAATCTTCAATTTGTGTTGGGAAAATTCACAGGGCAGCACTCATCAAAATTCAAAGAGACTCCTCCAAAGCATCTTTGCAGAATTAATCAATATCCTATAAGTAAAGAAGCCTTTCAAGGCCAAAAGCCCATATAAGAAAACTACAAGGCCCAGTGCCTCATTTTCTCACCCAAACTTCTGTTTTACCAGTAAGAAAATCTAAGGGTTGATGGTGGAGGTTTGTCCAAGAAATTAGAACAAGAAATAGTTTGCTATCCACTGACATCCTGTTTCCTAACCCTCATACAGTGCTAACATCCATTCCAACCAAAGTTAAATTCTTTACTGTGATTGATTTATGCAGTATATTCTTTACTATTCTGGATGATGAAACTAGCCAATACCTTTTTGCCTTAACTTGGGAAGAAGGAATTCACCTGGACAATAATGTCTCAGAGGTTTTCTGAGACCTTATTTCTCACAAATACTGAAGGTTGATTTGAATGATAAATTCTCCCTGGAGGTTCTACTCCAAAACATATGGTTGATTTGATGTTTTGCTCTCCTTCTCAAAACTCACAGAAAGGCAGTACCCACTTGCTAAAGCTTTTAGCCTTAAAGGGACATAAGTTCACCAAAGAAAAACTGTAGTTTGCCCAACCAAGGTTTGATATTTAGAGCGACTGATATCAGAACAAGGGTTATACTTACATTCAGATAGAGTTTATGGTGTCCTAAGTTTTCTAAAACCCAAAACTAAGCACCAACTGCAAGTTTTCCAGGCTACTTGGTTATCACTAAAATTGTACTCCAAATTTCACTTATTGCTTAGTAAAAGATAGAGTGGTTTGGCCATAACAGCCCTGACCCAATTTTATGAGAAATCAGATGACCGACTTCAAGACCTTTAAGGAGTTTGATGAATCCATTAGCCCCTGGACACCCCAATTTTCAGATTCCTTTTTTTCCTTTATTATATGAAAAGAGGGAACACTCACCCCAAATCACAGGTATCACCAATGACCCATAGGGCATGACAGTCAGAAACCGGACCCCACGGCATGGGGATAACCACTTGCCTTGAGATATATGGTTATTGATCTTTTGGTTAAGGTCACTAAGAAACTTATGGGGTCTGCTTTAACCATCTGTGTACCACATAAACAAGAAAGTCTCTTCAATTCTCATTACATGCAACATTTCTCAGTCAACCACCTCACCACCTATGAAGTAGCCATCTCCTGACTCCCCCTGATAACCTATAGGAAATTCTACTGGGTAACTCTGACCTCTCATGGTTCACTGGTGATTGTTATTTAAAAGGTTACAGTCAATATTGTGCTGGGTATGTTATTATCACTCTTTTTCTTGTTACTGAGGCAACATCTTTACCTATGGTTATTTTGGTCCAATAGGCTGAATTATATACTCTTAAATGAGCTTGTACATTCAGTTTGGTTCAGTTCAGTTGCTCAATAGTGTCCAACTCTTTGCGACCCCATGGACTGCAGCATGCCAGGCCTCCCTGTCCATCACCAACTCCCTGAGTTTACACAAACTCATGTCCATTGAGTCGGTGATGCCATACAACTATCTCATCCTCTGTTGTCCCCTTCTCCTCTGGGCTTCAATCTTTCCCAGCTCACCATTAGCCAAGAACAAAATTGCCAATATTAATAACGGGCTGGAAGAAGCACAAGCTGGAATCAAGACTGCCAGGAGAAATATCAATAACCTCAGATATGCAGATGAAACCACCCTTATGGCAAAAAGTGAAGAGGAACTAAAAAGCCTCTTGATGAAACTGAAAGAGGAGAGTGAAAAAGTTGGCTTAAAGCTCAACATTCAGAAAACAAAGATCATGGCATCTGGTCCCATCACTGCATGGCAAATAGAGGGGGAAACAGTGGGAACAGTGTCAGACTTTATTTCTTTGGGCTCCAAAATCACTGAAGATGGTGATTGCAGCCATGAAATGAAAAGACACTTACTCCTTGGAAGGAAAGTTATGACCAACCTAGATAGCATATTCAAAAGCAGAGACATTACGCCAACAAAGGTCTGTCTAGTCAAAGCTATCATTTTTCCAGTGGTCATGTATGGATGTGAGAGTTGGACTGTGAAAAAGCTGAGCACCGAAGTATGATGCTTTTGAAATGTGGTGTTGGAGAAGACTGTTGTGAGTCCCTTGGACTGCAAGGAGATCCAACCAGTTCTTCCTAAGGGAGATCAGTCCTGGGTGTTCATTGGAAGGACTGATGCTAAGGCTGAAATCCAATACTTTGGCCACCTCATGTGAAGAGTTGACTCAATGGAAAAGACCCTGATGCTGGGAGGGATTGAGTACAGGAAGAAAAGGGGACGACAGAGGATGAGATGGCTAGATGGCATCACTGACTTGATGGACGTGAGTTTGAGTGAACTCCGGGAGTTGGTGATGGACAGGGAGGCCTGGCATGCTGCGATCCATGGGGTTGCAGAGTCGGACACGACTGAGCAACTGAACTGAACTGATAGTGATAGTAGATATGCTTCTGAAGTAGTACATGATTTTGGATTGTTGTAGAAGAAACATAGCTTTCTTAATTCCAGGTAAAATAAAATTAAAAACAGCCCCTATGTTCAGAAATTACACAATGCAATACTTTTACCAGCCACTTTAGCTATTTTTAAGATTCTGGGGCTTTTTTTTTTTTTTTTTTTTGGCCATACCATGAGACTTGCAGGACCTCAGTTCCCTAACCAGAGATTGAAAATGAGCCATCTGGACCATGGGAATGAAAGTCCTGAATTCTAACTGCTAGGCCACCAGGGAACTCCCCTCCAGAGTATTCTAAACTTGACTCTCTGGAAGTTAAAGGAAATCACCTTGTTGATATTTCTGCAAGGAATGCTGCTCTTATGGGACCGATAATAGCTAAACATCTGTTGTTATTCAAAGGAATACTTTTTCAAATGGTAATTTAGAATCACTGGTTACAGAATGCCCAAAATTGGACTCAGAAAAGGAAAAAAAAAAATAAGGTTGAAAATTTAAAACTTTTTGGTTGGATAAAAAGATAAAGCTCTGGTTTAAACCAAATAACAACCCCATCTTACCGGACAAAATAAAATTCCAACTCCATATCTCTATACACACATTTAACTATTGGTTTACTGACAAAATGATAGTCTTTGTGAATCAGTATTGGTGGGAAAACACTAACAAGGCTTCAAAAGTGCCTACCTTATCCCACTTATCCAAATTATGACTCAAGGAATCTTGTCCATACTGATCTGTTTGTGTGCTATATGTGCTCAGTTGTGTCTGATGCTTTTGAACCCCATGGACTGTAGCCAACAAGGCTCCGCTGTCCAAGGAATTTTCCAAGCAAGAATACTGGAGTGGGTTGCCATTTCCTACTCCATGGGATCTTTCCAATCCAGGGATCAAACCCATTTCTCTTGCAATTCCTGCATTGGCAGGCAGATCCTTTACTACTGTGCCACCTGGAAAGCCCTCATATTGCTCTGCTGCTGCTGCTGCTGCTAAGTCACTTCAGTCATGTCCAACTCTGTGCAACCCCATAAACGGCAGCCCACCAGGCTCCCCCATCCCTGGGATTCTCCAGGCAAGAACACTGGAGTGGGTTGCCATTTCCTTCTCCAATGCATGACAGTAAAAAGTGAAAGTGAAGTTGCTCAGTTGTTTCTGACTCTCAGCGACTCCATGGACTGCAGCACACCAGGCTCCTCCTTCCATGGGATTTTCCAGGCAAGAGTACTGGAGTGGGGTGCCATTGCCTTCTCCAATCATACTGCTCTAGGACATTTTAAACTGACACATCTAAAGAAAGTGGTGAACCCTGACTAGAAGTGGACATCATCTGGTTACCTGTTTCCTGATTCAACAACATCTGATGAGACAGCTTTTCCCAAGATATCTGGACCAGGCCTACTGGAGTTTATCACAAAACCTTTGATGATAATATACCACTTCAGATGATCTCTAATGTCTATAATCCTAATAATATATAGACTTTAGATAAAAAGTACCTGAATTCTCCCTCCTCCGCTTCCTTGTTACTTGAATGTAACCTTAATAATTTCCAAGCTATGTACTTTTCCTCCAACATAAGACACTACCTCCAAGAAATGTACTTCTTGGTACTGAAGGACAAAAAGGTGCTGAAACTGGAAAATCTTACTCTTGATCAGCAATGTTTCAGAGAATGATCTTGATCAAAGGGGAAATATAAAAGAAAATCAGTAAGCATAAAATACAATTAAATAGAATTGGGAAAGCTCTTTCAAGTCCTTTGACAAGAACAGAGAAAACAGGAAGAAGAAAGATTCTTCTTCTTCCCTGGAAGGGAAGTCAAATAAACTCAGATTTTAATCATTTATGTGAAAGAATTAAATTTGGAGGTATAACTTTGGTATCCTATGAAAATTTTAAAGGACATTTTAATATAAATTTTAAAGATAATGAATTATGTAATGTTGTGCAATTTGTATAAATTTCTGTTTAGAATATAGTAGGCTGCCTTTTGATTTTTATCTTAAGTATCACTATGAATAGTTATTTACTGAGAAACTAGCTTTCTAAGCAGTGCTAGTCATAAAGAATCCACCTGCCAATACAGGAGATATAAGAGACTCTGGTTCAATCCCTGGGTGAGGAAGATCCCCTGGAGAAGGAAATGGCAATCTACTCCAATATTCTTGCCTGGAGAATCAGATGGACAGAGGAGTCTGGTGGGATACAGGCCATAGCGTCTCAAAGAATCAGACATGACTTCAACAACTTAGCAAGCAAGTTTGTGAGTAGGTCTTCTGCTCGTTATAGTTCTGCTAGTCATAGTTCAGAACACAAGATTATAGCATGCCTACATTAATTAAAGGTACTATTTAATAATGCAATATATTTTTTCCAGTTTTCTAGAAACAGTCTACTAAATTCATGTTATTTTATAACATCTAATGCTGAAAAATATATTTTTCCTACAAACACACAGGATAGATAATGTATGTATAATAATCACCTGCAGAGATGTGCTTTCATTCTAGCACATTATTATTTTGAACACTGAGAATATAATGTATGCATTTTCAGGACATAGGAATATTTAAAACCTAAGCGAAATGAATGTTCAGTATTAGCAGAGAATGTTTAGCTGGCAAAATGACTTTTTCACATGAATGCACTACATTTTCTTTTTTAAAATCACATTTACAGAGTCTTTATCATATTGATTGTTATACATGTTTTTAGGTCAAAGCTGAGTGTGGTTATTGCATTATTTTTTTTCATTTGGAATTTATTGATTTTTCTGCCAGTAACTTACAGGTCAATTACAAAAAAAAAAAAAAAAGAGTTGTAATCACTTCATTTATTTATTTTCTAAAAGATAATGTCAAATAGGAATCGTTTCATCAGTCTGTCAGACGTATAGAGCTCTTATGCTTGGTCATTTTGATTTAAATGTGTGTCAGAGATTCTTATTCTTTTTTTTTCCAATTTTAGGCATTCACATTAATTAAAAGTAAAAAGTAAACATAATAAATCTATTTCGTACTATTAGACATTGGTTTTAAAGTTGATTTTACCACATTCAGAATTGCCTTTATGAAAAATTAGTAAGGTTTGTTGCTGTAATGACCTTTATGCTCAATGCTGCTTTACATAATGAGCCATGGTACTTACATTTGGTCAATTTCACAAAATTGTCACTTTTTGTTGACTTTACTATCTTTTTGTTATAAATTTCATTTGAAATTGTAGAAAGTATAAAAGACAAAATTATTTGGGATACAGAAATTGAAACTTAACTGCCAATTCTACCATTATAATTTAGCTAGAAATAGGACTGGATGTTATCCAGCAGGAAAACCTTCATCTAAAATTAAAAATTTTCATTTGGGGATTTTGTATTAACATATATAATTGACTTTCCATAATAATTCAATATCTGGTCTGTTTGGACTGTGAAAATTCAATCTGGAATTTTAAAAGAAGCATAATTAAATGAAAATATCACTAAGTAAGAATGAGATGTGAATTATGATTTCAGTTCTGCTTCTAATAGCTAAATTATTTTGGGAAGTCAATGTAACGTTCTTAATTGTTGCTTTGATAACTAGACCAGAAAGTTTTAGAACCAAAAGTCTATGTTCGTAAAAGTGAATATACTTCATCACATTCAAATAGTCTATGTTTGATGTTAACATTTGCTTCCCACAAAAATTGACAAACCAAATTAATACAGTATTTATTAGATCTGTACATTAACTAGGTTCATTTACCTCACCTTGATGCTATTATTCTTCTATTTTATATTTTTGGATTTTAATCCCATCTTGTTTTCCATCTAAGATTCTTTGGTCTTAGTGATTTTCCTAATAAATTTTATTATTGGTCTCCACAATAGAATATAACACACCATTATAAAACTTACAATATAATATATGTTTTGATATGTTTTCAAATATATCTTTACCAAAGACCTATAAATATAGTATTACACATTTGCAGGTGTCACAAGTAATTCCAAATATTCTATTTAAGAGTCCTATTTTGGATAATGTCTTTTTATTTTACTAATTCTTTGTTAGAAGAGTTCTACTATATATTGCTTGATTCATCTCAACCTACTGTTTGACACTTTCTGTGTGTATCTACAATTTGCTGCTGCTGCTGCTAAGTCGCTTCAGTCATGTCCAATTCTGTGCAACCCCACAGACGGCAGCCCACTAGGCCCCACCGTCCCTGGGATTCTCCAGGCAAGAACACTGGAGTGGGTTGCCATTTCCTCCTCCAATGCATGCAAGTGAAAAGTGAAAGTAAAGTCGCCTACTCCTGTCCGACTCTTAGTGACCCGATGGACTGCAGACTACCAGGCTCCTCTGTCCATGGGATTTTCCAGGCAAGAGTACTGGAGTGGGCTGCCATTGCCTTCTCCGATCTACAGTTTAGATGATTCACATTAATCAGTGATTAAATACACTGGTTTATTACTTAACCTGCCCCAATGTTTTTGAATACAACATTTATTAATGCTCTAAATGCAATGACATATGCAGTATTCAGAAGGTAAGTCATGGTGTGGATATCTTATTCACACTTTGTCAAAATAGTCTAGAGTACACTGTCTACTTTGTATGACTGCCAGTTTGAAGTTTCAAAACATTTAGACAATGTAACAAAAGTTTGGGTATGATCCTTGGTTTAAAAAGTGATATAAGAGGTTGAAATTGTCTTTATATATACCTCTGTATCACTGCTGATTTGTAAATTTACCAAAAGATGAAAGGCAGACTTTTTATAAATATCATTAAAAAATAAACTGGTTTTCCTCTGGGAATTTGAGGACTCTGTATTATTAGACACAGTAATTATTATTTAAAGGAAATTTGAATGTTTTTTACATACAGATAATAGTTCCTCTGATTAAAGCATCATACTTCCCAGATTCATTTAAAGTCACAGAATACACCATATCTACTCTTATACCTTTTATCCAAATATAATCAAATGCATTAAAAAATATGATGGTATTTATAACCTACTTAGATTTATTCTTTGTGAGTAAAGTTTTTTTAAAAAATCCTTATGGCAGACTGAAACAATATATACAATATTTTGCAATTGAAGAGACAAAATCTAAGTTTTAGGTCTTGAATTTGGTCTTGGTCTTAGTCTTATGTCTTGTTTTGCCTCATGATCATTAGCAATTATGATGCTAGCAGAGATATGACAGCTGCTTGTGCTTAGGGGCTTGATCTTTTCCCTGTTTCACTTCCTTCTACTACCATGTGAATATATCAGGTGTGTCCTGTTTGAGGATGATAAATTCTGTATAGACAGATCTAAGCAACCCCAACTGTCAGAGATAAGGTCCCAGATATAAAGGTGAGGCTATTTTAGACCATCCAGACACTGTTGAGCTATTGCCTTATCACATCTATCAGCCAACCTGGCTCAGTCCAAAAATGATACGCAGTGGAGCTTAGCCTATAACCCTGCCCAATTGCTGAATGCAACCTGTGGCCTTACCCAGGGAGAAAACCCAGAGAGCAACCATACCTGATCACGAGTATCTGGCCCCACTCAACTATGGCAAATAATTGCAGGCCACTTTCAACTAGAGATCCCAGCAAGCACCTTGCTGAATAGTGGAGGATAGCCAGTAGCCCACCTGATTATGAAGCCTAACCTATGGCCTTGTCCAGCTTCAGGGTAAAGCATGTGGCCCAAACAGATTGCAGACCAGGACCTGAAGCCCAGTGCATGACTCAGGGAGTCAAGCAATGCCTGCTCATGGATGCTACCAGTTAACCTGTGCAGTAGCTCAAGGTGAGGTGACAGGTGAGTGTCTTTCCCTACCAATGTGTACCTGTAAAGTCTGAAAGATGACACTGTAATGGAGCAGGGCCCTATGTGGCTTTCCAGAACAGACATCCCCCCTCCCTGTCCCTGCTCATGTCCTTCACCGGCCTTTTGTCTGTAGAAAAACTTTTGCCAAAGAATAAATTTAATCAAAGAAATGAGAAAATGCAGAAACAAAGGAAAATAATCAAATGACAAAATACTAATAGTTTAGTGATTAAACAAAGTCATGGACCTTTAATTTCTCTGCAAGGGCTGAACACATGTATACCTGTGGCGGATTCATTTTGATATTTGGCAAAACTAATACAATTATGTAAAGTTTAAAAATAAAATAAAATAAAATAAATATATTCTGAGCCATATCCCTTGAGTGGTTTGACAGATACTGAAACCCCCACCAGGTGGAAGAAGACCAGACTGTGACCATGATGTAATCTGCTGAATCTTGTACAACTGGCCTCAAGGAAATGGGAACAAACTGACTCTGGGGTTGAAGATTAACTATATCTGAAACAATCAAGATTACACTGATCAGACCACTGTATGACCAAGTTCATTTTCAGAGCTGACTGTGCTGCTCTGCATATAGAACCCTCCCTCTGTCTATAAACAACTGAAATTCCCCTTTAAAAGCTCTTACCTCCTGATAAACAGTGGGAGTTAGTTCTTTGGGAATGAGTCCCTCTTATTTCCAATATTGCCAGCTTCCACAATAAAGCTCTTTTCTTTTATCCAAAATTAGTCTCTCAGTATTGGATTCTTAAGTGACAAGCTGGTAAACTTGAGTTTGGTAACAACACTGCTTACACAAATATACTACTAATTTAAGGAATTAGTATTCTAAAGAATCAGATAAACATGACACCAAGGGAAACTTGGTGTTTCCAAGTTTCAATAATAAAACTTCAATAATTAACCCTACAGAAATGGAGATTTATGAACTTTCTGACAAAATACTCAGAATGATCTTATTAAAGAAGATCAATGAGCCACAATAACAAAGAAATTTAATAAATAACAGAGAAAATTAATAAAGCAGTGCATGAACAAAATGAGAAGTTAAAAAAGAAACAGAAGCCATTGAAACAAAAATTACAGAGCTAACTAATGTGAATAAATAATCAATAGAGAACTTCAACAGTGGTCATGGCCAAGCAGAATAAAGAATCGTGAAACTAAAAGACAAGTTATTTGAAATTATCCAGTCACAGAAGCAACAAAGGAGAAGAATTAAAAAGCCTTCAGGATTATGGGACCTCACTATTGAAACAATATATATCTATGGGAATCCCAGAAAGAAAAGTAAATAAAGAAAAGGTCAGAGAGTCTAATTAAAGGAGTAGTGATTGAAAATCTACCAATCTTGAGGAAAGAAACTAACATCCAGATTAACAAAGTTTAAAGGCAGCCAAATGGATTGAGGGCTTCCCTGGTGGCTCAGACAGTAAAGAATCTGCCTGCAATGCAGGAGACCTGCGTTCGATCCCTGAGTTGGGAAGATCTCCTGGAGGAGGGCATGGCAATCCACTCCAGTATGCTTGCCTAGAGAATCCCCACGGACAGAGGAGCCTGGCGGGATTGAACCTAAAAACGACTAGACTGGAACATTATTAAATGTAAGACCTAAAGCCATAAAATTTCTAGAATAAAACAACTCCTTGACATTGGTCTTGGTCACAATTTTCACATAGAACAGCAAACATAAAAACATAAACAACAAAAAACATTTGGGACTACATCAAACTAAATGTCTGCACAATAAGAGATATGATCAACAAAATGAAAATGTAACATATGGAATGTGAGAAAATGTTCACAAAGCACATATCTGACAAGATATTAATACTCGAAATATATAAAGAAACCTATACAACTCAATAAGCAAACAACTACCACCACCAACACACACATAGAATAATTTTATTTTAAAAGGCCTGAATAGACATTTTTCAAAGATATTGAAATGATCAAATTTTATTGTTGATCTAATATTTTGAAATAGTTTTGGCAAATATACTTTTAGGTTACCATTACATTTTATTAAAGCAATTTTAATAGTCATTTAGTCATACATTTCTAAAATAAGTTTTTGTGAATATTCTTGAATTTTTCCAGAACAGACATAATGCTCTATTACCAAGAAAAAAACAAATAAAACAAACTAGCAGTGTCATAGTGAAAAAGCTGATCCTAAAATTTTGGTTAAAGCATATGAAAGTATGTTTACAATCATTAATCGTTTGGAAAATGTAAATCAAAACCCTAATGAGATACTAGTTAACACCTTCTAACTTGGCTATGGGCTTCCCTGATGGCTCAGAGGGTAACTTGGCTATAATTTTAAAATAAATAAATTAGAAGAGTTGAAGAAGATACAGACAGATTGGAAATTTTTTCACATCACTGATTGGAATGTAAAATGGTTTTCAGTTGCTGTGGAAATTTTACTAGTTCCTCAAAAAGTTAAATACAGCCTAAATGCTGCTGCTGCTGCTGCTGCTAAGTCGCTTGAGTCATGTCCAACTCTGTGCGACCCCATGGACTGCAGCCCATCAGGCTCCCCCGTCCCTGGGATTCTCCAGGCAAGAACACTGGAGTGGGTTGCCATTTCCTTCTCCAACAGCCTAAATATGGGTTAGCAATTCCACTTCTGTATACATGCCCCAAAAAATTGAAAACGGGAACTTAATATTTACTTGCATATGTTATGTCCATAATAGCACTATTCCTAACCTACAAAAAAATAGGAACAATCTACATGTCCATCAACTAATGGATAAACAAAATGTGGTTTATACATTCAATATTATTCAGCCAATTAAAGAAATGAAGTAGGGATACATACTATAAAGAAAACACACCTTAAAAACATGCTAAATGAAAGCAGTCATGCACAGAAAATCACTTAATTATGATTCTCTTTATATGAAGCATCCATGATAGGTAAATTCATTGAGACAGACAGCAAAATGGTGTTTGCTAGGGACTGTGTGGAGCGGAGGGAGATTGAGGACTAACTGTTTAAATGTCTCCAGAGGTAATGAAAATGTTTTTGAAAGTAAATAGAGGTGATGATGGTTGCACACCTTGAATATAAGCACACACTTTAAAATGGTGAATTTAGTATTTTGTGAATTTTACTTCAATTAAGCCTTGGTTAGAAAAACATATATATACAAATAGTCAGTTGCCAAATATTTCCTCCCAAATTGGTCTGAAAACATGACTCTTCACAATGACTCATGCACTATTCTAGTGTATAATACTAGGTTATATTTTCAATTGATGGAGATTTCAGTTTATTTTAATGGTTTGTCAATTTTTTTTGTTTTTACCACATGAAGGATCAGAGTTGTTGAATATGGTAATGCTGTGGATTTTTAAGACTTGCTTCTTTAAAACTTTGAGTATAACTTATACATTATCTGAAATAGTGCTATATTATCCTACCATACATTTTAATATAACTTTAAATATTTGAATATTTGGTAAATTGACCTTAATAATTGTCAGTGAGATGAAATATATGCTATTACTTTAAAAATATACATAATATTTTCATCTTTAAAGTAACTTTAAAAAACCTTTAGCCTATAGTATTTAATCTTAAAATTTGCTACATGTATTCTTAACTTTTTAACTTTCAGATTCAATTACTTTTATATAGCCATTGACTCTTACTTCAAGGTGATTTTGATGTTTCACCTCACTTATTTAAGAAAGTTCCTGGATAAAATGCAAGCTTTGTACTTTAAATGGATTTGCCTTTGGTTATCTAATAAGATATCTGTGCCTTGATGACTTTGGTATTTCAAGGTCCAAAATGCAAGGCTTATTTTTTAAGAACTACATTCTATGCAATACTATTTCAATGGTTAGTTCCTGCTTTTATTCTGCCTCATACACAAAATTACTATCCTTAGGTTCAAAATGGTAACTGTATGAAAGTACCAAATGGATCCTCTCTCAATTTTCCACCAAATTATCCATGAAACCACAGAGCACAATGATTCTGGAACTGAATAGTCAAATGAATTTTTTTTTCCTCTCACCTCTGGAATTTGAGCCATGGACAAAATTCTATTAATTTTTACATCAATTGATATGGTGAAGAGTATATTAGGACAGGGAAAGTTAGATTTTCCCATGACGATGGGCATGTCATGGATTCCTACCCTCATCTGGGAAATAAAAATAATTAAAAAAAATCACCAACCCCACTCATAGAACACAAAGATCAGAGGAGGTTAACTAGTATATCCTTTCTAGAACTCAACTGAATATATATATATATATATATATATATATATATATAATCTTTTTGAAAGCTTAAAAGCTTAAAGTACAAATGAGCAAAAGACAGGTATTAGTCATAAGGACCTTTCAACAAAGTCTGTTTCTATCCCATATGACATGAAATGGCCCATTTTGTTTTTCTTGGGGTTTAACAATAGTTCTCTAAGAAAGAATGAATATGAATATGCACATATGTATAACTAAATCACTTTGAAACTAATACAACATTGTAAATCAACTATACTCCAATAAAATAAGAGTCTACAAAGATCACATTAACATAAAAATGTTTATGAGGTTAAATGAACAAGCAGGCTGCAAGCTTATACAGAATAATTTAAATTATACAAAAACAATGTCTCTCAAAGTTAATATCAAATAGACCACCAGTCACAAAGACATTTGTAGGATAAACGTTCATAGGAAAATTCTAATGACCAGACACTCAGGATGACCTAGAAAGAACTGACTCCATAAATATTTCTATGTGTGCAAATTGACAAATACTTTCTAATGCAATAAACTTAAGCTATTTTTAGAATATCTTTAGTTACATTTTCTGTTTAAAGATTATACTATACAAAATATCTCACCAATTATTGTTTAGTTTCAGAGTAGCTAAAAATGATAATAAAAGGGTAATAAACCCATTTTAGATGATTTTTTAAAATTTTATTTTATTTTTAAACTTTACAAATTGTATTAGTTTTGCCAAATATCAAAATGAGTCCGCCACAGGTATACATGTGTTCCCCATCCTGAACCCTCCTCCCTCCTCCCTCCCCATATCATCCCTCTGGGTCGTCCCAGTGCACTAGCCCCAAGCATCCAGTATCGTGCATCGAACTTGGACTGGCAACTCGTTTCATACATGATATTATACATGTTTCAATGCCATTTCCCCAAATCTTCCCACCCTCTCCCTCTCCAACAGAGTCCATAAGATTGTTCTATACATCAGTGTCTCTTTTGCTGTCTCGTACATAGGGTTATTATTACCATCTTTCTAAATTCCATATATATGCGTTAGTATACTGTATTGGTGTTTTTCTTTCTGGCTTACTTCACTCTGTATAATAGGCTGCAGTTTCATCCACCTCATTAGAACTGATTCAAATGTATTCTTTTTAATGGCTGAGTAATACTCCATTGTGTATATGTACCACCGCTTTCTTATCCATTCATCTGCTGATGGACATCTAGGTTGCTTCCATGTCCTGGTTATTATAAACAGTGCTGCGACGAACATTGGGGTACACGTGTCTCTTTCCCTTCTGGTTTCCTCAGTGTGTATGCCCAGCAGAGGGATTGCTGGATCAAAAGGCAGTTCTATTTCCAGTTTTTTAAGGAATCTCCACACTGTTCTCCATAGTGGCTGTACTAGTTTGCATTCCCACCAACAGATGATAGTTTTTAATAAAAAAATCATAATTGTGCCAAGCTTTTAACATTTTTGCTTTATACAGGAACCTTGTAGGCTACAGTCCATGAGGTTGCAAAGAGTCGGACATGACTGAGCGACTTCACTTCTTCACTTCTTATGCTTATCTACAGTAAGGTGCATTGGTCTTCAGATTTTCAGATTTCATAAATAAGAAAAATTTTTAAATAAATGAGGGAGGAAATGGAGAGTATGGTCAGGGTATAGCAATGTTTTATGTTTTCAAATGAATGTATTATAATAACAATAAGCACAATTCCCTTGCAGCTCAGCTGGTAAAGAATCCGCCTGCAATCAGGGAGACCTGGGTTCAATCCCTAGGTCTGAAAGATCCCCTGGAGAAGGGAAAGGCTACCCATTCCAGTATTCTGGCCTGGAGAATTCCATGGACTGTATAGTCCATGGGGTTGCGGAGTCGGATATGACTGACTTTCACTTTCACTACTATCACTACTCTTTAAATAAGAAAAATTATTTTAATAAGCAAAAAGGTATGAAGAACATAAGTTCATAAGGACCTTTAAATATAAGATGTCCTTATTTTTAAAATTAAAATTCTTAATAATTCTTAAAATTAAACTTAGCTTCACACACACTCAAAATCATACAACTCAGTAAAAACAGCAAAAAACAACCCCATTAAAAAAAAATTGGCAGAGGAACTTAATAGACATTTTTTCAAGAAGGTATACATATGACCATGGGAACATAAGGACATATTCAATATCACTAATCATCAGGGAAGTACAATGAGATATCACTTCATACCCGTAAAAGCATATATCATAGAGAACAAGCGATAACAAATTTTGGCAAAGATGTGAAGAAAAGGGTACCCTTTAGCACAGTTGGGATTATAAACTGGTTCAGCCACTAAAGAGAAGTGAAGTTCCTCAAAAATAGAACTAACATAAAATAGAACTAACATAATCTAATAACCTCCCTTGTGGGTATATATCTAAAGGAAATAAACACAAGTTACTGAAAAGATATATGTATCTCAAGTTTATTGTAGCATTATTCACAGGAACCAAAGTAAGTAAACAATCTATTCATAAATGATGAATGGATAAAGAAGATGGGACCATATATATTTAGTGAAATACTAATCAGCCATGAGGAAAAAGGAGATTGTGTCATTTGTGACAACAGGGACAGGCCTTGATGACATTGGCCTAAGTGAGATAAGTTAGACAGAGAAAGACAAATACTGTATGATGCCTTGTACGTGGGAATATTTTATAAAATGAACTTGAAAAAACAGAGTGAAATGATGGTTACCAGGGCCTAGAGGGTAGGGGAATGGAAGAGATGTTTAAGGGTACATGCTAATAACTACCAGATAAATAAGTCCTAGAGATCTAATACACAGTGTAGTTATTATAGACAATAAAAGTGTATTATAAACATTAAGCTTACTAGAAGGCTAGAGCTTAAATGTTCCCATCACTAGAAGAGATCATAATTATGTTACATGATAGAGGTGCTAGCTAATGCTACAATGGCTGCCATATTGCAATATTAATGTACCAAATTACTATTTTATATACCTTAACACTTAATATATATACAGTACTACCTGTCAATTATGTCTCAAAACAAATTGTTTAATTAAAAAATTTATGGAGAGGGGAGCAAAGGGAATTCAGTCAGCTGAACCAAAGAGACAGATGCTATACTATACTTGCCAAAAATAAAAACCAACCAATATATATGTATTATACATATGTAAAATTTTATTCCTCTGTATATTTATATATATAATTTTCCACTGGTTATTTTGAAATTAAATTTAAATCATGTATATATACATATGTATCAATTTAAAGTAATCAAAACATTGTGCAAGTAGTTAACATTACTGTGATTATTAATTTTCATAACAATATTTACCTCAATATTTTAATAACTATACTATCCATAAAACAGATTAAGTATGGTATTGGAATACACATAGTTTAGTGTAAAATTTGTAGTATAATGAGAAATATTTTGTGAAAGAAACTGACTGAAGACTAAGAATAGTGTTTTGAATTGTCAAATAACTGAAAATTACTCCTTCCTTGCTGGTAGTGAGGATTATTATTCCAAGTGTATAAACTGTTTCAATTTTAAATTATTCATTTCACTGTTCTTTAATATCTTTGAAGAGTCATAATCATTCAGGAATACTTTCAGAAGTAACATTAACTGGATAAAATTTTCAACTATTTCTTTTCTTCAAGCATAGAGTATAATATCTATGTCAAAAAATAATTGATTAATTGAAATTATATTATTCTGCATATGAAATACATGAATGGTAATGAATATATTCAAAAGATTGAAGTAGTATAGTTATTTTGTGGACTCATGGAAGAAGAGTATGAAAGAATAAAGAGTAATGTGCAAATTAACACTTTCAGCCCTCAAAATGGTAATTTGAAATAGACCAGGAAAGAATAATTGTCCTTTCTAAACATATCATTTTGATATGATGAAAGCACAGTGATAGTCAAGATTATATTTACCATAATAATAGGATGTTTGAGTCTTCCTTTAAGAAATGTATTATTTTTGTACCAAAGGAAGAACAGCTTTAACTTACACTATTGTGTAGTCTCTGCTGAGTTTTCTTATATTCCATCTGAAGAATTTTCCACATGAGACTCCATTAGTGGAAACATTGTTAATTTTATTTACAACTATTTCTACTTACTTTAAAAGGTATTTTAGAAGAAAAAAAGTCTTAAACAAAGGCTATAATCAATTTCCCAGATAAATATCTGTGACACAGTCTTATTCTAGCTGGAGGGTTTAAATATATAGTACCACCTTTAATAATATGTGTTGCAAAGTGGGATTTTTTTCGGGGGAAATATTTCATGGGACCATACCAAGTGCTTTCTAACTTCCAAAATGATTTCATGAGGAATATTCAGTTCAGTTCAGTTCAGTTCAGTCACTCCGTCGTGTCCGACTCTTTGCGACCCCATGAATCGCAGCACGTCAGGCCTCCCCGTCTATCACCAACTTCCGGAGTTCACTCAGACTCACGTCCATCGAGTCAGTGATGCCATCCAGCCATCTCATCCTCTGTCATCCCTTTTTCCTCCTGCCCCCAATCCCTCTCAGCATCAGAGTCTTTTCCAATGAGTCAACTCTTCGCATGAGGTGGCCAAAGTACTGGCGTTTCAGCTTTAGCATCATTCCTTCCAAAGAAATCCCAGGGCTGATCTCCTCCAGAATGGATTGGTTGGATCTCCTTGCAGTCCAAGGGACTCTCAAGAGTCTTCTCCAACACCACAGTTCAAAAGCATCAATTCTTCGGCACTCAGCCTTCTTCACAGTCCAACTCTTACATCCATACATGACCACAGGAAAAACCGTAGCCTTGACTAGACAGACCTTTGTTGGCAAAGTAATGTCTCTGCTTTTGAATATGCTATCTAGGTTGGTCATAATTTTCTTTCCAAGGAGTAAGCATCTTTTACTTATTGAGGAATATTAAAGACTCTCTATTTCAACTCAGGCATGAGATATATTTCAATTTATTATTATTTTATGTTGTTACTGATTTATTAAAGACAATACATTTATCCTATGATACTGGTAACATTCAGTTCAGTTCAGTTGCTCAGTTGTGTCCGACTCTTGACAACCCCATGCACTGCGGCATGGCAGGCTTTCCTGTCCATCACCAACTCCCGGAGCTTGCTCAAACTCATGTCCATTGAGTTGGTGATTATAAGGTGAAAAAAAAATCTAACTTCATTCATATGTGCATTAAATATAAAAACAAATATTAAAAAAATAAAATTGAAAAACTTGATGTTACTGTATCATTATTTTAAAATATTTAAATTATCTGTGATCTCTTTCTCCTAAAAAAAAAGCACAAGTACATAACATTTATCAATGTTAAGCTATAATGATCCCTAAACTAAATGAGTCATTTGAAGACTTTAATGTCCATTTTCATTCTTTTGTGATTACATATAGAATTGTTTTTAACATCCTGACTTCAATATATACATTTTCTAGTGAATGCTGTATGCTTAATTTTAAATTCTAGCATAGTATGACTTTGTATTTTGACATTCAGTCATCTGCTATTGAAAAATTCTTGCTTGATGATTATTTTACTGAGGATATGCCTCATGGATTTCCAGATTACTTTCAATGCAGTTATTCTTCATTTAATCATTTCAAATCTATTAAAGATATCAGCATAGTTCCTTAGATTATCATTAAAAGCATTTAAAGTTGCTCATTACTGCAATGTCTTCATATTGCTCTATCTAGACCTTTAAGCAACCATTATATTAAGTTTTGTCCATTAGATGGCTATGAAATATGCATCAAAGATATAGTTTATCTGCTCACCAGAGTCACAGAAATCCTTGCTTTAACTTTGATATTTCCTCTATTCACTTTGTACTACTTCCTGAACCATCTCTCTCTTATCAGTAACATTTCTCAGTTAATAATTAGAATAATAGGATATAAAAGACTTATAAAAGTACTTGAGTACTTTTAAATAAGTCCAGATAAACAGTAAGTTTACTTTTCAAAAGACCTTTTCACTTGGCAAAAAACTTTACAGTGAGTTATTACTTTGTTTTTATCTAGAGTAAATGATAGTAAATGATATTTTTCTACTTTTAAAATTCTTCAATTATGTTCATAAAGGGTATTCTAACTCCTTGACTATTTCAGTCCCTTAATATATGGACAAACAGTTATTTTCAAGATAATTCAGAACAAAGTGCTTTTGTCCCCTACTGTTTTGTGCATATGGGCTGCACAAGTCAATCTTCCTGTCTCAGTTTTACTATATTTTGAACTGTCTTCTTCCTGACTATAAGTCCCTGACCTCTCTTTTTTCAAAGCATCTTCTTTAGAACTCTTGTAAATTATTTTTTCTGTTCCTTTGAGGTGTAAATCTTCTCCAGTTTTTACTGGAATGCAGGGAGTATCTTCCCCCATGGACCTGGGGACTCCCTTGACATGCAGTCCCATAGAGACTGGGCAATAAGGACACTGACTTCAAAAGGTGACAATCAGCAACACAAATGGCCTAATCATATTGACCAGCCTCCCCCTCAACACCTCCCAGTGTTTTCTCAGTAGCTCACAACAGCCCTTATAAATCTCACCTTCTCTTTCAGTAGAACTGAGTCCACTTTCTCTTCTCTATTGTAACACTCTTGAATAAAGCCTTCCTTGCCTGTTTAACTCTGTCCAGTGCACTATTTCTTTGATAGATCTAGACAAGATTTGTATTTATTCCTCCAAAAATGAGTATACAAGCCAATATTGAGACCACCTGATATATGAGAGGGAAATAGCAACCTATTCCAGTATTCTAGCCTGGAGGGTGACAGTCCATGGGGTCACAAAGAGTCAGACATGACTAATCAACTGAGCATGTATGCTTATGTGACTCTAATAATAAATATAACACTAAAATTTATTGAGTGTTGATTACATGCAAGACATTACTTATATTAATCAAGAAAAATAATAAGAAACACATGTATACATCTATAATAATTACCATAACTGAGAAATAAAATTCATATTCTATAGCAAGACATGAAAGAATTTTCAAATCGTCATTGTCCTTTGACCTTCCCTCTCTCCTGTACTATATATTGTGTATCTACATTATATTTACATCAACCAAACCTCATCATTAGCAGAAATACCATAAAAAACAACATTCCCCTAGTAACAAAAAGACAACTTCCTAAAAGATAATATTCCTTCTTGATCTTGTATGGGGTCACATCTTACCACTTCGTACTTACAGGTCTGGACTGTGCAAACTATCTTCATCATGGAATGTACAGCCCTCTGTCTCAAAAATCTATGTAACTGTGCTTTGACCTCTAATGAGAGAAATAGTTCTCAGAGCTTTCAGAAAGGCTGCTCCTGAGATATAATCCTCAAGTTTACTTCAGTCAAGTTTTCCATATCTTTCTTAAATTGACTGATTAATTTTTAGTTGTTGACAAAACAGTTCTTTCTGATATAGAATGATAGGCAATGACATTAAAGAGTTCTTATAAATAATCTATTCTCATCTAATGCCATTATGGAATGTTGCCCTTAAGTAGCACAAAGCAAATAAACCAATACTTTTTAAATACTTGTATTTTCTTATAAATTGCTGTTTCTAACCAGAGTTCCAACTCTTCAAATGAGATGATAAAATGGAATTAACAGTAAGTGATGTGACATGGTAAATGACTAATGAGTAGGACACCGAAGCAGAGGCCATTTTTATGCCAATGTGAGGAAATGGGGTTCTCTCCTATAAATGCAATCTTACTGGTCTGCAGAAGAGGATTCAGCTCTCCATTCTTTCCAATCATTTTCCCAGCTCACATATACTTTTATTGACTCATTTCTCCCATATCACCTGTCAGGCTTGGGCCCTAGCTGGTAACTCCCATATTTTTCTTCCAACACTCTCTTTAGTTTCTCACCATGAAAAATGTAATCCTGCTTTTTATTTCAAAATATACCTTGAGTCAAGATAAATTTTTAAGATCTTTTTCTTAAAGACAGAAAGGCTTGAAATTTCCAGTATTCCAAAAAGCAAAATGAAAGACCAATTTTTATTTCCCCCCATCCAAATCAACAAAATGTAAGCAAACATAACATTCAGGCTTGCATATTAACCATATTTAAAATGACAGAAGCATTCATGTTATGCAACACATGTATTGCATGGTGAAAATTTTATGCTAAACAGAAGCAGCAATACTTCATAATAATGATCAAGTTCCTTTGTTATTATACATTTTTTTTTCATTTTTCTTTCTTCTCTAAAATTAGATATGTACATCACTCCTAAATACTCATGAAGTTAAATTCAGAAATGTTGACTAAACTGGACATTTAGATTTTTTTTTTAATTTCAAGGGTGTATTTCCACAATATTCACAGCATTTATTATTACTTCTCATGTAACTAGAGAAGGCAATGGCACCCCACTCCAGTACTCTTGCCTGGAAAATACCATGAACAGAGGAGCCTGGTGCACTACAGTCCATGGGGTCACCACTTTTGTTTAAAACATACAAGCTTATAATATAAATTTCACTTACATACCTTGGAAGATCCATGAGGGCTGGATTTGGTGCTGTTTCTGTTTCAATCATTAATGGAGCCTACAATAAAAAATCAAAAGGAAATCTGTGATCTACAAAACTGAGTAAGAATGGAAGTTTTGTGAGACAAAGTGTACACTGTCAAGCTTGTGGAGAAGCTGTAGTGCATTTGCTCCAATTAAGCCAGGGAAAAATTAAAAGCACCTGGAGTTCAATCATGTTGCCATCACTCCTATGCTCCAACAAGTTTTTTTTTTTTTTTTTTTTTTTGGTGAGACTAGAGTTTAGAAAATATTATACTTATTAAATTATTTATGAATATCAGAAGGTGAAGCATATTCACTAAAATAATAGTAAGAATAAACATAGCTCTCAAACTAGTGCAGCAAAGAGAGGGAGGAAACAAAATCAAATTTGCAACAATAATGTATAAGTAAAGAAAAAGGACAAAAACTTAACAAATTATAGATAATGAGAAAATAAGTCAAAAGGTGGCTAAAAAAAACCCACCAAATATCAGTAATACAACCCCACTCAAAAAGTAACAAAACATTCCATTTAAAAGATAGTGGATTTTCATTTTGGATGTCAAAATATCCATGTATAATGGATGCCTGGATTTCAAAAAGCACACTGAAACTTAGGTCACACAATATAAAAACATTTTTTGTGCAAGTCAATCAATAACTAGACTTATTATGGTAATCATTTTGCAAAATATACAACAATAATTAAGCTATACACTTAAAACTAGTATAAAGTTATATATCAACTACATTTCAATAAAAATCACAACTCTAACCAAATTGGAAAGTGTATTAAAACGACTATTATGGTTTGAACTGAGTTAGCCCAGAATTTCAGAGAAGGCAATGGCACCCCACTCCAGTACTCTTGCCTGGAGAGTCCCATGGATGGAGGAGCCTGGTAGGCTGCAGTCCATGGGGTCGTGAAAGAATCGGACACGACTGAATGACTTCACTTTCACTTTTCACTTTCATGCACTGGAGAAGGAAATGGCAACCCACTCCAGTGCCTGGAGAATCCCAGGGACTGGGCAGCCTGGTGGGCTGCCGTCTATGGGGTTGCACAGAGTAGGACACGACTGAAGAGACTTAGCAGCTTAGCAGCAGCAGCCCAGAATTCATATGCTAAAGACCTACCGTCAAGAAACTCAGAATGTGACCTTGTTTGAAAATAGGTTCCTCTCAGGTGTAATTAATGAAGCGAAGTCGTGCAGTAGGCTGGGATCCAATTCAAAATGATTGAAAATTTAGAGACTACAACGTGAATATGAAGGCAGAAATCTATAAGCCAAGGGCTTCCAGATTGCCTGAAAACCACCCAAAGTTAGGAGAGATTTAACAGATTATATAATCAAACCCTAGATTCAAGATTATTTTTTATACACTGAGAAAAAAATAACACCCAAGCTACCTTTTATATTCATATAGATTGCTTTAAACCATAAAATAGTAGACATATTTTTAAAAAGGTAAAATTTTAAAACGTACATATCTGAATTTCTAATCATTATGGTATGGCAGGAGAGCATCCAATGGTAGATCATAATAAAATGAAAAATAAGTAAGCAAGTCAATTGAAAAGCCAAAACAACAAATAACATTAAAATACTTGTTTTGGTAAAAACCAATGTATTTCCAATAAGCTGTGTGTATATTACTTGCATGCATGCTCTGTTGTGTCTGACTTTTTGTGACCCTATGACTGTAGCCCACCTTCTCCTCTGTCCATGGAATTTTCCAGGCAAGAATACTGGAATGGTTGCCTTTTCCTAATCCAGAGGATCTTTCCAACCCAAGGATAGAACTCACATCTTTTGCATCTCCTGCATTGACAGGCAGATTGTTTACCACAGCGCCACCTGGGAAGTGCATGTGTGCATGCGTGCATGCATGCATGGGTGTGTGTATGCCTGTGTGTGTTAAGATGAAATTTAGAGAGGCGGTCCTAAGATGGCGGAGGAATAGGATGGGGAGGTCACTTTCTCCCCCACAAATTCATCAAAAGATCATTTGAATGCTGAGCAACTTCCACAAAACAACTTCTGAATGCTGGCAGAGGCCACCAGGCACCCAGAAAGGCAGCCCATGCTCTTCAAAAGGAGGTAGGACAAGATACAAAAAGACAAAAAGAGAGACAAGAGTTAGGGACAGAGACCTGTCCCGGGGAGGGAGTCAAGGAGGAGAAGATTCCAAACACCAGGAAATCCTCTCACTGGTGGGTCTGTGGAGAGTTTTGGAATCTCAGAGGGCAACATAACCAGGAGGAAAAAAAAAAAAAAAAAAACCCATAGAATACGCCCCTAACCACAACTCCCAGCAGAGAAGTAGCCTAGGCGCTCACGTTCACCACCAGCCAGTGGGGGCTGGGCAGGGAGGCACAATTGGTTGCATTAGCAACCCAAACGGTAGGATAGCCAGAGAGAGGGGGGAAAAAAAAGAGAGAGAGAGAAAAAAAACTTTCCCACAAAAAACTCTAGCCTAAGGCACAGCCTGGCCTGCTAACAGAACAAAGGACTGAGCAATCACCAGAGGAGAGTTAGCTGGCTACAAACCGGTCCCTCCGGTGGCAGAGCCGCAGGCATGGCGACAGCCAGAGCAGGAAAGTAAGGGGCCATTTTGGCCCCAGAGAAGGCATCCTCCAACCAAACTGTGAGCAAGCTCCCAGTTGCTAACCAAGTATTCCTGGGATCCTGGACAGTTGATATCTGCCAGGAGGGTCACAGGCATAGATCAGCTCAGAGGAGACACATGGCACACCAGAGACGGTGCTCTTGCGGAGCACCCAGGAAACCAAGTGGCTGGGACTGGGGAAGTGATTAAGATGCACAGACCACCTGAGACAGTACGCTTGCCAACACCTGGTCGCCTGAACAGCTTAGACCTGGGAAGTACATGAAGCCCGGTGCCTGCTTTAGACAGTTCCCCTGCAGAGCAACCTGGAGCCTGAGTAGTGTAGACCCGGAAAGCACACACTCCATGAGCTGGGGCAAATCCAGTGTGGTCCATACGCTGCAAGCACTCCCCACACATGCCAGTGACATTTGTTTGCACTGTTCCTCTCTCCCCACAGCACAACTGAACAAGTGAGCCTAAATAAGTGACAACCTTTGCCCCCTTGTGTCAGGGCAGAAATTAAGACACTGAAGAGACTTGCAAACAGAGGAAACAAAGAAGAGGGAACCTCTTTGGAAGTGACAGGTGCAACAGATTAAAACCCAGTAGTTAGCATTGACTAAACATTGGAAGGAGCCTATAGACCTTGAGAAGAAGTATAAGCTGGAACAAGGAACTATCTGAAACTGAACTGACCCCACACTACCCTCAATAGCTCCAGAGAAATTCCTAGATATATTTTACTATTATCATTTTTTATTTTTTTAAGTTCTCTATTACTCCTTTAATTTTATTTTTAAAACCTACTATTATCTTGCAAAAAAAAAAGACCCTATTTTTAAAGCAAATATATATATATATATATTTAATAATTTTTGTTATTTCGTTTTGTATTTTTAATATTGTATTTTTGAGAGTCAAACCTCTACTCTAGATTTTTAATCTTTGCTTTTTGGTATTTGTTATCAATTTTGTACCTTTAAGAATCTAATCTTCAATACCCATTTTTACTTAGCGGTGTGATTATTGGCTTGAATGCTCTCTCCCCTTTTGACTCTCCTTTTTCTCCCCCAGGTCACCTCTATCTCTTCCCTCCCCCTTCTCTTCTCTTCTCTATCCTCTCTCTCTCTCTCTCTCCTCTCCTCTCCTCTCTCTGTCCTCTCCTCTCCTCTCCTCTCCACTCCTCTTCAACTCTGAATCTCTTTGGGTGTTCTGGGCTGTAGAGAACACTTAGGGAACTGATTACTGGCTAGATTGGTCTCTCCCCTTTTGATTCCCCCTCTTCTCCTCCTCGGAGAAGGCAATGACACCCCACTCCAGTATTCTTGCCTGGAAAATCCCATGGATGGGGGAGTCTGGTGGGCTACAGTCCATGGGGTCGCTGAGAGTTGGACACGACTGAGCGACTTCACTTTAACTTCTCCTCCTGGTCACCTCTATCTCCCTCCTCTCTCTTCTCTTCTCCATGTAACTCTGTGTCCCTCACTGTGGAGAATCTTTTCACCATTAACCTAGATGTTTTATCATCAGTGCTGTATAGACAGAAAAGTCTTGAGGCTACTGTAAGAATAAGACTGAAAGCTAGAGGCTGGAGGTTTAAATCCAAAACATGAGAACACCAGAAAACTCCTGACTCCAGGGAACATTAATTGGCAAGAGCTTCAGGCTCTAGTACAAAGCTAAAGTCATCAAGACAGTATGGTACTGGCACAAAGACAGAAATACAGATCAGTGGAACAAAATAGAAAGCCCAGAGATAAACCCACGTACCTATGGACACCTTATTTTTGACAAAGGAGGCAAGAATATACAATAGAGAAAAGACAATCTCTTTAACAAGTGGTGCTGGGAAAACTGGTCAACCACTTGTAAAAGAATGAAACTAGAATGCTTTCTAACACCATACACAAAAGTAAAATAAAATGGATTAAAGATCTAAATGTAAGACCAGAAACTATAAAACTCCTAGAGAAAAACATAGGCAAAACACCCTAACATAAATCACAGCAGGATCCTCTATGACCCACCTCCCAGAGTAATGGAAATAAAAGCAAAAATAAACAAATGAGACCTAATTAAACATAAAGCTTTTGCACAACGAAGGAAACTATAAGCAAGGTGAAAAGACAGCCTTCAGAATGGGAGAAAATAATAGCAAACCAAGCAACCGACAAAGAATTAATCTCAAAAATATTTAAGCAGTTCGTGCAGCTCAACTCCAAAAAAAAAAAAAATAAATGACCCAATCAAAAAATGGGCCAAATAACTAAGCAGACATTTCTTCTTTGAAGACATACTGATGGTTAACAAACATGAAAAGATGTTCAACATCACTTATTATCAGAGAAACGCAAATCAAAACCACAATGAGGTGCCACCTCATGCCAGTCAGAATGGCTGTTCACAAAAAGTCTATAAACAATAAATGCTGGAGAGGGTGTGGAGAAAACGGAACCCTCTTACACTGTTGGTGGGAATGCAAACTAGTACAGCCACTATGGAGAACAGTGTGGAGGTTCCTTAAAAAACTGGAAATAGAACTGCCTTATGACCCAGCAATCCCACTGCTGGGCATACACACCAAGGAAACCAGAATTGAAAGAGACACTTGTACCCCAACGTTCATCACAGCACTGTTTATAATAGCCAGGACATGGAAGCAACCTAGATGTCCATCAGCAGACGAATGGATAAGAAAGCTGTGGTACCTATACACAATGAAATATTACTGACCTATTTAAAATAATGCTTTTGAATCAGCACTATGAGGTGGATGAAACTGGAGCCTATTATACAGAGCGAAGTAAGTCAGAAAGAAAAACAACAATACAGTATATTAACACATATATATGGAATTTAGAAAGATGGTAACCATAACCCTGTGTACGAGACAGCCAAAGAGACACAGATGTAAAGAACAGACTTTTGGACTCTGTGGGAGAAGGTGAGGGTGGGATGATTTGAGAGAATAGCATTGAAACATGTATATTACCATATGTGAAACAGGTCGCCAGTCCAGGTTTGATGCATGAGACAGAGTGCTCAGGGCCAGTGCCCTGGGATGACCCTGAGGATGGGATGGGGAGGGAGGTGGGAGGGGGTTCAGGATGGGGAACACATGTATACCCATGGCTGATTCATGTCAGTGTATGGGAAATCCACTACAATATTGTAAAGTAATTAGCCTCCAATTAAAATAAATTAATTTTTAAAAGTTAAATATATATATATTTTAAGCATAAACAAAGGGTTTTGACAGATGCATATACCCATGAAACTACTACCTCAGTTAAGATGTAAAGCATTGATATCATCCAAAAAGTTTCTTTTTACTGCTTTGCAGTCTTCCCCGTGGGTACTATCCCTTTCCCTAGGCAACCACTAGATCTGTTGTCACCATGGTTAGTTTTAACTGTCCCTGAGTTTCATTTCAAAGAAATTGTATAGAATGTATGTTTCTCTTGTATTCATCTTCTGTTACTCAGTATAATGTTTTTGAAGTTTTAAACTTAATATGCTGTTACACATATCAAAAAAAAAAAGATGAAATTTAGATAAAGTTGTGAGTTTTCTGTAAATCTTCCAGTTAATATTTTGGTAGTAATGATTTTAGAATACAGTCAATATGATTTTTTGCCTTTAGTCTGGAGAAGTGTAAAGTAATCATTAAATACAGATTCTTTTTTCCACATTTCTAAGATGATTACTCAGCTGTGTTAATAAGAAATGATTAGAGTTCCAAGTCCCTATTATTTCTAAAGTCGCACTCAATACAGCTAATCTTGATATATTCCACAGTGATTTTAAACTAATCAAATTCATTTGCAGAAGCAGAATTAATTTCATAGGTGAATAAACTGAGGATTTCCAGTCTAAGACTTTCTATATCAGTAAGAAGAAACAGGAAACACTTGTGTATTTGAAAGAAGCATTGACACCTATGATGCTTGGAATTAGATTCTATGACATGTAAGAACAATGGATCCAGAAAACATTTATGAAACTTTTATTGCAACATGTTTTCACCTTGTCAGTTTAAATTTTTAATGCACACTGACATCAACCACTTGCTCTATTGTATACATACCTCATAATCTCTTTTCTCCTACATGAAAATATGTTTATCTACCCTCAACTCTTTTTTCTTTTTGTTCACTTGGAGGCTTTCTTGGTGGACAAAATAATTACCATATCTTTTAGAAGATCTTTTTTGGCATTCTTTTTTTTTTCTATCATATTTTAATTATTTTTCCTATTTCAATAATGTATATATTTACAATACACTTCATATTTTTACTGTTTCAGATAGTTATCCTGAAATTATATCATTGTATTTCATTGTTAAAGTTTTATTTTTAAAAAATACATCCTTAGTAATACATCTTGAGAATCTATAATCCATAACATTAATATGATTTAAAAATTGCTTATAAAACCTTTATAAGGGGGTATGGGCTTTTTAAAATGGCTAATTCTTGCTCCTACAATTTTTAAAATTACTCTTATTGTACCAATTTATTAGAGTATGTTTATCATCACTGCTTTGGCATATAACTATTTATTTTAACTTCATAAGCATTCTCAGATTTATAGATATTATCTTATTGTTGTTCTTTGATATTTCTTTTAATGTCATTTAAAAATATTTTCACATTTCTCCATTTTATATCTTTGATGTTGCCTTCACTCAAAGTTTTAAATATACACTATATCATCTTGCAGGCGAAGTAAGAGATGTGAGTTGGATCCCCGGGTCAGAAAGATGCCCTGGAGGAGGGAATGCCAATCCACTTCAGTATTCTTGCCTAGAGAAACCTTGTGGACAGAAGAGCCTGGTGGACTGGGATCCATAGAGTTGCAAAGAGTCGGACATGACTGAAGCTATTTAGCATGCATACGTATCATATTGCTTACGTTAAACTCCTATTCCTACAACAGTAGATAGCACTATCTTTTGATTTTGCTTTAAAATAAGATTTTGACTTTTAGTTTACATTAATTTTGTCAAAATAATTACGAATGTGTTTGTATATGTCCGGTTATATGTAATTGTTTTTTTCTCCCATTGGAATGAAAGCTGTATGAAGATAATGCACATCTTTGTTGTATTTGTTAGTAAACCTATGATACCTGAGGCAATGTCTGGCATTGTGTATTTAATAATGAATGACTGTGGTTTTATAAAACCTGTCTCTTAATATTGATACATTGAACCCATTAATCATGTTTCAAAACCTGTTCTTGGCAGGTCCCCATACATTTTGCAAAAGCCTCTCTCATTAATATATTTTAACATTAAAGAATTATACAATTTTCTGTGGTACTTTATAGCATGGTTTGTCATATTTTCTTCCTTGAAAGTTTAATTTCAGAAAGACTGATAATGACTTGTGAGGTAGAGTTTATTAATGACATTACTCTCAGCAGTTTTCCCACCAATGGTGTTTTTTGATGTAGTTAAAGCATTTAACCCAATTTCTTACTTTAATCTGTCTGCTATGTTGTGCACCAAGTCTTAAGATAAATGGTTCTGCCTGAAGAAAATACTGACCCAACAGTCACTGTGTACATTTCTCTTTCTCTATGGTTGGCAGCAATTATATCTTACATGATAATTATGGTGATGCATTCCTGACATCACAGTAACTTTTCATAATCTGCTCTTACAAATAGTAAATGATTCCTCTGACAGCATATTTCAGTGTGATTCCTTTACCCTGTTATATATAGTGATAAAATAAACTACTTATATCCAAATCAAATTTGAAAACTGTCCTCCATATCTTATAATTTTTATAGTTTCTTATTTTATGAAAATGCTTATTTGGCATCATCAAATTTCCTGACATTTACCACTCCTCTTTTTTTTTCTTTTTTTAAAGAAGGCTATCTAATAACCATTTCACTAAAAGTGTGTGCCCCAAAACAGCAGCATTGGCATCACCTGGGAACTTAATGAAAAATTTTGGCTTCCAAAATTCGACAGACAAGTCGAATCTGAAATTCTAGGAGTGAGGTCCCACAATCTTAGTTTTATTAAGCTTTCCAGGGGATTTTGGTAAAAAAAAAAAAAATGAGGTTTAAGAAACATTGCTCTAAGATGGTGTCCCCCATTTTCCTGATGTGATTCATAGACATAATATTTGTTGCGCGAGAAGTTAGACATCAGCATTAAATGTCAAAGAGTTTGAAAGAATGCCAGAACACAGTTATACTAATGAAATTATCTCTCAGGCATCATATCCTTATCCATCTTGAATTGGGTTGCTCAAAAACAAACCCTGAGAAAGAGATCGATGTGCATGCGGTTCAGTTACAGCACATCCTGAGAAACAAACCCTGTGGAAGCAGGAATCAGTAAGGGAGAAATCAAACTACACAGAGGCCACACGTGTGTCCACAGATGGTTCTGTCAGTGCTCTGGAGATGGGATGGGCCTTTCAGAAGTATATTAATTAGAAGAAAGAAGCTAATTCTTTCAACATTCTCCTCTGCAGTCACTGAAAGCCAGTTCTCCTCTGGGAGAACCAAAATATTGATAATGCAGCTTCCTTCATCTGATTTCTGGAAAAGGATTCAGCAATAAGCTATGCAGGCATTCTCAGCGATTTGCTCAGGGAATCATAATGTCTGTGGAACACATCTCATTTCCTAAGTTGTTATAAAGATGTATTTTTCTTTCTACAAACTGTTTTTTTTTGTTTGTTTGTTTTATTTTCATATTTGTTCTTTCCCAACTCAATCTTCAGCATGAAATGTAAGAGAAAACATATTTAGACGAGCAAATGGTGGGCAAATCAAAACTTTTATAAAGTGATTGCAATGTTTATAATGTATATTAAGTTCCAGTCAGTTCCAGTTATTTATACACAAAAATGCTTATAGCTTTTAATCAAAAATAATATAAAATAGGAGTTGAAATGAAAACTATTGGTTAAAATTAACAGCACTATGAACAAATATTTATAAAAGGGTTATTGACAGATCTCCATTCATAAAAAGATGCTTCTGATAGATATCACAGATTGTAGCACTGAATTAAAGTGTTACTTGCTCAGTCATGTCCCACTCTGCAACCCCATGAACTGATGCTTGCCAAGCTCCTCTCTCCATGAGATTCTCAGGCAAGAATACTGCAGTGGGTTATTATTTCCTTCTCCAGGGAATCTTCCCAATCCAGGGATTGAATCTGAGTCTCCTGCATTGCAGGCAGATTCTTTACAGTCTGAGTCATTAGGTAAGCCACTGAATAACTGGATCAAAAACAAATAAAATAAAAATAGAAACGATGATCAAGTTGAGAGGCAAATCTTGTCCAGGAACTATTAGGAAAGTGGAAAACTTGTTACGTATCTATTTTACTCCTTAGAAATGGAGCATTAAGTGACAACCAATATTACATTTTGAAAAACAGACTGAGTCAGTACTTTAGTTTGCTAATGATATCTCCAATTGCATTTGAGATCTCTGCTAAAACTTTAGTTTTTCATGTTCTCTACCTTTTCTTAAATAGTTTTATTTTGGATATTTTAATAAAGGATTTTTTAAAAGAATTTCTGGTTTCCAGGGACATCACTGGTGGTCCAGTGGCCAAGACTTCATGTTCCCAGTGCAGAGAAGAATGCATTGATCTCTGGTCAGGAAAATAGATCCCACTGGCCACAACTAAGTGTTTGCATGCTGCAACTAAAGACCCTCCGTGCTGGAAGAGAACAAAATGGTGGAGGAGAAGGAAGATGTAGAATACCTTTCTCTTCATGGATACATCAGGAATACACCTTCAGACACAAAGCGCATGGACAATACGAGCTGAGAATGGAGAGAGTACTTGACCAATGGAAAAGAATATATAGAACCACACAAAACTCAGTAGGACAGAGGAACTAGGGGAGGAAATAGGAGTGTTAGTAGGACTGGACCTGCCCTCCGTGGGTTGGGGAACTGAAGCAGCAGTCCCATCCCCACATTGGGGCAACTGTCTGAGTCAGAGGGGAAAGATCTAAGGCTGAGATTGAAACAGCCGATCTGTTGCAGCCCAATGGAATGAGAATCAGACAGTCCTTGCCAGCCAGGGACACAGGGCCCCAGAAGGTGCAGCAGCTGGGAGCTGGAGTTTAGGGATTGTGAGCAATCCCAGGGTGATGGTTGCTATTGACTGTGAAGAGACGGATCAAAGGGCCGTGAGGGAGGAGACTGTGGTGGGAAAAGCCTGTGAAGGAAAGCCAGGAAGCCATAGAAGCAAGGTGATACTGCTGGGGCACATAGCGGGTGGAGTCATCACCATAGCCCCTCTCTCCCCACATGGCAGCATCAGCAGGTGAACAATAGACTGGCCCATAAAGTGCCTGACGCCAAACTACAGAATAGGACCCCACACAGGGTGCTCCTTTAAGTATCTGATGCGAAGAATGGCAGATTAGGACCCCACCCAGGGTGCCCCTTTAAGTGCCTGATACACTAATCTACAGAGTAGGACCCCAGCCAGAGAGGTCCCTCTATATGCCTCACTCACCTAACAACAGAGAAGGACCCCAGGCAAGAGACCCCTCTAAGTGCCTGAATGGGTGGAGCTACAGAGAAAGACTGGCCAAAGAGGCCTTCTGATTACCAACTACAAGAGGCTCAAAAAAAGACTCTGATAGGGCCATAATCCTGTGGTGGAGGCAGTCCGTGTCCCTGTGCACTCGGCACCCCCAGGGTCCCTGCAAGCCAAGCAGCTGTGCCACCTTCATACTCAACCCTCACTGGGTCAGAGCTGCCACAGGCAAAAGAAAGTCTTGCATCTATGCACGCAGGGTTGCTTCAGTTATATCCAATTCTTGGTGACCCTGTACTGT
The DNA here is from genome assembly GCF_002263795.3 of Bos taurus. Taxonomy (NCBI): domain Eukaryota; kingdom Metazoa; phylum Chordata; class Mammalia; order Artiodactyla; family Bovidae; genus Bos; species Bos taurus. The sequence goes on from NC_037333.1 coordinate 9,687,714, forward strand.
GGCCTGCCAGGCTTCTCTGTCAGGGGGATCTCCAGGTAAGAATATTGGAGCGCATTGGCCAATAATGGCTGCCATATCCTTCTACAGCACTATGTTTCCTGCTTCCCTAGCTGCCAACTGCCCTTAATACCTGGTGCTTCCAGAGCCCCTGCAACCCAAGCAGCTGCACCACCTCCACACCTGGCCCTCACTGGGGCAGACCCAAGTCCTCCAGGGCAGCCTCAGGAGCAAATCCCAGGGGACGACCCACATGCAGAGGTGGGGGAAAACACACACACACACACACACACACACACACACACACACACACACAAAATAGAAACCCAGGGGCAGTGTGGCTAAGGAAGAAGACCCAATACAATATATTCCCACCAGGTTTACAAACTTCAGATTAAATCCACACAACCAACTAGGCAGACTCTGCATCTATGGAATATATAAAAAGATATTGAGAGTGCCAACAAAAGTAAATGCATTAGTTTTGATAGCTGTGGACATTGGAGGCAAGGACAAACAGGAGTAGGACGAGATTAAAATCTGAGCTGCACGGCCAGAGACCAGCACAGTATTAGAGTACATCATAGGGAGGTAAGGTGGACTGTGACTCTCAGAGAGGGAAAGGACTCTGACAGAGTGAGTTGAGAAACACATTTATTATTCTTATGTTTTGACTTGTTCTGTACATTCTTTTGGATTTTTTTTCTTTTTTTCTCCTTTTTTTTTTTTTTTTTTAAATCCCTTCTGTGGTAGTTGTCAATTTTATTGGCATCATGAAATCTAATTGAGGTTTTGAGTTTTTTTTTTTTTTTTTAAGTCATACCATTTATTGTTGTTGTAAATCTCTGCCTCTACATTGGAATTTGCAGTTCTGTAGAATTTTCCTTTTTTAAAAAACTTTTTTTCTTTTTTTAATTTCTTCTTCCTGCTTTTTAAAAATTTTCTCTTTTTAAAATTTCTTTAAATCTATTATTATTTTTCCTATATTTATTTATTTATTTGCTTCTCCTCCTGTTCTTTTCCCCTTGCAGTTAATCTTTAATTTATATAAAACTTCTTTGTTTGTGTGTTAGTCACTCAGTATTGTCCAACTCTTTGCAACCCCATGGACTGTAACCTGTAAGGCTGCTCAGTCCATGGGATTCTTCAGGGGATCTTCCTAATTCAGGGATCAAACCCATGTCTCCCACATTGCAGGCAGATACTTTACAATCTGAGCCACCAGGGAAGCCCAAATCTTCTTTATCTACCTCTATTTAACTTTACATATCCATTCTTTCTTTCTTTTCTTTTTTTCCTTTCCTCTCAACATATTTCTTAGTTTTGTTTTCATTGCTATATTCCCCACTTGGTATCTTATTTTACTTTTGTTTTCCAGTTAGTGCTTTATTTAGTTTTGTTCTTAACTGGTAGATATAATTTTTGGTTTCGGTTGTTCTCTGGGTCAATCTATTGTACTTTATTTTTGTTGGACTGTTTTGACTTAGCTTATAAGTGTATATGTATATGCAGATATTCCATTATTTTAATTATTATTTGCCTGATTTTGTAACTGCCATTTGTCTCGGGTTCATCTTCAATTACTCATTTTGGATTTTTGTTTTAATCTCACTTAATACCAAGTCTCACTTAACAAACAACTTGTGGAATCTTCATTCCTGAACAGAGATCAAGCCCTGAGCCTTTGAAGTGGGAGTACTGACTCCAAGACCCAAGACTACCAGAGAACTAACCTTAGGGAATATCATATAGTGAGAACTCACACAGAGGAAACCACTTGAATACAAGACCCAGCATCACACAACCATCACCCTGTCCAGGATGCCTCATCTAAGCAACAAACAAACAAACAACAACAACAAAAACAAACACAATCATCAGCAGAAAGGACTGCCACCTCACTCAGCCTTGCCCATCAGAGGATAAACAAACAAACAAAAAATTCATCACAGTTCTCACCTATACAAAGTTTATACAAACCACTGGACCGAACTTAGGAGGGCAGAAACCAAAAGGAAGAAAGAATTCAATGTTGAATCCTGGGAAAAGAAGACCTCAAACACAATAAATTAAAAGAATAATAATAATGAAAAGGCAGATAAATACTACACAAATGAAGAAACAAACTAGAAACACAAAAGCCCAAAGAAATGAAGAGGGAATAGGCAAAATACCTGAAAAGAAATTCAGAATAATGATAGTAAAGATGATCAAAAACCTTGAAAACATAATGGAGAAAATGCAAGAATCAATTAACAAAGACCTAGGAGAATTAAAGAATAAACATACAGAGACAAACAACACAATTACTGAAGTTAAATATACTCTAGAAGGAATCAAGAGCAGAATATCTGAAGCAGAAGAATGAATCAGTAAGCTGGAAGATAAAATGGTGGAAATAACTTCTGATCAGAATAAAGTAAAGGAATGAAAAGAACTGAGGATAGTCTCCAAGACCTCTGGGACAATAGGAACATATATATCCATTATTAAATAGAAATGGATTAAATGCACCAACCAAAAGACACAGACTGGCTGAATGGATATAAAAACAAAACCCATATATACGCTATTTATAAGACACCCACTTCAGACCTAAAGACATATATAGACTGAAAGTGAGAGGGTGGAAAAATATAGTCCATGTAAATGGGAACCAAAAGAAAGTTGGAGTAGCAATCCTCATATGAGACAAAATAGACCTAAAAATAAAGAATATTACAAGAGATAAGGACACTACATAATGATCAAGGGGTCAATCCAAGAGGAAGACATAACAATTGCAATATCTATGCACCCAACATAGGAGCGCCTCAATACATAAGACAAACATTAACAGAAATAAAAAGAGAAATTGACAGTAACATAATAATGCTGCTAAGTCACTTCAGTCGTGTCCGACTCTATGTGACCCCAGAAACGGCAGCCCACCAGGCTTCCCCGTCCCTGGGATTCTCCAGGTAAGAACACTGGAGTGGGTTGCCATTTCCTTTTCCAATGCGTGAAAGTAAAAATAGTAGGGAAATTTAACACCCCGCTCACACCAACAGACAGATCATCAAAACAGGAAATTAATAAGGAAACACAACTTTAAAATGATAAATTAGATGAGATGGATCTAACTGATATCTTCAGGACATTCCATCTAAATGCAGAAGAATACACCTTCTTCTCAAGTGCACATGGAACAGTCTTCAGGATAGACCATGTCTTGGGTCACATATCAAACCTCAGTAAATTCAAGAAAATTGAAATCATATCAAGCATCTTCTCTGACCACAACCCTATGAGACTAGATATTAATTTCAAGAAAAAATACTATAAGAAACACAAACACATGCAGATTAAACAATATGTTGCCAAATAGCCAACAGGTTACTGAAGAAATCAAAAGGGAAATCAAAAAATTTCTAGAAACAAATGACAATGAAAACATGACAACTCAAAACCTTTGGGATGCAGCAAAAGCAGTCCTAAGAGGGAAGTTTATAGCAATACAATCCTACCTCAAGAAACAAGAAAATCATTGACTAGACACCTAAAATAACTGGAAAAAAAAACTAAAAACCCCCAAAATTAGCAGAAATAAAGTATTCATAAAGAACTGAGCAGAAATAAATGAAAAAGAAATGAAAGAAACAATAGTTAAGATTAATAAAACTAAAAGCTGATTCTTTGAGAAGATAAACAAAATTGACAAACCTTTAGTCAGACTCATCAGAAAAAAAGAGAGGAATAAAATCAACAAAATTCAAAATGAAAAAGGAGAGGTTACAACAAATAATGCAGAACTTCAAAGGATTTTAAGAGACTATTATGAACACCTATATGGCAATAAAATGAATAACCTGGAAGAAATGGATAGATTCTTAGAAAAATTCAATCTTCGAAGACTGAACCAGGAAGAAATAGAAATTATAAACAACCTGATTACAAGTACTGAAATTGAAGCTGTGATCAAAATTCTCCCAAAAAACAAAAGGCCAGGACCAGATGGCTTCATAGGAGAATTGTATCAAACATTTAAAGAAGAGCTAATGCCTATCCTTCTAAAACTCTTTCAAAAAATTGCAGAGGAAGGAACACTTCCAAACTCATTCTTCAAAGCCACCATCAGCCTGATATCAAAACCACACAAAGACAACACAAACAAATAAAACTAGAGGTCAATATCACTGATGAACATAGATGCAAAAATCCTTAACAAAATTTTAGCAAACAGAAATCAACAACACATCAAAAAGCTCTTACACCATGATCAAGTTGGGTTTATTCCAGGCATACAAGGATTCTTCAATATATGCAAATTAATCAGTGTGATACACCATATTAACAAATTGCAAGATAAAAACTAATAGATGCAGAAAAAGCCTTTGACAAAATTCAGCACCCATTTATGATTTAAACTCTTCAAAAAGTGGGCATGGAAGGAACCTACATCAACATAGTAAAGGTCATATATGATAAGCCTACAGAAAACATTATTCTTAGTGGTAAAAAACTGAAAGAATTCCCCCTAAGATCAGGAACAAGTAAGGCTGTCCACTTTCACCACTATTATTCAACATAGTTTTGGAAGTCCTATCTATAGCAATCAGAGAAGAAAAAGAAATAAAAGCAATCCAGATTGGAAAATAAGAAGTTAAGCTCTCACTGCTTGCAGATGACATGATACTGTACATAGAAAACCCTAAAGGTAGTATCAGAAAATTACAGAACTAATCAGGGAATTTGACAAAGGTGCAGGGTACATAATCAATACACAGAAATCACTTGCACTTCTATATACTAACAACAAAAAAAAACAGAAAGAGAAATTAAGGCATCAATATCATTCACCATTGCAACAAAAAGAATTAAATATCTAGGAATAAACTTATCTAAGGAGACAAAAGAAATGTGCACAGAAAATTAGAAGACACTGATGAAAGAAATCAAAGATGACATAAACAGATGGAGTGATATTCCATGTTTCTGGGTAGGAAGAATCAATATTTTGAAAATAACTATACTACCAAATTCAATCTACAGATTTAATGTGATTCCTATCAAATTACCAATGGCGTTTTTCACAGAACTAGAACAAGAAATTTCACAATTCATATGCAAACAAAAAAGACCTCGAATAGCCAAAGCAGTCTTGAGAAAGAGGAAGTTAGTATTTCATTTCCTTGTTTCTTTATTTAATTATCCAAATTTTTATTATGCTATGATTTGAAACTTGCAGAAAAGTTTTAAGAACAGTATAATGAAACCTCATTACCACAGATTAACAATTGTTCACATCCTTTTGCCCGACCTGCTTCTCTATTTCTGTCTTCATCTCAGCAAAAAAACATCTGCATGCACAAATGTATACTTGTTCACATAAGTACACAGACATACAAACACCCACAGAGCACTAACATTACTTCCATAAAAATAAATTTCAGTTACCAAGTTTTATTTATATAATACCAGGCCCAACACGGAGAAGGCAATGGCACCCCACTCCAGTACTCTTGCCTGGAAAACCCCATGGACGGAGGAGCCTGGTAGGCTGCAGTCCATGGGGTCGCTGAGTCAGATACGACTGAGCGACTTCACTTTCACTTTTCACTTTCATGCACTGGAGAAGCAAACGGCAACCCACTCCAGTTTTCTTGCCTGGGGAATCTCAGGGACATGGGAGCCTGGTGGGCTGCCATCTATGGGGTCACACAGAGTCGGACACGACTGAAGTGACTTAGCAGCAGCAGCAGCAGGCCCAACAACAAAGTTCAGATTTCAGTTTCTGTGGTATATTACCATCTCAATGGACATGAGTCTGAGCAAGCTCCAGGAGTTGGTGACAGACGGGGAAGCCTGGCATGCTGCAGTCCATGGGGTCGCAAAAAGTCAGACATGACTGAACGACTGAACTGAATTGCAGAGTATAAACTTCACTGCTAGCTCTTCCTATAAATTACTATGTAAATAGCACATGTTCATCATGATTAGTGACTAACCATGTCATTTCTTTCAGAGACTGTCAGTTCTCTGTCACTATGTATCTGTTATTCAGTTCACTCACAAATATAAAAGTGTGTAGCAATTTCTTATCTCCCAATGATAAACCCATATGGCATTTTATAAAAATGAACTACGAAGGAGGATACTGACCGACAAATGTGAAAGTGCAACAAACAAATGAAAAGTAATAATGCTAGAATGAAACTAAAATTGAACATAAAAGGAGTCACGGAAGAAATAGAGGCTGACCATGGAAATGTTGATTCCATCAATATTTGAGAGACAAAGTATGCAACCAGAGGAAGTTAATAAAGGAGTTAATAAAGGCAATTCTATAGCCATAAATAAATGAGGCAAACGCTTAAAGAAAGATGATGGTGTTTCAGAAGCGATGCTGATAAAAGAACCACATTAAACAAACTCTCGGAGATATTTTACATTATTGAAAGTGCAAAGGATAAAACATTAGAAGCCAATTCTAACTTAAGAAGCAGAATAATAATTCACTAAGGAATAAAAAGGTGCTCATATATATTGTAAATAATATGATGGAAAGGAAGCAAGCAATTTTCAAATTTCTCTTGATAAGTTTTACAGAAAAAAGTAAAATAATTTAATTGTAAATATTTCTAATATTTTTACATTTGTTGTTCAGTCACTCAGTCATGTCCTATCCTTTGTGATCCCATGGACTGCAGCACACCAGGCTTCCCTATCTTTTACTATTTCCCAGAGTTTGCTCAAACTCATGTCCATTGAGTCTATGATGCCATCCAACCATATCAACCTCTGTTGTCCCCTTCTCCTCCTGCCCTTAATTTCACATCAGGTGGCCAAAGTATTGGAGTTTCAGCTTCAGCATCAGTCCTTCCAATGAATATTCAGAGTAGACTTCCCTGAGGACTGACTGGTTGGATCTCCTTGCTACCCAAGGGACTCTCAAGAGTCTTCTCCAGCACCACAATTTGGAAGCATCAATTCTTCGGCACTCGGCCTTCTTTATGGTCCAATTCTCACATCCATACATGACTGCTGGAAAAGCCATAGCTTTGACTATATGAACCTATGTTGACAAAGTGATGTCTCTGCTTTTTAATATGCTGGCTACGTTTGTCATAGCTTTTCTTCTAAGAAGCAAGCATCTTTTTAATTTTGTGGCTGCGGTCATTATCTGCAGTGATTTTTGGACCCAATAAAAGAAAATCTGTCACAGTTTCTACTTTTTTCCCTTCTATTTGCCATGAAGTGATGGGACCAGATGCCAGGATCTTAGTTTTTTGAATGAATGTTGTTTTTTAAGCCAACTTTTATTCCATGTCCAGTTCTAATTGTTGCTTCTTGCCCTGCATACAGGTTTCTCAGGAGACAGGTGAGGTGATCTGGTACTCCCATCTCTTTAATAATTTTCCATAGTTTGTAGTGATCCACACACTCAAAGGCTTTAGTGTCAATGAAGCAGATGTTTTTCTGAGTTTCCTTACTTTTTCTATGATCTAGAGGATGTTGGCAATTTGATCTCTGGGTCCTCTGACAGTATTTTTACATTACAGAATTTAAAATATATTTTAGTTTCACTAATTTTAATTACTCTATACATTATAACAGAAAGTAAGAGAATTTTTAATGTTTTGACAAAAATCTTAAAAGTCATGGTACATTAGGAATTTTTCACAGTGACTTTGCATGATTTCAATTTGCAGTTATTATTACAGACTGGCACTAGTAGGCAAAGGGTAGGGTGCTGTTTGACGGTAGGTTGGAAACATTCCCATTTAACCCTAAATATTTCCATGTGTTTTCCCCGAAAACAAAGTCTTTGGTTCAAATATGCAATGCACATATCACAGTGCAGTTATCAAAATCAGAAAATTTAACATGATACAATTTTATTATCTAATCTACAGTACATTTTAATTTTAACCATCTCAAAGTAAATTACACAATTATACTTTTATTCCCAGTCCAAGATTCAATTTTAGTCTATGCATTGCATTTATCAATAGTTGCTATGTGTTCAATTCAGTTCAGTTCAGTTGCTCAGTTGTGTCTGACTCTTTGCGACCCCATGAATTGCAGCATGCCAGGCCTCCCTGTCCATCACCAACTCCCCGAGTTCACTCAGACTCACGTCCATCACTATGTGTTAGTAATTTTAATCTGAGTAAATACTCAGTCTTCATCTTCTCTGATTTTGGCAATAAGTTTTAAAAACATCCCTTGATTTGTATGTTTTTTATATTGGTTGTGGTGGTTTAGTCACTACGTCATGTCTGACTCTTGTGATGCCACAGACTGTAGCTTGCCAGGTTCCTCTGTCCATGGGATTTCCCAGGCAAGAATATTGGAGTGGGTTGCCAATTCCTTCTCCAGGGGATCATTCCAAATTAGGGATCGAATCTGGGTCTCCTCTATTGGAGGCAGATTCTTTTATACTTAAATTCAGTTTATACACATTTTGGCAAATATGAAATTGTCTTTCTGAATGCAACATATCAGGAAGAAAGACATTTGATTCATTTCATTAATGGTAATGTTAATTTTAGCCATTTAATTTTAGAATTATTCTCAGGGTTTTTCCAATGTAGTGAAGTTATTTTCCCTCTTTGTTTTCAATAGATAATATTGGAGAATCCATTTTGAGATTTTGCAAATATATTGTTTCTCATTAACCTTTCATCCATATTTTTGATTATATAGTTAGCACTCTATCTTAAAAGCTTTTTCCCTTTGTTTATTATTGATATATTTATATAAATAAGGTCTAATGTTTTTTATTCAATGAGCTACATACATTCTGTCATTGTATATTCTGATATTCACATTGTCCCAGATTAAGTCAGGAGTCTTTTCAAGATGGCTTCTTGGTGCTTTATACATTTCTTTGGGCAATTCATTACTTTAGAGCAAAGGATGCTGCAGGTACCTTTTGAGATTTTCTTATCTCAGTCCTGGGATGGGCAGGTTCTTTATAAGATTTCAATATGTTCTGTAATTGTTATATATTTTACAAATATTTAGCATTTATTTTATTTACTTTACTTCTTTACTTGGTAGTGTCTTTTGAGTAACAAAAATTTAACTTTTTTTTTTTTAATTTTTAATTTTTCAGAGCAGTTCTAGGTTTCAAAGTAAAACTAAGTGGAAAGTGGAGAGTTCTCACATACTCCTTATTCATTCCCCATCCCCTCACATGAATGACCGAATGTCACTGCCCTAAAAATTATCTGTGCTCCTTCTATTCACCACTCCCTCCTTTCCAACTAAATCCCTAGAAGTGCCTGGAAGTCATTCTTATTTTACCATCTCCGTAGTTTTGCCTTTTCTGGAATGTCATATAATTGGAATCATATAGTATGTAGCCATTTTCAAATTGGCTTATTTCACTGAGCAATATGCATTTAATTCTTCTTTTTCTGGCTTGATAGCTCATTTCTTTCAGTATTGAATAATATTCCACTGTCTAGTTTATTTCTTCATTCACCTATAGCAGTATTTCTTGGTTACTTCTAAGTTATGGCAATTATAAAGCTGTTATTAGTATAAACATTCATGTATAGTTTTCTGTGTACACATAAGATTTAAACTCATTTGGGGAAAGATTGCTGGACTGTAAGTGTATGTTTAGTATTGTAAGAAGTCCCCAAACTGTCTTCCAAAGTGGTTGCATCATTTTACATTCCCACCAAAAATGAATGCGATCTTCTGAAAATATTTAATTTTAATTATATCTAGTATATAATTTTTAATATTGCTGCTTTCCGAGTCCAGTTTCAGAAATTGTTACCTATTGTGAGGCCACTAATATATTGTTTTCCTCTTTTTATTTTTTGTTCTGTCGCTAAGTTATATCTGACTCTGTGACCCCATGAACTGCACGCCAGTCTTCTCTGTCAATCACTATTTCCCTGAGTTTGTTCAAACTCATATCCTTTAAGTCAGTGATGCCAACCGTCTCATTCTCTGTTGACCCCTTCTCCTCTTGCCCTCAATTTTTACAGCATTAAGGTCTTTTCCAATGAGTGAGCTCTTTGCATCAGTTGGCCAAAGTATTAGAGCTATAGCTTCACCATCAGTCCTTCCTATAGAAGCTGTATAATTTTAAACTCTAAATTTACATTTATGATCCTGTTCAAATTAATATTTATTTTTGCATGGTGTAAGAGAAAGCTATTTTTTTTCTCCTAAATTGTATCTGGGTGTTTCAGTACAATTTAAAATTTATTTAATTTCTTCACTAAACTTAATCTCTTCACTGTAAATTGTCACCTTTGTCAAAATCAATTGACCTTATATTTGCAGGTCTATTTCTGAACTCAATTCTCTTGCATTAATAATTTTTATTTATCATGAAAACAAATTACTTCAGCTTCGTGGAAAGTCTTGATGTGAAATAGTATACATCCTCCAATGTTGTGTTCACTTTGCAAGCTGCTTTCAGAAATTCTAGAACTTTTGTATTCTTTCACATAAATTTAAGAGTATTCATTCCCACAAGAAAAAACATTTTAATGATCTAAAACATTGATCATACAGGGGAGAATGGGAATCTTAAATAAATATATATGTCCAATTCATGAACATGGTATAATTTTCCATTTACCCAGAATTTTATTATTTTCTCTCAGCAATGTTTTGTAGTTTTAGGAAACTAGGAAGTAGTTTGTGAAATGTGCTCTTTAACATCATATGCTTTGTGATACTATTGTAAAAGGGATTTATATTTTTTTCATTTTAAAGTGTTTAAGTCTAGTATATGTAAATGCAACACATTTTCATATTTTGATCTTTTATCTCGAACATTTCTAAATTCACTAAGTAGTTCTAATATTTCTCCTCTAAAAACTTAGGTATTCCTATGTAAGCAATCATTTCATTTGTGAAAGAGCTTTACTTCTTCCTTTTTAATATATGTGTCTTTATTTTCTTTTTGTAAGTGTAATGGATAACTTCTCTAGTACAGTGCTGAAAGGAAATAGTAAGAATCAATATGCTTGATTTGGTCACTAGCTTCACCATATCAAGGGCTTCCCTTGTGACTCAGACGGTAATGCATCTGTCTACAATGTGGGAGACCCAGGTTCGATCCTTGGGTCAGGAAGATCCTCTGGAGAAGGAAATGGCAACCCACTCCAGTACTCTTGCTTGGAAAATCCCATGGATGTTGGAGCCCGGTAGGGTACAGTCCATGGGGTTGCAAAGAGTCGGACACAACTGAACAACCTCACTTCACTTCTTCACCATATGAGATAACTATAGGTTTTTAACATATGCATTTTATTGGATTGAAGAATTTCATTCTCTTCCTAACTCACTCTTGATTTTTATCAAGAATAGATGATAAACTTTGCCAAATTAATCTTCTTCTATTAAGAGAGCCATGTGATTTATATTTTATTTTACTAATATAGTAAAATACATTAAGTAATTTTTGAATGTTAATCCAAATTTGCATTCCTAAGAGAAGTAACATTTAGCCATAATATATTATCCTGTTTTTATATTGCCTAATTTATTTGCCTATACATTGTTAAGCATTTATGATTGTGTGTATGAAGGTAATTGATATATAAATAATACAGAATGCTTTTATCTGGTGTTTCTATATTGTTAATACTGATCTCAAGAAAAACAGTGTGCATTTCTTCCCTCCTTTCTTTGGATATTTTCTATATTATTTATTTTAGTAATTCACTAGACTAACTATTTGGGCCTGTAGATTTTTCTAGGAATGTTTTTGGTAATGAATTAAATTTTTTAGCCAATACAGGGTTTTCAAATATTCTATCTTAAATTCATATTTCCTAAGTTGTGAAATTTGTCATAAAGTAGTCCATATTCCTTTTACTTTCTTTCAGAATGTTATCATCTATCAATCTTAGGAGTCTATCAGTTTTATTCACCTGTTAAGGAATCCACATTTGTCTGTGTTAATTTTCCTTATCATTTGTCTACTGTCTATCTATCTCATCTATTTCTGCTCAATTTTCATTATTATATTAATTATCACATTATTATTACTTACTTAGTTGGCCTGAGACCACGAGTAGGCGTGGTACCATTGTTCAGTTGTTGTTTCACTGGAATGGAATGGTTCTGCCAAAATAGATTTTTGCCATTGCATGCATGCCTGCTAGGGTGCTTTAGTCATGTCCAACTCTTTCTGACCCTATGGACTGTAGCCCACCAGGCTCCTCTGCCCATGGGATTCTCCAGACAAGAATACTGGAGTGGGTTTCCATGCCCATCTCCAGGGGATTTTCCCAACCCAGGGATTGAACCCACATCTCATATCTCCTACAGTCAGGTTCTTTACCACTAGCACCACCTGGGAAGCCCTTTCTATCATCTGACTACCATTTTTCCTAATCATATTATTAGAGCATAAAGCCTTTCTCAAAGATTTTTTTTTTCTTAATCATTTTGGTCTGTCATTTGTCATTTTGGGGATTCAGGTTTCTGCCGAGTTTTATTTGTTATATATAAAAAGGACACTCAGGGAATTCACTGCCATCTCTTTCTGAAATCCTAAGATCCCTACCCTATCTAGGCTTCTCTTTCCAACTTTCAGAGGCTTCCTTTGCTTGCATTTGTGTTATGTCTAGGCATTTATGATATATGAGGAAGAAATGGAGCTACTTCACCACCAGTCACCTAGCTTCTTTGTATTTCCAAATTAATTCCAGTGTTCTATTATAAAAGTTATCAAAAACAAAGCAAAATGAAAGAATTTAGAATGAGCATTCAATCACCTTTAATAATTTTTACTAAACTTATTTTGTCACATTTTTATAAATCTTACTATTCATTTACCATTTCATGTTTTTTAATACCTTTCCAATAAATTTCAAACAACACACATATTTTAGCATAATTATCACCTCCAAAAGTTTCCTATGTCTTTTTTGAGTCAATCACCGCACTCACTCCCTTAGACGTCTAATTACTGTTCTCATTTTCTCCACCATAGATGAATTGCTTGATTTTAAAATAGGTGAGAGTGGAATCATATATTCAATTTGTTTTTATAAGACTTCTGTCACTCAGAACAAAGTTTTGAATTTCGTTTTTCTGGTTTCATGTAGTGGCAGTTTCTTTCTGTCTTTATTGTATAAATATATGGCACATACATAAATATGCAACAGAATTTTATTAATCAGTTATAGACAATGGATAATCAATTGATGTCCAGTTTTGAAATGAATTATGTTGATTTTTCCCCTTATTTTTGTTGTTTTTTTAATATAAGCTTTCAGTTCAGTTCAGTCAGTCAGTTGTGTCCAACTCTTTGCAACCCCATGAATTGCAGCACGCCAGGCCTCCCTGTCCATCATCAACTCCCGGAGTTTACTTAAACTCATGTCCATCAAGTCGGTGATACCATCCAGCCATCTCAACCTCTGTCGTCCCCTTCTCCTCCTGCCTCCAATCCCTCCCAGCATCAGTCTTTTCCAATGAGTCAACTCTTCACATGAGGTGGCCAAAGTATTGGAGTTTCAGCTTTAGCATCAGTCCTTCCAATGAACACCCAGGACTGATCTCCTTTAGAATGGACTGGTTTTACTTTCTATTAAATAAAATAGATTTTATTTATCTATATAAAAGCCTGGGAGTGAAATCGCTGGCTTATGGTTTTGTTGAATTTAGTTTTATGTGTATTAAAAAAAAGCTTCCAGGACTTTTTCCAAAGTAGTTGTAATGTTTTCCAGGCTCAGCAACAAAAGTTGAGCACTTCAGTATTCCTATACACTTACCAGCATTTTATCTTTCCGTCCTTTCAGTTTTAACTTTAACTGCTATGGTGGGTATAGTAATATCTAACTGTGGTCTTCAATTTATAATGTCCTAAAATTAATAAGGTTAAGAATGTTTCCTGTTTATTGGACATTAGTGAACTCTTTGTAAACATTACTTAAACATTTTTCTTATGAGTTTATTAAAATTTTTATATTTTTATTACTGAATTGTAGATCTTTTTATATGGTTTGTGAATATTTACTTCAACTTACAGCATACTTATTTAATTGATGTATATTTAGATTAACAGACGTTTTTAACTATGAAACCTACTTTATCATATTTTTGTATATTTATGCATATTGCTCTTTTGACTTCTGAGAAAATCTGTATTTTAAACCTAAATGCACAAAGATATTATTCCATGTTTTATCTTAGAAATATTGGATTTTTTTGCACACAAAACAATAAATCATTTCAGGAATATATGACTTTGAGTACTAAAATAAACAACAAAATAAAAGAAACATCCATATATTCAATATAGGCATCAATCACTGGACCAATAATTATAAAAATCTATTATGTACCAAACAGTATGTTTGATCTATAAAAAATTTTTCAGTAAAAATTGAATTAGAAATGCATTTCCTGGCAGCAAAATTTAAAAAGTGGCAATATTTCTTTTTCAAAGAAAGAATAAATATAAGGAATGAAAGTTACAAACAGCAGTTTGCTGTTTTCCCAATAATACCTCTAGATTTTCCTTTTATCAAGGTCATTGTAGATAGTCCCCTTGAACCCTGCTAAGTTATCAATGAAGACTACAAAGTACTGACAAGTTAAATTTATTCAAATACAACTTATGATATTTTTAACACAAAAATATTATGACATGAGAATGCTTCATTCAAGTCTATTGTTAAAATATACATTTTCATGTATTCCTGGAAAATACTGAAATATTATATTAGAACCAATGAAATCAAGCCATTCATTTGTGAGTAAATGGTTTATGTATAAAGCACATATTTATACATTATATGAGCTATGCAGACCATGATTTTTTCTACCTATTAGGTTATTGCTGAGTTATACTGAAATGTTCCCTGAAATTTCTGTCATTCTTCAGGATGTTGTAAACCAAAAGAAAAATTTGCCATACGAAATAGCTTCCCTCAAACATCTGCTGCCAAGAAAGTTTGTTTGGAGTTTGTGGTGATGGATGAATTTTTGACAGGTAATTGCAATTCAGATCAGATGCAGACAGATTTAGTACCTAAAAGCTTCTAGTTTATTAAAATCACCATTGATTTATTTAGCATCCCTCCTTCCCTCCAAACTGTCTTGCATTTTAACACTCTTTGGGAATTAATAATTTAGCTATGATACCTATAATTTATAGAGTTGATTGAAATATAGATTTTTCTTGATTCTGCAAACAAAATCTTAAATAGGGAAGTGCTTGAAAATTAAGCAATATTCTTGTATTGCTATAAAACAAAAAACCATGGCATTTTAACAACTGTGTCATTAAACATTTCTGATCTGTTATGCAATGCTTCATCTAACAATTGATTAAACTTTTGTGAACATATAATACAGGCATTAGACACCATTTTCTTTTTCTTAGGAGGTTTTCAGGAAAAATGACTCTGAGGTGGAGATTTACATGTGGAAACTGTATGGAGGTGGGGGGCAGTTCCCAATGGATTAACTCCTAAGGAAAGAGAAGGAAGTGAGATGGAGTGGAGGTAGGAGTTGACAGGTGATCCAGCTGCAACAAATTTGAGTGGAGCCTACAGGGAGCCCTGATCTTGCAGGGTCTACATCATTCTCTCGTCTCCCATATAGACTAGTCAATGGATGTGAGACCCCTACTCTGTGAGGAAGACATGACTTTGTATGCTGCAGCTATACAGAGAGTCACTCAACCAAGAGCCATCAATCACACAGCTACCCTGCTAATGCAGTTGCCTAAGGAAGTGCTTAATCCTAAAAATAAACCTGGGTAGTGCTGTTACCTGGGCACTAGTATACAGTGTTAGTATCAGTATATGGAGGTCTGCAAATAAATACTATTGATTATAATAGTAAAACTAACACTCATGCACCTGTTGTATTGCATCTGAAGTCATCTCTATGGTCATGTATAATCTTTTCAGTCACATCACATACCATTTTTCTCCAGAGATAATCAATTTTCTTTTTTTTTTTTAACTTATTAATCATCTCCTATTGTCATACCAGTAGCAATTCTCTATGATGTCAATAGTTACAAAAATGATTGTGAAAGACCTGGGGCAATCTTTGGCACATGACTAAATTTTAATGAGATGTCAGCAGGAATATTATATGATACTTTTACTTAGATTCCTAAATCTGGACTGGCTTGAATGTAGACATAATGGCTTTGGTAGCCGTCTTGGACCAGAAGTATGAAGTACCAATGAAAAATACCTAGGATGTATGAATACCTAGGATGTATTATAAAATAAATAAAACACCTCCTAACAATGGAAAGCTCTGTACTAGAAGGCTTCATCGTTAAATTATGTGTGTGTGTGCGTGTGTGCGTATATGCTCAGTTGTGTCCAACTCTTTGTAAATTGATCTGTCCATGGAATTTTCAAGGCAAGAATACTGGAGTGGGTTGTCATGCTAAATTCTACCACACATTTGAAAAAGAATTAATGTCAACCTTTCTCGGACATGTCCCAAAAACTTAAGCAGAGGAAACACTTCCAAATGCATTCTAAAAAATAAGCATTACTCTGATAGCAGGAATAAAGACCCTACAAGAAAAGAAAATTACAAGGTAGTATCACTGATAAACATTAATACAAAAATTATTTTTAAAATACTGACAAATCAAATTCATTAGCATATTTGAAGGGAAATACATTTAATAGGTGACAGTTGCCTGACGTCTTCTTCTACCCTTATTGTGGTCTTTTTCAGATGTTTATTTTCTAAGCTCTATGAACTCTGCTTTATTTCCCTTATTTTATAAGCCTTGTTTGCTTTTTTTTTTTTCTCTTATTCATCCTCTTACGGTGTGGATCTGTACAGACTATTATTAATCCATATGTTGTTTGAGAACTGCCCTTGACTTAGGTTTCTGTGTAAAAATATTACAGCAGCCCATTCTCAGATGAGCTCACTTGTAGGAGGGCAGGTTGATGTCCAGTGCTCCTAACATAAACACCAGACCCGGAAGCCTTTCAACCTTGGCTTGACTGCCCCCACTTCTTGGCATGCTGACACTCTGAGTCAGTGAAATTGTGCAAAATTTCCAAAATATATGGGAATCATTAAAGTACTGAATCTATTCTATAGTGTTTATTTATCTAAAAAATAACAATATTATTGAAGCCTTTGTTCACCCCTTCTCAATCTTACTCTCTAGTCCCAATTCCACTTTGGAATTAACAGCCATACTGATTCATGGCTCATCATGCCTAGGTCATTTTCTATTTTATTAGGTATTTATCTATAGAATATGGGGGCATCCTTGGTGGTTCAGTGATAAAGAATCCACCACAGTGTAGGAGATGCAGGTTCAGTTCCTGTGTTGGGAAGATTCCCAGGTGAAGAAAATGGCAACCCACTCCAGTATTCTTTCCTGGGAAATCCTATCAATGGGGAGCCTAGTGGGTGACAGTCCACTGGGTGGCAAAAAGTCAAGACTAAGTTTAGAAAACAAAGATGATGGCATCTGGTCCCCTCACTTCATGGGAAATAGATGGGGAAACAGTGGAAACAGTGTCAGACTTTATTTTTCTGGCCTCCGAAATCACTGCAGATGGTGACTGCAGCCATGAAATTAAAAGACGCTGACTCCTTGGAAGGAAAGTTATGACCAACCTAGATAGCATATTCAAAAGCAGACACATTACTTTGCCAACAAAGGTTAGGCTAATCAAGGCTATGGTTTTTCCTGTGGTCATGTATGGATGTGAGAGTTGGACTGTGAAGAAAGCTGAGTGCCAAAGAATTGATGCTTTTGAACTGTGGTGTTGGAGAAGACTCTTGGGAGTCCCTTGGACTGCAAGGAGATCCAACCAGTCCATTCTGAAGGAGATCAGCCCTGGGATTTTTTTGGAAGAATGATGCTAAAGCTGAAACTCCAGTACTTTGGCCACCTCATGCGAAGAGTTGACTCATTGGAAAAGACTCTGATGCTGGGAGGGATTGGGGGCAGGAGGAGGAAGGGATGACAGAGGATGAGATGGCTGGATGGCATCACTGACTCGATGGACCTGAGTCTGAGTGAACTCCAGGAGTTGGTGATAGACAGGGAGGCCTGGCGTGTTGCGATTCATGGGGTCGCAAAGAGTCAGACACAACTGAGCAACTGAACTGAATTGAAATTTAGAATTAGTAGCTAAACAAAACATCTGGAGACTATATGGTTTGGGGTTTGCATGTTTTTAAAATTTATATACATGTTTCATACTATAGCTATCTATTATATGATATTTTTGCTGTATAAATCCAAGTTAATACATGGAGCCAAGTTTCATTACTTTAAAATACTATCTAGTGTGCTAAGTACATCCTTTATACTCATAATGAATGTTTTGCACAGAATTTACAGCAATGGCTTCTAGAGGTATAATGACTGAGTTTATATTCTGGCTCTACTATTAATTTTATGAATAACTTTAAGCATGCTACCTGTTGGGCTTCCCCAATGGTTCAGAGGTAAAGCATCCACCTGCAACACAGGAGCTGCAGGAGATGAGAGTTCAGTCGGGAAGACACCCTGGAGGAGGGCATGGAAACCCACTCATATTCTTGTCTGAGTCCCATGGACATAGGAGCCTAGCATGCTATAGTCCAAGGGGTCACAAAGAGTCAGACACGACTGAAGCCACATTGCACCCATGTTGCTTGTTACCTCTGGGCCTCCCTCTTCTGAAAAATGCTACACAGTCTAAAACTAGTTGCTTTTTTGAAGATCAAGTTAACATTATATGCAATACTCTATGACGTGTATGTCACAAAGCAAGCACTAAGAAATATATAGGTTAGTTCCAAAATTTTTGCTACTGTAAAAATTCTGATATGCATATTCTTATACATGTATCTTTGTGAAATTTAATCTGGCATATATATGGCATTTCTTAATTTAAACATAAAAATTATTAATAATTTATTAACTCTCTTATAATAGATATATGACTGGTTTGCAGGTTGTAACTGTTATAAACAATGGGACTAGAAAATTTGTACAGGTCTTATTTTGGCATAAGAAATTGCTAGGGAGCACATGCTATTAGGGTTCATGCAACTATAGTTTTGTTAATATTACACAGTTGCCGTCTACAGTGGACATACAAGAATTATTATTTCTGCATATCACTATACAGGCTTAATTTAGATCACAATTTAATTTTTGACAATCTAATGACTATTAAACAATATGTCACATATATTTGAATATTTTTCATGTAAAAGTACTCCTCTCTTCCACTAAGTGTTTCTTAACATATTTGGCCCATTTATCATTTGTTATAATTCATCTTGGTTTGTTTGTGATGTCTCTATATTTGTGAAAGTTTCAAAAATCTATTATCCTTATCTGGAGATATATTTTCATCTGTTCTGTTGATGCACACAGATTTATATATCTATGGTTTTAAATTTATACATCTTATCTGTGTAGGTTGGCTGCTGGCATGTTGCTTAGGAATTCATTTGATGTTTGCAAGATTAAGAATATAATTTCTATATATTTTCTTCAAATAATTCAAAGCTTTGTTTTCACATGTAGAAGTTATTTCATTAGATCTGTGTGTCTGTGTGTACTTCTGTTTGTGTGTTAAGAAATATGATTAGTTTTATTTACCCTTTTGAGTAAGAAATTATCCCATGATTGATTATATGATTAACTATCTTCCACTTTACATATATTGAACCTATGTTTTTACAGGTAGACATGTTTATAAACATAATATCCTCTTGGTTGACTATTCTGGCATCACATAGTGATCCCTTTGCTGTTTATGAAATTATATAGTTATATATTTTGTCTCATATTAATATGTGAGCTTTTTAAAATTTCTCTTTTGAAGGTATGTTTTCCCTCTCTGAAATAGGTAGCTTGTTATAATGGGATTTCCCTTGTCTTTTTATATATTGATGAACATCATTACTATGCCTTAATTGTCTGAATTTTCCTATTAGATTGGTGATTATTGGCTGTTAGCTTGAATTTGTGTTAAAGAATACCTGTTCCCTGTATGTGGATATGGTTTCTAATGTAGGGGACTATCTCCAGTGATTGTAGGTGATGGAGCATAAAATGCTTCTGGGAAGGGTATAACTATAGTTTACCTGCAGAGAATGATTATGTGCATCCCATTGGGAATGGAAGAATATCTACTTAACAGGAACTCAGCACTTCTTCATCCCCAGGGTGCATACTGAATGCTTTATGCTTGAAGTGAACACATCAGTTGTCTATGACTTGGCAGCAGAGCATAGAGAGTCTGGGACTGTCAGATTCTGATTATTTTATATGAAAAACCCCCAGTTATTAGTTATCTCAGTCAGTTGTTTATGGTGTGCATAAACATTACTAAAATCTATAATTATTTCATTTACCATGTTAGGTCTAAGCACTATAATTGAGCAAATTTCCTTAAAGGAATGATTATGTCTACCTTGTTCAGAATTCTCCCTTCATTATTACTGTGCATGTTGTAAGAAATCATTTAAAATATATTCTCCAGAAACACACCTTTAAAATCAATTTATGTACAAGTGAGATCAGAAGGTAGTGAGGGAAGTGGGCGAGAAGGGGGCCAAAGCCCAGCATGAGGATGATTTAAATTGAGGTTCCATGGAGTATAGCATCAGCCTGATTTTGCAAAAGAACTCTTCAATTTAGGTTAAGACTCAAAAACTTTTACCCACTGAAGCCAAAGAAATGGGCTTTCACACTGCCCACTGAACAATTTCATTCTTTCATTTGATCTGTTAAATGTATGAAGATGGAAAATATATCCTGTATCCATAAGTCACAGAGACCTACCAAGTACTGTTCTTTCTTAGAGGTAGAAAATAAAAGTACAATAAATTGTCACTATATGGTATACCCAGTGGGTTAGTTTCGGTCTTCTGTGGCATAGAAACCAAAATGATATTAGAAGAACAAGAGATTTATTGGAAAAAATGCTGATGAGGAAAATATAAGGAAAGGGGAACTGGATGGGGCTATAAGTGTAGTAAGATTTAAGTGATGATTTGACTCCTGTGAAGAAGAATGAGAAGGAAAAGAAAGGAAAAGTGGATGAAACCACACCATAAACTTAATACCAGTTCAGTAACCAGATGCATAATATCCTAATATAAAATTACAGTAACATCATCTGGTATTATAACACCTAGTGCATCATTGGCAATTAGCAAGAAACAGTTATATAATACTTAAAGAGTGAAAATAACAGCAATCTTCTCTCTTTAAAAGGGAATTTAAAAGTTAAGTTCCATTTTATGGAAAAAAATGTTAAGAAAGCCAACAATGTAAATAAATAATCAATACATAATTTCAACCTATATTAATTTTGAGGTAACTATGTCTAACTACAATTTTAAAAGAAACTCATTTAAGATGTTCAAAAATATAAATTAGAGACAATTAGTAGGACAGAGAAAAGCTTCATGAAATAAAGACAAGTAAAAATAACATAAGAACATATGTCTATGAAAAACATCTCATTGGACCCATTGAAAGATATAGATATATATCTATATATGTCTGTGTCTTTGTATATAACTATATTTGTATCTGTCTATATTTGTAAGTTTTACAAATTAAAGATACACTGTCTCATTACAAAGACAGTAGAGTGGATAAAACATACCACTAAAAGACACAAACACAAATGTGGAGAAATGCATACATTTCAAAGATCACATAGACAAAAATATAAAGGGTCAGCATACAGGGGAGACAGCATAAGATCTTCTAATATAATTATCTTCATTGTGCAAATGAAAAGAAAACAGAGACTTTGAGCACTATACTTCTGGCCATAGAGCAAGAAAATGATCAGCATAGACTCCCAAGGGCAATGTTTTAACTATGACTCTCTATCAGATCTAATGCTTTTTTATCATTATCAAACTCTCAAAATAAAATATTAACTCTATATTTTAGTAAAAAGGAAACAAACATTTAGAAGACATCTGAGATACAAGAAACAATAGGGCACTCAATCCTAACATTAATTAATTGTAAAAGCAGTTATAAAATAGTTAGAATATTGAGAGTTAAATGTGACTCTAGCCAGAAGGAAAGCTATGACAATCCTAGACAGTGTATTAAAAAGCAGAGCTATCACTTTGCTGACAAAGGTCTGTATATCCAAAGCTATGATTTCTCCAGTAGTCATGTATGGGTGTGAGAGCTGGACCATACAGAAGGTTGAGCATTGAAGAATTCATGGTTTCGAATTGTGGTGCTGGAAGAAGACTCTTGGGAGTCCCTTGGACTGCAAGGAGATCAAACCAGTCATTCTAAAGGAAATCAACCCTGAATATTCATTGGAAGGACTGATGCTGAAGCTGAAGCTCCATAACTTTGGCCTCCTGATGCAAAAAGCCAACTCACTGAAAAAGACTCTGATGCCAGGAAAGAGTGAAGGCAAAAGAATGGGGCAGCAGAGGATGAGATGGTTGGATAGCATCACTGACTAAATGGAAATGAATTTGAACAAACTCCAGGAGATAGTACAGAACAGAGGAGTCCGCATTCTTCAGTTCATGTGGTCATAAAGAGTCAGACATGAAATAGCAACTAACAACAACAATATTTGCTTTAAACTTTAAGGATAAAAGAAAAAAGAGGAATTCAATCAATGACTCCAAAATAGTAATAAAAAAAAATAGTGAAATGATAAGTATTTTAATCCAATAGACATCAGGAAGGGAGAAAATATAAAGAGACATTTTAAGTGATTTTAAACAAAAAATATAAACATTGGTAGAAGTTTCTTCTCTGCCTATCTCTTAATTTTTAATACTTATGCTTTTATTTTTAAGTTCCTTGGTTAAATATTTTGACTTTACATAATGGATTTAAATATGTTTTTAATTTACTTTAATACATCTACATAACTTGTATTAATTTCTAAGTAAAAAAAATGAGATTATGGCACTAGTATTCCTTTCTGCCTCTAACTTCCAAGTGTTAATTCTCAAAATGCTATTTTTTATACTTATATGCTTTGCAACATTTATATTTTTAGACCATTGTTTATATATAATTTTATATGTGGTACTGGATACTTTTATTAAAGTTGCTTTATTCTATTAAATGGCTACATTTTATCATGAAGTATTTTTTGTTTTTTATAAATAATTTTAGGTGCTATGTTCCCTGAATTCTTACCTCTTTGAAACTATTTGCTCTATTTATATCTTAAAGTCAGTAAGATATGGTAGGGCTTCCCTGGTGACTCAGTGGTAAGGAATCTGCCTGTCAATGCAGGAGATGCATGTTTGATCACTGTGTTGGGAAGATACCCTGGAGAAGGAAATGGCAACCCACTCCAGGTTTTTGTCTGGGAAATCCCATGGACAGAGGAACCCGGTGAGCTACATCCATGGGGTTGCAGAACTATTGGACATAACTTAGTGACTAAAGAACAACAACATGATATGGTATAAAATTGTGCACTTTATTTTTTATGAATGTTGATAAATATTTCTCTGTCTTTATCTGCAATTGAATGATGTTGTTGTACAGGAAAAAGTGTCAGTTTGATTTTTCTCACCACTGACTGAGAGGTAGCTAGATTTATTCCTTTGTCTGAACCTCATTTTCCCCAGATGCCTTGAGCATACAAGTCAGAAACTACTGAGTGAAACAAGCAAAATGAAAAAAAGAATTCATACTGTATAATTCCTCATACAGAAAGTCAACCATAGGCTAAAGAAACTGACAGTTAGATGTCAGGATAGTCATTACCCTTGCTAGTGTAATGAATCCAAGAAGGTAAGAAAGGTTTGGGAAAAAACAGCTTCTATTTCAATGTTCCACGAGGTTACTAGGAATGTCTGCTGCTCTGATTTGAATGCTGATTACATGCTGGTTACATAAGGTTCATTTGATTAAAATACATAGAGCTTTTTCATTATAAATTTAATATTTTCAAAATGAATGTTGTGTACTCACCAAGTCATGTCCAACTCTATGGTTTCTAACATGAATTTTTATCAAAGTGGCCTTAACTAGCCAAGGCAAGTTTTATCTGCAATCTCTGTATTCAGTATCTTTTTATGGAAGTATGATTTCTTCTTTTTAAAGTATAATAATTAGGTTTTATGAGGAATGCAAACCCAAGCAGTTAGAATATTAGCTCCTGACAACAAAATACCATTGAAGAATAAAATAAAAGTCCCAATCTTTAAATATTCAAATTTTGCAGAGAGAAAGCATGTGCTGTCTCAATAGACAGAGTATTACATGAGGGACAGTTCCTTAATGCAGATGAGACAATCTGTCTTCACAAGGAATGTTCTCTTTGGGGAAAAAATAGGTTCCATTTCAACACTCCACAAGTGATAAGTGAAGCATTTCAAAAATAGAAGCTCCTAGATGTGTTGATGAGACAATATGTCATTGCAAAAAAAAAAAAAAAAAAAATCTGCTTGAAAAGGCTAAATTTTTCCCTGTCCCCACATGCCAGTTATTTAAATTTCTACAGCTGTGTAGAGCTAGCAAACCTTATGGTAGAGAAAAAGGAAGAAGAGGTGTTCATTCTTATCCAGTTATTGATATTTAGTGAAAAATATGCATTTCTAAAACTGCATTGAATATTTCTCATATAATAATATAAATCACACTTCATAAAGATGTGTGGGTCTTAGATTATTTAAAGGAAAAAGATTTAAGTCACTGTGCACAGATGTGCAAAACATAGATCTTGTGATCTTCACCTTGGTGAGACTATAAAGATATCAGACTTGGAGTCAAGGAACCTGAACACACTTACAGTTCTTTTTGTTTGTTTTGTTTTGCCTATGTAGTATATGGCAGAATTCTTGAACTGTCTTGTTAGTTTTCTTATTTAGGAATATTGGGAAGTTAAGTGTAAATTCTGCTTAAGCTTCATCTAGCTCTGAAAATTTCTGATCCTATGATATGCAAAAAATTTTCTACGATAACCTCCTTTCTGTTTAAGGAAGTCTACCAGTCAGAGAGTTTTGCCCGTGCTGCTCCCATTAATTTAAATGCCCTGCTTATACTCTTGATGTGATTAGAGTCTAGTTAAATTTCATGTGTCACATCTGTATGGAAGTATTCCTTCAATGTAAAATAGAGAGCCAACAGGAATTTGCTGTATGGCTCAGGAAACTCAAACAGGGGCTCTGTATCAAATTAGAGGAGTGGGATGGGGAGGGAGATGGGAGGGAGGTTCAAAAGGGAGGGGATATATGTATACATATGGATGGTTCACGTTGAGGTTTGACAGAAAACAACAAAATTCTGTAAATCAATTATCCTTCAACAGAAAATAAATTTTTAAAAATTATTGATGATCAATTTTATTAACATAAGTTTCCATTGTGTTTCAATTCAGTTCAGTTCAGTCGCTCATTTGTGTCGACTCTTTGGGACCCCATGAATTGCAGCACGCCAGGTCTCCCTGTCCATCACCAACTCCCGGAGTTCACTCAAACTCATGTCCATCCAGTTGGTGATGCCATCCAGCCATCTCATCCTCTGTCGTCCCCTTCTCCTCCTGCCCCCAATCCCTCCCAGCATCAGGGTCTTTTCCAATGAGTCAACTCTTTGCATGAGGTGGCCAAAGTACTGGAGTTTCAGCTTTAGCATCATTCCCTCCAAAGAACACCCAGGACTGATCTCCTTTAGAATGGACTGGTTGAATCTCCTTGCAGTTATACGCATATAAAAACTGCTTACAAAATAAAACAGGTTCCAAATGAAAATATTAGAATAAAACCTGTGGACCTATGTTTGGCCATATGAGGAGGAACATGGAGTTTCCAATAAAATGTCATTGGGCAAAAATATCTATTTCTATTCTCTCCATTTTGCCTAGGAAACACTGAATAAATCTGGACTGTGCTTCATTACTGACATTTGAAGAGGTGAAATAAATACTTTAGCCTTTTGGATTTTTCCTCAGACAGAGTTTTTATTTTTTATTTTTCCAGCTCTGCATGTTATCATACTAAAAATCTGTTTAGATAAAACTTTGGTCATAATATTTCCCCTTACATTCTCTCTTCGAGGGCTTCCCTGGTGGCTCAGAGGTTAAAGCATCTGCGTGCAATGTGGGAGACCTGGGTTCGATCCCTGGGTCGGGAAGATCCCCTGGAGGAGGAAATGGCAACCCACTCCAGTATTCTTGCCTGGAGAATCCCATGGATGGAGAAGCCTGGTGGGCTACAGTCCACGGGGTCACAAAGAGTCGGATACGACTGAGCAACTTCACTTTCACTTTACAGTCTCTACAATGTGCTCTGTTGGTATTTATTATTTATTTTGGTACAAAATTCCCAAACTAATCTTATATATTACTTTGTAATAACCTTTCACATGCCACAGATATTTCTATTTGTGAGTTCTTATGAGATCATATTTATTTGTGTATGTTTTTATATATCATTTCATGTAAATTGATTTTAATTGTTTTTCTTCTTTTTCTGCTTTGAATTGTTATTTTATTTTTTTGTATGTTATAAATTTGCTGACATACCTTCTTAATACTCAGATTAATCTTTTTTAGGGTTTTCTTTGTTTTTAATTAAATGATCAGATCCCTCACTCAATGCAATTTTAATAGCTTAAAGAAATAATCAGAAATGGCAGTACTGTGGACAACATTCTTCCCAAATTAAAAAAATAATAATAATGCAAATCAGTTACTATTCTTTCTTTGCTACTATGTTTCCTTGTTAATTTCTTTAAATATTAAAAAATATGGGTGATAAAATCCATCAGCTTGTGTTATCATCATGACATGTACATCTCTATTTGTACTCTTAAATCTCAAATGTGGAAAGTAGAACATGTCATTTAAATCACATAAAATGCCAGGCTTGAAATAAATAAATATGTCACTTTTTTCATGAGACAATGATTTACTCCTGATTTTAAAGATGTTTAACAAATCAATAGCTTTCTTATTTCTACTGTCACCTGGAGGTGCTACATTAATATCGCTGTCATTGTTTTACTTGTCCTGACACCTCAGAGCTAATGCAGAAAAATAACCTGTTTCTTGTCTAATGTATTACTGCTTGTGTGCAGTCACCCATTAGAGATCAATACATTGATACAAAAATGTCTCTATTTATTTCTGCTACTTAGGTACATATAAAAACAATGGTTCACTTGAATATCTGCAGATAAAAGTTCCCTGAAGTTTTGATGAAAAAGCATGTGAGGAGTTTAACATACTTCCTTTGTGAACTTGGTTAAATCAATATTTTGCAGTATCAGTTGCTTCATAATTTCTTATATTCTAAATTCTCTTATATTTTAGGTTTCCATTCCTATAAAAATATCTACTATTACATGTATGATAATTTTAAAATTCAGCTATTCAAAATTAGGTGAAAGCATTGTCAAAATTCAAATTTTGCATAATAAAGGAACCTGAAAGATACAAAGCCATATAATTATTAAATCAGTTCCATTTTACATTAGCTTAATTAATCTTTAAAGTATACTAAAAACTCATAATCCAGTTTTCAAATTTCATTGAAGTATTAGGCTCTCAAAAAATCTGTATTTAGTTTGATATCAATGTATTTGTTTAAAATGTAGTTAACTCAAGCTTATTTTAATGTGTTTAGACTTATTAGTCAGTTGCTTATTTGTTTGGCAATTTTGATAACAGAATATTAAAACTGAGTTAATTTCTTAATACATATTTCTAATCTGGGCTTCCCAAGTGGCTCAGTGGTAAAGAATCTGCCTGCCAATGTCTCTTGCAGATGTAAGAGACACATTAGCACATTTCTAATCCAGATTAGTAAAAAAGACAATTTGTGGCAAAATTAGCATCTTTCCAAACACATAATTCCACATATTTCAGAATTAATAATTGAAATGTCAGGCTGTTAGGTTGTGGTCACTCCATAGATTACTGAAATTTTGGGAACATACTCATTTTCTGCCTCTCATCCTTTCAATCAAATCACAAAAGGCTTTGATAAACTGTCACAAACTTTTATTCATTAAATTATACTTTTAATAATTAACCATATTCATCTTCAGAGTCATGGCTTCTTGATTTTCAATTTGTGCCTATTAACTATAGTAGAAGAACAGTCATTAAACAAACATTTGCTGAGAAAATGAATACATATTTATTATGTGTCAGAACTATACTGGGAATTTTGAAAAACATCATGTCATATAATCTCATAATAATTCCATGATTGAAATAGGATTACTTGTTCTACTGATCTCCTGAAAGTGAAAGTGTTAATTGCTCAGTTGCATCTGAGTCTTTGGGATCCATGGACTGTTGCCTGTTAGGCTTCTCTGTCCCCAAAATTCTCCAGGCAAGAATACTAGAGTGGGTAGCCATTCCCTTCCCCAGGAGATCTTCCCAACCCAGGGATCAAACCCAGGTCTCCTGCACTGCAGGCAGATTCTTTACCACTGAGCCACCAGAGAACCCTCTATTGAGCTAATGAGACAGCAAAAAAATTTTCAACGTTCATACAATGTTAGAGCTGGGATTTACACTTTAAATGTTCTGACTCTAGAGTCAGTGATCTTTGTTTCCATATAATAACACATCTGAACTGTTGCCCTACCTTCATATTTTATTTAACATCACCCAGTAAAGTGTGTATATACTTACACACAATACAAACAGTATTTCTAAAGAATAGACACAATTAAAAATATTTTTTGAATTTAAAACATATATATTACCTAATTTTTGTATAAATTAGTTTGATTCAGGATAGCATATTTTTTGCATGGTAATAAAATTATTTAGTATAGGAATGTATCCAATACTATTTCTTTCATATTTCAGTAATCGACATTTTTCTAACTAGAATAAAACTACCAAATGTTACTATAAATGAAAAGAGAAGCAGAGATCTTTACAAAACATCAAATCAAATACAATAATATTTAAAAGGATAAGATATAGTGACTATGTGAAGTTTGTTTCAAGATTAGGAAACTGGTTTAACATTAATGAATAAATAAATGCAACTTGTGAGGTTAGTAGACTGTATGAGAAAAATCATAAGATGCATAGAAAGTAGTCAGCAAAATTGAAAACCTATTTGTGATTGTTGCTGCTGCTAAGTCGCTTCAGTCATGTCCGACTCTGTGTGACCCCATATATGGCTGCCCACCAGGCTCCCCTGTCCCCGGGATTCTCCAGGCAAGAACACTGGAGTGGGTTGCCATTTCCTTCTCCAGTGCATGAAAATGAAAAGTGACAGTGAAGTCGTTCAGTCACGTCCGACTCTGCGACCCCATGGACTGCAGCCTACCAGGTTCCTCCATTCATGGGACTCTCCAGGCAAGAGTACTGGAGTAGGGTGCCATTGCCTTCTCCAATTTGTGATGAAAAACTCCCAAAATTCTAGAATAGAACTCCCTTACCATAAAAATAGGCTATGAAGATGGAAGCATTAGTTACTCAGTCGTGTGCAACTCTTTGCAATCCCATGGCCTGTAACCCAACAGGCTCTCTGTCCATGGAATTCTCCAGGCAAGAATACTGGAGTGGGTTGCCATTTCCTTTTCCAGGGGATCTTCCTGACCCAGGGATCAAACCCGAGTCTCCTGCATTGCAGGCATATTCTTTACCTTTTAAGCTACTTGGGGAGGCCCTAAAACAGGCTATAGGTATGTGATACAGAATGGTGAGAGACCACTGCTTCAGCTGCTGCTGTGTCTTCCAACTTTTTGCAACTACAAGGACTGTAGGCCACCAAGCTCCTCTGCCCATGGGATCTTCCAGGCAAAAATACTGGAGTGGATTACCATTTCCTTCTCCAGGGGATCTTCCTGACCCAGGGATTGAAAACTCATTTCCTGCTTGGCAGGCAGATTCTTTACCACTGAGCCACCAGGAAATACTGAGAGACTACTACTTTCCCTCTAAGATCAGGACCAAGGAAAGGATGTGTTCATCTCCGACTTCTGTTCAACACCATATTAGAAGATCTAACTTCCCTTAGGGCAATAAAGGAAGAGAAAGAAAGAAAAGGATGCAGATAGGAAAGAAAATTGTGTTCATCTTCAGATGAAATGATTTTCAATACATTTTCAGTGATCTAGAGTAGAAAATGTCAAAGAACAGACAAAAAGCAAACAAACAAAAAAAGCAAGTCTCTAAGTAGTAAGCTTATTTGGCAAGGTTGCAGAATATAATGTTAATGTGCAAAAATGAATTGGTTTCCTATACCCAAGCAATAAACTACTGAATCTGCAACTTTAAAAAATAACATTCCAAATAGCACTACAATCATGAAGCATTTGTGTACAAACCTAAGAAGTATGCATAGGAACTATACATGGAAAACTACAAATTACTGGAAAAAATATAAAGATCTAAATTAATGGAGGTGTATTTTGCATAGATTGGAAACATAAGGTTGGAAGCCTTGGTATTGTTAGATGTTAATTCCTCCCAAATTGATCTATTAATTCAAGACAATTTCAATCAAAATATCAGGAGAATATTTTGTGGATATAAACAGACTGACGGTAAGATGTATTTGGAAAAACAAAGGACACAATATAGTCAATATTACATAAAAGAAGAAACAAGTTGAGAACTTCCTACCCAATTTCAAGACTACAGAACAATTGAAATCAAAAGCACATGATGATGGTAAGATACTAAAAAAGAGGTCAATAAAACATGATCGAGTGCCCAGATATAGACCTACATAAACACAGTCAACTGATTTTTGACAAAAGACAAAGGGATTCAACTGAGAAAGGAGAGTTTTCAGCAGATAGAGCTAGGACAACTGGATGCCTATATATAACAATTGAACTTAGATACAGGCCTCTCACCTTATATAAAAACTAACTTAAACTGTGTTATAGTCCAAAACTCAAAATGTAAAACCATAAGCTTCTGGACAAAAGCACTGAAGAAAATATGCATGACTTTTGGTTGGCTAGTGAGGTTTTGCACAACACCAAAAATATTATCCAAGAAGGAAAATGTGATAAGTTGAACTTCATTAAAATTAAAATTGAATTAGGCCTTCTTTGGGCTTCCCTTGTGGCTCAGATGGTAAAGAATCTGCCTGCAATGTGGGTAACCCAGGTTCAATCCCTAGTTAAGGAAGATCCCTTGGAGAAGGGGCCTTCTTTAGCCATCTGAAGATCATTCCTTCATTCTTGAGGGTCTAGACAAATAACATTTTTACCAGAATTGGGTTGCTGTAGTTTTCCACTGACTTTAACCATAGTGAAAATAAAAGTGTTAGTTTCTCAGTCGTGTCCAACTCTGCAACCCCATAGCCTGCCAGGCTCCTCTGTCCATGGAATTCTCCAGGCAAGAATACTGGAGTGGGTAGTCATTCCCTCCTCCAGGGGATCTTCCAACCAAGGGGCTTAAGCATGGGTATCCTACACTGCAGACAGATTCTTTATCATCTGAGCCACCAGGGAACATAAAGTAATAGTAAGATACACTGCTGCTGCTGCTGCTAAGTCAAGTCAGTCGTGTCCGACTCTGTGTGACCCCATAGATGGCAGCCCACCAGGCTCCCCTGTCCCTGGGATTCTCCAGGCAAGAACACTGGAGTAGGTTGCCATTTCCTTCTCCAGTGCATGAAAGTGAAAAGTGAAAGTGAAGTTGCTCAGTTGTGTCCGACTCTTAGCGACCCCATGGACTGCAGCCTACCAGGCTCCTCCATCCATGGGATTTCCCAGGCAACACTCTAGGGGATTTCAAATAACACAGGTATACTCTTCCTTACCTTCAATGTGGAGTAGCAGCCCAATTACCACTTGGAAGGCAACATTAATTATACAGATTTTTGCAAACTTATCTAGAGGCATGTGGTATCTAATATTGCCTTGTAGTAGCCGTAACTTTCAGTTTATTGAAATAATTGGTATGTTTCTTCATGTAGATATTTCTCCCTTTGGGACTAAGACCTTTATGCCAGTTGAGCATAAGGTCACAGTGACAGAAAGCAAAAATTTTGGTAGTGAGTTATTATGCATAAGAGAGAATGATGGCACTTTTATTCTCACACTGAACCTCTGTATCTTGGCTATGGAAGAAACAGTATCATATATTGGACTCTACTTGAGAAACTATATAGCCTTCTGATAAAACTGCCCCAGCCTTGCAAGATGTTGCCCCTTAGCTACCAGTGTAACTGAGTCTTCAAACAACTATCAAGCCAGTTGCTTAAGGATAATGGGTTACATGGTAAGACCAATGAATTCCATGAGTATGGGTCCATTCCCATACTTCATTACCTTTGAGGTGAGGTTTTCATTAAAAGCCAGGCTGTGTAGTATATTAGTATATAAGATATTGTGTAATCCCATATATAGCAGTTTTGGTAGAGGTATTGCAAGTAAGAAAGGCAAATCTATATCCAGAGTAAATATCTATTCCATTAAGAACAAAAGACCTCCTGTGACAGAAGCAATCCAATGTAATCAACTTGCCACTAGCTAACAGGGTGGTTATCCTGGCAAATGGTGTCAAATCAAGAACTGTGTTGATTTCTGATGTTGGAATATTGGACTTCATCAGTAACTGTGGACAGGCACACATAAGTCTAGTTCCTGAGCCTATGCATAACCTCCATCCCTGACACCATGCCCAACTTTGTCACATGAGCAATGACAAGTGTGCCTGGGGAAAGAACCCAAGGGTATCCACAGAACAAGTCATCCTATCTATGTTCTGATTAAAACCTTCCTCTGCTGAGCTTCAGTTCAGTCGCTCAGTCATGTCTTATTCTTTGTGACTCCACGGACTGAAGGACACCAGGCTTCCCTGTCCATAACCAACTCCTGGAGCCTACTCAAATTCATATCCATACAGTCAGTGATGCCATAAAACCATCTGATCCACTGTCATCCCCTTCTCATTCTGCCTTCAATCTTTCTGAGCATCAGGGTCTTTTCAAATGAGTCAGTTCTTCACATCAGGTGGCCAAAGTATTGGAGTTTCAGCTTTAGCATCAGTCCTTCCAATGAACACCCAGGATTGATCTCCTTTAGGATGGATTGGTTGGACCTCCTTGCAGTCCAAGGGACTCTCAAAAGTCTTCTCTAACACCACAGTTTCAAAAGCATCAATTCTTTGGTGCTCAGCTTTCTTTAAGTCCAACTCTCACATCCATACATGATTACTGGAAAAAACATAGATTTGACTAGATGGACCTTGTTGGTAAAGTAATGTCTCTGCTTTTTAATATGCTGTCTAGGTTTCTCATAGCTTTTCTTCCAAGGAGCAAGCATCTTTAATTCCATGGATGCAGTCACCACCTGCAGTGATTTTGGAGCCCCCAAAATAAAGTCTGTCACTTTTTCCATTGTTTTCCCTATATATTTGCCCATGAAGTGGTGGGACTTGATGCCATGATCTTAGCTTTCTGAATGTTGAGTTTTAAGCCAACTTTTTCACTCTCCTCTTTCACTTTCATGTATACCTGTGGCGGATTCATTTTGATATTTGGCAAAACTAATACAATTATGTAAAGTTTAAAAATAAAATAAAATTAGAAAAAATAAAAAAAAAGAGGCTTTTTAGTTCTTATTCACTTTCTGCCATAAGGGGGGGTGTCATCTGCATATCTGAAGTTATTGATATTTCTTCTGGTAATTTTGATTACAGCTTGTGCTTCATCCAGCCCAGCATTTCTCATGATGTACTCTGCATATAAGTTAAATATGCAGGGTGACAATATTCATTTCCTGATTTGGAACCAGTCTGTTTTTCCATGTCCAATTCTAACTGTTTCTTCTTCACCTGCATACAGATTTCTCTGGAGCCAGGGAAGGTGGTCTGGTATTACCATATCTTTCAGAATTTTCCGCAGTTTATTGTGATCCACACAGTCAAAGGATTTGACATAGTCAATGAAGCAAAAGTAGATGCTTTTCTGGAACTCTCTTGCTTTTTCAATGATCCAACAGATGTTGGCAATTTGATTTCTGGTTCCTCTGGCTCTTCTACATCCAGGTTGGACATCTGGAAGTTCATGGTTCACATACTGTTGCTGCCTGTCCTAGAGCATTTTTGAGAATTACTTAGCTAGTGTGTGAGATGAGGGCAATTGTGCAATAGTTTGAGCATTCTTTGGCATAGCCTTTCTTTGGGATTGGAATGCAAACAGATCTTTTCCAGCCCTTGGTTGGGTATGCCAGATTTGCTGGCATATTGAGTGTAGCATTTTCACAGCATCATCTTTTAGGATCTGAAAGCCTTCAAATGGAATTCTGTCACCTCCACTAGCTTTGTTCATAGCGATGCTTCCTAAGACTCACTTGACATTGCATCCTAGGATGTCTGTCTTTAGGTGAGTGATCATGCCATTGTGGTTATCTGGGTTTCTGGGTCAGAAAACCCAGAGGGTTTTCTGTATAGTTCTTCTGTGTATTCTTTTTATTGTTTCTTAATATTTTCTGCTTCTGTTAGGTCCATACCATTTCTGTCCTTTATTGGGCCCATCTTTGCATGAAATATTCCCTTGATATCTCTGATTTTCTTAAGAGATCTCTAGTCTTCCCTATTCTACTGTTTTCCTCTATTTCTTTGCATTGATCATGGAGGAAGGCTTTCTTATCTCTCCTTGCTATTCTTTGGAACTCTGCATTCAAATGGGTATATCTTTCCTTTTCTCCTTTCCTTTTTGCTTCCCTTCTTTTCACAGCTATTTGAAAGGCCTCCTCAGACAACCATTTTCCTTTTTTGCATTTCTTTTTCTTGGGGATGTTCTTGATCCTTGCCTACTGTTCAATGTCATGAACCTCTGGCCTTAGTTATTCAGGCATTCTCTGTCAGATCTAACCCCTTGAAGCTATTTGTCCTTTCCACTGTATAATTGTAACGGATTTGATTTAGGTTATACCTGGGAGGAGCTACCCCAAGCCCCCACGCCTGAGGCCTGGGGCGATGGGTGGGAGGAGCTACCCCACACCCCTAAGCCAGAGGCCAAGGGCGGCGGTGGGGAGGACCAACCCCACATCCAAGGAGCCGTGGCTGCACGGGCGCAGGAGGGCCTAGAGGAGCTATCCCACATTGAAGGTCAGGAAGGACGGCGGTAAGGAGATACCCCTCGTCCAAGGTAAGGAGCAATGGCTGAGCTTTGCTGGAGCA
The DNA here is from genome assembly GCF_002263795.3 of Bos taurus. Classification (NCBI taxonomy): domain Eukaryota; kingdom Metazoa; phylum Chordata; class Mammalia; order Artiodactyla; family Bovidae; genus Bos; species Bos taurus. Next base: position 9,722,771 of record NC_037333.1, read on the forward strand.
GCCGTGAAGAGATACCCCATGCCCAAGGTAAGAGAAACCCAAGTAAGACGGTAGGCGTTGCAAGAGGGCATCCGAGGGCAAACACACTGAAACCATACTCACAGAAAACTAGTCAATCTAATCACACTAGGACCACAGCCTTGTCTAACTCAATGAGCACCAAAGAATTGATGCTTTTGAACTGTGGTGTTGGAGAAGACTCTTGAGAGTCCCTTGGACTGCAAGGAGATCCAACCAATCCATTCTGAAGGAGATCAGTCCTGGGATTTCTTTGGAAGGAATGATGCTAAAGCTGAAACTCCAGTACTTTGGCCACCTCATGTGAAGAGTTGACTCATTGGAAAAGACTCTGATGCTGTGAGGGATTGGGGGCAGGAGGAGAAGGTGACGACAGAGGATGAGATGGCTGGATGGCATCACTGACTCGATGGACGTGAGTTTGAGTGAACTCCGGGAGTTGGTGATGGACAGGGAGGCCTGGCATGCTGCGATTCATGGGGTCACAAAGAGTCGGACACAACTGAGCGACTGATCTGATCTGATACCTGAATGGTTTAGTGGTTTTCTCTACTTTACTCAATTGCAGTATGAGTTTGGCAATAAGGAGTTCATGATCTGAGACACAGTCAGCTCCCCGTCTTGTTTTTGCTGACTGTATAGAACTTTTCCATCTTTGGCTGCAAAGGATATAATCAGTCTGAGTTCAGTTTTGACCATCTGGTTATGTGAGTGTACAGAGTCTTCTCTTGTGTTGTTAGAAGAGGGGGACCAGTACATTTTCTTGGAAAAACTCTGTTAGCCTTTGACCTGCTTCGTTTTATACTCCAAGACCAAATTTGCCTGTTACTCCAGGTATCACTTGACTTCCTACTTTTGCATTTCAGTCCTCTATAATGAAAAGGACATCATTTTTGGGTGTTATAGAAGGTCTTGTAGGTCTTCATAGAACCATTCAACTTCAGCTTCACCAGCATAACTGATCGGGGCATAGAGTTGGATTACTGTGATATTGAATGGTTTGCCTTGGAAATGAACAGAAATCATTCTGTTGTTTTTGAGATTGCACCCAAATACTGCATTTGAGCTTACCTACTGTTGAACAATGAGAGGGGACAAAACATTTTCTTTTGCCACTTAGAGAGGTCTACTTATACAACTATTCCTCAGAATTATTTGTCACCAAATATTCAGTCACATTCCTTCCAAGTCTCTGACCATACAGTTGAAACAGTGATCACAGTCCATGAAATGGTATTTAATCACACATCTGCCATTTTTCCTTTCAGGCAAAGTAAACTGTCTATATGTTTATCATCTCTGACATTGTAGTTTTCATGTTTAGATGTTTGATTGGTTTGATTCTAACTACATTATGAAGGTAAAGCAAACAGAATGTATTGATGAGTTCAATATGGTGTAAGAGAAAAGTCAATGGTGTATATTTTATTAACAGAGATAGTGAAGCAGATAAAAGGGAAGCCTTTTGCAAAAAACTCTTTTTTTTAAAATTAAAAGACTGATAATCATCGTTAGACCTGTTTTTTTTTTTTTTTTTCCAGGTATCACTCAGAGAATCAAACATCAAGAAAGTTCTAAAGAAAATGTTTGAGCTTGGAATAATTATAATAACATGGGCATACAGTGTTTAAAGTCTTGAGCTGGAATAACATCATCAAGTGATTAAATATACATTGAAAAGAGCAGCAGAGACTTAATACTTATGTTGACAAGAAGAGGAGAAAATAGTACAGGAGACTGTAAAAGAGTAGAGTCTGTGGTAAGAAGAAACCGAGAAAATGGTGGTATCTAATAAGCAAAGATAAAATATAATAGAGGGAGTGAATTGTCCTGCTACTTTCAGAAGTACCCTCAGGATTGAAATTTTGCCACTGCATTTGGCAATGCACAAGTTAATTATCACCTTAGCTTTAGAGTTTCTGTTCATTAATTGTAAGGAAAGCCTGTTTAGAGTAGACCTCAGAAAAAAATGGGTGAAAAGGAATTGGAGGCAATGCCTATAGCAAAGATGTTTGAATTTTGTAACATAAGGGCCAAAGAAATAGAGTTGTACGTAAAGAGCAGATAGTGTCAAGAGTAGTTTAAGATTATGAGAGAAAAGAAAAAAAAAAAGAAACATTAATCCTGATACAAATGCTCTAGTAGACATGAAACACACAAAGTAACAACAACCTGATGACAGAGGAGACAAAGATGGTAAATTTTGGTATGCCAAATTGATTAGATAAGAAGTGGAATTGTATGTCTACATGGAAACCCTTCATTGACTACTCTAAAGCCTTTGTGTGAATCACACCAAAATGTGGAAAATTCTTCAAGAGATGGGAATACCATATCATCTTACTTGCCACCTGTGAAACCTCTATGCAGGTCAAGAAGGAGCAATAAGAACTAGACATGGAACAAAAGACTGACTCAAAATTGGGAAAAGAGTATGTCAAGGCTGTATATTGTCACCCTGCTTATTTAACTTATACTCAGATTACATCATGAGAAACTCTGGGCTGGATGAAGCACAAGCTGGAATCCAGATTGTCAGAAGAAATATCAATAACCTTAGATATGCAGATGACACCACCCTTAGGACAAAAATCAAAGAGAAACTAAAGAACCTCTTGATGAGTGTGAAAGACGAGAGTGAAAACACTGCCTTAAAACTCAACATTCAAAAAACTAAGATCATGGCATCTGGTATCATCACTTTATGGCAAATAGATGGGGAAACAAAGGAAACAGTGACGGAATTTATTTTCTTGGACTCCAAAATCACTGTAGACGGTGACTGCAGCTATGAAATGAAAAGATGCTTCCTCCTTGGAAGGAAAGCTATGACAAACCTAGATAGCATATTAAAAAGTAGAGACATCATTCTGCCAACAAAGGTCCATATAGGCAAAGCAAAGTTTTTTACATTAGTCATGTGTGGCTTTAAGAGTTGAATCATAAAGAAGGCTGAGCACTGAAGAATTGATGCTTTCAATCTGTGGTGTTGGAGAAGATTCTCGAGAGTCCCTTGGACTGCAAGGAGATCCAATCAGTCAATCCTAATGGAAATCAATCCTGATTATTCATTGGAAGGACTGATGCTGAAGCTGAAGTTCCAAGACTTTGGCCACCTGATGCAAAGAACTGACTTATTGGAAAAGACCCTGATGCTGGGAAAGATTGAAGGCAGAAGGAGAAGAGGACAACAGAGGATGAGATGGTTAGATGCATTCACCAACTTAGTGGACATGAGTTTAAGCAATCATCTCCGAGATGGTGAAAAACAGAAAAGCCTGGCGTCCTGCAGTCCATGGGGTCACAAAGAATCAGACACAATTGAGCAAATTAACAACAACAAAAACACAAACCCTGTACAGGGGAATGGTGGAAAATATTGCCATACATTTAAGAGAAAATAAGTGCTCTATATTTGTTCTTCTTTATTATAAAGGCCTATCCACTCCAGTATTATTGCCTGGAAAATCCCAGGGACAGAGGAGCCTGGTGGGCTACAGATCATAGGGTTGCAAAAGAGTCAGACAAAACTTAGTGACTACAAAACAACAACAACAACATTATTAAACTGTAGCCTTAAATATTTTAACACTATGTTGCCACATTTACATTTATCCTTTATCACAATATTGTGTGAACTATTATTTTGTCACAGATTATATTATGCTTTATAAAGATATTTTTTCTGTCTTTTTTTAAATTCCCTTATTTTACGATATTGAAGTCTGTAACTTAGCTTTCTTTTAGGTCACATGTCCCTGCTATATCTTGTTCATTCCTTCATATTTGAACCCCTCTAAATCTTTTAAGGGTTTCCCTCATGGCTCAAGTGGTAAATAATTTTCCTGAAATGCATGAGACCCAGGTTCGATCCCTGGGTGAAGAAGATCCCCTGGAGAAGGGAATGGCTACACACTACAGTATTTTTGCTACAGTCCCACAGACAGAGGAGCCTGGCAGGCCACAGTCCATGGGGTTGCTAAGTGACTAACATACACAAATCTTTTAAGTTTAAATGATTCTTTATTGCTGCAGTAACTTTTTTTTTTAATTTATTTATTTTAATTGGAGGCTAATTACTTTACAATATTGTATTGGTTCTGCCACACATCAACATGCAGTAATTTCTTAAATCATCAATCTGAGATTTCTGTTTGTTTTAATTACTGAGTTTTATCACATCAATATTTATTATGCAGTGCAGTGCTAAGTTGCTTCAGTCATGTCATACTCTTTGCCACCCCATGGACTGTAGTCCATCAGGCCTCTCTGTCCAGGGATTCTCCAGGCAAGAATATTGGAGTCGGTTGCCATGCCCTTCTCCAGCGAATCTTCTTGACCCAGAGCTGGATACTGCTCAGGGATCAAACCTGTGTCTCTCATTGCCAGCACTGCAGGAGGACTAAACAGCTGAGCCACTGGGGAAACCCACACAAAACAATCTCTTTGAGCTATTTTGCAGATTCCAAAACCACCTCCAGGTGGTAGAAATTAAGGATTACCTACGGTTTGCTACCCACAATCACACAGACCCCAGACTATAATAGCCAAATAAAAATTATTTTCCTTGACTTTGTTTCAACATCTATTTCCATAATGATTCACATTATAGCCAAAGCAGTAACTGTGTAGAGTTCTACTCTGCTGCACACATAAAAACTGTCATGTAGATGTCTCACCTCAACACTCTGAGTTTCTCAATGAGTTAATCAACTCATTTGCTAATTAAGTAACTTAAATACTTTATTTTTATGAAATTAATTGTTAAGCTATATAAACAAATGTGTTACTGATAATCATTTTCCAAACCTGTTTTTGTTTTTAGTATAAAAAGGACTTAGACTAAATTGCAACTATATTTTTGTGACTCAATTCACCATTTATAACTTTGCTAGTAGTCAGGGGACTTCTACAATAAATAAAAGGATGAGCTATGTATCTCATATTATGGCTGTAAATTCTCACAAAGGCAACATTTCACTGCTATATGAGCTGAATACCAGAAAGGTTTCCATGTGATAAATTTATCAATGTCTAAACTCCCTGTTGAAATATGGCTGCTGTTGTCCTTAAAAATGTGAATCAGTCAATGCTACTGAGAACTTATCAGTGAACAATTTTTAAATTTATACTTGAGGTGTTGATTAAGCTTCAAAATTATTTAGTCTTCTCTGATTATTGTTGCTGTCAGAATCTGTTTGTCTACCAAGTTTTAGAAATAAGAACTTACACTTATACATCTTACTTGGTATATTATTTCAGTCATAATTGCTTTGTGTTTGAGTTTACTAACACTAAATAATCACTAAAAAAATTAATCAATAATTGTTAAATAGCCAATACATGACCCTCATATCAATTTGCTGTAGTTACTTGTAATCAGTGCTAAGATACACATTTCAATAGTTTGATGTGTAAAATAAATACTCTGCTTAAATATTCAAACTTTATAGGGAAAATTTATGTAAGTGTACTGGAAATTGTTTGCAACAGACTCTAGAGTACATATCTGTGTACAGTACTGACTACTCTGACAGCTACATATTAAGAAAACAGAAATTTATAGATATACTTGACATTTTCAAACACAAGTATAGAAATGCTGGGATTGTTTCTGCTTTTACAAAGAGCTGATAAGAATGAGCCTCATGCTAATATAGTAACTTTTCCTGTGATTATTTGCATAGAGTAAAGATTTTGGAATAAACAAAAAAGGTATTAATATATCTGTCTGTACACATTATTTCATCTTGGAAAAACAAAATCTTGGATGGATATCATTGCTTTTACATAACAGAAAATATCAATATAAAATCCTTTATCATATATGCATCCAAATGTTAGATTAGATTTACCATTTTAGCATTACATAATTTTCTTCCACTTATTCAGAGCTTCTCCAGGGTAAAAATAACATTTTAGTAAATTGTTAATCTTCTGAAGGCTATATTATTTTTAGACCACTAATGTGTCATCCTATCTTTTTTTAAAACAAATACTTTAAGGATGAGCTAAATTCCAGTATGGTTCACTGAGTTATTTCCTATAAACTATATAAATTCACCATCAATTATTACTCAATAAAATAGCATGGTAACTATCCTGTGCTAACTAGTATTATTTTTGTTAAGAAACAAATGAGATTAAATTGTATATATTTAAAGAACAAGGTATGAGCAAAATGTTATATAAGAAATTGAAATTGAATTTCAATGAAATCTAAATACATTAAATTTGAAAGACATTTTTCCTGTAATTCCATTGTATATACATGGAATCTACTTAAAAAAAAATATTTAACATAGAAACAAACACAAAAACTAACTCTGACTCATGTTTCACATTTATTTTGTCTTATATCTTAAATACTTTTGTAGTCAAACTGAAATTTAAAAAAAATTTGGTGTGGTCCTGAATATATTGTTCTTTTTTTATGGGGGGCGGGGGGTGGAGGACGTATTAATTCTACAAGGTCTTGTAGGTCTTCAAATCAGCTTCTTCAGCATTAGTGGTTGGGGCATAGACTTTGATTATTGTGACATTGAATGATTTGCCTTGGAAACGAACAGAGATCACTCTATCATTTTTGATATTGCACCCAAGTACTGCATTTTGGACTCTTTGTTAACTACGAGGGCTACTTCATTTCTTCTAAGGGATTCTTGCCCACAGTAGTAAATATAATGGTCATCTGAAATAAATTTGCCCATTCCAGTCCATTTTAGTTCACTGATTCCTAAAAAGCCAATGGCCACTCTTCCCATCTCCTGTTTGACCACTTCCAACTTACCTTGATTTATGGACCTAACATTCCAGGTTCCTATGCAATATTGTTCTTTACATTATCAGACTTTACTTCCATCAGCAGTCACAACCACAACTGGGGAATTGTTTTCACTTTGGCTCTGTCTTTTCATTGTTTCTGGAGTTTTTTCTCCACTCTTTTCCAGAAGCATATTGGGCACCTACCGACCTGGGGAGTTCCTATTTCAGTGTCCTATCTTTTTGCTTTTTCATACTGTTCATGGGGTTCTCGAGGCAAGAATACTGAAGTGGTTTGCCATTGTCTTCTCCAGTGGACCACAGTTTGTCAGAACTCTCCACCATGACCCTCCCATCTTGGGTGGCCCTACACAGCACGGCTCATAGTTTCATTGAGTTAAATAAGGCTTTGGTCTGTATGATCAGTTTGATTAGTTTTCTGTGATTGCGGTTTCCATTCTGTCTGCCTTCTGATGAATAAGGATAAGGGGTTTATGGAAGCTTTCTGATGGGAGAGACTGACTGTGGGGGAAACTGGTTCTTGTTCTGATATGCAGGGCCATGCTCAGTAAATCTTTAATCCTAGCCAACCTAAACACCATATTAAGAAGTACAGACATTACTTTGCTGACAGGGATCTGTGTAGTCAAAGCTATGGGTTTTTTTTTTTTAGTATTCATGTATAAATATGAGAGTTGGACCATAAAGAAAGCTGAGCGCTGAAGAATTGATGCTTTTGAGCTGTGTTGTTGGAGAAGACTCTCTAAAATCTCTTGGACTGCAAGGAAATCAAACCAGTCAATCCTAAAGGAAATCAGTCCTGAATATTCACTGGAAGAACTGATGCTGAAGCGGAAGCTCCAAGACTTTGGCCACCTGATGAGAAGAACTGATGAATTGGAAAAGACCCTGATTCTGGAAAAGATTGAGGGCAGGAGGAGAAGAGGGTGACAGAGGATAAGATGATTGGATCGCATCACTGACTCGATGGACATGAGTTTGAGCAAGCTCTGGGAGTTGGTGGTGGACAGGGAAGCCTGGCATGCTGCAGTCCATGGGATCGCAGAGTTGGACAAGACTGAGTGACTAAACTGACTGAATATACTGTTGTTGTTGTTCAGTTGCAATGCTGTATCCAACTTTTTGCAACCCCATGGGCTGTAGCACATCAGGCCTCCCTGTCCCTCACTATCTCCAGGAGTTTGCCTAAGTTCATTGAATTGGTGATTCTATCCAACCATCTCATCCTCTTTCACCCTCTTTTCCTACTGTCTTCAGTCTTTCACAGAATCAGGGTCTTTTCCAATGAGTGGGCTCTTCACATCAGGTGGCAAAAGTATTGGAGCCTCAGCTTCAGTATATGTGCTTCCACTGAGTGTTCAGAGTTGATTTCCTTTAGGATTGACTGGTTTGATTTTGCTGGCCAAGGTAATCTCAAGAGTCTTCTCCTATACCACAATTCAAAACCATCAATTCTTCAGCATTCAGCCTTCTCTATGGTCCAACTCTCACATCTGTACACGACCACAGGGAAGACCAGAGCTCTGATTATATGGACCTTTGTTGGCAAAGTGATATCTTTGCTTTTTAGTATGCTGTCTAGGTTTGTCATAACTTTCCTTCCAAGAAGCAAGAGCCTCTTAAATGTCATGGCTGCAGTCACCATCCACAGTGATTTTAGAGCCTAAGAAGAGAAAATCTGTCACCGCTTCCACTTTTCCCCCTTCTGTTTGCCATGAAGTAATGGGACAGATATCATGATCTTAGTTTTTTGAGTGTTGAGTTTCATGCCAGCTTTTCACTCTCTTTCTCCTCATCAAAAGGCTTTTAGTTCCTCTTCACTTTCTGCCTTTAGAGTGGTATCATCTGCATATCTGAGGTTGTTGATTCTTCTCCTGGCAATCTTGATTCTTGTAACTCAGCCAGCCAAGCACTTCTCATGGTGTGATATATATAGTGTGTGTGTGTATATATATATATATATATATATTCAATATACATATCCATAATTAGACAAATACTAAGTGTTTATTTATATTCTTGTTCATAATATTCATCCTCTTTAGTTTGAGGACAAAATTTTAGTTTGAAATTTTAAACTAACTTTGATATTTTAAAATAGATACAATGTGTGATAAAAATTCATGAAAATAGAAACAGTGACAAAATATAGGCAACATCATGCATTGCATGGATAATAAAATAATGGCTACACTACCCCATGAGGGAGAAAATTAGAAATTGTCCTCTTTCACAGAAGAATCCAGGGTAATCTTTTAAATTACTCCTTCCTCTGCTCTTTAGTTCATCTGTTTTTTAGCATTGCACCTAATTAATGATAGGCCTGCTGGTGGTTCTGAAGGTAAAGAGTCTGCCTCCAGTGCAGGAGACCTGGGTTCGATCCCTGGATTGGGAAGATCCCCTGGAGAAGGAAACAGCAACCCACTCCAGTATCTTGCCTGGAAAATCTCACGAAACAAGGAGTCCGGCAGGCTACATTCCATGGGGTTGCAAAGAGTCAGACACGACTGAGCGATTTCACTTCACAATTAATGATGCTCCAACTTCATCAGTACCCAGCATTATGTCGCTCAATCTTTGATGTGGGCTGCAGCTGTTTTGGACAAATCCAATGTCCCTTTCACTGACAACATCTCAGGAATGCCTGGTATCTTTCTACATTCTTTAAAGCATTCTATATCATCAATGTATTATTTCTCCTTGTATATATGTGCAGCTTAAAAATGTGGGGCAATTAATCTGTTCTCCCCAGCTGTAATTCTCAAAAATGGAGAATGAGACATGATTCAGCCTTCAGTATGTCAGGGATAAAATTCTGGGAAACTTCTGGTAAAATTTCTAAAGGTCCTGGATAATTGAGCCCTTGTTGCCTACAGCAGCAAATCCAATGATACATCTTTATATCTACTTCTTTTTTTCCTATTCTGTTGCTCTTTCTTTTACTGACTGATTTTGGTCCATTATACATTCTTCACAGAGTATCTTATACAAAATATGTATTGGAAATGCTTTCTTTCAATCTATGGTTTCTCAAATCATCCTCTTTATTGTACTATTTTAAGATATAAGTTCATGATTTTATTGTAGCTCAATTAATAAACTATTTCTTTTGTGGTTAGTACACTTAATTCCCTGTTTAATATATTATCACTTATTCAAAGTTAACAAAAGGATTGACCTATGATTATTTCTCAAACATTATTGTTTCACCATCACATTTAGATCGGTGATCCATTTAAACAGATGCTCTGTCTATGGTAAGCATCAAGATTCATTTTTTTCCTCGTGGATATTCATTTGACCTAAATTCACATATTAAAGATAGGCATCATTTCCTCAGTCCACTATCACTGCTTGGGAAAGTGTCTAGTTCTCTACTAAGCTTTATTTGACAACATCTGGGCAGTATAAGATGGTTTTATATTTAATTGGGCTTTGTTGGCATGAGTGAGTAGGAAGCCCGAAATTTTATGTCTGTGGTATTTTGAATTTACTTTCTAAAATATTTATGTCTTGCTAGTTTTCTATATTTCTCATCTTTTGATCTGAGAAAGTAGGCTCTTGTTAAATCATTCTTATCTAACTCTGTTGGCATTTCTGGATTGTGGATTCTTGCATTCTAAATCTAGCATATATGAAGCAAAACTCCAACCCAGGATATTTTCCTATAGATTTTCCTTTGGATCTTAAGTCCTGTAGGTGACTTTCCTTCTTCTGTCCATTTTTCAGAGTCACTCAATTTGTTTAGTGTATAATTTGTTTGTTCCTTGTCAAAAAATTTGGAAAAGTATGGATACTCTGCCTTCATTAAAACAGAAGTTTGACCTCTTTTCAGATTTTAATGCCTAGCCTTACACATCTTTGAGAGAAAAGACAAAATAAAAAACCAGAAAAACAGAGTGATATGTTCTCCACATCTCCCTGTGCTTCCCAAATCCCTGAGATCAAGGCCCATTAAACTGTGCTACTTGGCATGTCTAAGCTCAGTTAGTTTTATTTTTCCAGCCCACATTATTGCTGATAGTTCAGTTGGATTATCACCTCACTAGTTTAATATCTGGATTCTAATTTCTAATATGAATGGCTCACAATGAATTCTAAATAGATGTAATAGGTAAAGAAAAATAGTTAATTATTAGATTTAAACTAAAGATTTCTAGAAATGATATGATACACATTCACGAAAGAAAAAAAATTCTTATTGGGATTTAAAAAATTGCATTATAGATATTATAATTTTATATGCTCATTATGCATTGGGTGCAATTGATAATTAAATAGAATAAAAGATTTACAAATGCTTTACTACATGACAGAAGGTGACTGATTAAAATTCAGGTACTAACTGGCAAATATGTATGTATTTTTGATGAGTCCTTTTGGCACACAACATAAGGAAACATTTCTACTTTTATTTAAGAGTTAATCCTAAAAGACCTATCAGTAATTAAAATAAATAGTAATATGTAATCACTGTTGAGATTCCTACTCAGTTTCTTACTTCCACATGACTCTCACATCTTCTGCAGGAATTTTTATTATTTCTTTTCTTTTTTTTATTTTTTATTTTACTTTATTTTATATTTAAACTTTACACTATTGTATTGGTTTTGCCAAATATCAAAATGAATCCGCCACAGGTATACATGTGTTCCCCATTTCTTTTCTGTTTTTGGAATACAACATAGAGTTACTAACAGATTTCTAAAGTTTTCTTATATTTGAAAGTATCTTTAAATTAAAAACCAGAAACATTCATAATATTTAATGTAAAATTGGGAACTTCTTTTTAAAGGGATGCTAATTTTAAAAATGTAAACTATTAAGTGGTAATTGTGGTTAATGTAAGAAGACAGCTTGTCAAGGGAATTAGAAAGTGCAGATAATATGTACTTCCTCATCATTTAAAAGAACAAATATGATTAAAACATCAAATTTTCTTTCATTCTTAAAAAAAATCTGTATTTTTCTAGATAAGTTTCAGTTCAGTTTAGTCACTCAGTCATGTCTGATGCTTTGCGACTCCATGAATCGCAGCACGCCAGGCCTCCCTGTCCATCACCAACGCCCAGAGTTCACTCAAACTCACGTCCATCAAGTCAGTGATGACATCCAGCCATCTCATCCTCTGTCATCCCCTTTTCCTCCTGCCCCCAATCCCTCCCAGAATCAGAATATTTTCCACTGAGTCAACTCCTCACATGAGGTGGCCAAAGTACTGGAGTTTCAGCTTTAGCATCATTCCTTCCAAAGAACACCCAGGACTGATCTCCTTCAGAATGGACTGGTTGGATCTCCTTGCAGTCCAAAGGACTCTCAAGAGTCTTCTCCAACACCACAGTTCAAAACCATCAGTTCTTCGGAGCTCAACTTTCTTCACAGTTCAACTCTCACATCCATACATGACCACTGGAAAAACCATAGTCTTGACTAGATGGACCTTTGTTGGCAAAGCAATGTCTATGCTTTTGAATATGCTAGCTAGCTTGGTCATAATGTTCCTTCAAAGGAGTAAGTGTCTTTTAATTTCATGGCTGCATTCACCATCTGCAGTGATTTTGGAGCCCCCCAAAATAGTCTGGCACTGTTTCCCCATCTATTTCCCATTAAGTGATGGGACCAGATGCCATGATCTTCATTTTCTGAATGTTGAGCTTTAAGCCAACATTTTCACTCTCCTCTTTCACTTTCATCAAGAGGCTTTTCAGTTCCTCTTCACTTTCTGCCATAAGGGTGGTGTCATCTGCATATCTGACGTTATTGGTATTTCTCCCGGCAATCTTATTTCTAGCTTGTGTTTCTTCCAGTCCAGCGTTTCTCATGATGTACTCTGCATAGAAGTTAAATAAGCAGGGTGACAATATACAGCCTTGACGAACTCTTTTTCCTATTTGGAACCAGTCTGTTGTTCCATGTCCAGTTCTAACAGTTGCTTCCTGACCTGCATATAGGTTTCTCAAGAGGCAGATCAGGTGGTCTGGTATTCCCATCTCTTGAAGAATTTTCCACAGTTTATTGTGATCCACACAGTCAAAGGCTTTGGCATAGTCAATAAAGCAGAAATAGATGCTTTTCTGGAACTCTCTTGCTTTTTTCATGATCAAGCGGATGTTGGCAATTTGATCTCTGGTTCCTCTGCCTTTTCTAAATCCAGCTTGAACATCTGGAAGTTCACAGTTCAGGTATTTCTGAAGCCTGGCTTGGAGAAATTTGAGCATTACTTTACTGGCATGTGAGATGAGTGCAATTGTGTGGTAGTTTGAGCATTCTTTGGCATTGCCTTTCTTTGGGATTGGAATGAAAACTGACCTTTTCCAGTCCTGTAGCCACTGGTGAGCTTTCCAAATTTGCTGGCATATTGCATGCAGCACTTTCACAGCATCATCTTTCAGGATTTTAAATAGCTTAACTGGAATTCCATCACCTCCACTAGCTTTGTTCATAGTGATGCTTTCTAAGGCCCTCTTGACTTCACATTCCAGGATGTCTGGCTCTAGATAAGTTTATGAGTATGTAAAGTTTATAATCAGGGTCCTACGATTTTGTAAGCAAGAACACTTCATCGTTTTTTTTTTTTTTCCCTTGTGGAAAAGAAATAGCATGTGAAAACTTCAGGCCCTGTTTATGATTTGCAGTATAACCTTCCGATCAGTTTTTGAAAATCATTTTGAACCAGCACTATCTTATGGTTATGTGATTTAAATTTTAATGGTTATGTGATATTTAACCAATACAGTATACTAACGCATATATATGGAATTTAGAAAGATGGTAACAATAACCCAGTGTACGAGACAGCAAAAGAGACACTGATGTATACAACAGTCTTATGGACTCTGTGGGAGAGGGAGAGGGTGGGAAGATTTGGGAGAATGACACTGAAACATGTAAAATATCATGTAAGAAACGAGTTGCCAGTCCAGGTTCGATAATGGATGCTTGGGTCTAGTGCACTGGGACGACCCAGAGGGATGGTATGGGGGAGGGGAGGAGGGAGGAGGGAGGAGGGTTCAGGATGGGGAACACATGTATACCTGTGGCGGATTAATTTTTTTTTAATTTTATTTAATTTTTAAACTTTACATGATATTTGGCAAAACTAATACAATTATGTAAAGTTTTAAAATAAAATTTAAAAAATAAATAAATAAATAAAATTTGTGGTTATGTGATTTAAAGCGCAGGCAGCTGCAACGGTCACACTAAAGTGCAGGCGGCTGCGATGGGTGCGCTAAAGTGTGGCCGAGAGGAGCCACCCCACGTCCAAGGATAGGGGCAGAAGTCAGGAGGACCCCATGCCCGAAGGGCAGCAGCCAAGAGGAGTTACCCCACGTCCAAGGTCAGGGGCAGCGGCCGAGAATAGCAGACTGCAACGGCGCATGAACGGCCTAGAGGAGCTACCCCGTGTTGGAGTTCAGGGGCGGCAACGAGAGGAGTTACCCCGCATCCGAGGTCAGGGGCGGCGACGAGAGGAGTTACCCGTGTCCGAGGTCAGGGGCTGCGACGAGAGGAGTTACCCCGCATCCGAGGTCAGGGGTGGCTACCAGAAGAGTTACCCCATGTCCAAGGTCAGGGGCCACAGCCAGGAGGAGATACCATACACCCCAAGCCCGAGGCGAGGGGCAATGGGCGGGAGGAGCTACCCCATGCCCCTAAGCCCAAGGCCAAGGGCAGCGGCCATGAAGAGCAACCCCACACCAGAGGCCAGGGGCGGTGGCCGGGAGGACCAACCCCACATCCAAGGAGCCATGGCTGCGTGGGCACAGGAGGGCCAAGAGGAGCTATCCAACGTTGAAGGTCAGGAAGGGTGGTGGTGAGGAGATACCCCTCATCCAAGGTAAGGAGCAATGGCTGTGCTTTGCTGGAGCAGCCATGAAGAGATACCCCAGGCCCAAGGTAAGAGAAACCCAAGTAAGAAGGTAGGTGTTGCAAGAGGGCATCAGAGGGCAAACACACTGAAACCATACTCGCAGAAAACTAGTCAATCTAATCACACTAGGACCACAGCCTTGTCTAACTCAATGAAACTAAGCCATGCCCATGGGGCAACCCAAGATGGGCGGGTCATGGTGGAGAGATCTGACAGAATGTGGTCCACTGTCGAAGGGAATGGCAAACCACTTCAGTATTCTTGCCTTGAGAACCCTGTGAACAGTATGAAAAGGCAAAAACATAGGATACTGAAAGAGAAACTCCCCAGGTCAGTAGGTGCCCAATATGCTACTGGAGATCAGTGGAGAAATAACTCCAGAAAGAATGAAGGGATGGAGCCAAAGCAAAAACAATACCCAGCTGTGGATGTGACTGGTGATAAAAGCAAGGTCCGATCCTGTAAAGAGCAATATTGCATAGGAACCTGGAATGTCAGGTCCATGAATCAAGGCAAATTGGAAGTGGTCAAACAGGAGATGGCAAGAGTGAATGTCGACATTCTAGGAATCAGCGAACTAAAATGGACTGGAATGGGTGAATTTAACTCAGATGACCATTATATCTACTACTGCGGGCAGGAATCCCTCAGAAGAAATGGAGTGGCCATCATGGTCAACAAAAGAGTCCAAAGTGCAGTACTTGGATGCAATCTCAAAAATGACAGAATGATCTCTGTTCGTTTCCAAGGCAAACCATTCAATATCACAGTAATCCAAGTCTATGCTACAGAATGAAGCAGGGCAAAGACTAATAGAGTTTTGCCAAGAAAATGCACTGGTCATAACAAACAACTCTATCAACAACACAAGAGAAGACACTATACATGGACATCACCAGATGGTCAACACCGAAATCAGATTGATTATATTCTTTGCAGCCAAAGATGGAGAAGCTCTATACAGTCAGCAAAAACAAGACCAGGAGCTGACTGTGGCTCAGACCATGAACTCCTTATTGCCAAATTCAGACTGAAATTGAAGAAAGTAGGGAAAACCACTAGACCATTCAGGTATGACCTAAATCAAATCCCTTATGATTATACAGTGGAAGTGAGAAATTGATTTAAGGGCCTAGATGTGATAGATAGAGTGCCTGATGAACTATGGAATGAAGTTCGTGACATTGTACAAGAGACAGGGATCAAGACCATCCTCATGGAAAAGAAATGCAAAAAAGCAAAATGGCTGTCTGGGGAGGCCTTACAAATAGCTGTGAAAAGAAGACAAGCGAAAAGCAAAGGAGAAAAGGAAAGATATAAACATCTGAATTCAGAATTCCAAAGAATAGCAAGAAGAGATAAGAAAGCCTTCTTCAGCTATCAATGCAAAGAAATAGAGGAAAACAACAGAATGGGAAAGACTAGGGATCGCTTCAAGAAAATCAGAGATACCAAAGGAACATTTCATGCAAAGATGGGCTCGATAAAGGAGAAAAAATGGTATAGACCTAACAGAAGCAGAAGATATTAAGAAGAGATGGCAAGAATATACAGAAGAACTGTACAAAAAAGATCTTCACGACCCAGATAATCATGATCACTGACCTAGAGCCAGACATCCTGGAATGTGAAGTCAAGTGGGCCTTAGAAAGCATCACTACAAACAAAACTAGTGGAGGTGATGGAATTCTAGTTGAGCTATTCCAAATCCTGAAAGATGATGCTATGAAAGTGCTGCACTCAATATGCCAGCAAATTTGGAAAGCTCACCAGTGGCTACAGGACTGGAAAAGGTCAGTTTTCATTCCAATTCCAAAGAAAGGCAATGCCAAAGAATGCTCAAACTACCGCACAATTGCACTCATCTCACACGCTAGTAAGGTAATGCTCAAAATTCTCCAAGACAGGCTTCAGCAATATGTGAACCGTGAACTTCCTGATGTTCAAGCTGGTTTTAGAAAAGGCAGAGGAATCAGAGCTCAAACTGCCAACATCTGCTGGATCATGGAAAAAGCAAGAGAGTTCCAGAAAAACATCTATTTCTGCTTTATTGACTATGCCAAAGCCTTTGACTGTGTGGATCACAATAAACTGTGGAAAACTCCTCAAGAGATGGGAATACCAGACCACCTGACCTGCCTCTTGAAAAACCTGTATGCAGGTCAAGAAGCAACAGTTAGAACTGGACATGGAACAACAGACTGGTTCCAAATATGAAAAGGCTGTATATTGCCACCTTGTGTATTTAACTTATATGCAGAGTACATCATGAGAAACGTTGGACTGGAAGAAACACAAGCTGGTATCAAGATTGCCGGGAGAAATAGCAATATCCTCAGATATGCAGATGACACCACCCTTATGGCAGAAAGTGAAGAGGAACTCAAAAGCCTCTTGATGAAAGTGAAAGTGGAGAGTGAAAAAGTTGGCTTAAAGCTCAACATTCAAAAAACGAAGATCATGGCATCCGGTCCCATCACTTCATGGGAAAAATGATGAGGAAACAGTGGAAACAGTGTCAGGCTTTATTTTTCTGGGCTCCAAAATCACTGCAGATGGTGAATGCAGCCATGAAATTAAAAGATGCTTACTCCTTGGAAGGAAATTTATGACCAACCTAGACAGCATATTCAAAAGCAGAGACATTACTTTGCCAACAAAGGTTCGTCTAGTCAAGGCTACGGTTTTTCCTGTGGTCATGTATGGATGTGAGAGTTGGACTGTGAAGAAGGCTGAGCGCCGAAGAATTGATGCTTTTGAACTGCGGTGTTGGAGAAGACTCTTGAAAGTTCCTTGGACTGCAAGGAGATCCAATCAATCCATTTTGAAGGAGATCAGCCCTGGGATTTCTTTAGAAGGAATGATGCTAAAGCTGAAACTCCAGTACTTTGGCCACCTCATGCGAAGACTTGATTCATCGGAAAAGACTCTGATGCTGGGAGGGATTGGGGGCAAGAGGAGAAGGGGACGACAGAGGATGAGATGGCTGGATGGCATCACTGTCTCGTTGGAAGTAAGTCTGAGTGAACTCCATGAGTTGGTGATGGACAGGGAGGTCTGGTGTGCTGCGATTCATGGGATTGCAAAGAGTTGGACACAACTGAGCGACTGATCTGATCTGATATAAAAATTAAAGATGTTATATTCTCCTAATATGAAATCCAAAGCTAATAAAAAGAGAGAGAGAGAGAGAGAGAGAGAGAGAGACATGTATATGTAGCATTCATATAGAGGAATTGTGCTGCACTGTGTCACTCAGTCGTGTCCGATTCTTTGAGACCCCATGGACTGTAGCCCACCAGACTCTTCTGCCCATGGGGATCCTCCAGTCAAGAATACTGGAGTGGGTTACCATGCCGTCCTCCAGTGATCTTCCCAACACAAAGATTGAACCCATGCATTCCCATAATGCAGGCAGATTCTTTACCATTTGAGCCACCAGGGAAGCCCAAGAATACTGAAGTGGAATTATGAACATGTTAAAGCTCAGACAGTGTTCTTAGAGAGAAAAAAGAATTCTTGTAATATTTTCACTCTTTTGATTTTATTTTTTAATAAATATTTTGTATTACATTTTGATGCAAATGTCTTACAAATTTTTGTTATGTAAGCAATTATATTTTGGAGGTTTCTTGGGTGGCTCAATAGTAAAAAAAAAAAAAAAAAAAAAATCCTTCATCAATAGAGGAGACTAAGGAGACATGGGTTCAAGGAGACATGGGTTCTATCTCTGGGTTTGGAAAATCCCCTAGAGGAGGAAATGGCAACTCACTGCAATATTCTTGCCGGGAAAATCCAATGGACAGAGAAGGCTGGAGGGCTATAGTGTATGCGGTCGCAAAGAATTGGACAGGACTGGCAACTGAGCACACACACACACAAGCAATTTTATTTATAGGCTAAATAACTGTTTGCATCTAATTTTTTAATACATGATTCAAGGAAACAAATTATTTCTATGAAATTAACTCAACTAGCTTTGACATTGGAGAAGGCAATGGCACCCCACTCCAGTACTCTTGCCTGGAAAATCCCATGGATAGCGGAGCCTGGTAGGGTGTAGTCCATGGGGTCACTAGGAGTCGGACACAACTGAGTGACTTCCCTTTCACTTTTCACTTTCATGCATTGGAGAAGGAAATGGCAACCCACTCCAGTGTTCTTGCCTGGAGAATCCCAGGGACGGGGAAACCTGGTGGGCTTCCATCTATGGGGTCGCACAGAGTCGGACATGCCTGAAGCGACTTAGCAGCAGCAGCAGCTTTGACATTCTTAGTATGCATTAAGGCTATGCGAATGGAATACACACTAAATGATCAATACTCTTTTTAAAGAAGCTATGACTTCTTTGCAGGTGTAAATATTGCAATTGCAAACAATGATAGTGACAAACATAAATCTAATTTATTCAACCATCATCAAAAAGGATAAAATACCTACATATTTACTACGTTAAAGTATATAAACTTAATTATGGTTTTCACAAGTATTATATCAGTGTTTTCAATATATTTTAAAATTATTCAAATCATTTAAAAAGGTATAATTTGGTTATCTTTTCAATTCAAAATATTTCTGTATCTTTTTCTGTTTTAATATGCTTTTATGGTATGTCTTTTGATTTTGAAAATCAGAAATTATATTCACAATAAACAAACCAGGGCCTTAATGTTAGAATTCTAATTATTATTTTATTATTTAATGTGCTTTCCCTTCTAAGTTCAATTTAAATAGGTAGAATGTTATTCAATTAATTTCTCTCTAATATATCTATGATCATATCTTTAAAATTGTATGTTTTCTGTCAGCTGGAGATCTACTTATTTATTCCTTTAAAACTCACTAAGGTTCTACTATATAACAAGAAATATAATGGAGAATAAAATATAATCTCCACCCTCATGAGCCTTAAATTATGACAGAGAAAGAGTGAGCAGGCAAATAAGAAAAGAAATATAAATTCTTCAGCTGCAAATTAGCACTTGCCAAGGGCATTTGCCAGTGACTGAATGACAACAAAGGCATTTGCCCTTGCCTCTGCAAAGATTGAACCATGTGCTGCTGCAACTGTGGACACTTAATACCACCTAAGGGGAATTCAAGGTGGAGAGTGAGGCTCTCCAGGCCCCAGGGAAACTAGTGGAACAGACCTGTATATAGTTAGATATTTTCAGGAATGTTTTTTTTTTGATCCCAATCTTTGTATCTCCTTATATCTAAAGTGTGATGAAAGTGATAGTCACTCAGTTGTGCCACCTCTTTGCAACACATGGACTGTGGCCTGCTAGGCTCCTCTGTCCATGGGATTTCCTAGGCAATAATACAGGAGTGAGTTCATTTCAGTTCAGTTGCTCAGTCCTGTCAAACTCTGTGTGACCCCATGGACTGCAGCATGCCAGGCTTCGCTGTCCATCACCAACACCCAGAGATTGCTCAAACTCATGTCCATCAAGTAGGTGATACCATCCAACCAACTCATCCTTTGTCATTCCCCTCTCCCACTGCCTTCAATCTTTCCCAGCAATGAGTCAGTTCTTCACATCAGGTGGCCAAAGTACTGGAGTTTCAGCTTCAGAATCAGACCTTCCAATGAATATTCAGGAAGGATTTCCTTTAGGATGGACTGGTTGGATCTCCTTGAGAGTCCTAGGGACTCTCAAGAGTTTCTCCAACACCACAGCTCAAGTATCAGTTCTTCAGCACTCAGCCTTATTTACGGTCCAGTTCTCATATCCATATATGACTACTGGAAAAACCATAGCTTTGACTAGATAGACCGTTTTCAGCAAAGTAATGTCTCTGCTTTTGAACATGCTGTCGAGGTTGTTCATAGTTTTTCTTCCAAAGAGCAAGCATCTTTTAATTTCAAGGCTGCAGTTACCATCTGTGGTGATTTTGGAGGCCAAGGAAATAAACTCTGCCACTGTTTCAATTGTTTCCCCATCTATTTGCCATGCCATGATCTTAGTTTTCTGAATGTTGAGTTTCAAGCCAGTGTTTTCATTCTCCTCTTTCATTTTCATCAAGAGGCTCTTTACTTCTTCACTTTACACCATAAGGATGGTGTTGTCTGCATATCTGAGGTTATTGATATTTCTCCTAGGAATCTTAACCCAGCTTGTGCTTTATTTAGCCTGGAATTTCACATAATGTACTCTACATATAAGTTAAATAAGCAGAGTGACAATATACAGCCTTGACGTACTCCTTTCCCAATTTGAAACCAGTCTGTTCTTCCATGTCTGGTTCTAACTTTTGCTTCTTGACCTGCATACAAATTTTTCAGGAGGCAAGGAAGGTGGTGTCATATTCCCAACTCTTTCAGAATTTTCCACAGTTTGTTGTGATCCACACAGTCAAAGGCTTTGGTATAGTCAATAAAGCAGAAGTAGATGTTTTCCTGGCATTATATTGCCTTTTCTATGATCCAACAGATGTTAGTAATTTGATCTCTGTTCTTCTGCCTTTTCTAAATCCAGCTTGAACATCTGGAAGTTCTCAGTTCGCGTAATGCTGAAGCCTGGCTTGAAGAATTGTGAGCATTACTTTGCTAGCGTGTGAGATGAGTGCAATTGTGCGATAGTTTGAGCATTCTTTGGTATTGCCTTTCTTTGGGATTGGAATGCAAACAGACCTTTTCCAGTCCTGTGGCCTCTGCTGAGTTTTTCCAAATTTGTTGGCATATTGAGTGTAGCACTTTCACAGCATCACCTTTTAGGATTTGAAATAGTTCAGCTGTATTTCCATCTTGTCCACTCCTTTTGTTCATAGTGATGCTTCCTAAGGCCCACTTGACTTCACATTCCATGATGTCTGTCTCTAGGTGAGTGATCATGCCATCATGATTATCTGTGTCATGAAGATCTTTTTTGTACAGTTTTTCTATGTATTCTTGCCACCTTTTCTTAATATCTTCTGCTTCTGTTAGGTCCATACCATTTCTGTCATTTCATTGTGCCCATCTTTGCATGAAATATTCCCTTGGTATCTCTAATTTTTTTAAAGAGATCTCTAGTCTTTACCATTCTATTGTTTTCCTCTAATTCTTTACATTGATCAGTGAGGAAGGCTTTCTTATCTCTTCTTGTTGTTCTTTGCAACTCTGCATTTAGATGGGTATATCTTTCTTTTTCTCATTTGCCTTTAGCTTCTCTTTTTTTCAGCTATTGTGAGGCCTCATCTGATGACCATTTTACCTTTTTACATTTCTTTTTCTTGGGGATCGTCTTGATCACTGTCTCCTGTACAATGTCACGAACCTCTGGCCTTAGTTCTTCAGGCACTCTGTCTATCAGATCTGATCCCTTGAATCTATTTGTCACTTCTACTGTATAATTATAAGAGGTTTGATTTAGGTCCTTTGAATGGTCTAATGGTTTTCCCTTCTTTCTGCAATTTAAGTTTCAATTTTTCAATAAGGAGTTCATGATCTGAGTTACAGTCAGCTATCCGTCTTGTTTTTGCTGACTGTGCCCTGCCAGGCTCCTCTGTGCATGGAATTTCCTAGGAAATAATTCTGGCATTCCCTGGTGATAATGGCTACTGGGTAACCATTCCTTTCTCCAGCAGATCTTCCTGACACAGGGACTGGACTCAGGTCTCCCCTCTTGCAGGCAGATTCTTTATTGTCTGAGCCACCAACCTGAGATACTAGGGAAGCCCCCTCATATCTAGAACAGCACTAAGTCTCTTTATGGTGACATCAGCTCCTCGTGACTTAGCAGAAATCTTTTTTAAAGTAACCACTTGATTTCACTGAACTCCCCCTTCACCAAAATCATATAAATTGACCTTCCACCTCCTTTTTGGGAACAGTCTCTCAGAGTTACCTGAGGTGCTCTCTCCTGAGCCGCAATCCTCATTTTGCTTCAATTAAAACTTAACTCGCAACTCCAAGTTTGTGCATCTTTTTAGTCGACAAATTTAATATAATATATTCATATGTTCTAGGAGTATAATGAGGAAAGCTAGGGTATTACAAAGTGAAGAATAATGTATTTTAGACAGGTAAACTGGTGAAGACCTCGTCAAAGGTGTTGAAATTTGGGTACATGACTGGAGGAATGAGGGATAGATGCAAATCTAAGTGCAAGAGGTTTTCACAGTCAGTCAGTTCAGTCGCTCAGTCATGTCCGAATCTTAGGGACCCCATGGGCTGCAGCACGCCAGCCTTCCCTGTCCATCACCAGTTCCTGGAGCTTACTCAAACTCATGTCCATTGAGTCGGTGGTGCCATCCATCCATATCATCCTCTGTTGTTCCCTTCTCCTCCTGACTTCAGTCATTCCTGGCATCAGGATCTTT
Organism: Bos taurus; assembly: GCF_002263795.3. Taxonomy (NCBI): domain Eukaryota; kingdom Metazoa; phylum Chordata; class Mammalia; order Artiodactyla; family Bovidae; genus Bos; species Bos taurus. The sequence continues at coordinate 9,745,746 of NC_037333.1, forward strand.
TTGAATGAGTCAGTTCTTCACATCAGGTGGCCAAAGTATTGGAGTTTCAGCTTCAGCATCAGTCCTTCGAATGAATATTCAGGACTGATTTCCTTTATGACAGACTGGATGGATCTCCTTGCTCTCCAAGGGAATCTCAAGCGTCTTCTCCAACACTATAGCTCAAAAGCATCAATTCTTTGTAGCTCTGCTTTCTTTATGGTCAAACTCTCACATCCATACATGACTACTGGAAAAACTAAAACTTTGACTAGATACATCTTTTTTGGGAAAGTGATGTCTCTGCTTTTTCATATGCTATATACGTTGGTCATAATTTTTCTTCAAGAGGCAAGTATCTTTATTTCATCACTGCAGCTACCACTTGCAGTGATTTTGGAGCCAGAAAGATAAAGTCTTTCACTATTTCCACTGTTTCCCCATCTATTTGCCATGAAATGATGGGACCAGATGCCATGATCTTAGTTTACTGAATGTTGAGTTGTAAGCCAATTTTTTTACTCTGCTCTTTCACCTGAGGAAACCAGAAGGGAAATAGACACGTGTACCCCAATGTTCATTGCAGCACTGTTTATAATAGCCAGGACATGGAAGCAACCTAGATGTCCATCAGCAGATGAATGGATAAGAAAGCTATGGTACATATACACAATGGAGTATTACTCAGCCATTAAAAAGAATACATTTGAATCAGTTCTAATGAGGTGGATGAAACTGGAGCCAATTATACAGAGTGAAATAAGCCAGAAAGAAAAACACCAATACAGTATACTAACACATATATATGGAATTTAGAAAGATGGTAACAATAACCCTGTATGCAAGACAGCAAAATAGACACTGATGTATAGAACAGTGTTATGGACTCTGTGGGAGAGGGAGAGGGTGGGATGATTTTGGAGAATGGCATTGAAACATGCATAATATCATATATGAAAGGAGTCACCAGTCCAGGTTCGAAGCACGATATTGGATGCTTGGGGCTGGTACACTGGGACGACCCAGAGGGATGGTATGGAGAGGGAGGAGGGTTCAGGATGGGGAACACATGTATACCTGTGGCAGATTCATTTTGATATATGGCAAAACCAATACAATATTGTAAATTTAAAAAATAAAATAAAATAAAAAATAGATTAAAAAAAAACTAAAGGCTTACTAATCAATTTATAAAAATGCAGCTTAATATTATAAATAATAAGTACATAATAATTAGGTTGGAACAGAGACAGTCCTTAAAATACCGAAGAAACATTGCACATATAATTCTGTGTTTAAAATATACAGAGGAGCTAGGTACACTAATAGGATTTGAAATTAAAGAGAATCAATATTCCAACCTTTACTATCATTGAGACTTACAATTTTTGTCCAGTATGAAAACTAATGCAACTGTTAACTTTGCTTTATAAAGAAAATAAACAAAATTGAAATGATATTGTAAAAAAAAAAAAAAAAAGAAGCTCTTTGGTTCTTCTTCGCTTTCTGCCATAAGGGTGCTGTCATCTTCATATATAAGTTTATTGATATTTCTCCTGGCAATCTTGATTCCAGCTATGCTTCATCCAATGCAGCATTGCACATAATGCACTCTTCATATAAGTTAATAAGCAGGGTGACAATATACAGCCTTGACATACTCCTATCCCAGTTTGGAACCAGTCTGTTGTTCCATGTCCAGTTCTAACTGTTGCTTCTTGACCTTCATACAGATTTCTCAGGAGGCAGGTCAGGTGGTCTGGTATTCCCATCTCTTTCAGAATTTTCCACAGTTTGTTGTGATCCACACAATCAGAGATAATAGCAAATACAGAACCTCTGAGGCTGGAGTGTGTGTGAAAATTTGAGGGACAAAAGATACATAGTCTTGGAAAGTGTTTTTGAAGATTAGTGATTAAGAAAATAAAAAGATGAAACACTAGCCAAAAAGCAGAGCATTTTTTATATTTATTGGTAGGCCCAGCTGAAGTCTTCAGATTTTATTAAGGATGGTTTGAATATACAATCTTATTGATGAGTGAAATTTAGACGGTTAGGTGTAAATATCAGTGAAACCAAGAGTAAGACCATTGCAGTTGCATAAATGAGAGATGATTGTGGCTTGGGCTAGTTTGACAGAGGTTGTGATCATGAAAACAGAAATTATATAATAATAATTATGTATATATCATATATAATATATATCTCAAATAAAATATATAAAATTATATATACACTCTCATGTACATACATACTGAAGAGTGACATCAGTTTAAATTTGGGTTCAGTTCAGTCACTCAGTCATGTCTGACTCCTTGTGATCCCATGAACCACAGCAGGCCAGGCCTCCCTGTCCATCACCAACTCCTGGAGTTTACCCAAACTCAGTTCCATTGAGTCGGTGATGCCATCAAAACATCTCATCCTCTGTTGTCCCCTTTTCCTCCTGCCTTCAATCTTTCCCAGCATCAGGGTCTTTTCAAATGAGTAGGCTCTTCGCATCAGGTGGCCAAAGTATTTGGAGTTTCAGCTTCAACATCAGTCCTTCCAAAGAACATCCAGGATTGATTTCCTTTACGATGCACTGGTTGGATCTCCTTGCAGTCCAAGGGACTCTCAAGAGTCTTCTTCAACACCATAGTTCAAATCATCAATTCTTTTGTGCTCAGCTTTCTTTATAGTCCAAGTGTCACAGTCATACATGGCAAATGGAAAAACCATAGCCTTGACTAGATGGACCTTTGTTGGCAAAGTAACATCTCTGCTTTTTAATATGCTGTCTAGGTTGGTGATAACTTTCCTTGCTGTAATCACCATCTGCAGTGATTTTGGAGCCCCCAAAAATAAAGTCAGTGACTGTTTCCCCATCTATTTGTATGAAGTGATGGGACCGGATGCGATGATCTTAGTTTTCTGAATGTTGAGCTTTAAGCCAACTTTTTCACTCTCCTCTTTCACTGTCATCAAGAGGCTCTTTAGCTCTTTACTTTTTGCCATAAGGGTGGTGTCATCTGCATACCTGAGGTTATTGGTATTTCTCCCGGCAATCTTGATTTCAGTTTGTGCTTCATTCAGCCCAGTGTTTCAAATTATATACTCTGCATAGAAGTTAGATAATCAAGGTGACAATATACAGCCTTGACGTACTTCTTTCCATATTTGGAACCAGTCTATTGTGCCATGACCAGTTTTAAGTGTTGCTTCCTGACCTGCGTACAGGTTTCTCAAGAGGCAGGTCAGGTGGTCTGGTATGCCCATCTCTTTCAGAATTTTCCACAGTTTATTGTGATCCACACAATCAAAGGCTTTGACATAGTCAATAAAGCAGAAATAGATGCTTTTCTGGAACTCTCTTGCTTTTTCGATGATCCAGCAGATGTTGGCAATTTGATCTCTGCCTCCTCTGCCTTTTCTAAAACCAGCTTGAACATCTGGAATTTCATGGTTCAGATATTGCTGAAGCCTAGCTTGGAGAATTTTGAGCATTACTTTACTAGCGTGTGAGATGAGTGCAATTGTGCGATAGTTTGAGCATTCTTTGGTATTGGCCTTTCTTTGGGATTGGAATGAAAACTGACCTTTTTGTCCTGTGGCCACTGCTGAGTTTTCCAAATTTGCTGGCATATTGAGTGCAGCACTTTCACAGCATGATCTTTTAGGATTTGAAATAGCTCAACTGGAATTCCTTCACCTCTACTAGATTTGTTTGTAATGATACTTTCTACAGCCCCGTTGACTTCACATTCCAGGATGTCTGGCTCTAGGTGAGTGACCACACCATTGTGATTATCTGGGTCATGCAGATCTTTTCTATATAGTTCTTCTCTGTATTCTTGAGCATTGTTTAAATTGTAATGGCAGAGGCCTAGATAGTACAACGTATATATTGATGAGTTCACATTTTTGAGCAGAAAATACAAGTTTTACAAGCTGTTCTTACATTTTGAAAATACAAGAAAAATAAAGCAATCTTTACATGGACCCATATACTAGAGATGAGTTAAGTAAAAATCTTAACAGAAAAACTATAAAGTTAATTAGATACAAGATATGAGAATGCTGTCAGGGCCAACTTTTTGTGGATAACAATGTCTTAGGCAAGAACTCCAAAGCACAAGCATATTTAAAATAAAATAAATAAAAACAGGAAGACTGTGAAGACTACTTTGGATACAGCAAACAGAAGTTTGCCAAGAAATAACAAATAGGTGATGAATCCCCCAAAAAAGTAGAGAGTAAAATATAAAAAGAAATGTCAAAAGATTAACAAGCATATGAAGAGATGCTTAAATTCATAGGAGAGATGCAAATTATAATAGCAATGACTAATTAATGTTTAACATTAGATTTGTTCACTTTAAAAAGGTGGCTAATGCTAAGAGTTTCCATGGATTTAGAGTCGAGGAAAATTATAGACTGGTGCTGCAGTCTTAGAAACCAAATTTAATTTCCATTAATCCAGTTTCTGAATGTATTATAGCTCAGAGGAAGTTTCCAAACTATCAGTGAAATTCTGTATACAAGAATTTGGAAAAATGAAACTTCCCAGAACTTCTCAGTGTAGTTATAAAGTCTCAGCCTCCTGAGATATAGGAAATGATATACTGTGAAGACAGAGTAGGTTTGTTTTTACTTCCCAGAAACACTTTGCATTTCACCTAATAAGATAGTTCATCTGTAGCCATTTGTCTCTCTAATAATATACCTAATTGCGCCTCTCCTCTGTGGTAAAAAGGGTTATAACTATAGACCTGAGTTACCGCAAAAGATGGTTGAGTAACAAAAACTCTGCAGGGATTCAGAAGTTATTTTAGTAGGGATTTACATTTCAAAAGAGACGAACATCTGGGTTATAAATCTGGAGAAGTTAAATCTCTCCCATTTAGAAATTTATCTACATACCAAAGGGTGAGAATAAGAACCCAGGATAACTTGCTGTTTTGCTAAGGAGACTATCTCAGAAGGTGACTGCTGACAGCTGCCTCTTTGCTCCATGTAAGAAAAAAAAAAAAAAAAGATATTTGTGGGTTCTTTGCCTAAAATATGGACCTCATGTGTGTAGGGTGAGATTTAGCTTTCATTGTGCTGCCTCATGCTAAATATTGCGGTGCAGGTGAAATAGAGCAGGACCCTATGGTCCTTGCCCACTCCCCACCCGCATGTCCTCTGCCTGTCTTTTGTCTGTGGAAAACTTAGTAAGTTAATAAGTTAAGTCAGAGAAATGAGAACATGTAGAACAAAGGAAAACAGTCAAGGAGATCAAATAATAATAATGTAAACATTAAGTATAATCAAGAACCTTTAGTTCCTCCTCAAGGGGTATAAGTAATATTCTGAGCTGTCTTGTAGATACTTAAACCTTCAACAGGTGGAAGACATTAACTACATAATGGCCAGACTGTGCCCAAGACATAAGCTGCCACAATTCCAAGAACTGGCCTTAAAGAAATGGAAACAAACTGACCCTGGAACTGAAGATCAACTGTACTGAAAACAATCAAACAATCAAGATGACACTGATCAGATCACCAATGATGAATTTCAAGATGTCTGTCAGAGCTGACGGTCTATTTCTGTATGTAGGCCCCTCTATCTGTTTATAAAAGCTCTTGTCCCTTGATTGCCAGTGGAGAGAGTAGACCTTTAGACAGACTTCTGCCTTCATTTACGTCTCCCACCAGATGATAGCATCCTCTCCACCAACCTGGTCTCTTTATTGGCTTCTGGGAAACAAACAGCCAGACCCCACTTTTGGTAATACAGGGAAACCAACTGTCTATTATTTGTCATAAATAATAATCTTCTTATTCTTGTTAAGTTGCAAAGTCATGTCTGACTCTTTGTGACCCCATAGACTATAGGGGACTCTCCGTCCATTGGATTTCCCAGGCAGGAATACTAGAGTGGTTACCATTTCCTTCTCCAGGGGATATTCCTGACCCAGGGATGTAACTGCAGTGCAGGAGGATTCTTTACCACCAGGGAAGCCCAGACGTTAACCTCCTCTGGTTCAAAAACCTTATGTGTGCTTTCAAGATAATATTAATAAATACTGATATTAAAAAGCTAACAATGAATGCACATCATAGTATTGTCTGTGTTAAAGTTGGAGGTGTCAAGCTCATATATAAAATAGTGAGTTATCTTACCAGTAAAATGGGTTTATTTGGAAATAGCAGAAACCTGCAGTTTTGGATAGGCAAGCTCTGGTGAAACATAGGCAAGTCTAGAGAACAAAGGTGGGGGGAGCTTGCTTTTATTAAGTCTTAGGCGAAAACTGGGGACGGTCGTTTTGAACACAAATTCACTGTGGGAGAATAAGAGTTTGAGGTTGTGGAGGTTTCTCACTGAGTGTAGGCCATGGCTAAAAGAACAGGATCAAATTCCCAAGTGATCAATGTACTCCTTCAGGCCAGAAGAAAAGCAATATTCTTTTCTTCCTTATGTCTGCAGGCTGCAAAAGTGGTATGTACTTGAGTGGTATTTGCTTCAGGGCTATCTGACTGTATTTTAAAATGTAGTTTTCCTTTATTTATTTTCAGAGAGGTCATCAAGTTGTCCAAACATAATATGAATTGTACTAGTACATGAATTAGGAGCCACATCTGATGTTTGAATACCGACAGATTCTGTCCTTAACCAAATTCTACTCATGCTCCTCTGAGTTCCTTTCCAACAAGGCTTCAACTTTGGGCTTCTGTGTTCATCTCTGTGTTGTTCAGTTTTTAGCAAGAATAATGCTAAGTCAGTTTAGCTAGAACTCTTCCTTCTCCATATCTGATCACCTTCAATATCGAACTAAGTTCCTTATCCTGCCCCATCTCCAGGTTATAGTCTGCTTTTAACCAGTTTAACCAGAACACCCTTTTACTCCTGACTGTTCTTCTTAGTAATTTTCCATCCACTTTACCTTCACTCATAGACTTTTGACTATAAATTCCCAAATTCCTGGTATTTGGAGTCAAGTAAAATCTTTCTCCTCCACTATAAGATCCAGTGCAGAGTTCCCTATACCTATGACAAACTCACCTTGAATAAAGTCTGCCTTACCATCTTTAACAATTATCATGAATAACTTTTTAAAAAATCAATGCTGTGAAATATGATTGGCAAACTGAAGTAATGGACATCAAATTACATAGATGGACATAAAACTGAGTTGAGAGGAGAAAAAACTTTAAAAAATGAAATCATGTCATGATTCCATTTATAGCTGAATTCAGAGTCCAGAGTGCTCACCATAAACTCAAGGAACCTTGTGCTCCTTGAAAGAAAAGCTATGACAAATCCAGACAGTATATTAAAAAGCAGATACATTACTTTACTGACAAAGGTCCATACAGTCAAAGCTATGGTTTTTCCAGTAGTCATGTATGGATGTGAGAGTTGGACCATAAAGAAGGCTGACCACCAAGGAATTGATGCTTTCAAACTGAGGTGTTGGAGAGACACTTGAGAGTCCCTTGGACTGCAAGGAGATCCAACCAGTCAATCCTAAACGAAATCAATCCTGAATATTCATTGGAAGGACTGATGCTGAAGCTGAAACTCCAATACTTTGGCCACCTGATGTGAAGAACTAACTCATTGGAAAAGACTCGGATGCTTGGAAAGATTGATGGCAGGAGGAGAAGGGGACGACAGAGGATGAGATGATTAGATGGCATCACCAACTCAATGGAGATGAGTTTGAGCAAACTCCAGGAGATGCTGAAGGACAGGGAAGCCTGGTGTGCTGCAGTCCATGGGGTCGCAAAGAGTCAGACATGACTTAGTGACTGAACAACAACAAATACAGAGAATAACCACACACATTTGTATAAAACATACACAATCAAAAGTGTAGCTATAGCTATCAAATACATTAGAATCCCTGCTGCCTAGGGTAGTAATAGTAGGCGGGACAGGATGGAAACAGGAAATAGAAAAATTAAGTATCTATTAATTTAAAGGAGAAAGTGATATATCAAGTACTATTTGACATGAAGTGGGAAATATTAATGCATCCTTCTGCTTTTGATGAAAAAAGTGAAAATATGTCTTTCTGAAATACTTAAAATATTTGAATAGGTTAATCACAATCATACATATTAAAATTATATTTTATTTTTGGATTATCATAATTGTATAGCTTTATATCCATGTTAAAACTGAAGACTTCCAAAGATAGGATGACATTTATGGAGACGAAAATGAAATGTTGTCATTATCATACTTTCCAAGTCCTTCCTGATAATTGAATAATCTAGAAATGGTAATTAACATTTTATTTGAACCTATGATTATTTATTAATGTTAAACCTGCTGAAAAAGAAGAAAACATCTCCAATATGGGCTTCCTAAACTCTGCATCACCAAATTGATATATAATTAATCACAGTTTTGGCTCTCTCAGAAATGAAATTTTAAACCAATCAATCAGAAATCACCTGGTCAGCAGAGGTTAGGTAATCAGCTTGATAGATCCCCTGCTGCTGCTGCTAAGCCACTTCAGTCGTGTCCGACCCCATAGATGGCAGCCCACCAGGCTTCCCCGTCCCTGGGATTCTCCAGGCAAGAACACTGGAGTGGGTTGCCATTTCCTTCTCCAGTGCATGAAAGTGCAAAGTGAAAGTGAAGTCGTTCAGTCATGTCCAACTCATAGCGACCCCATGGACTGTAGCCCACCAGGCTTCTCCATCCGTGGGATTTTCCAGGCAAGAATACTGGAGTAGGGTGCCATAGCCTTCTCCAGATAGACTCCCTACCATCCCCTAAAGGAAAGTAACCTTGAAATAACCAACACATTTTGCCTAATATAATTTCCTTCTGCTTGCTCCCTCTGGCTATAAAAATCTCATTTTATACAGCTCCTCAGAGCTCCTTTCTATATACCTCATTGGATGCTGCTGGGTTTGAATCCATTTTTGCTCTAATAAATTTTTTAATATGCCTCAGATAATCATTTAACAGTTAAGGAGTCAAAAGAGGAAACCAAAGGAAATGCCCACATCGTGGAGAAGCAATGCTGCTGCTGCTGCTGCTGCTGCTAAGTCTCATCAGTCATGTCCGAGTCTGTGCGACCCCACAGACGGCAGCCCACCAGGCTCCCCTGTCCATGGGATTCTCCAGGCAAGAACACTGGAGTGGGTTGCCATTTTCTGGAGAAGTAATGAGCAGCCAGATATAGGTATGAGTTGGGCCCCTTGAGCTCTCTGCTTTCTCCCTGCCTCTGAGGGTAAAAGGTCAGCCCCTCTTGGTCCCAGCTCCACAGTTTTTACATTGTAAACTTTCAGACTTTTTTTTTTTTTTTTTTCCCCAGATGGAGTCTGGAAACCACTGGAGTCAGACTAGGTCTCAGTTAGAAACAGATTTGGTTCAGGTTTGGACTGAGTCCCACTTAAACTGGATTAGGTCCAATGTGAGGTGACAGGTGAATACAGTTTTAAGACTGAACAAGCAGTTTAGTCCTACCAAAGATAATCTTGAATTACAGTAGACACATTGAGAGTTTTCAATTTAGGCTTATCCATTTAAGATATGCCCTAAGGAAAAAGGGGTCTTAACTGAGAACTCACCATAAAAAGTAGAGAGAAAATTATTCTCCCTCCTCTATAGTTTCTGGTGACCAGAAGACCCATTAGGACATTCCACTCTCTCTGCATTCAGAATCCTGGGAAAACTGGTAGAAGTGAGAATACTCTCTAAAGTCAGCGGTCCTTGATTTCTTTCTATGGTGTCTAGTCAAGACAGGAAGTTAAAATGTCACTTTGTCCCTTCCTTTCTAAATTCGATTTGGCAGGAAAAAAAAAAAAAAAATAGTAAAACAGAATTAGATCCTTGAATTGTGACTTGAGAATTTCCCTTTGGATACCCACTGGTCATTAATCTTCTTTATCTCCAGACATTGTTATTATCTTCTTGTTTGTCTCATATTGTGCCCTGAGAACTTTCTTGGCAACCTTAAGGTTGAGGGCTTGAAAAATACAGCCAGGTAGAAATTTGAGGTAAACTTCATTTGCTGCTAGTGTTTTACTATTGTCAGCTCTCAGGAGAACTAAGTCTTTCTTTTGAGGGGATATTTTTGGAATTGGCTCTGGATCATGTAGGAGCAGTAATTTTTGTATCCTTCTGAGGGATGACCCTTGCATTCATGGGCTTTCCTGATAGCTCAGTTAGTAAAGAATCTGCCTGCAATGCAGGATACACCAATTTGATTCCTGGGTTGGGAAGATTCCCCTGGAGAAGGGATAGGCTACCCACTCCAGTATTCTTGAGCTTCCCTGTGGCTCAGCTGGTAAAGAATCTGCCTGCAATGTGGGAGACCTGGGTTCAATACCTGGGTTGGGAAGATCCCCTGGAGAAGGGAAAGGCTACCCACTCCAGTATTCCGGCCTGGAGAATTCAATGGGCTGTATAGTCCATGGGGTTCAAAGAGTTGGACACCACTGAGCGACTTTCAGTTTCTTGCATTCATGAGGTAGTTCAATACTGCTAGGAATATTTACTGCTTGTTTTGGCTGAAACCTGACAGTATGCAATACTAAAAACTTTTATTTGTATTTAAAAAATAATTTAAGTAGCTCTATAATGAGAAGTTGGCCAAGCTGAAGCTGATAATTCAGAGTCATAAAGAAACATTGCTTCAGCCCTTCTCTCCTAAGATAAAATCAAAGTATGTACCTAAAAAGAAAAAAAAAAAATTTTTTTTTTCTCCTGAAAACTCTGTGGAAGCATTTACTAAAATATTCCAAAGATACAGAACTCTAAATCTAGAACATGGTAATATTTTAAATTTCATCATAGTTGAAGATTTTCTGCCTTATATAAAGAAACAGACTAATGTAGCTGGTAGAGTGTGTGAACCTCTATTGTTCACATTGCAGCCAACTTCTTTGAAGAATTAAAAACAACTATTTTTATTTTACAAATTGAGTCTTTACAAGAATTGAAATGTGGCTCCAGAAACAATTCAAAAGCCACCTATCGTTTTTACAAATTCCAAATCCTCCCCTCTTGCTGCTGCCAAGTCTCTTCAGTTGTGTCCGACTCTGTGCGACCCCATAGACAGCAGCCCACCAGGCTCCCCCATCCCTGGGATTCTCCAGGCAAGAACACTGGAGTGGGTTGCCATTTCCTTCTCCAGTGCATGAAAGTGAAAAGTGAAAGTGAAGTCGCTGAGTCAGACACGACTCAGCGATCCCATGGACTGCAGCCCACCAGTGTTCTCCTGTGTCCATGGGATTTTTCCAGCCAAGAGTACTGGAGTGGGGTGCCATTGCGTTCTCCAAAAGGCTTACAGATACTATAAAATATCTGGACTTAGGGAAAAAAAGGTGTAGCTTGTTGAAACTTGGACTTTTTCTCTGTGACTTTAATTTTTCTTGTAAAAAAAGTTAATGAACAGAAACCTAAATTAGTCAGGAGATCAGAAAAGGAGTTCTCTTCCCATGAAGACAGCAGAGTTCAACAGGGAAAAGACTCCTGTCCTGGCTACAAGTCAGCCAATTAAAAGCTATTGGCCTCTGTTTACTATAGTCCTCCCAACTTTCTTTTCAGCTATAAAAGTGATCATCTTCCTTGCCATCCAGAAATTTTATTGCCATCCAGAAATTTCATTGCCATGCTAACAGATACTATTCTCTATTGATCTTGAATCCATCTTGATTGGAAAAATATCTGTCAGTCTATTTGTTTTAGGTCTACACATTCTACCTGGTCGCCTCTAGAAACCAAGGTAATTCTTATCAAAAGGAAAAAAGTAAAAAAAGAGGTTATTTTGAAAACAAGAACTATGAAAGATCTTAAAAGGTTGCTTCACATATGTAAGTAAAAAGCTCTAGCCATGTGAGCAGGTAAACTTAACTTATTCCATCTGCCAGAAACAAGTTGGACCCAACTTTTCTCATAAAAACTAGTGAGTTTTGAATTATCATACTCATCTCCAAGACAGGAGATGTAAGAGATGAGTTTGATCCCTGAGAAGGGAAGATCTCCAGGGGGAGATCAGAGCAACCCCCTTCAGTATTCTTGCCTGGAGAATCCCATGGACAGAGGAGCCTGGTGGGCTATAGGCCATAGGGTCACAAAGAGTTGGACAGGATAAAGTGAGGTAGCATGTGACAAGCACTTGATCTCTTGGCTAAAATCTTAAAATAAAAGCTATATGTCTTGTTTCTGTCTATATGTATATCTATGTATATATGTTACAGATGTGTGATGTTTTTCTACCTCTGGATGGAATTACCTAAGTTCATTTTGTTAGATAGTTATAATAGGAAAAAGGAGTCCAAAATAGCAGTGGCTAAAAAGACAAAGAAAGGAAAAAGTCCGTAAAAATAGAACAAGGAAGGTCCGAGGACCGGAGTGAGAACCTCAGGTGAAGCAAACAGACCTCCTGGCTAGCCTAATTTACCTAGGATTGGTTCAGAGGGAGGACAAAAACCGTATAAAAAGAGGAGCCAAAACTGAGCCTTTCTCTTCTCTTTTCTGCACTTCTTTTGGGTGTAACACTGGTCCACAGTTTAAACTGAGATGTAACCGAGCTGCAGCATGGGTCTGCCATTTAAACTGAGCTGTAACCAAGCTATAATACTGGTCTGTCTGTCGCTTCAAATTTTTGCTGTGGTGAGACAGAACTCAGGAAATTACACACTCCCCTGACAATTTGTTCATGAGCTCTATTTAAATAGCTTAAAGACTAACAAATCCAGTCTAGATTCAGAAATATGGAAACTAAACCAAATGTTTTTTTTTTTTTTCAATTTTCCCTGATCTAGCATAACATTTGGTAAATATAAGGTAGCTTAGGTTTATTGTTTTAATTAAAACAGATATGCCTTTAGAGCTATCAGTATTAAATATAATTCAGGGAGAGAACTTTAGTTCTACCTAAATTTGAAAAAGTCAAATAAACTCATGTTACCTCTGTTATAGGATTTGTCCAAATAATTATAACTTAAGATGATGGTTATCTGTTTAATGCCATCATTTCATAAAATAATTTTATAAAGGGAAAGTAAAGTCTTTATATTTACCACATACCTATTACTTCTGGTGATTTTGCTTTTTAACATTGCTTCATATATTGCTGTTTATATTTTGCCTGAAAACCTTTTTAATTTCTTATATAGTATTTGTCTGCTGGCAAAAAATTCCCTCCACTGTTTTGTCTGATTTTATTTTGGCTTTATTACTGCAAAAATTTTTGTAGGTGTAGAATTTTAAGTTTTTAGGTTTTCCCCCTCCTCAAACTTATTTCATCAGCTTATTAAATAAGTTGTTAAACATATCATTCCATTGTGTTCTGTCTAACACTATTTTTGATGAGAAGATTGTGACTGTTCTTTTGATAGCAAATGAATTGCTCTTTCTCGTTTAAGTTTGAATGTTTTTATAATTTTCCCAAACATTAATTTTCACTAATTTAGGTTATGATGTCCCTTGTTGTTGATGTTTAATTATCCTGTTTAAATTTTGCTGCTATTTTAGACCTGTAGATTACAGTATTCATCACACTTAGAATATTTTGGGCTATTTATCTTTATTATTTTTCTGCTTACTATCATCCATTGGAGATCTAATTATTTTGGACATTTTCTCTATGTGCTTTACCGTGGCTCAGCATTTTTCAATTGGACTCTACAGTGATAGAAATGTTTTATAATATGCACTGTCTAAAGCAGTGTCTCAAAACTTTGTGTGAATATTGAGTACTGAAATGTTGTGTGGTGAATTGAATCTATCATACTGGAAAGTTCATGTTTTGATGGTTTCCATGGCTCTGTCTTCATATTTTCTTTTATTTTTCCCAGTGTCTAATATATTGTTAAGCCCATTTAAAATTTTATAAATATAATTTATTGTGTTTTATTATTTTTTTTTTCAGTGTTACAGCTCTATTTTATTTAGAAGATAGCAGGAGAGAGAGAGTGAGAGAGAGAGAGAGAGAAAGAGCGCACACACGCAGGAGAGAGAGAGTCCGCGAGAAAGCGTGTTGGCTCCTCCTTTTATAGGTTTTTTCCTCCACCTGGGGCTGCCCTATGCAAATTGGGCTTAGCCAGGAGTGCTGTTTGTTCTGTTTGTTCTGCCTGAAGTCTTCACTCTGGTCCTCAGACCATTCTTTGACCTTCCTTGTATTTTAGCCACTGACATTTTGGACTTCTTTCCCCTATTCTACCTACCTAACATTCCCCCCTCAAGAGATGGGAGGCCCAATTCTTTGGAAATAGAGGCGTTGAGGTCTTCTGGCTACTTCCTGCTGAACTGGGATGGCGAGGGGTATTGGGCATCCCCCTCTTGCTAGTCTCAATCCTCAGAGTCCTTATAGCGGTGTCCAAGGGTGTGTGATATTTTCCGTGGTTGGCTGTAGTTTTATATCTTTGTTGAACTGGCACTGCATGATATTTCTCTTAAGGTTGCATTATCTTAATTTCAGTATATATCTAGTAACGTTATTAGATATAGACATTACCAAATTTTGAGTTTCTGATTATGTTGTCTTACTATATAAGAAGTTTTAAAATATACTTAGGCAAGCAATTAAGCTATCTGAAAACTAGATTGCTACATTTATGATATTTTTATATTTGTGGGTGCAAATCAATATTAGCCTTTATGCTAGGGCCAGTTTAGCTCTTCTACTATTGGCTGATCCTTCTGGAGGTCATTCCTAAATGTCAAGGAGTATCTTTATTCTTGTACATTGACACTTGAATTTTTTTGAAGCTTGTGTGACTGAGAGGGTAACAGGCAGGAAGGCCAGGGGTCTCCAAATGGAAGAATTAGGCTGCAAGTGTCAGAAATTTTTATCTCTCTTAAGCAGCAGGAGGAAACAAGCTAGCTATATTTTTTCCTTCTCTATACAAATTTAAAAGGAGGTTTCCCTTAAAATACTGTGTTGCCATAACACCTGGTTTCACCTGAAGTTAATTATTCTCAAACCTTGAGTTAACCAATGCATTTTTCTTATGGAAATGTTTTTCTTAAGCTATGTTAATGTACTATGCATTTACCCCAAACTCTTGTCTTCAAGTTGATTCCACCTAATGGCTCAGAACCTACTTGACAAACCAGTATGTTATACTCAGATATTGTTCCCCTAATCTATGTAAATGAAACTATTTGTATGGTAATCTGGCCTTCTACAAAATTCAAGTCATTTGTTTTATGGCCCAGGATGAATCATCTGGTGCCAAGATTATTCCAAAATACATCTTATGGATGAGGGGCCTGGTACCATTCTGAGTTTTAAGACATTCCTTTCTTTCATTTACAGACTGCTAGTGACTGTATAACATCCAGCTGAAGACTAGCAGGGGGTACTCTTTCTGCTCCCTCTGATGCCTATGTTAGAAGCTTTCTCTATTGCCTTTATCCTTTAATAAAACTTTATTACACAAAAGCTCTGTGCGATCAAGCCTCGTCTTTGGCCCCAGACTGAATTCTTCTCCTCTGGAGGCCAAGAATCCCAGCATCTTTTCGTTCAGCAACAACCTTTCATGACATTTTAGAATTGTTTAGTGTACAATTCCTCTGTATATCTTTACAGATCTCGAGGAGTTTCAATTTAATGTTTAGTCCCAGCAGAGGCAAGCAACTACATATGTGATTTAGAGAGCTCTGTATTTTTATTCACTGCTTTTTCTATTACACTCCTCCATGAATTTCAGCTGCTTTAGCCTTTCCAATATTCAAACTTTCTCCAAAACTCAGTGCTCTACTTGGCTGCCTCTGACTCTGCTGCAGACGATAAAGCACTTCCAGGCAGACAGCAGTATAACCATCAGGGCACCTTGTTCGTTTCTCATTTTTATGGAATCAGAATCCTATGCTATGTGTTGTTTGGAAACAATTGAAACCAGAATATTACATCTATCTCCAATATGACAGAAGAATAAAATATTTTCTGGTACACACAGATTAAGAATGCTGAAGAAATCTCTAGATGTAGTACTCAAACAGGGTGAAAGGAAATCTTTATATATTGCAAGAATAATGAACATAGATAATTACTGATGCTTGCCAATGATATAGTCTATAGATAATGAAATAAAGCAAGAAAAGTGAATCAGTGTCATGAGGATAAAAAGGGAGAAAATACTGTCATTATTTATAGGTGATACAATACCCTACTTAGCGAAGCTAATGAATGAACAAATAAATTAATTACATAATGTAGCACATATATGGGATACAAGCTCAGCCTACAGAAGTGAAGTGAAGTGAAGTCGCTCAGTCGTGTCTGACTCTTTGTCACACCATGGACTGTAGCCTACAAGGCTCCTCTGTCCATGGAATTTTCCAGGCAAGAGTACTGGAGTCAATACTAATTATCTTCTCATGTGAGAGCCAATTATAAAATTTAGGAAAAAACAATATACAATAAATACTTGACATAAATACTGTTTTCCAAAATCTTTTTAAGCAATAATGCAAAACAACTCTATATTAAAACATTTACTTCTGATAAATACATCTGCTCATGTACCTCAAAAACAACTTTTTTTAGCATATTTAGAACAGTTTAGAAATTTTCAAAGATATTTGCTATTAATAATTTTAAAGATGTATATGTGTTTAGAAGTGAGACTTTATTATTTTTTATGGATAAATGTTTAAAGGTACTGAACAGATTTTTTTAATGATGCAAAGAGAAGCCAGTAAAAATGTTGAAAAATACACAGTACCTATATAATAGAAAGAACTTGCATTTTTCAAGTTTTAAGCATTGAGTTTAGTCTACAGGACTGGCAGTTTAGCAGGAAATACAGAGTATATTTTGAGTTGAAACTGACACAAACAGACTGTTTCTGGATCACTGTTTTAACACAGTGACCAAGAACAGTTTGTGTTTGTGGCAGAGACCCAGATATGAAATAGGCTAAAATAGAATTTAGTGGAATTAAACAGCTTAGAAAGAAACATGTTCTTGTTGGAAGAGTTGTGACTCTTGGAAAAACACCAGTTTCCAAAAAACTTGGGACAGTTTACAAAAAAAAAAAGATGCATCCTTTCCTTTCTCTCTCTGCCATCATACAATCAACCACCTGTTCTTCCAACTTCCTGGGGAATATTATAGTAAAATATAACATCTGGGTGATTTAACTAAGATATAAGATTTCCCATTACACTAATGACATACTTTTCTACAAAAAGATGGGTTTTCTGCACAACTACATAAGCTTGGCTAACTTGGAGTTCAGTGGAAGAAAATGCGCTTGAAATTTAGAAGTTTATTGTTATTCATAGATCTGCTGTCTTTCTCTTTATTGAAGCCATTCACAATTAAAATTGGTATAAGCATATTCATGAAATTTCTAGCAATTTTATATATATATTATTTTAATAATAATTGTATCTCAATATATTGAGATATATTAAATATATAAAATATATATAAAATATATTTAAAGTCATGTATCAAAGGGATTATATTAATCAGACATAACTATTCATGGAAATTAATCTACTTATTGCAAATCTCTGCATTATTTGAAACAATGCTGAAACTGTTTTCAGAGTCTGACACATTTATTAA
Organism: Bos taurus; assembly: GCF_002263795.3. NCBI lineage: Eukaryota > Metazoa > Chordata > Mammalia > Artiodactyla > Bovidae > Bos > Bos taurus. The sequence continues at coordinate 9,763,243 of NC_037333.1, forward strand.
AATGAAATTAGAGGAAAAAAGGGTGTATTTATTTATTATGTATTTTATTGGAAAAGAGCAAGATAAATTTAGAAGCTAAATCTAATACCTAATATATATATCACGTTAGGTAATATCTGAAAAAGAAACCTCAATGGGAAATAAATACCTTAAAAATAATCTTTACAAGTCACATAAAAATCACTCAAGTCATATGTATGACATATACCATTGCAAAGATATACCAGTTTTTCACCACTACCTACTTACTATACACAATATCTCTGCTTTCTCATGTCCTTCTAGCAATAAGTTCAGACATCTCTACTTTCCCATATCTGGAATATAATGAAAACAATTTACTGATCCCAGAAACACACACAGACCAGACTACTGAAACTCCTTCATGTTTGTTACCTGTCTTTTTTCATTCAGTGTTAGCTATGGAAGTATCCCAAGCATAAGTGTGCTCAAGGTTATGTATGCTTACAAAATTCTAAATATGTTTTGTTGATTCCTAAACATTGCAGTATAATAAAGGAAAATATTAGTATAGACAAATCATTAGCTTTCATATTTTTATTCATTTAATAGATGAACTATGTTTTTAGTTGATATATGGACACTCATATACATATACCTCATCAACTTTATAATTATTCTGGCATCAATTTTCTCCACATATGTAAGAAATAAATGACAGAGGTCACCTTGTATACAGCCCATGGGGGTGTGGGGGGAAACAGTAATGAGTGTATTTTTAAATATATTTAAAGAGATTCATGTCATATAGCTAATTCCTAGACAACATTAATTACAAAACTTAAAACTTAAAGGAAAGATAAAAACTATTCCATATAATACCTTGTTTTAAAGTTCAGATAACAGAGCCAAAGAAATAAAATTTCAGGCTGTATTTTTATCAGTCAAAGCTAAATACAATTAAAATATGATTTTTCTTGAAAGAATATTTGATATCACACATATAGAAATTCAAAATAGAGTGGCAAGTGATAACTGAAAATCAGAAAAGAAAATTATGATATTTGCAACCACTAGTATAAACTTATCTAAGCAAATTCTAAGGTATATATAACATTGCTGAGATTTTATTTTATAATGTTAAAAAAATCCTTATTCATTAAAATTAGTCAATAGTGTCAATAAAACAAATGAAGTCAAAGAGAAGAAGAAGGTAAAGTTAAAAAGAAAAAAAAATGGGAAGGGAAGGGGAAAAAGAGGATATGAAGAGGAAATAAATTGAAAAAGATATAAGTGAAAATAGCAGGTTTAAAAAAAAAAAAAGTTTTTCAATCCTAAATCTTCCCTGATAGAGGAATAAATTTACCAAGGTAAAATACATAATGCATATATATATATATACACACACACACACACACATACATATATGACTATATTAAGTGTATAATTAAAAGATTAAATTCCTTAAAGGTATACAATTTTAAAACTTAAAATAATTATATACTTCAAGAGATGTCTCCTCTACATAGAAAACCCTAAAGACTCCACCAGAAAATTACTAGAGCTAATCAATGAATACAGTAAAGTTACAGGATACAAAATCAACACACAGAAATCCCTTGCATACCTATATACTAATAATGAGAAAACAGAAAGAGAAATTAAAGAAACAATTCCATTCACCATTGCAACGAAAAGAATAAAATGCTTAGGAATATATCTACCTAAAAAGCTAAAGACCTATATATAGAAAACTATAAAATACTGGTGAAAGAAATCAAAGAGGACACTAATAGATGGAGAAATATACCATGTTCATGGATCAGAAGAATCAATATAGTGAAAATGAGTATACTACCCAAAGCAATTTATAGATTCAATGCAATCCCTATCAAGTTACCAACGGTATTTTTCACAGAGCTTGAACAAATAATTTCACAATTTGTATGGAAATACAAAAAACCTCGAATAGCCAAAGCAATCTTGAGAAAGAAGAATGGAACTGGAGGAATCAACCGGCCTGACTTCAGGCTCTACTACAAAGCCACAGTTATCAAGACAGTATGGTACTGGCACAAAGGCAGAAATATAGATCAATGGAACAAAATAGAAAGTCCAGAGATAAATCCAAGCATCTATGGAGACATTATCTTTGACAAAGGAGGCAATAATATACAGTGGATTAAAGACAATTTCTTTAACAAGTGGTGCTGGGAAAACTGGTCAACCAGTTGTAAAAGAATGAAACTAGAACACTTTCTAACACCATATACACAAATAAACTCAAAATGGATTAAAGATCTAAATGTAAGACCAGAAACTATAAAACTCCTAGAGGAGAACATAGGCAAAACACTCTCTGACATACATCACAGCAGGATCCTCTATGACCCACCTCCCAGAATATTGGAAATGAAAGCAAAAATAAACAAATGGGACCTAATTAAACTTAAAAGCTTCTGCACCACAAAGGAAACTATAAGCAAGGTGAAAAGGCAGCCTTCAGAATGGGAGAAAATAATAGCAAATGAAGCAACTGACAAACAACTAAATCAGAAATATACAAGCAACTCCTGCACCTCAACTCCAGAAAAATAAATGACTGAATCAAAAAATGGGCCAAAGAACTAAATAGACATTTCTTCAAAGAAGACATACAGATGGCTAACAAACACATGAAAAGATGCTCAACATCACTTATTATCAGAGAAATACAAATCAAAACCATAATGAGGTATCATTTCATGACAGTCAGAATGGCTGCGATCAGAAAGTCTATAAGCAATAAATCCTGGAGAGGGTGTGGAGAAAAGGGAACCTTCTTACACTGTTGGTGGGAATGCAAACTAGTACAGCCACTATGGAGAACAGTGTGGAGATTCCTTAAAAAACTGGAAATAGAACTGCCTTATGATCCAGCAATCCCACTGCTGGGTATACACACCAAGGAAACCAGAATTGAAAGAGACAAATGTACCTAAACGTTCACCGCAGCACTGTTTATAATAGCCAGGACATGGAAGTAACCTAAGAAAGCTGTGGTACATATACACAAAGGAGTATTATGTAGCTATTAAAAAGAATACATTTGAATCAGTTCTAATGAGGTGGATGAAACTGGAGCCTATTATAGAGTGAAGTAAGCCAGAAAGAAAAACACCAATACAGTATACTAACACATATATATGGAATTTAGAAAGATGGTAATGATAACCCTGCATGCGAGACAGCAAAAGAGACCTAGATGTATAGAACAGTCTTTTGGACTCTGTGGGAGAGGGGGAGGGTGGGATGATTTGGGAGAATGGCATATAAACTAGTATAATATCATATATGAAACGAATCACCAGTCCAGGTTCGATGCATGATACTGGATGCTTGGGGCTGGTGCACTGGGATGACCCAAAGGGATGGTATGCGGAGGGATGTGGGACAGGGGTTGAGGATGGGGAACATGTGTACACGTGTGGCGGATTCATGTTGATGTATGGCAAAACCAATACAATATTGTAAACTAATTAACCTCCAATTAAAATAAATAAATTTATATTTAAGAAAAAAATAAAAAGTGAATAACCTGAAAAAAAACAAAAGATGTCACTCAGTACTGTAAGGCAGAAAGCCAAATATGTAAAACACGACAGTACAGTTATATTCATATTTTATACTTATATTACACACATAATATTTATATGATAAACATTCATATTTATTCATGTTTATAATCAAACAGGAAAAATGGGAGACTTTCATTTCTCCCACCAGTATCCTCGCTTCTAGGCTTCAGAAGTCAGCTTGGTCGTTTGTCATCGCTGACCCTGCTACGCGACTCTGGGTTCCTCTACCTCATCGTCGATGTGGCCCTAATGGTGCGGCAGGGTGTAGATTCCTAGAGCACTGGAGTGAACTTAAGAAGATTTTGTCCACGTGTACTGCATAGAAGATGAATTCGTCATCTTCCATGATGAATGAGGAACCTGAGGCTCTCGCTGTAGTTAACCAGCTCCGAGACCTAGCCACAGATCCTTTAAACCGACAAGCCATTGTCCAGGATCAGGGATGTCTGCCCGGACTTACTTTATTTATGGACCTTTTGCTTTTCGATACTTGGCAGAGTACCATGCCAACAGAGAAAAGATGAAAGGAGAGTTGGGAAAGATGTTAAGCTTGCAAAATGTTATACAGAAATCTACAATTCCAGGGGAAACAAAACTGCTAGCCTCTGAAATCGATGACATTCTTCAATCTTCCAATATGGCAGTTGGGGATAGTTTCAATGAAATGAATTCATGTCGAAGGAAAGCTCAGTTTTTTGGGGGGGACTACAAACAAATGTGCCAAAACAGTGGTTTTGCATATAGATAGTCTTGATGATATGTCCCTGTGTGAAGTGGCCTTGTTAAAAATTAAAGGCGTTATTAGCTTTACTTTTCAAATGGCCGTTCAGAGATGTGTGGTGCGAATCCATTCAGATCGTAAAGCTTTGGCATCAGCAATAGCATCAACCCAGTTTATGAAGGCTCAGCAAGTTGTGAAGAGCAAAAGTGGAGAAGAGATACTAGTCCCATTCCAGGACACACCTGTGGAGGTAGAACAGAACACGGAGCTGCCTGACTACCTGCCCGAGCATGAGAGTCCCACAAAGGAGCAAGACAAAGTGGGCAGGACAAGGCGGTATCCCAGGTGGGCTCCGACCCGGAGAGCGGAGCCAGCTGGCTGAGCACAGCTGCAAACTTTTTATCCAGGTTCTTCTACTAGTGACTTCTCTTTGGGGCTCAAGGACTGTATAAGCAAACAAGGGGCCAGTTTTCCACTGTCGTGGTGAACTGTCAAGTGCAATTTGCAATAAGTTATCATGAAAAGTTTTTAGATCCCATGATTGAGAATGCTGCATTTTACATTCTACCAGACATTTTACCCCACTAAGTGGTAAAAGGGACAGAGGGGACAGGTGGAGTTGTTCTGTTGATGAAGGTATTTTGGTCTTGTTGTCCTTTGTTTAATTGCCTCACTTCTATTTAAAAAAAAAAAAAAAAGGTCCACTGTTAAACCAAATATGTATTTGTGCAGCTTTACATTTTACTTGACATGAAGCACGTGATTAGGAAAATTCGTTTTCTCAAGCTTCAGGGCCTAGAAGAGAATTTTTTTTTTTTTTTAGCTCAAGTTGCACATGAAGTTGGAGAAGGAAATGGCAACCCACTCCAGTATTCTTGCCTGGAAAATCCCATGGACTGAGGAGCCTGGTAAGTTACAGTCCATGGGGTTGCAAAGAGTCAGACACGACTGAGCGACTTCACTTTTCACTTTTTCATTTCATTTACTAGGGATATAATTTTTAAAATATTGACAACAAAGTATAAGAAGAATTTCTCTTTTCTGTAATAGTAAACTAGATATTTTTGTGCCACTGGGAAGTTACCAAGGAGACAAGGATTTATAGGACCGAATAAGGAAAGGGAGTGAAAAGCTCATTGACAGGGACTCATACTGACCCTTGAAGCACTTTCCTAGTTTACAGCTATAGCAGAGATACTAAGAAGTTGAGGTGAGTCTCCAGTGAACTCTTACAATAATAGCCAAAATATTACCAACTGAGATTTAAGTCCTGCCAAGAAAGAGGTTATCCCTGATGACTCATGCAGTAAAGAATCTGCCTCCAATCCAAGAGCAACAGGAGACATGTGTTCGATCCCTGGGTCAGGAAGATCCCCTGGAGGAGGAAATGGCAACCCACTCCAGTATTCTTGCTGGCAAATCTCATGGATTGAGGAGTCTGGCAGGCTATAGTCTATGGGGTTGCAAAGTGCTGGACATGACTGAGCCACTGAGCACACAAGAAAGAGGAGACATGGCTAACATGCAGACTTTTCAGTTGGTACAAAGGGCAAGGGTGAACCAAAAACAAACCCTACCTTCAAAAAATTGAAGACCAGCTTCAAGTCATCTCATCCCCTCCTTATTTAATCAGTATGGCCTGTCACAACCTAGTTAAAATAACTACTAGGTTTTATTATGAACACCTTTCCTTTCAACTTTCTTCTCTGCCCATCAGGGTACTTGATAGAGCATCAAAATATTTATGGCTTTAAACCACTCCCAAATATTCTGATTCAAATAGTTTGGGCAGGTCTTAGACATAAGATTTCTTTTATAACTTCTCAGGTGATTCTAATGTGAAGTCAGTGCTGAGAACTGTGTTCTACATGTTACTTGCCAAACCCAATTAACCGCACAGTTGTCTTTCTCCTCTACTGGGCTGGAACTTTTGAGGATAGGATTATGGTTTTTACATTTAGAGCCTACACATCTAAAAGAGTGCCAGATACCAAGTAGGTGCTTATAAGTTAGTTAGTGATAAATGACTGACTTTCAAAAGATGGTCATTTCAATTCAATTTAATAGCTACTAATCAAGTTCCAATTGTATGCTGGCCTATTGGTGTACAAAAGTAGATAATACAATGCCAGCCTTTGGGAGAATTATTGTTCAACTCAGTGGTCACAAAATTATCATTTACTATTATACTGATAGTGCTTTTAAGTGACTGCATGTCAAATTAATCTTTCAGAGCTCCAATGCTGCTGCTACTGCTAAGTCCCATCAGTCATGTCCAACTCTGTGAAACCCCATAGACAGCAGCCCACCAGGCTCCTCCATCCCTGGGATTCTCCAGGCAAGAACACTGGATTGGGTTGCCATTTCCTTCTCCAATGCATGAAAGTGAAAAGTAAAAGTGAAGTCGCTCAGTCGTGTCCAACTCTTAGCAACCCCATGGACTGCAGCCCACCAGGCTCCTCCATCCGTGGGATTTTCCAGGCAAGAGTACTGGACTGGGTTGCCAGTGCCTTCTCCGTCAGAGCTTCAGTACTCTCAATCTAATATACCAAGTCATTCTTTCTTTGAATGGTATTCCATTATCAATAAAATAATAAATAGAATGCATGTCAACTGCAGAATACGTATTCTTTACAGGTGGGCCTGGAACATATACAAATACTGACCTTATTCTAAGATATAAAAAATCAACATGTTTCAAAAAATTTTATTATTCAGAACAGATATGATCCTATTGGCAAATAGGGAAAAAGCCACAAATATAATTGGAAAACTGTGTATCTGTTTGAAAATTATGCACTCCACTTCAAAATATTCTTAGTCAAGGAAAGGACATATCTCAAAGTTAGAAAATATTTTGAACTAAACAATAATGAACAGATAATGTGTAAAAGTTGGATGATGTGGTTAATCATATCTTAGGGAGAGACTTATAAAGGTTATATATTATAGAAAACAAAGCTGAAAATGAATTAAGTATGCATCCATATTTTAATAAATGACAGCAAAAAAAAAAAAGAAAATATGAAGGAATAAGATAATGAAGATAAGAAATCAATGATATAAAATGAATTTAAAATAAAAAAAAACTTCTAATAGAGCTAAAATTTGGAGTTTGAAGAGCACTTTTTTTTCAAGAAAAAGAGATGATGAATACAACAATACTGTTCAGTGACAGAGAAAATATATAAGTTGCAAAGACTGGAAAGGACTAATGGATCACGCTACAATATCTTTACAGAAAAAAAAGCCAGATAAACAATCAACACAGAAATAATCTATGTTGCTAGATTCAAATACAAACTTTAAAAGCAAATGGTGCCTCTATATCCTATAAGTAATTGAATAGAAAACATAAATGACAAAATATGCTATTATGATACCATCAATGAAACAAAAAGCCTCCTTAAATTTTGTAATACATTTATGGCAAATAACTATGTTAAACAGATTGATATAGTATTTAATAATAGATTGAAATTCTCATATTTATGCAACTCAGTTTCCCCAAAATTTGACATCTAGATTAAATGCAATATTGTTCATAATCTAAATGGGTAAAAAGAAACAAAAGTCTACTGCTGGTATACTCTCTACAAGTTATGGCAAGGGAAATTTCAGGCAGAAGGAACAGAATACAAGACAAAAATATTTCAAACAACGAAATGAAGAGCACTGAAAATGAAGTAAAGATAACATATTTAATTAAAGTTCAGTAAAAGACAATGAACTATCTAAAACACAATTAACTGCAAAAGTATTTATATTTATAGTTTATTAAAATATTTATGCTTTCTTTAAAGTTTAATAAAATTGGTACAAATATTTAACAGAAGAAATGAAATAGAGTCATACGAAAAACTCACTTAAGCTAAGAGAAGTCAGAAAAAGTGGAAATACATAGCAAATGGGAGGGATTTTCAGCTCAATGGGTAAAGAATCTGCCTGCAATGCAAGAGACAGAGGAGACACAGGTTCAGTCCCTGTTTGCGAATATCCCCTAGAGGAGGAAAAAGGCAATCCACTCTAATAGTCTCACCTGAAATATCCCATGGACAGCAGAGCCTGGCAGAACACAGTCTAAAGGGTTACAGAGTCAGACACAACTGAGTGACTAAGCATGCAATTCCAATCATTATCAATTATCACATTAAATTTGAATTATGTAAGAAAACCAAGTATTGATAAAAGAGAATCACTGGGTTAAAACAAACAAACAAACATCTAATTAGATACTACCTATGGTAGCCTGCTTTAAATTTAGAGAAACAGACAGGTAAAAATTTAAAAAAAAATCATACCATTCAAATACTATTCAAAACAAAGCTAGAGAATTATGTGTACATACTGAACAACAAAGAGTGTTTTAATCTACATTGTACAATGATTGACAGAATTTAGAGGAAAATAAACAAATCTAGAGTTATGCAGACTTCAAAGCTTTTTAGTAATGGATGAAACAATTAGGCAGACAACAAATATGGATACAGGAGACCTAAACAATACTATCCATCAACTTTATTAAAATTGACACACAACTAATCAACAGCAGAGTAGACATTCATCACAAGTAAACATGAACTTTTCACTAATATAGTCCAGATCTTGGATCCTAAAATAATCCTCAACATATTTAAAAGAAAACAATACACACAAAGATGGTCTCAAAATATAAATGATTTAAACTCTGAATCAACAACAGAAAGATATGTAGATAAATCCCAAGCAACTGGAAATAAAACAATTAACTTCTAAATAATTCAAGGGTGAAAAAAAGTATAGAAAGAAGATAAAAATACTTTGAATTAAATGAAAATAAAAATATTGAAACATGAGGGATGAAACAGAGCTGTGATTAAAGGAAAATGTAAGCAGAAAATGTTTATGTTATTTTTTAAAACTCAATGTAAGATTACCTAAACTGGAATATGATCAAATTAAACTCAAAACTAGTAGAAGAAAAAATAGAAAATTCACAGAAAAATCAACATGATTTTAGAACAGTTACAGAGCAAAATGTCAATGTATAATAATTGGCTGCACTTGCATATAATTACAATTGAAACTTTAAATAAAATATGACATATATTAACATAAAATGTAATAGATATAAATCTCACAGAAATATACAGCATATGCCTAATGAACCTGGAAACATCCATGAAAGAAGTCAGAGAACAACTAAATAAAGGAAAAGTTTTATCATGCTTCTGGATTGGAAGACTCAACATTGTTATATCAATATTTTCCAGTGGGACCTGTAGCCTTGAATGCATTCTGAGTTAAAATCAAGTTGGATAGCTACTGACTAACTGATTTTTAAATTTATATACAAAGATGATAGAATTTGAAAAAAATGATATCAAACCTTATGAAAAAGACAAGACAGCATTCAAGAAAATACTGTTGAAAGGATAAACACATTGATTAGATAAACATCTAAATCTAATCAATGGATTAGAATAGAGACTACATAAATAGATACATGAAAATGTATTTAAGTCATTTTTGATGAGGGTAAAAATATAATTCAATAAACAAATGATAATGTTTTCAAAAATCTTACTGGAACATTTGGACTTCAACATATATAGCATAAATCAGTTCAGTTCAGTTCAGTCGCTCAGTCATGTCTGACTCTTTGTGATCCCATGCACTGCAGCACTGCAGTCCTCCCTGTCCATCACCAACTCCCAGAGTCTACCAAACTCATGTCCATTGAGTTGGTGATGCCATCCAACCATCTCATCCTCTGTCGTCCCCTTTTCCTCCTGCCCTCAATTTTTCCCAACATAGGGTCTTTTCAAATGAGTCAGCTCTTCGCATCAGGTAGCCAAAGTACTGGAGTTTTAGCTTCAACATCAGTCCTTCCAATGAATACCCAGCACTGATCTTCTTTAGGATAGACTGGTTGGATATCCTTGCAGTCCATGGGAATTTCAAGAGTCTTCTCCAACACCACAGTTCAAAAGCATCAATTCTTCTGCACTCAGCTTTCTTTATAGTCCAACTCTCACATCCATACATGACTAATGGAAAAACCACAGCCTTGACTAGATGGACCTTTGTTGGCAAAGTGATGTCTCTGCTTTTTAATATGCTGACTAGGTTGGTCATAGTTTTCCTTACAAGGTGTAAGCGTCTTTTAATTTCATGGCTGCAATCAACAACTGCAGTGATTTTGGAGCCCCCCAAAATAAAGTCAACCACTGTTTCCCCATCTATTTGCCATGAAGTAATAAGACTGGATGCCATGATCTTAGTTTTCTGAATGTTGAGCTTTAAGCCAACATTTTCACTCTCCTCTTTCACTTTCATCAAGAGGCTTTTCAGTTCCTCTTCACTTTCTACCATAAGGGTGGTGTCATCTGCATACCTGAGGTTATTGATATTTCTCCTGGCAATCTTGATTCCAGCTTGTGCTTCTTCCAGCCCAGCATTTCTCATGACGTACTCTGCATATAAGTTAAATAAAGAGGGTGACAATATACAGCCTTGACGTACTCCTTTTCCTATTTGGAAACAGTCTGTTGTTCCATGTCCAGTTCTAACTGTTGCTTCCTGACCTGCATACAGGTTTTTCAAGAGGCAGGTCAGGTGGTCTGGTATTCCCATCTCTTGAGGAGTTTTCCACAGTTTTTTGTGATCCACACAGTCAAAGGCTTTTTGGCATAGTCAATAAAGCAGATATACATGGGTTTCTGGAACTCTCTTGCTTTTTACATGATCCAGCAGTTTTTGGCAATTTGATCTCTGGTTCCTCAGCCTTTTCTAAAACCAACTTGAACATCAGGAAGTTCACGGTTCTTGTACTGCTGAAGCCTGGCTTGGAGAATTTTGAGCATTACTTTACTAGCGTGCGAGATGAGTGCAATTGTGCAGTAGGTTGAGCATTCTTTGACATTGCCTTTCTTTGGGATTGGAATGAAAACCGACCTTTTCCAGTCCTGTGGCCACTGCTGAGTTTTCCAAATTTGCTGGCATATTGAGTGCAGCACTTTCACAGGATCATCTTTCACGATTTGAAATACCTCAACTGGAATTCCATCACCTCCACTAACTTTGTTAGTAATGATACTTTCTAAGGCCCACTTGACTTCACATTCCAAGATGTCTGGCTCTAAGTGAGTGATCACACCATGGTGATTATCTTGGTCATGAAGATCTTCTTTGTACAGTTCTTCTGTGTATTCTTGCCACCTGTTCTTAATATCTTCTACTTCTGTTATGTCCATACAATTTCTGTCCTTTATTGAGCCAGTCTTTGCATTAAACATTCCCTTGGTATCTCTAACTTTCCTGAAGAGATCTCTAGTCATTCCCATTCTATTTTTCTTCCTTTATTTCTCAGCATTGATCACTGAGGAAGACTTTCTTATCTCTCCTTTTATTCTTTGAAACTCTGCATTCAAATGGGTATATCTTTCCTTTTCTCCTTTGCTTTTGGCTTGTCTTCTTTTCACAACTGTTTGTAAGGCTTCCTCAAATAGTCATTTTGCTTTTTTTGCATTTCTTCTTCTTGGGGATGGTCTTGATCCCTGTCTCCTGTACAATGTCATGAACCTCATTCCATAGTTCATCAGGCACTCTATCAGATCTAGTCCCTTGAATCTACTTGTCACTTCCACTGTATAATGATAAGGGATTTGATTTAAGTCATACCTGAATGGTCTAGTGGTTTTCCCCCACTTTCTTCAATTTAAGTCTGAATTTGGCAATAAGGAGTTCATGATCTGAGCCACAGTCAGCTCCTGGTCTTTTTTTTTTTTTTTTTGCTGACTGTATAGAGCTTCTCCATCTTATAGAGCTGCAAAGAATATAATCAATCTTATTTTGGTGTTGGCCATCTGGTGATGTCCATGTGTAGAGTCTTCTCTTGTGTTGTTGGAAAAGGGTTTTGCTATGACCAGTGAATTATCTTAAGCAAAACTCTATTAGCCTTTGCCCTGCTTCATTCTGTACTCCAAGGCAAATTTGCCTGTTACTCCAGGTATTTCTTGACTTCCTCCTCTTGCATTCTCATCCCCTATAATGAAAAGGACATCTTTTTTGGGTGTTAGTTCTAAAAGGTCTTTAGGTCTTCATAGAACCATTCAACTTCAGCTTCTTTCTAAGAAGAAATGGAATAGCCATCATGGTCAACAAAAGAGTGTGAAATGCAGTACTTGGATGCAATCTCAAAAACGACAGAATGATCTCTGTTCGTTTCCAAGGCAAACCATTCAGTATCACGGTAATCCATGTTTATAGAATAAATAAACCTCCATAAACTATATACTTTAATCAAAAATTATCATCAAATGGCTCACTGCCTAGAAATAAATATCAATTTTTCACCTGAAAAATTTCTAAAAGTTACATGAAACTCTGTGTGATCTTGAGTTTGGCCAAGAGTTTATGGCCTGACATCAAAAATATAATATTTTGTTAAAAAAGTATTTGACTTTATCAAAATTCAAGTTTTGCTATGTAAAAGTTGTTGAAATAATGCTGACCAAAGGAGGGTACAGATTAAAAGTAAATATTTCCAAAGCATGTATCTGATAAAGGACCTAGTGTATAGAATACAACACATACTGGTAAGAAAGCAAGCAATGAAATTAAAAAATGAGAAGATCCATGAATGGCAAATAAACATGTGAAATGGGCAAAAGATCTTTCAATATTAGGGAAATGCAAGTTACATTCATAAAGAGATGCCAGTATATACTTTATAAAATAACTAAAATCACCAAACCTGATACTATCAGTACTATTAAGGATGGAATCTTAACATTCAGCAATAAAGAGAAACAAACTATTAATTCATACATGCAAGATATTAAATACATCTTATTAAAGGAAAGAAGCTAAACTCCTAAGACTATTTATTATATGATTAGATTTATATGATTTTCTACAAAAAATAAAAATATGGAAATGGAAAATAAATCAGTGATTACCATTGGTTGGAGTAAGAGATGAGACTGGCTGAAAGAGACAACTTGAGGGAAACTTTGGGCTGACAAATATATGCTGTATGTTATTGTGGTAGTAGAAAAATGACTATCTGTATTTGTCAAAACCTATAGCAACTACACAACATGGAATGAATTGTGTAAGTGTATATAAATTTGAAAAGTTCAATCATGGTGTGCAGGGAATTCAAATGGAATGTAGACAGAAAAATAAATCTACTTGTGCTACAAATGAATTATGTATCCAACCAGTCCATTCTGAAGGAGATCAGCCCTGGGATTGCTTTGGAAGGAATGATCCTAAAGCTGAAACTCCAGTACTTTTCCCACCTCATGCGAAGAGTTGCCTCACTGGGAAAGACTCTGATGCTGGGAGGGGTTGGGGGCAGGAGGAGAAGGGGACGACAGAGGATGAGATGGCTGGATGGCGTCACTGACTCGATGGACGTGAGTCTGAGTGAACTCCAGGAGTTGGTGATGGACAGGGAGGCCTGGTGTGCTGCGATTCATGGGGTCGCAAAGAGTCAGACAAGACAGCAACTGAAGTGAACTGAACTGAATAGTACTTGAGGAGATGCAGAAGAAAAAAGTTGATCTAAGTAACTTTGGTAAATAGTTTAAAGACCAAAAGTAGTGTATATACTCTGGTGAATTTGTTTCTCACACGTTTCAAGATTTCTCTACCCAAATATGTATTGATTATAAAATTGAAAAATGTGAGAAGTGGAGAAAAATAGCAGATACTACCTAAACTATGTGATCAAAGCTTACATCATCAAAATGAAGAGATTGAAATAATGTTTGATATGATATATTGAAAAGGACACTTTTCATTTCTGTAGCATTATTTCTGAAAAATATAATTTCAATTTAATCAAAGGTACAGGGAGGGAGGAGGGAGGGGGTTCAGGATGGGGAACATGTGTATACCTGTGGTGGATTCATGTTGATGTATGGCAAAACCAATACAATATTGTAAAGTAATTAACCTCCAATTAAAATAAATTAAAAAGTAAACATCAGATATCAAGGGGCAATGTCAAGTACACAATAATTGACAAGTACTTTTGAAAAGTGTCATAAAAGACAAAGGAAGATGAACTTAGAACTGTTACAGGCTGGAGTATCTGTGACATACTCAAAATAATCCTATATAATCCAAGTAATCCTAATAGCATATATGGTTTATATATTAGTATTATACTGGTACTAATTCCTTAGGTTTTAGTTTTTATATTGTGCAACTGTTATAAACATTAGGGGTACTGGCTGAGGATAAATGAAAATGTCCTCCTAATTTTTTGCAATGCTTCTGAAACTTAAAATTATTTAAAAATAAAATCATACGTGAAAATGAGTATACTACCCAAAGCAATTTATAGATTCAACGCAATCCCTATCAAGCTACCAACAGTATTCTTCACAGAGCTAGAACAAATAATTTCACAATTTGTATGGCAATACAAAAAACCTCGAATAGCCAAAGCAATCTTGAGAAAGAAGAATGGAACTGGAGGAATCAACCTACCTGACTTCAGGCTCTACTACAGGGCCACAGTTATCAAGACAGTATGGTACTGGCACAAAGACAGAAATATTGATCAATGGAATAAAATAGAAAGCCCAGAGATAAATCCATGCACATATGGACACCTTATCTTCGACAAAGGAGGCAAGAATATACAATGGATTAAAGACAATCTCTTTAACAAGTGGTGCTGGGAAATCTGGTCAACCACTTGTAAAAGAATGAAACTGGACCACTTTCTAACACCATACACAAAAATAAACTCAAAATGGATTAAAGATCTAAACGTAAGACCAGAAACTATAAAACTCCTAGAGGAGAACATAGGCAAAACACTCTCCGACATACATCACAGCAGGATCCTCTATGACCCACCTCCCAGAATATTGGAAATAAAAGCAAAAATAAACAAATGGGACCTAATTAACCTTAAAAGCTTCTGCACATCAAAGGAAACTATTAGCAAGGTGAAAAGACAGCCTTCAGAATGGGAGAAAATAATAGCAAATGAAGCAACCGACAAACAACTAATCTCAAAAATATACAAGCGACTCCTGCAGCTCAACTCCAGAAAAATAAACGACCCAATCAAAAAATGGGCCAAAGAACTAAATAGACATTTCTCCAAAAAAGACATACAGATGGCTAACAAACACATGAAAAGATGCTCAACATCACTCATTATCAGAGAAATGCAAATCAAAACCACTATGAGGTACCATTTCACACCAGTCAGAATGGCTGCGATCCAAAAGTCTACAAATAATAAATGCTGGAGAGGGTGTGGAGAAAAGGGAACCCTCTTACACTGTTGGTGGGAATGCAGACTAGTACAGCCACTATGGAGAACAGTGTGGAGATTCCTCAAAAAAACTGGAAATAGAACTGCCTTATGATCCAGCAACCCCACTGCTGGGCATACACACTGAGGAAACCAGAAGGGAAAGAGACACGTGTACCCCAATGTTCATCGCAGCACTGTTTATAATAGCCAGGACATGGAAGCAACCTAGATGTCCATCAGCAGATGAATGGATAAGCAAGCGGTGGTACATATACACAATGGAGTATTACTCAGCCATTAAAAAGAATACATTTGAATCAGTTCTAATGAGGTGGATGAAACTGGAGCCTATTATACAGAGTGAAGTAAGCCAGAAGGAAAAACATAAATACAGTATACTAACGCATATATATGGAATTTAGAAAGATGGTAACAATAACCCGGTGTACGAGACAGCAAAAGAGACGCTGATGTATAGAACAGTCTTATGGACTCTGTGGGAGAGGGAGAGGGTGGGAAGATTTGGGAGGATGGCAATGAAACATGTAAAATATCATGTAGGAAACGAGTTGCCAGTCCAGGTTCGATGCATGATGCTGGATGCTTGGGGCTGGTGCACTGGGACGGCCCAGAGGGATGGTATGGGGAGGGAGGAGGGAGGAGGGTTCGGGATGGGGAACACATGTATACCTGTGGCGGATTCATTTTGATATTTGGCAAAACTAATACAATTATGTAAAGTTTAAAAATAAAATAAAATTAGAAAAAAAATAAATAAATCATATTTATAAATAGCACATTCAAATTTTTTAAAATTACTTGCAATATTTTAATTATTCCTTATTGGGTTATTAAGTAGGTCTATAACTATTTTGGATGTAACATAATTGTTCTGAAAATTAAGTAATATTTTCCGTAAGTGCAATCAATTTAAATGATACCTGTTTTATGCTAGAGTTTTATTTCTCATTTTATTTGTCACTCCTTACTAATTTGATTCACCACTAAATTTATAGATGAGACTTTATAAACTTTAACATTCAGTATTAATACACAAATCATAGCTATATAATCCATCAAATGCTCCAAAACAAGAACAAACATAATTAATTTTACAGAAGTATGGGTGAAAAGTCAAAGATTTGTGTAGACAACAAAATGTCATAAGTTTTAACAAAAAACATGCTATATTTGGCTGTCATATGAGGATTATAAAATTCTAGAAAAAATTATGTATCAAAGTCTTAGCAAAAGCACAATATATTAAACTATTATTTTAAAGGGATTACATTTTCATAATAACGAGGCTAGTTTTACTCTGCTGCTGCTGCTAAGTCACTTCAGTCATGTCCAACTCTGTGCGACCCCACAGACAGCATCCCACCAGGCTCCCCCAACCCTGGGATTCTCCAGGCAAGATAGTTTTACTCTAAGTGATACATAATCTAAGGTTATGCATTACTCTTCTAATTCACAATATGACATTTTACTGCCTATTATAATTATTTAAACCAAGAACAACATGGCTATCTCTTTAAATCAGGTAGAAACTCCTATAATGGGAACTAGGCTAGCGATATTCTATTATTTGGCCAGAGATGGCTAATATTCAATATAAAAAACAATAACAATTGAGTATATATGTATTTTTTTCTTTTCCCTGTAAAACCATGAATAGATATATTATCTGCCTTGAGGAGTGTATTGTAGAAATTTGACAAGGATTCTGCAACATATTTTTCTTTTTTTAACCTCAAAATAATAAGGGTTGAAATTTGTTGTTGCTTAGTCACTAAGTCGTGTCTGACTCTTTTGCCTGCCAAGCTCCTCTATCTGTGGGATTTCCCAGGCAAGAATACTGGAGTGGGTTGCCATTTCTCCAAGTATCTTCCCGAACCAGGATCAAACCCTCGTCTCCTGCATTGGCAGGTGGGTTATTCACTACTGAGCCACCTGGGAAGCCAAATAATTGAAATAGTTATACCCAAAATATATTTCTAACCCACAGAATGCTAAATTTGAATTCAACTTGAATATTTACTAAATTCTGGGTACTTTGGGTATCACATTTAACTGAACTGACAAATTCCCTATAGTCTCGGAGTTTACTTTTTGAAAAGCAAGACAGACATAAAATAATTAAGAAAATCAAGATGGAGTGTTGTCAAGATGACCCTTCCATTGAATAGAGCAGAAAGGCAAAATAGGATTTTTGTGAAGTCTAGAGCTGTAAATCACTCTTTCTCATGTAGGTGAAAGATGTGATTGTTGTAAATGGTGTACTTTGAAATGATTTTAGATTTATAAAAAGAGTTTCAAAGGCAGTACAGAGTTTCCATATCCCCTCTGGTCACCTTCCTGTAATGTTAACATTTATGTAACCATGGTGAACATATAAATTTCATAAAATTAACATTGCTACAAAATTGACAATACTACAAAGTAAGTCTTAGACTTTATTCACCAGTTTTCCCACTAATCCTTTATTGATCCTAATCTAAACATTTAGTTGTCATGTCTCTACTTCAGTTTGCTACAGATTCTCAGTTTGCCCCTGTTATTCACAAACTCAATATATTTGAAGAGTGCTGACTGGCTATTTTGTAAAATATCTTTATGTTCCATGTTTTCTCATGATTAGTCTGGGATTACTGATTAGGGGGAGAATATCACAGAGGTGAAGTGCCTTTCTTGTATCATATCAAAGAGTATGAAATAATATGTTATTTGGTGGTGGTAACCTGAACACCTGTTTAAGGTGGTGTCTGCAAGGTTTCTTCACAGTAAAAACACTATTTTCCCATGTTGTGCTCTAGTCATTCATCTGTGACTTGGTATTTGCTGTTTCATTTTGTGAAAAGTTCATTTCTAAACTTTGTTGATTTTGTTCTGTAGCTCAGTTAGTTATATTTTTTTTCTTACTTAAACTGTACAATTTAATGAGTTTTTAATAAAGTTATACTCTTAAATGCCAACACAAACAAGATATAGAGCATTTCCATCAACTTAAACAATTCTATTGTGCTACTTCTTAATTTCTCTCATTCTACTCTTTTTTTAAAATTTATTTTAATTGGAAGCTAATTACTT
Organism: Bos taurus; assembly: GCF_002263795.3. Lineage (NCBI taxonomy): Eukaryota > Metazoa > Chordata > Mammalia > Artiodactyla > Bovidae > Bos > Bos taurus. Next base: position 9,781,901 of record NC_037333.1, read on the forward strand.
TACAATATTGTGGTGGTTTTTGCCATACACTCACATGAATCAGCCATGGGTGTACATGTGTTCCCCATCCCATCCCTCAGGGTCATGCCAGTGCACCAGCCCTGAGCACTCTGTCTCATGCATCAAACCTGGACTGGCGATCTATTTCACATATGATAATATACATGTTTCAATGTTTTTCTCTAAAATCATCTGACCCTTGCCTTCTCCCACAGAGCCCAAAAGTCTGTTCTTTACATCTGTGTCTTTTTTGCAGTCTCGCATACAGGGTCATCATTACCATCTTTCTAAATTCCATATATATGCGTTAATATACTGTATTGGTGTTATTCTTTCTGACTTACTTCACTCTATATAATAGTTCCACTCTTAAATATAGTCAATCAATGTTGGTTTTTGTTTGTTTGTTTGTTTGTTTTTCTGCCTATAGATTATATTTCCATTACTAGAGTTTCAAATAAATAGAAGCACCCATTACATATTTCCTCAAGCATCATTTCTTTCTCTCACCATAGTTTGTCCTATGTTCTTTCAGGTTGTATGCAACAATATTTCCTTTTTTTGATAGATCAATATTCATTGTAGAGACATAAAACAACCTATTTATCCAGACATTTTAGCTTACTTTCAGTTTTGAATTATTTTTAATGAAATTACTGTGAACATTTCTGTCCAAGTATGTGCTGACCTCTCTCTTTCATTTTGGGTAACTATGTTGTACCACAATTGAAAGGTCATATATTAAACATATATTTAATTTTCTGAAAAAGAGCAAAACTGGTGAGAGTACAGCGTTAGTCATGAGAATCCACTAACATTTCTTGGCTACCATCGTGTCTATTCCTCCTATTGTTCTTCACCACATTTGGAAACACATCAAACTTGACACATGATTTCCAGCATATGTCTGTAAACTTACTGGTTGTGATATCATTCTTCAAGCCAACGCTTCTTCTTTTCTGCCTTTTAGATATATCTGATAATTTCTAGTTAAATAAGCTATCTAGTTACTTTATGCAATTATAATTTTATAAGTTTCTATTTTATAATACATGCATTTCAAAGATTTGGTACAGGAATCTATAATACATGTTCAGTCTCTACCAAATGTAATTTTAGTGACAAAAAAACCCTACAAAGTAATCATATAATTTAATACCAAAACTGAGACACTGCAATAGTAAAAATATTACTAAATACAGTCAACATTCTAAAACACTTATTTGAAGATTAACCCATTTGCTTCATCATATTTGTAAAATTAAACTATTTTAACATCAAAATCTATTCTAAGAAATAAAAGCAACTTACATTTATACACTAAAATTATTTTAAATACATATGTATTAGGTAAAATGTAAATTATGTCATGGGGGTAAAAAATATTCCTGGTGTAATTTTATGAACTATAATAAATCCTACCATTTAATTTTCTTAAACTGCATCACTGTTTTTTTTTTTTTTTCCTGTAGGTTGTATTTGTCTGATTATATTTTTATTTGATAAAATTACAACATATTTTAAAATTTTATATTTTATGGATGTGCATGCATGCTAAGTTGCTTCAGTCATGTCTGACTCTGTAACCCTATAGACTGTAGCACACGAGGCTCCTCTGTCCATGGGATTCTTTAGGTGAGAATACTGGCGTGGGTTGCCATTCCCTCCTCCAGGGGATTTTCACAACCCTGGGAGAGAACCCACATCTCATATGTCTCCTGCTTTGACAGTAAGTTCTTTACCACTGTTGTCCCCAAAAGCCCATATGTTATGGATAAAATATATCAAATTATTGACATATTCAATTGGATCTGCTCCATAAATAATAATATTTTCCTGCTTGGATATATTATTACAGTAGATAATAAGGTCCTTGGTAACCTTCGAGTAAATTATATAAATGAAGAATATTCTTAAATCTAATTTTTGGTAAGTATAAATCAAAGATAACAGATTTAATATGAAAAATAATCTTACATGTACATGAAGCAAGGTGAAATGCTGAAACAACACAATAGTCTGGTACTAAAGTGATTTATGTTTTACATTTTCAACAAACTTTACATCATTGAGAACCTACTAGTGCTGCTCTCACACAAGAGCTTCATAAAGTGTTCTTCATAGTTTCAACAATCCAAATATTCCTTCTCCTTATTTATCACATAGCTATAACATATTTCTTACATCTTGTGATTTAGTATCACATCGAACTATATATGTTCAAACTACAAAGCTGTTGAAAATTTTAGAAACATTAACATTCAAATGCCAACTTATGGTTGCATCCTCGCAAAAAATACTATCTGTATGATGCCAAACACTCAATGTATGTGGATTCATTTTTGTGAATGAGCTTACATTTTTCAAGTCTACAAATGTCTCCCTCACTTTACTCAAGGCATATGTAAAAATGTTCCTATTTGATAGGATTAGTATTTTGGTAGCAATTCTAATTTCCCCCAAAGTTCATTTTTCACTCTTGGATGAGATTGGAGTACACCCAAGCATAACATAAGGAAATATTCATACACATATGCATAAGACTCCATCCATGGCAGAACCTCATACAAATAAATTAGCATACACATAATAAATTCAACACAACATCATCACACAGAATGAATAGCATTTAATTATTTCACAAAATCTGTTCCTCTATAAATTTCAGTGTGAATTCTTGGCAGAATATTACAGTCCTTATAATATTAAACTATTCAGTCTTATTTCAGAACTTGTATTATTTAGTAAAGATTTTTGGAAATGTCTCATAATTTTGATTCACATTATTTTTTATGGATCAAAAACTTTTAAAGATTATATTTACATCTTGCATCTGAATATGTTATAACTACAACTCTTCAGTATCAATAGATTTTTTAATCTTTATTGAAATCTGATTGATGTGCAAGAAGCTCTATATATTTAGTATATACAACTTGATTTTGGATATAAGTATATAACCATGAAAACATCTCCACAATCAATGAAATAAACATATTCATCACTTCCAAATGTTTCTTCCCACTCTCTTTAACTATTTGTGTGTGTGTGGGTATACGTCTGTGAGTGATATGGATACAAAATAAAATCTATTTTCTTAGAAACTTTTAAACTATAGTTAAGTATTGTTAACTATAGTCACTAAACTGCAGAGTGGATCTCTAGAAGTTCTACATAACTGAAGCTTTGGACTGTTTGACCAATACCTTCATATTTTCTCCTATCCCCAATTCCTGGCAACTACCATTCTCTTTGCTTCTACGAGCTTGACTTTTAGATTCCTTATACATGTGTGATTATGTAGTATTTGTCCTTCTGAGTCTGGCTTATTTGACTTAGCATAACATCATCCAGATAGCAAATGGCAAGATTTCTTTTTTTTAAAAGTCTGAATAATATCACTATATGTTGATACCACATTTTCTTTATTCACTTGCCTGTCACGAGGAAATAAAGGTTGATTCAATACCTTGGCCATAGTTAATAAGGTTGCAATGAAATTGGGAGTCCAGGTATGTCTTTGAAATACTGATTTTCTTTCTTTTGGAACAATACCCAGACATGGGATGTCTGAACGATATGGTAAGTCCATTTATAATTTTTTGAGGACATGCAATACAGTTTTCCACAGTGGCTGCATCAATTTACATCCCCACTAACAGTCTACAAAGTTTTCCTTTCTTCACATCCTTTAAATATTAGTTTATTTGTTGTATGTTGTTTTGTATTATTTTTGTTTTGTCTTCTAGGAGCAGCCATACTTAAAGCTATAAGGTGATATGTCATTGTGGCTTTGATTTGCATATCTCTGATGATTAGTGATATTGAGTACCTCTTCACATACTTACTGGCCAAATGTCTTCTTTGCAAAAATGTTTTCAGTTATTTTGCTCATTTTTAAATTGGGTTGTCTGTTTTCAGCTACTGAGTTATAGAAGAGGTGGTCTGTAGGCCAGTTGTTGAGATCCCTGCACTGATTGTTGAGAACTCCCGCCATTCTTTGTTCTTAGTTACCCCTAACAAACTAGTTCAGCTGATTCCCTTAGACTCCTAGGCGCAACGCATTAGAAACAGACTTTTTGGGTAGTGTTCTGAAACACTGGGAGGTCAGGTACCCACTTTGCCCCCTATTTTCTCCACAGGATATGCCACAAAGGGCTCTCTCTCTCTCAGTGCTGAATTGAAAGGAGAAAGGTGACTGAGGTAAAATGAAACTGCTCTTAACCTTTTCAATGCATCTTTTCATTTCTGTGTTCAACTGCAGTGCTATAAGGGAGACTCATAAAGGTATATTAATCCATAGACAGTTAACAAATTGGTGTTTTGTTGGAACATGAGGACTGAGACGTCTTATTCCACCGTTTTGCTGATGTTACTCTCAACAGAATTTTTAACAAGCAATTTTCACCCCTTTGATTATTTATAACTGTCAACATTGATTACAGGGATATTTAAAAATTCTTCATTGGATATAATGTATTCATGGGAACTGAACAGTTTCCTATGAATATTTTTAAATAAATTCCATCATGTATCATCTTTTTAGGACCACTTTCTGTTCCTCTGAGAGAACACACACACACACACACACACACACACACACACTGATAGTATGACTTAAGGTTAAAGAGCTTACTATAATTATTTAGCAATGTATCACATAACCTGAATGTGAAAAAAGCCATTCTCAAACTATCTATTCTTTGATTCTAAAGTCATAGAAATTGTTCAAAATATCTATGGAGGTATATCTACTCATATCTTGTATAATTTGTAATACCCCTGACATACAAAATATCAATCTGATCAACATTAAATTGTAAATTTCAGCTAGTTAGTGAAAGATCTCCATGTTATTCATATTACTAAACCAGTTTTTCCTTAAATAATAAGAAAGCTGACACCTTGGGCAAAAGTGATTTTCTGACTGAACCAAACAGTCAACATCCCTGAGATCTTTACTGGAACATCCTTCAGAAAGTCTTAAAACTCAGGAGGCAGCCTTACAGTATTACAAAAGACATGTACAGTCCTTTTCCATAATTATTCCATGTTATATCAAGGAGAAGGAAGTATTAAGCACTTTCAAATGATGCTAAAGAGTTAAGTGAAACAAGACAGACAAGTTCTACTGGATTTTGTCCTATAGCAGCCTTTGGTGAGCGAAGCAGGAGTTGTTTTTTTGAAAAAATGAGGAGCCCTATATTAGAGATAAGTAAAATGAATAAATTACAAAGCAATCACATCTATATTCAAGGATATTTGATGTAAGTAACCAGTACATAATTCAAAGAAAAAAGTTATCTATTTCCTAATATTACTAAAAGTTCGGTGACAAATCTTCTGGCAAACTACAATTCAAGACTTCATATTATGAGATGATAGGTCTAATTCTCTCTTATTTCAGCTCTCCTCTCCTCTAATTATTACTTGATAACTTCATAGCTAGCTATCAGAAGTGCAGGCTTACATTCCCTTAAGTTTAAGGTCTGGTGATGAAACAGACAGTGCCTCTTTTAAAACTGAGAACATTATTAGTTTTGAAAGTCTCTGAGACAAGTAGTCATTTCTAACCAAATACTCTGAAGAGTATACAATGCTTTGACCAGTCAAGCTGTGTTCACACATTCAACTCTGAAGTCAAAGAAAACCATCAACTCCACATGAACCATATTTGTCAGAATAGAGTAACAGTGATTCCCCCTAGGAAAATTCCAATGATGTTATCAATGTTGAATCCTTGAGTACATTTTTTTATTTCAATAGACAAGATATAATTGGAAGAGGGGGCATTCAAAGGATTGGAGGAGGATTTGGCATTAGTATGAGAGACATAGTCTTTATTATAATTGAAGAACAGAAGAAATTAAGTGAATTCAATAAAAATAGTTTTGCACATTTGTGAACAGATTTAGCAGTAGACCAGACGTTCTCCTAAGTGGAGTACAGTAAGTAATAGCAGTGAGGGCTCTGAGGTTTAAAGAATGTGAAAAAGGCTAAGAACATTTGAAGATTATAGCAGAGTTGTGTGCACATACACAATAATATATTTCCCAGGAACAGTTGAAGGTTCAATTAAGATACTAAAGTATGATTTTTGAGTAAGTTTCCTCTTGCTTATTGTGTGATTCATTCCAGCAGAACTTCCCCGTTCAAGTGCAAGTTAAGAAAAACAATAAGACTCTTCTGGAATGTTAAGGGTTGTGAGACACGGGAAACAAAAGACAGAAGGATAGGATGGCTTAGTGAATATATTAACATGATATGCAATCCCAGCTACAGAATACAAACTGAATAAGTGAGTAATGTATTCAGTTCAGTTGAGTTCAGATGCTCAGTCGTGTCCAACTCTTTGCGACCCCATGAACAGCAGCACACCAGGTGCCCCTGTCCATCACCAACTCCTGGAGTTTACTCAAACTCACGTCCATTGAGTCAGTGATGCCATCCAGCCATCTCATCCACTGTCGCCCCCTTCTCCTCCTGCCCTCAATCCCCCCCAGCATCAGAGTCTTTTCCAATGAGTCAACTCTTCGCATCAGGGGGCCAAAGTACTGGAGTTTCAGCTTTAGCATCACTCCTTCCAAAGAACACCCAGGACTGATCTCCTTTAGAATGGACTGGTTGGATCTCCTTGTAGTCCAAGGGACTCTCAAGAATCTTCTCCAACACCACAGTACAAAAGCATCAATTCTTTGGCACTCAGCTTTCTTCACAGTGCAACACTCGCATCCATACATGACCACAGGAAAAAGCATAGCCTTGACTGGACGGAACTTTGTTGGCAAAGTAATGTCTCTGCTTTTGAATATGCTATCTAGGTTGGTCATAACTTTCCTTCGAAGGAGTAAGCGTCTTTTAATTTCATGGCTGCAATCTACAACTGCAGTGATTTTTGAGCCTCCAAAAATAAAGTCTGACACTGTTTCCACTGTTTCGCCATCTATTTCCCATAAAGTGATGGGACCAGATGCCATGATCCTAGTTTTCTGACTGTTGAGCTTTAAGCCAACTTTTTCCCTCTCCTCTTTCACTTTCATCAAGAGGCTCTTTAGTTCCTCTTCACTTTCTTCCATAAGGGTGGTGTCATCTGCATATCTGAGGTTATTGATATTTCTCCTGGCAATCTTGCTTCCAGCTTGTACTTCTTCCAGCCCAGCATTTCTCATGATGTACTCTGCATATAAGTTAAATAAACGGGGTGACAATATACAGCCTTGATGGACTCCTTTTCCTCTTTGGAACCAGTATGTTGTTCCATGTCCAGTTCTAACTGTTGCTTCCTGACCTGCATATAGGTTTCTCAAGAGGCAGGTCAGGTGGTCTGGATTTCTCATCTCTTTCAGAATATTCCACAGTTTATTGTGATCCACACAGTCAAAGGTTTTGGCATAGTCAATAAAGCAGAAGTAGATGTTTTTCTGGAACTCTCTTGTTTTTTCCATGATCCAGCGGATGTTGGCAATTTGATCTCTGGTTCCTCTGCCTTTTCTAAAACCAGCTTGAACATCAGGAAGTTCGCGGTTCACATATTGCTGAAGCCTGGCTTGGAGAATTTTGAGCATTACTTTACTAGCGTGTGAGATGAGTGCAATTGTGTGGTAGTTTGAGCATTCTTTGGCATTGCCTTTCTTTGGGATTGGAATGAAAATGGACCGTTTCCAGTCCTGTGGCCACTGCTGAGTTTTCCAAATTTGCTGGTATATTGAGTGCAGCACTTTGACAGCATCATCTTTCAGGATTTGAAATAGCTTAACTGGAATTCCATCACCTCCTTAGCTTTGTTTTTAGTGATGCTTTCTACGGCCCACTTAACTTCACATTCCAGGATGTCTGGCTCTAGGTGAGTGATCACACTATCATGATTATCTGGGTCGTGAAGATATTTTTTGTACAGTTCTTTTGTGTTTTCTTGCCACCTCTTAATGTCTTCTGCTTCTGTTAGGTCCATACCATTTCTGTCCTTTATCAAGCCCATCTTTGCATGAAATGTTCCCTTGGTATCTCTAATTTTCTTGAAGAGAACCCTGGTCTTTCCCATTCTGTTGTTTTCCTCTATTTCTTTGCACTGATTGCTGAGCAAAGCTTTCTTATCTTTTTTGCTATTCTTTGGAACTCTGCATCCAGATGCTTATATCTTTCTTTTTTTCCTTTGCTTTTTGCTTCTCTTCTTTTCACAGCTATTTCCAAGGCCTCCCCAGACAGCCATTTTGCTTTTTTGCATTTCTTTTCCATGGGGATGGTCTTGATCCTTGTCTCCTGTACAATGTCATGAACCTCATTCCATAGAACATCAGGCACTCTATCAGATCTAGTCCCTTAAATCTATTTCTCACTTCCACTGTAAAATCATAAGTTATTTGATTTAGGTCATACCTGAATGGTCTAGTGGTTTTCCCTACTTTCTTCAATTTAAGTTTGAATTTGGCAATAAGGAGTTCATGATCTGAGCAATGTGTTCTCACTAAGTCGCTTCAGTCGTGTCTGACTCTGTGTGACCCCATAGATGGCAGCCCACCAGGCTCCCCCATCCCTGGGGTTTCCAGGCAAGAACACTGGGGTGGCTTGCAATTTCCTTCTCCAATGCATAAAAGTGAAAAGTGAAAGTGAAGTCACTCAGTCGTGTTCAACTCTTAGCGACCCCATGGACTGCAGCCTACCAGGCTCCTCCACCCATGTGATTTTCCAGGCAAGAGTACTGGAGTGGGTTGCCATTGCCTTCTCTGGAGTAATATATTAGGGCTACTTAATAGAGTGAAATTTATCCAATGAATTAGATTCTAGATTTTATAAATTATAGGTATATTTTCAGTTATTGAAGGAAAAAAAAAAACACAGAAAGACGGGATGCGATGTTTAGGAAGCAATATAAGCTTGTTAGTGATACTGAAATTAGGAGGTTTCTGTTGACAACAAGTGTTTTTTAACAAGTCAGGGACTGATGGCTAAAAAGGACAAAGGTAATAAAGCTGAAGATTGGATGACATGGCCTACATTTGAGATAGATAGTGGAAACGGTGCCATATAGGAGGGCCAGGTTTTACATACTACAAGGAAGAGATTTAGAATTTAGGATAATTTTCTGGTAATACACCAGGAGGAGAAAGTAGAAAGAAATGGGAGGAAAGAAGTGACAGATGGAGTCAGAGGCAATTCAGTACTTATCATTATGAAGCTGATGATAAAACTGAGCAGAGGCTGGCAAGATATGACCCTCAGGACAACTTCAGCCTGGCACCTGTTTTTACAAATAGAGTTTTATCGAAAGATAGTTTGTTGTCTTATTTACAACTTATCTATGATTGGTTTTGCATTACAGTGACAGAGTTGATTAGTTATGATGCATACTGTATGATCCACAAAACCTAAAGTATTTACTATATGGTCCCTTAAGTGAAGTGAAGTGAAAGTCACTCAGTCATGTCTGACTCTTTGTGATCCCATGGAGTATACAGTCCATGCAATTCTCCAGGCCAGTATACTGGAGTGGGTAGCCTTTCCCTTCTCCAGAGACATTCCCAACCCAGGGATCAAACCCAGGTCTCCTGCATTGCAGGCAGATTCTTTACCAACTGAGCTATCAGGGAAGCCCCATGTCCTTTAAAGAAAACATTTTTCTTTAAAGTGGGCGATGCACAGGGAATCCTGGCATGCTGTAGTCCATGGAGTCGCAAATAGTTGGACATGACTGAGTGACTGAACGAAAATTAGTAAACTCAGGAATTATATTTGAGTGAATTTTTACTGACAAAACAGGTATGAGATAACAATATCTTCAAGGAGGGCACGTACTTTCACAAAATGATTTCGTTTCCACCTACAGTCTTTGCCAACTTAATGGCTAAATTACCCTGTGACTGCCATGCCTATCTGTGTCTACCCTTGCCAGGTAACCTGAAGTAATGATGATTATAAAGCCTGCAATACTACATTTGGAAGAACTGGATGGAAAGCTATTCATGAGATTGCAAACTTTACCTGGGAGCCTAGGGAAGAGATGATACTAAAGTTGTCAGGATAATATAACTGCCCTAGGATGGTATGAATTTTCCTATAGAAAACTCTTCTGTGTGAAACACAGTATATTGATGGTGAAACATATGAACCAAACAAACAGGAGAGAGATCTGTCTGGAAATATTCTGTGGATTTTCCATTTCATCTCAATCTTTCCCTACCTTGAAAGTATTGTGCTATGTGAAAGTAGTCATAAAAGCCAGATACAAAAGGCCAGGTATCATATGATTCCATTCATATGTTGTGTACAAAATATGCCTATAAACAAAGTATAGAAGTTGTAATGTAGAGTTTAAGAGACTGGGGAATAATGGGGAGTTAGTATAATGGGTACACATTTTCTTTCTGGGGAGGGAAAAGTTTTCTAAAATTGACCTGATGATGACTGTCCAACTTTTTGAACATGTTACAAACCACTGAATTATCCAGTTTAAGTTGGTAAATAATACTGTATGTGAATTATATCTCAATAAACTTAAAAAAGAGACCTAATATAAAGAAAAGTAATAAAAAGTGAAGATTAAGATTTGTTTATATTTTCTCATTGAAATACAAAATAAAATCATGCATCAAAAATAACATTGGCTATTATAGAGAATGGCATTGAAATATGTATAATATCATATATGAAACGAATTGCCAGTCCAGGTTTGATACATGATACTGGTTGCTTGGGGCTGATGCACTGGGATGGCCCAGAGGGATGGTACGGGGAGGGAGGAGGGAGGGGGGTTCAGGATGGGGAACACGTGTATACCTGTGGCGGATTCATGCTGATAAATGGCAAAACAAATACAATACCCTAAAGTAATTAACCTCCAATTAAAATAAATAAATTTATATTAAAAAAGTAACATTTGGGTTTTATGAAGAATGAAGATGTAAAATATCATTCCTGAAGATTAGAAGAGATAATTGATTAGAGAAAGTAGAAGCATCACAGTGTATTCCAAAGGCTTTGCCCAAGACTTGTGCTAATTTATACAAAGCAAGAATAATGATCAAGTTAAGGGTCTTTTCTCTATCCACTTGCTTTTTCTCAATTTTAGGCATGGAGAATGCCAAAAAAAATAAAAGATTTAAATATAATATTATTAAAATCATCACACTAAATAATCAATTCAAGGATTTAAAGTTTAAGTATGTAGGAACATACATGTTATAACCAGGTTATTGGTTGTGCAATTGCCCACTGACTTTTTTTAAAAGTGTCATCCTATAATTTAGTATAGATTAAGTTCTGTAGGTGGAGAAAATTACCTTCTCTATGCAATATAAAATATACTGAAGACAAAACTTAGGTAAAAATATACTTCAGATGATTGATGCCAATATTCTCCATGATCTTTTTGATAACTGTAATTAATCATGTAACTGTAACTACTGAAATTTATAAATTATTGTCATCCTCAAAGAATCATTTGAACACTAAAAACTCATCAGTTTCATATTTCTTACCAATATTTAAGCAATATTAAATATTAATATTACATAGCAAAATGTCCTTAATATAACAATTAAAACATTGGTATATGTTTCTTCTAAAATATAAACATCCTGTTTTTAGACATCGTTTATGAAAAACATTATTTTAAGTGTTCAAACAAAATTTACATCAATTAAAAATCTTAATGGTTTCTAAGTCCAAATTCTTTTTGTGAGAACTCTTACATAGTTCTAAAGTCTAAAATTTGGAAGCACATTCCATGTACAGTTGACATTTTCAGAAAAAAAGAAAAACACATTTTATTATATTTTCATTATTTTTGTTTAAAGTTTTCAATCTGATGAACTGCTGCATAATAGATACTATAATAGCATCAAGGTAATATGTTTATACTTTTTGCTTCCACAATGGTTGATTTTTTTTAACTGAACTGTAACTGAAAATGTAGTGATATTAATGATATTTCAGAGGTAATCAGTATATGAGTATGCAAGGAGGCATGCCTCTGCCAAACTGTCAGTTTATGTAACTGCCTTGTGGCAAAACCAGTATTAATAGTTGAGAGTTCTTAATGCCCTAGGGCTCTCCTCATTTGCTAAGATATGATAATCAGCTGTGTCAGGCAATATGGCTGCATCTCTGCCAACTTGTGAACAGATTATTCAAATGAGGATCATTAACAGATAGAAGTGTAAGCTGCTTCTGTCTTTAAAGCCTTCTGTCAAGAATTAGAAGCTGGGGTGTTGTTGGGAAAGTAGGAGGCAAATAGAAGTCTTACTTAAAATGCAACAGATTAATGATAACCCTTATTGGAGAAATAACCATTAGGCCAGTATTCAATTTTACATGATCTTAACATAATACATAAAGAACACTGCCATCTCTAATCCTAAATATCCTAAAACATAAACCATCTATAAGTGAGGTATATTCTTGTGAACTCACTAAATTTCAAGAGAAAGATAGTCTTCTGGCATACTATAACAAGATGGTGGCTTGAACAGATTATTTAATCATTTTACCTTATACTCTTTCATGTTATAACTCATATGTTTCTTACAGATGATACCTATGTTTTGTAGAGAAAAATGCATTTATGTTTCAATACTATAAACCGAACTACATTTTATTTTTACTGCTACAGCAAAATCATTACCAATCCTAGGTTACAAATATATACATTTTACCAAATTAATAAACTTAAAACCAAAATATAATTTTTAATGTGTTTTAAATAATTAGCCCAATTTACAGCTGATGCTGTCAAATATGTAAATATACACTGGGTACATTTACATTCAGAATTTAGTCCTAACTTCTCCAGCAATGTTTAAATTCCACTCCATGTTACAGAAAACACAAGCATATTTCTGTAGGAAAATAGGCTGCAGTCACACATGGTTTGTAAAAATATAAGTTTTTCACATAATTCTTTGTTTATACTACTTGATTCATATTTAACATTTATAGAAAAATATTAATTGAAAAAAATTTCCACCAATTAAAATTTAGATTTTTAGATTATAAGGAAGCAAAATATATGATTAATTGTTCACTTCACTTTTAAAGTTCTGGTCTTTTTATAATTGTTAATTAACATTATTTAATTGTAAACATTTAAACAATTGCATGTACATAGCCAAATTTGTGTAGTTACAAGTAAGCCTCATCAGCTACCAATATTACTTCATTCACTCAGAGTAACTTCAAGAAGAAGTTGAAACTATTGCTCAACTTTCAGCAGCCCTTCTATCTGCCAGCAACAGCTGGGCAATCATTCATAACTATTTTTGGTGAGTAGCAAGTTCATGGCCAAGTCAATAATTATAAAATCAAATGGAACATCAGTTTCCATCCAAGATTTAATTTGGCAGTCTAGTGCTGTGAAAAATTAGACCCTCATATATTATTGCTACAATTTCTGATTTACTGGTTTACTAATGCTTCTGCCCGTTAGTGTAAATTATCATGTTTCCATTAATTTGGTAATGTAATTATTTAAAAATTGAATTTTGATAGTAACTCCCTCACTTAGAAATATTGTACATTTCTTGGTTTCTTATAGTAATTTTTAAACTATGATGTTTTCATTTTTATCATCTTAAATAATACTGCAAATACCTACTTATTTTTTATATACTTTTTTTTGAAGTTGGTTTATTTATGCATTCTACTTTTAGATATGTTTCTCAGTTCTAGATTAATTCAAGGCAGGTTTTCTTTTTTTTCGATAGAAAATCTTCTCATATTAAAAATGATGGTCTTGTCTCACTTTAGGATTCTATAAAACAAATGAACTGCTGTTCACATGGCTTACTTCCAAAATTCTAATCCTCTCTCTTGCTTATGCTATAATTGTTTATAATTCTCCCCAAATATAGACTTCTGAGGAAATACACTACTGTAAACACTTTATATATACTCAAAATTTTATTGGTGAAGTTGGCTGCCTCCAATCTGAAAAGGCGTTTATGTTAATGTGAGCTTCTTGAACTAATACTTGCATCTCACTGTGGTTACTCTACTGTAATTATATTAGTTTGGCTTTATGGAGTCAAATGAGTTTATGGAAGATCTTTCGTTGCAAGAAACACAGATGTTATAGTATTGTGAAAATCATCCTGTTCATTAAGTCAATATATATAAATATATTCATTTTCAGATAAAATATTATTATGGTTTTCTATGCCTTATATATAAGCACTTGTTTCTTTGTGGGTTGGGTGACTCTTGGATATACAACAGAAAGTCTAAAATACTGTAAAATAACAAATAGTGAGTATTAATTTTAAGTATTTTTAAAAGAAGTGATGAAAATGAAGGAAAGGGTAAATAAATTATTGCAGTAAGCTATAATAGGTTTCAAAGGAGCTGCAGTGAAAATTGCAGAATTGCGAAGATGAGAGCAGATTTATTGTAATCTTCACTAATTTAGAGTACCATTGATAGGTTTGTTACTATTCTGATTTTCTCTTGCTAATCTTGGCTTCATGCTATCAAAAATCTCTTATAGTGTTGTTTGTTGTGTGTGGAGGAGATAGAATTCTAATCACATAAAGGCATTTCCAGGTTTCATTATTAATAGCATACTTTCAATATGCAAATACTTTTAATATATTACAAAATCACATTGAAGTTTGAAAGAGTAGGCTTCTAAATTAGCAATATGTAGAAAAAACATGATTTTTTTTCTATTTTAAGTTTAAGTGTACTGGGACGACCCAGAGGGATGGTATGGGGAGGGAGGAGGGAGGAGGGTTCAGGATGGGTTCTTAAATTTGTAAGGAATATATTAAATTAAAAAAATAATAAAATAAAATAAAATGATATAAAAATATAAAAAAAAAGTTGAAATTAGTTAGCTTGGCAATGTATTTTATATGGAATTTGATATTACTCAAAATACGTTTCTAATATAAGTTTTTAGGATAAACCAACCAAATTAATTTTTCACATTTGTGTTAAATGATTTTTGAAATTATGTTAATGTATTTTAATTCATTTTAACAATTTTATTTCTATTATATTAATATAAAATATATTTTAACTGTTATCAGCATAGTTTTTGAAGAGTTTGAATAAAATAGTTGACTAGCTTAATTCATGTTTACAATTAGTGCAGCTAAGAAGGGCTTGGCACCCCACTCCAGCACTCTTGCCTGGAGAATCCCATGGATGGAGGAGCCTCGTAGGCTGTAGTCCATGGGGTCGCTAAGAGTTGGACATGACTGAAGCGACTTAGCAGCAGCAGCAAGAAGGGCTTACTTTTTAAATTTCCTGTGGGTTATAAGTGTACTAAAATAGGAAAATGAAAATAATATCTTGATGTGGATGGGTTCATAATGTATTAAAAAAACTTTTATAATATGATGTCTACAAGCAAAATTTATATTTCCTGTATTAAATTATATCAATGTGTATGTTTCTGTAAGACTAAACATTTTATGAAAAAATTTCTTATACATTAACATTGGTTAGATGTTAGGTTTTTCCAACATAGAAAAAATAACCTTATAAAGTGATCATCCATTTTTAGTATTCTTTTTTTCCTAATGTTTAACTTTGTACCTGCATTATTTTCCCTAAATTTTAAATTTCCCAAATGTACCAGCTATTGCACCTTTAAAAATAGTGGCTGACTTAATTGTTTTAATAGAAGCTAAGACAACTGTTTATTGGACCTAAGCATCAATCAATTATGAAAAGTTCTATATAGTTAAAAGGAAAAAGGCAGACACAGATGAAACACAGAGCAGAATAAAACAACACTCAGAATAATATTCTCAAAATAAGCAGAGTTGAATAGATAGTACAGGGGATTCTCAGAGTATTTGAAACTATTTATATGATACTGTAATTGTAGATATATGACACTAAGCACGTGTCAATACCCATAAGACTTAGCACACAGAGTGAACCTTAATGTATGTAAATTAAAAAAAAAATCATTTTGTAAGACAGGAAATTATAGGATGGGATGCAAAATGAGAGAAAACAATTTAACTGAATTATGCATATATGAAAGCTCCATGGTAAGCAGAAAATGCTGACTAAATAACTTTGGAAAGAATGGAGTTTGTAAAATAAAGCATATTATATTGTACATAAACACTGCAGTTTGGTTGACATACTTGTGTACATTGGAGGTCCTGGTTAACAGTTCTAACAATGCCCTGGTGGCTCAGAGCTTGCAATGCAG
The DNA here is from genome assembly GCF_002263795.3 of Bos taurus. NCBI lineage: Eukaryota > Metazoa > Chordata > Mammalia > Artiodactyla > Bovidae > Bos > Bos taurus. The sequence goes on from NC_037333.1 coordinate 9,798,063, forward strand.
GGGACCCAGGTTTGATCCCTGGGACAGGAAGATCCCCTGGAGCAGGAAATTGCAACCCACTCCAGTATTCTTGCCTGAAAAATCCCATGGACAGAGGAGCTTGGCAGGCTACAGTCCATGGGGTCGAAAAGAGTCGGACACGACCAAGCAAGGATAGCTTCTATACATGATATTGGAAATGAACAATTAAGTGAATGGATGTGTAGATAGAGCAAACTTTCTCACTTTTGGAGTGGGATTCATATGAGTTCAAGACAGGGCAAAATTAGTTTATGATGACTGGTATAAAAATGATTGTTATCTTTGACAGGAATGGTGCCGAAAAAAATCTACCAGGATGTTATAAATGTTTGATCAATATATTTATTAGGTGGTGGCTATAGATATGTTTACATATGTAAATATTTGTCAAGTTCTTTACATATAAATTAATTTATTTTTGTTGTTACGCTTTAATCAAAGAAAATGATGAAATATAATCTCAAAAAATACTGGGAAAAAGAAAGTTATAGTTGAGGAAATCATTGGTTACCTGAAAAAGAGCACCAAAAAATAAGTAAATTATAACATAAATAATGGAAACACAAAAGCTTGTGAAATACAGTTATATATTCAAGAAACCTTAAAACACTAAGCAGAAATATACATATATGGGAAACAACTGCTGAAAATCAAAGACACATTGCAAATTTAAAAATTACCGCAAGGTGGTTGGATTGTCTCAAATAAGTAACAACTGCACTGAAATCTGATATTTTATGAGGAACAATGGAAGCCAGAATCAACATGTTTTTCTTAGTAAAGAAAATATCTGCTAGTCCAGAGTCTCACTAAATAACACTTTATTCAAATAGAATAAAATGTAAAAGACTTTTCAGGAAAAAAAATAAAGTGAGATAATTCATCAATAGCACATCTGTATTTACAGAAATACAAAAGGCAGAGAGGAAATCATCCCAGATGGTTGAGAGATTTGACATCAAAAGATCATTTAAAATAGAGTATCTGTCAGTAAATGTGTGTGTGTGTGTGTGTGTGTGTATACTTCAAAAATAGCAATAATATCTTATGTAATATTTTATATCTTTTTAATAAAAGTGATCAGTATAACATGAGTAGAAAGGAAATTTGTAGGGTTCTAGCATTCTTCTCTGTCTAGAGTGTAAAAATACCAGTCACTTTGTACTTTCTCTTATATCAAGAATATAAACTTGTTCACTTTTGCTTCTCTACCACTACTGTAGTATCTGGAAACAATATATAGAATGACTGTTCCATTATATATATATAATGCCCTCACTTATCTCAGATACTCAACTCCTCTAAGAGTCAAGGAGTTGAGTATCTGAGATAAGTGAGGGCATTTTTCTTTTTAGAGAACTTGTCAATTCTCATCCACGGTAAGAGAGACTGAATGGAAAGCAGTAGTTCGGGGATACTAGTGCTAAGTATATGCCTTCCTTATGACCCATTCAATTGCATCAAAATATGATTCTTTTATGAAAAACAATGGGAACCACTGTTGGGAAGAAGAGGTTGGAATTTAGGACTGCAAAGAAGACTAGCACTTGAAGGAGGAGAGAAAATTGCAAGGCAGGATCTTAATTTTTGATGACCTTGTCGTCAAGATTTTTGTTATTTCTCCAATTGTACACTTTTAGGAGAATACTCACAAAACAAGCAGAAGGCAACAGCTGGGAGGCTAAACATGCATGCTACGATCTTCCAACTATTGGAAATGATAGTCTGTTCCAATAGTATCTGGAAAACATCTGGTCACCTTAGAGCTGCTGCTGCTGCTGCATCACTTCAGTGACTCTGTGCGACCCCATAGACGGCAGCCCACCAGGCTCCCCTGTCCCTGGGATTCTCCAGGCAAAAACACTAGAGTGGGCTGCCATTTCCTTCTCCAATACATGAAAGTGAAAAGTGAAAGTGAAGTTGCTCAGTGGTGTCCAATTCTTAGCAACCCCATGGACTGCAGCCTACCAGGCTCCTCCGTCCATGGGATTTTCCAGACAAGAGTACTGGAGTGGGGTGCCATCACCTTCTCCGCACCTCAGAGAGTCTGGGGCTTTTGGTAACTTTCCCAATGTTGTGGAATGGTGTTGACTGGCCGTTATCTCCTTATCTGGTATTGCTGGTTGGTTTCAGAATGCGTTTACCCCTGTAGCTTTTGCACTCGATTATTTTTACTCCTCTAGCCAAATTGCTGGCCATTTAGTCTTTAAGCAGTCTCTTTACATCTCAGTCCTCCAGCAATTTTTATTAAAGTGGTGGTTTAGAATCACCTGGAGGCTTTCCAAAAAGCTCTCATACTTTGTATTCATACAAGATTAATTCAATCAGAAACTCTGGAAGTATTTGCCAGAAATTGACTTTTAATAGCAAACACCACTCCAGGTGATTCTTTATATTTTAACAGAAATACTATACACATAGTGTAAAATGTACTACTGTTTGATGTGATACAGTTTGATAATATTTTATACATAAATATCCTTATGTAACCAGCACCCTAGACTAAGATATATGAGATTTTCCACAAAAGCGTCTCTCATTTCACATCACCGTCTATAAGCCACCTATAGGAGTAACTGCTATCTGACTGCTATCACCAGAGATTTACCCTTGTTTTTGAACTTTACATGGGTGCAATTACATACTATATACTGCTTGGAGTAAATGTTTTTGCTCTTCTATTTCTATTGAATTGACACATGTTGCATGTAGTAGTGGTTTGTTACATTTTACTGAGTTTAATGTTCCATTGTATTAACATATCAAATTTATCTTAGTGTTGATAGAATTTTAGTTGCTTCATCTTTGAGGCTAATATAAACAAGTATTAAAAAATACAAACTTTCTGCACATTTTTGATGGATATTGGTACTCATGTTATTACATACCTATCTATCTATCTATCTAGGAGGGGAATGAATGGGTTATAAGGAAAGCATATATTCAGCACTAGTATACATTCTATATAGTTTCCCAAAGTGGTTGTAACAATTTCTACTTCGAAAAGCAGTGTATCAGTGTCTCAATCATTCTACATTTTTATCAAAGTCAGTATTGTCAGTTAAAAAAAAATAGCATCAAGGTAGGTGTATGTGTTGTGCTTGGTCGCTCAGTTGTGTCCGACTCTCTGCGACCCCATGGATTGTAGCCTGCCAGGCTACAATCTGTTCATGGGGATTCTCCAGGCAAGAATACTGGAGTGGGTTGCCATGCTCTCCTTCAGGGGATCTTTCCCAATCCAGAGATCAAATCCAGATCTATCACTGGCATTGCATGCATATGCTTTACTATCTATGCCACCACATTAAGGTTTTAATTTGCATTTTCCTTTTGCCAATGATATTAAGATCCATTACAGATGCTAACAGAAATTTTGTATTTATTCTTGATGAATTGAAAATTCAAGTGTTTTTCTTTTTTCTTTTTTCTCTATTGCATCATCTGATCACTTATTATTGATGTTTAGGTGTACTTATTATAATCTGGATATGAGCCCTCACTTTCCTTTTCAGTCTAATAATGCCTTCGGTGACCAAAATTCTCAGTTTTAATGAAGACAATTTTATAAATGTTTCCTTTTACAGTTAATTTTTTCATATTTTGTCAATAAATATATACTTACTTAATATTACATTGAAAATATTAACTGCATACTTTATCTTAAGCCCAAAGAAAGCATTTGTGATTTTTCACATTTTGAATCAAATGACTTTTGATATTATTAAATATTACTAAATAGGTCTCATATTTAGCAGTTTATACAGAATAATAGCCCCAACAGATAGCCATAGTCTAATCCTCAGAATTGTTGCATAGGTTAACTTGACGGCATAAGGGATTTTGCAAAAATAATTAAGCTTAAATAACTTAAAGATGGAAGATTATCATGAATATCCTAAGTGAGCACAATCTATCATGAGCCCCTAAAAAGCAAAGGATCTTTCCTACTTACAGAGACCAAGTGAGATGGCAGCATGAGGACCCTGCCCACCACTGTTGACTTTGAAGATGGAGGTAAGGGCCACAAGGAATGCAGGTGGTCTCCACAAGCTTGGAGAGGTAAGGAAGTGGATTCTCACATTCTTCCTGCTATTTTTCTCCAGGAAGAAATACAACCCTGCTGATGTATTGGTTTTAGCCAAATGAGACCCATGTTGGAATTCTGACCCCAGAATTCTATGATAATAAATTTGCATTGGTTTAAGCCACTAAATTATTTTAATTTGTTATAACAATCAGAATGCATGTACATATATGTGTGTATATATGCATATGTGCCTAGTATATTTATCTTTATTTTTACATGTATAATGTGTTATACTTCCTCAAAGGTCATGCCATTGCACTTCTAATTTCTCTAACCCTTGTAAGTAAAGAATTCATGATAGATCTATCACAGAATCAAATCTAATATTTTCCAAACATTTGATGAGCAATATTGGCAGAATAAGTAGGATGATTCTTACTATTTTTGATGTTTTACTGATGGAACACAGGAATTCTGCATGACTTATAAAGTATGCAGCCTGAAATAAAAGCTAAAACACGAACAATGTAAAATGTTTTGAAAAATGTTCAAAGTAATTTAGGATGTTCTGGTAAAGGCAAGTGAGAACAGATGGCTGATGGTGGATCATCATCAATCTCAGTTACTTAGACTGAAATAAACTTCTAAAATAAAGAGTAATTCAACAGGATACAGAAATATTAAAATCACTTTAATTCCCTCAATTTTTTATTTTCTGTTTAGAAACATAATACTGAGCTACAGTTGTGTCTATTGTGTGAACCTGCTCCCAAACTGGAGGATACCCTATCCGAACAATTGGTCTCATTTCCAAGACAGACTTAAAGCTTAGACTATTTCAGCCTACTCTGCTATTCTGCTGTTATAATATATGCCTGACTCAAAAACTGAAATTGGTAAATTTATGAAAACTACACTTCTTACAAAATATTATGCAATCATATTAAAATATATAGGTTTATAAAAATAATTTGAAACAGACATTCTTTAAAATATTTAAGTTAACAGGAATTTATATGTGTGGATAATACTTAGCAAAACAAGACAGTCAACTAACATATTGATAGCACGTTTACATCATGGCTCATGGAAACACACACATTCAATTCACACATCGACATGAACATAAACACAAATTTATGCACTGAATTGAAAATACTACAAATGTAATTCTGATATCAACTCTCCTATCTACAACTTTCTTAGATGCTGTTGAAAACCTCTAATAATTTCTGAGGGCCAAGATTTAAGTTGCAGATTTGATAGACATAAACTTCAATTTTCCTTATATAACACCATAGGTTCATGGTAGTATTGATATAATGTGTATTAATATATTAATGTGTATTAATAATGCTAATGTGTTAATATAATATTTAAAATATAATATATAAAAAACAGCATTCTTCTGCTCCACATTCTTTGAGTAAGATAGTCTGTTTTAATTAGGGACCATTCCCTATAAACTCATTAGTCTGTGCATGTGAAAATGGTTTAATGTCCATTTCAATACAACTCTGCCTATTGGCTCCACGGAAGTGTTTTCCTTTCATTTTATTTCACAAATGTTTGAAGACTACTTTACCAAGTATTTCCTTTCCAGTCAGTTGAGTAAGAAGATTTTATAAAATCTTTACAGAAAATACTTTTCTTCACAACCATTGGAAAATATACATTATAAATGAATTATAACAACCTGCAGATATGTAAAAACATTTTAGACCTCTTTTGCCTTTAAAAAAAGAGACACTGATGTATAGAACAGTCTTATGGACTCTGTGGGAGAGGGAGAGGGTGGGAAGATTTGGGAGAATGGCAATGAAACATGTAAAATATCATGTAGGAAACGAGTTGCCAGTCCAGGTTCGATGCACGATGCTGGATGCTTGGGGCTGGTGCACTGGGATGGCCCAGAGGGATGGTATGGGGAGGGAGGAGGGAGGAGGGTTCGGGATGGGGAACACATGTATACCTGTGGCGGATTCATTTTGATATTTGGCAAAACTAATACAATTATGTAAAGTTTAAAAATAAAATAAAATTAGAAAAAAAAAAAAGAACAAAAAAAAAAAAGAAAGAAAAATTTACACTGTCAGGGCGTGGAAGTAGCAGGTATCTTCCTTTGTCTGGGGGCAGAGGTCCTGGCATAGGGTTTCCTCTGGGTTTGGGATTCCTCAGAGTGAAGGAAGAGTCCAGATCAGGGCTGGCCTGCTGAGACGTGGAAGCCAGAGTCCTCTGGTGACTGAGAACCTCAACAATGAAATCCTGTTCTTTGCTCCCACTGTTCTAGGTGGAGTCCACCTGTGGCACCAGGTGTCCCTGCTCTGCTTCTCTGCAGGTAGGAGGCCAGAGCAAGGGTTGGGAAAGTATTTAGGGGCTAACCTGTCTCAGGTGACTTCTTTCCAAAGGTGTCTCTGTGGTAGGGAGCCAGGTGAATACACTAAAGTTTCCTTCTCTGGGTGCATCACCGAGAAGAGGTAGCCCCAGCCTGGAGACTGTAGGACTGGCTTCCCAGGTGAGCTGGAGATGTGGGCAGCATGTGAACAATGCTCTCCACAAGCATGGTTTGGGAGCATCAGAGAACTGCTCACAATAGCTTCCAGTCAATACCTACATCTGAGTTGGAAACTTCAACAGTAATCAATATTCTGTGGAAATTTTTCACTTACAGAAAGGTCAAATAAACAACCAAACAGAATCTAGGCTATGTCTGCCCTGTTCAACCTTTCAAATTTTCCTTCTAACAGTAGCAAAATAGTCCTGATACTTTTAGAAATAATTTTGTACCAGAAAGATGCATATGTCAAATTAAAGAGAGATATTATTTGACTAGAAAATAATCGTATAGGTCATTTTAGAGTTCAGATCCACTCATCTTTCACTGAAGGGGTCTTTCAAAGAATAAGTCCTCCTTCACCATACAGAAAAGATGGACTAAGAAAACAGAAACTGACCATGATACTGGATTATGATGATAACTGCACAGCTGTATAAATGAAATAATTGAACTGTACATATAAAATGGGTGAATTTTATGGCATGTAAAATTACGCCCCATAAAGATCTTCATAACAGCAACAACAGCAACAAAACTTACACAGTCAAAGTTTTGGAATTATGTATTCATACATAAAGCAACTGGACAATTTTAAGACCAGAAATTATAACCTATAATTTTAAAATAAAAGATACTTGAATATTTACCAAACACATGTTAATAAACTGAAAGCCTTTTGAACTATTATAAATGAAAACACTGATTAAAATATAAACAAGATTGATAAACTGGGCATTAATGTCCATGTTAAAACCCCATGGTACCCATGTGAAGTACCTAGCCAAATAGTAGTACTTCTAGAGTCAACTCATGAAAATGATCAGTGATCATGAGTATAAATATTTCAGGTATGTTAATTCTATTTAAGTTTGCTTTATTATTATCTTATTTTATATGCACTATAATATTACTTTTGCAGTGAAAACTAATTAATATATATCCACAGAGTGATTAAAATGTTGTTATGAAGAAAAAATTCAGAAAAATGTGCAAAAGACACTATTGTGGTAATAACATTATGCCTATAAATACATAATCAAAAAATGGAAAATTCATGAAATCAAAATTCAAGTTAGAGAGAATATTTCAACAAAATCAAGTGTAGTAATTTGGAGAGAGGGAAAAAAAAAAGAAACTTCTGAAGTTTTTAATTCTAATTTTACACTTACAGAAATCAAGTAAGTCCATCTGGCCCTCATGTACAATTCCTGGAAGCATGGACAAGTCAGGACCTGTGCTCCAGTCCCAAATTTCAGACAAAGAGAAGACATATTATGAACTCAAATTTTCACCCACTTGTATATAAACCACTTAGGAACATACAGCTCCTCCTCTGTTGTTGTACAGTTGCTCAGTTGTGTCTGACTCTTTGTGAACCCACTGACTGCAGCGCACCAGGTTTCCCTGCCCATCACCATCTCCCAGAGCCTGCTCAAACTTGTCCATTTAGTTAGTGATGCCATCTAACCATCTCAATCTCTGTCATCCCTTTCTCCTCCTGACTTCAGTCTTTCCCAGTATCAGGGTCTTTTCCAATAAGTTGGGTCTTCACATCAGGTGGCAAAAAAACTGGAGCTTCAGCCTCAGCAACAATCCTTCCAATGAATAGTCAGAGTAGATTTCCTTTAGGATTGACTGGTTTGATCCTCTTGCAGTCCAAGGGACTCTCAGGAGTCTTGTCCAACACTATAGTTCAAAAGCATCAATTTTTCAGCGCTCAGCTTTCTTTATTGTCCAACTCTCACATCTCTACATGACTACTGGAAAAACCATAGCTTTTACTATGCAGACCTTTGTTGGCAAAGTAATGTCTCTGGTTTTAATATGCTGTCTAGGTTCATTATAACTTTTCTTCCAAGGAGTAAGTGTCTTCTAATTTTCTGGCTGCAGTCACCATCTGAAGTGATTTAGAACCCAAGAAAATAAAGCCTGTCACTGTTTCTACTGGTTTTCCATCTACTTGCCATGAAGTGATGACCCTGGATGCCATGATTTTAGTTTTTTGAATGCTGAGTTTAAGCCGGCTTTTTCACTCTCCTCTTTCACATTCATCAAGAGTCTCTTTAGTTCTTCACTTTCTGCAATAAGGGTAGTGTGATCTCCAAATCTGAGGTTGTCGCTATTTCAACACCCCCTTTATATAAATGTATTTATTTGCCCCTAAATTTCTGAAATTATGTATGCTAATGAAAAATAAATCAAACCTCCTTTACTAATATTCTTAATTAATTGCAATGTTTTGACTGAGAAGGCATACTTCTCATATGGATTATTTGTAACATTTAACAAAACATGATATATTAATCCTGGCTTGGGAAAAATTTACAATAGAATGGAATAAATTTACATAATAAACTATTAATGAGGATTTATCCAATTATATTTATATATTTACTTGACTATTTTGTAAAGAAACCAAGTTATTTAGACAGTTTTTGCTATTATTTTTATTTTGTTTATTTATTGTTATTTCATTGTGTTATTTAGACAGTCCTTTTGTTATTTTTCAGATATATGGGATGATAATAACACAACTGGGGGGATGAATCATACTATCATAATTTTCTTACACTTTATATTACATAATGTAACGTTACTTAAAGGAAGAATATGTGTGTGTGCTTTTGTTCTCAGTTGTGTCCAACTCTTTGTGACCTCATGGACTGTAGCCCACCAGGCCAGGCTCCTCCATCCATAGAATTCTCCAGCAAGAATATTGGAGTGGGTTGCCATTTCCTTCTCCAGAGGGTGTTCCTGCATCAGGGATCAAACCCATCTCTCCTACATTGGCAGTCAGATTCTTTACCACTGAGCCATCTGGGGAGCCCCATCAACTAACTTTACTTAATGACATTTACAGAAGCTACAACCAATGATAGCAGAAGCCATATAAATACATTTAAGTACCTGTGAAACAATCACAGGTAGACTATATACTGATGTATACAGTATAGACTATATACTAAATGTAGACTATATACTGATCCACTAAACAAATATCAAACATTTAAAATAATTGATATTGCAGAGGGTACAGTATCTGACCATAATAAAATGGAGCTGAAAACAAACAAGGGAAAAATATTTTTAACATAAAATAGTTTTAAAATGAAACACTTGTATGGATCAAAAAGCCCAAAAGTTGTGGAAGCTAATAAAGTCATTCTTTAGAGAAAAATACATATACATATGAAGGGGGAAAATATAAAATTAGTGAGTTAAGCTTTCAATTTCACAAACCAGAAAAACAATCCGAAAATTTAAATGCAAAACAAGGACAAAGAAAATAACACAAACGAAAATAAGAATAAATGAAACTGAAAATAGAAAAACAGAGAAAATTAAAAATCAAAATTTGAAAAGATCAATAAATTGATAAACTTTCAGAGACAAAGAGAGACAAACATAGAGTTCTGGTGTGGGGATGGGGTAGATGAGGTTAGAGGCTGGAGAGAGGGGAAAAGAAAAGAAAGAGAATGATATACAGAGAGAAGAATACAAATTACCAGTATCCAGAATGAAAGGGATATCACTACAGACCCCAGCAGTGTCAGACGGGAAAGTAAGGGAATACCTCAAACAACATTGCATACACATAATTTATTTGTCTTTATTCACTGTCTCTGAATCAAAGGCTAATTATTGATTTCCCCGCCCCCCCACCACCACTAACACACAGACATACAGAGATTTTGTGTATTTTCCTTTCTTGAGGAGTGTCTTTTCAAAATTCTGGTAAATGACCAGTGCTACATATAATCTGAAGCAACAATGGAGTGAGTCTTGACATAGTTTGTTACGATATACTGAATAGCAACCATGTTAGGATGGCAGTAAAGATGTGGCTTTGAAAATATGAGTAACCACCAAGAAAGTCTAAAGATCTGTTCACAAATATGTAATTTAGGAGCAGAAAGTAAGAAAGACAGGGAAAGGACATATGACACTAGAGCCCATAATTACTTATAAGACAGACATTTGCTTGATTTGAATATTTATATGAGACATGAATAAAGAACAGAAATCTCATGTGGGTGATGATATAAGTAATTTAAGTAAATGGTCTGGCTATATTGGCAGGATTATGAGGGACAGTTAAACGGTTTTTGAGATATGCAAATATGGTAGGAAAAATAATGGCTCCAATCACAGGAATCTATGAATATTTAAGAGTACATGGCAAAAGGGAATTTATGTTGTTGATATGATTAAGATTGCTAATCAGCTGACTAAAATAGAGGTTAGGGTGATCTAGGTAGGCTGATTGTAATTATAAGTATCTTTAAAGTAAAAGAGGAAAGTGGGAGAGTCAGAATTAAAGAAGTGAAGATGGAAGCAATGTTATAGTGATACAATGTTAGAGTGATCAGGTCTTCTGACTGAAAAGGAGGGAGAAGCCAAGAGTCTAGGAATGTAGGTGGTCTCTTGAAGCTAGAAAAGAAAATAGATGATATCCCAAAGCTTTCTAAAGGAAACACAACTCAGTTGATCCCTTGATCTTAGAACAGAAAGTCAGTTTTGGACTTCAGATCTACAGAACCATAATTGAGGGGTCTGGCACTGGCAAAAGCATGATTTTTTAGGACCGACTACAGGCAACTACAAAAGTTTTATTAGGCAGGCCTCGGAGAAGGCAATGGCACCCCACTCCAGTACTCTTGCCTGGAAAATCCCATGGATGGAGGAGCCTGGAAGGCTGCAGTCCATGGGGTCGCTGAGGGCCAGACACAACTGAGCGACTTCACTTTCACTTTTCACTTTCATGCATTGGAGAAGGAAATGGCAATCCACTCCAGTGTTCTTGCCTGGAGAATCCCAGGGACGGTGGAGCCTGGTGGGCTGCCGTCTATGGGGTCACACAGAGTCAGACATGACTGAAGCGACTTAGCAGCAGCAGCAGCATAGGAAAAGCTGCCCTTTCCCCCACACTCCACCAAAGCAGGCTTTGTGTATAGCCAGTGCTTTGTAATCTCTGAAGGGAGTTGCAGTAAAGGACTCAGACCCTTTTATATGCTCTTTATATATTTGCATTCCTAGTTTAATTGCCTTCATTTCTAGGTCTCTTTGAGACCTTGTGCAGAGGTCCTCTTCAGGCATGTCTACCAAGGTCTTCTAAAGTAGGGGAGGTGGGAGAAATCTCGAATTTTTTTTTCCCATCCAAACTTGGTACCTAGTACTTTTCTACTTCTAGATTCTCCTCACCCCAGAGTCCATATAACTGCTGTACCCTTTTGTTCAGGGCTATATCAGTGAGATAACCCTCACATCTGCACTGATTATTCTAACACTCGACTGGGACAAAATTCCATAGAGGAAACGGGACAGGAGTTTTCTCCAGTTTTAGCCTCTTGTTTATACCAGGATAAGATATTAAAGCTTTAATTCTCATTTTCGGCTCATTGTTTTAATCAGCTACTCCAACACCTAGCAGTTTAGTTCTCAATTCCAGCTCAGTTGAGTTCTTGATACTAAGTAATATATCTATGTTGTTTTAAGGCACTCAGGTTGTGATAATTTGTTACAGTGGCAGTAGAAAACTGATACAACAACTAAGACTTTATCAATATTCAATTAGAAACTGTATCATTTAAGTACATGTAACTTGCTTTTACTAAGAGAAACATTTTAAATAATCCCAAGTAAATACTTTTGATCAGGTACCATGTTTTTCCCAGTAACAGAAATCTTGAAGCACAGCTTAAACAACAAAGTTTAGGATGGACAAGTTCCTCGTTGGCAGCATGAATAACTATGTGAAATTTCTCTCCAGTAACATAAACATAATAAGGAAAAGTACTTAAGAAGAGCTATTTAAAGGGTATGGAGATTATCCTAAGGAATTACAGCAAATGAAAGAAAAAGCAGCTAAACATACCAAATCATGGAGGAAAAAAATGAGAGTCTGTGGCATTAGTTCCATGACCCTTTCTCACTGTACCATTTCAGTGACAGAAACTCAACTCTGGGCAGAGGTGTCCAAGAAAATGGACTCCCCCCATCCACCTTCCATCCCCAACCAAAGCTTATTGTTTCTCCTGGAAGGGACAGGTCACAACCAGCAGCCTCACATTGCAAAAGCTCTCTTCCAGGCAAGAGTATGACCAAAAGATTCTTTCTTCCCAATCACAAGGCAGAATAGCAGAGAATGGTGTATCCTGAATCGGCCCTTGCCAAGGCTGAAAGGCTGATGTAAGGCAGAGGTCCCATGCTGGGAAAGCGCTACCTGTGAAAACCAGAGCTTAAATATCGCTGCAGGATTCTTGACAAGTGAAACTGGTGTGTCAAACTGAGAGAACCAGGGAAAGAGACAACTAAGAAGAGCACTCCTGGGGTCTAAACTTTTTGAAGTGTTGAAAGACAAAGACAAAAGAAACCTTGAAAGCAGGAACAGAAATGCCCTCATTATATGTATACAAGAACCCTGATGAAATTAACTGGATTTATCATCAGGAGCAATGAAGTCTAAAAGGTTGTAGGATGATATATTCAAAGTGCTTAAAGAAATCCTATCAGTCTAGAGTCTTCTCGCCAGGAAAAAAATATTAATACCTTTCAAAACTGAAGGCAAAGTAAAGACATTTTCAAACAAACTAATACTCAGAGAATTTATTTATTGCACATGGCTTTACAGGAAATATTAAAAGACGTTCTTTGGGCTGAAAGCAGGTGACTTAGTAATTTGAATACACACACACACATGCACATAGAGGCCCTTGAAATGTAATCACATAATGTAAAAAGGTATGATTTTATAGTTCTTCTCCTTTCTTTTTTAACTGATTTATTAAAAAGTTGAATTTAAAAACAAGAATATAATTTTACTGTAGGACCTGTAACACATAGAAAAAAATATATTTGAAAATAATAGCAGAAACATAGTGACTGGGAACAAAACCACTGGAGGAAGGTAAGGAAACAACACTAGGCAGTAACTCAAATTCACAGGAACAAATGAACAGAAACAGAACTGGTAAACAAGGAGGTTAATATAACAAATTCCGTCTATAGATGCGACTTTTTAAAATTTCTACTAGACATAAAATTATATAAAGTAATATTTTCAAAATGCATTTCTGGCTTACAACTTATAAAAATGCACTATAGAACTAACACCCAAAAAAGATGTCCTTTTCATTATAGGGGACTGGAATGCAAAAGTAGGAAGTCAAGAAACACCTGGAGTAACAGGAAAATTCGGCCTTGGAATACAGAATGAAGCAGGGCAAACACTAATAGAGTTTTGCCAAGAAAATGCAATGGTCATAGCAAACACCCTCTTCTAACAATACAAGAGAAGACTCTATACATGGACATCACCAGATGGTCAACACTAAAATCAGACTGATTATATTTTTTGCAGCCAAAGATGGAGAAGCTCTATACAGTCAGCAAAAACAAGACCCCTGGAGCTGACTGTGGCTCAGACCAGGAACTCCTTATTGCCAAATTCAGACTGAAATTGAAGAAAGCAGGCACAACCACTAGACCATTCAGGTATGACCTAAATCAAATCCCCTATGATTATACAGTGGAAGTGAGAAATAGATTTAAGGGCCTAGATCTGATAGATAGAGTCCCTGATGAACTATGGAATGAGGTTCGTGATATTGTACAGGAGACAGGGATCAAGACCATCCCCATGGAAAAGAAATGCAAAAAAGCACAATGGCTGTCTGGGGAGGCCTTACAAATAGCTGTGAAAAGAAGAGAAGTGAAAAGCAAAGGAGAAAAGGAAAGATATAAACATCTGAATGCAGAGTTCCAAAGAATAGCAGGGAAAGAGAAGCCTTCTTCAGTGATCAATGCAAAGAAATAGAGGAAAACAACAGAATGGGAAAGACTAGGGATCTCTTCAAGAAAATCAGAGATACCAAAGGAACATTTCATGTAAAGATGGGCTTGATAAAGGACAAAAATGGTATGGACCTAACAGAAGTAGAAGATATTAAGAAGAGATGGCAAGAATATACAGAACTGTACAAAAAAGATCTTCACGACCCAGATAATCACGATGGTGTGATCACTGACCTAGAGCCAGACATCCTGGAATGTGAAGTCAAGTGGGCCTTAGAAAGCATCACTACGAACAAAGCTAGTGGAGGTGATGGAATTCCAGTTGAACTATTCCAAATCCTGAAAGATGATGCTGTGAAAGTGCTGCACTCAATATGCCAGCAAATTTGGAAAACTCAGCAGTGGCCACAGGACTGGAAAAGGTCAGTTTTCATCCCAATCCCAAAGAAAGGCAATGCCAAAGAATGTTCAAACTACCGCACAATTGCACTCATCTCACATGCGAGTAAAGTAACGCTCATAATTCTCCAAGCCAGGCTTCAGCCATACGTGAACTGTGAACTTCCTGATGTTGAAGCTGGTTTTAGAAAAGACAGAGGAACCAGAGATCAAATTGCCAACACCCGCTGGATCATAGAAAAAGCAAGAGAGTTCCAGAAAACCATGTATTTCTGCTTTATTGACTATGCCAAAAAGCCTTTGACTGTGTGGATCACAATAAACTGTGGAAAATTCTGAAAGAGATGGGAATACCAGACCACCTGACCTGCCTCTTGAGAAATTTGTATGCAGGTCAGGAAGCAACAGTTAGAACTGGACATGGAACAACTGACTGGTTCCAAATAGGCAAAGGAGTTTGTCAAGGCTGTATATTGTCACCCTGCTTATTTAACTTCTATGCAGAGTACATCATGAGAAACGCTGGACTGGAAGAAACACAAGCTGGAATGAAGATTGCTGGGAGAAATATCAATAACCTCAGATATGCAGATGACACCACTCTTATGGCAGAAAGTGAAGAGGAATTAAAAAGCCTCTTGATGAAGGTGAAAGTGGAGAGTGAAAAAGTTGGCTTAAAGCTCAACATTCAAAAAACAAAGATCATGAGATCCGGTCCCATCACTTCATGGGAAATAGATGCGGAAACAGTGGAAACAGTGTCAGACTTTATTTTTCTGGGCTCCAAAATCACTACAGATGGTGACTGCAGCCATGAAATTAAAAGATGCTTACTCCTTGGAAGGAAAGTTATGACCAACCTAGATAGCATATTCAAAAGCGAGACATTACTTTGCCACCAAATTTCGTCTTGTCAAGGCTATGGTTTTTCCTGTAGTCATGTATGGATGTGAGAGTTGGACTGTGAGAAGGCTGAGTGCTGAAGAATTGATGCTTTTGAACTGTCGTGTTGGAGAAGACTCTTGAGAGTCCCTTGGACTGCAAGGAGATCCAAACAGTCCATTCTGAAGGAGATCAGCCCTGGGTGTTCTTTGGAAGGAATGATGCTAAAGCTGAAACTCCAGTACTTTGGCCACCTCATGCGAAGAGTTGACTCATTGGAAAAGACTGATGCTGGGAGAGATTGGGGGCAAGAGGAGAAGGGGACGACAGAGGATGAGATGGCTGGATGGCATCACTGACTCGATCAACCTGAGTTTGAGTGAAGTCCAGGAGTTGGTGATGGACAGGGAGGCCTGGCGTGCTGGGATTCATGGGGTCAAAAGTGTCGGACATGACTGAGTGACTGATCTGATCTGATCTGATGTATATTATTAGCAGCACAAAGGGTGGGCAGGGGTAATAAAACTGTATGTGAGAAATGCTTTTATGTTCACTGGAATTAAGCTCTTTTAAATCTAAAGTAGATTCAGATAAGTTCAAATGTATATGGTTAAAAAAAAATGTATATGGAGCTGCAGTACAACCATGAGGGAAACAAGATTAACATAGCTAAAAATCTTTAGAGGAATTAAAATATATATATTAGAAAATACTCATATAAAGCAAAAGAGAACATCAGAGTAAAAGAAAAAAAGAGATAAGACAGAAAGAGACAAACCGTAAAATGGCAAAGGTAGATCCAACCATATAAATAATATCCTTAAATGTGTATTGATTAATATTATCCATTTAAAAGACAGAGGTTGTCCTCCTATACAAAAAAAAAAAAAAGATCCTACTATATTGTCTATCACAGACATGCTAGATTCAACACACTATTAATAATAGTTCGAAAAATTTTAAAAATGGAAAGTATGTCATGTAAACAGTAACCTTAAGAAAGCTGGAATGGTTATACTGTTATCAAAGTAGATTTAAAACAAGAACATTCTTAGAGATAAAGAGGATCATTAAAAATGGCAACAGAGACAATCCATCAAAAAGTTATACGAATTACAAAAATATATATACATAAAAACAAAGCCCCTGTGTATACAAAATAAAAATTAAGGCAAGTACATGATATAGCAGACTTGAGGAATACAACACAGCAAAGATAATTTCAATGTCTAATTTTCAACAGTTGATTGGACAACTAGGCAGAGAATCAATAAAGAAATAAAATACCTTAACAACACTATGAACTATAACTATAAACTAGACCAGACATAAGTAAAATATTCCACCATAAAATAGCAGAACAGAGATTATTCTCAAGGACACATGGGACACAATCCAGAACAGCTGAAATCCTAGACCATAAAACTAATTTCAATTAATTTAAAAGTCACAGAACAATACAATGCCTATTTTCACACCATAATAGAATAAAATTAGAAATGAGTAATAGAACAAAATTAAAAATCAAAACCATGTGATGATTATATAACATTATATTCCTAAAGAGCCAATGGGTCGGTCAATGAATAAATCTCAAGAAAAATTCTGAAAACTTTTTGAGATGAAAAACAAACACTGAAACTTGTGGTATGAAATTAAATCAGAGCTTAGAGGAAATTTATAGCTGTATAAATGCATATGTTAAAGAGAAGGTCTCATATCAAACACCTCATTATAGATGCCCTGTAAATTGATCTACTGGAATGATTTGTGAAATGTGAAATAATGTGAATTAGATATGAAATGTAAGGACGCTACTATAAGCCCATTATTATCAACAATATATGACGTTATCTATTTGATACATTAATTTTAAATGATTAAGGCAAAGTTTTCACCCTTTTTCTAGATATAGTTTACTCTATTACTAGAAATTGTTAAAATAAGTTAAATTTCAATATATAATTTAGTTTATATAAATTTCTCTTCAACAGCACTTATCTGAAACATCAAAGCAGAGCAAAAATTATTTCCCACCTGTCATTTTAAATCGTGAAAGAAGTTGCACTCTATAAATATACATCTCCGCAAACTCCCAGTTCCTTTTTCAAGAAGCCGAGAACAGAAACAAAGCTGAAAGAGATAGATTTGTTTGTTCATTCACAATCTGGGGAGTTGTGGTGAAATTCCAAACTGGCCCCCCCTTCTGAGGAGGGCGAGGAGAGGACGAAGAGAGGGACAGACCACCTCAGACTGGTAGGTGGTGGATTTACGTTTAAATAAGCAAGGCGACTTACTGGGGAGGTTCATCTTTGACGGCCAAAAGTGAGTATGTAGACTTCTGCTCTCGCCAACCAGAAGCTTAGAACTTTTTATAAAGCATTCTTAATGCGGTTCCATCACCCTTCAGTCCTCTCTACTCTAAGTCACTAGCGCATAGCTCTGCGGCATAGGCTGCGCCCTCCGGCAGAGCTGCGACTGCGCACTGGGAGCAGTGGGCGGGGCCTAGATTCCGAGGCCCAGGAGGAGGGGATGGTGCCTTGGCGAGCCTGCTAGTCCGAGCCCTGGGGATTCGTCCCGTCCTGCTCTCGGTTCAGTCAGCCGTTATGTCCTTTCCGTGACCTCCTCCAGCAGGGTTTTAGGTAAGTAAATACTGTTTGTCTTGGTCCATCCTTCTTTGTTTATAAGTAATACTTTTTTTTTGAAATTCTTTGGAAAAGGAACTAAAGAAAGAGGCCGTTTTCTCAGAGATGAAATAAGATACTACGTTTTTGTAGGAATTTTTCAAGAGACCACTGAACCATAAAAGACGTATTTTCAAACTTGAAAATTGCACCGTGTTTCAAAAACATGTAAGTGGCTGCTTAAATATTTTAGTAGCAAATACACTCTGAAAATACATATTCAGGTTAATGATCATTAGGAATGTGGCTTTCTTTTTATAAAAAGGCCGTTCTTTACTTGGTATGATTTTTGTTGTTCAGTCGCGTCATGTCTGGCTCTCTGTGACCCAGGGACTGCAGTATGCCAGGCTCCTCCATCCTCCACTGCCTCCTGGAGTTTGCTCAAGTGTTTGTCCACTGAGTTGGTGAAGCTCACTAACCATTCCCAGGTGTCTCAGTGGTTAAAGAACCGGCCTGTAGGAGACTCAGGCAGACATGGGTTCAATCCCTGGGTAGGAAGATCCCCTGAAGGAGGCCATGGCAACCCACTCAAGTATTCTTGACTGGAGAATTCCCATGGACAGAGGATCCTGGCAGGCAACAGTCCATAGGGTTGTGTAGAGTTCTACACAACTGAACCGAGTTAACAATCATGCAGAGACCAAAATGTGTTTTGCATTATCTTTTCTTAAGGTTATTTGATCCAATACCATTTTTTTTTAATGACTAACCATTTCTGACTGAGCAACTGAAAAATGAAATGTGAAAAAATGTGAAAAATCTCCTGTGATTTTTCTTTATATCTTTGTAAAAAATAATTGATGTATATAGGTGTGTATATATTCTTGAGCAACTTGATTGCATCTCTGTACTCATATCAGAATCACACCCTCGTAATTAATATTGTATGATTGTAACTTTCAAAATCTGGTAGAATAAATCCTCCAACTTGGAATTGTTTTTCAAGATTGTCTAGGCTATTCTAAGCAATTTTATTCAAATATAAATTTTAAGATCATGTTGCAAAATTTCACAACCATAAGACTGTTAAAGCTCCTTGGGATTGTATTTTTTTTTTGTATTACATCTGTTTTTATTTATGCTGAAATTTTTATTTTAATTGCAGGCTAATTACTTTAGAGTATTGTGGTGGTTTTTGCCATACATTCACATGAATCAGCCATGGTGTACATGTGATCCACATCCTGACCCTCCCTCCCACCTCCCTCCTCAGCCCATCCCTCAGGGTCATCCCAATGCCCCAGCCCTGAGCACGCTGCCTCATGAATTGAACCTACACTGGTGATATATTGTATTGAATCAATATAACATGAGGAGAATTCACATCCTAAGTTATTTGCTAATTAAGAAATATGAGCTGAGTTTGTCTTTTAAATTTCTGTCAGCAACATGATCTGACCATATTAGACTCTTCTTTGATAATTGGTATATTTAGGCTATTTTAGAAGAAATTTTAGATTACATTTTTAATTTCACATGTCAGTATGTTGAAATATAGTTGATTTGTATGTATTGACTTTATATCTAGCAATTTAATTGACTTATTACTAATAGTGCATTTTATAGGTACTTTTAAAGTTTTCATGTATTCATGTCAATTGCACAAGAGATTTATGTCTTTTAAATCTTTAATCTGTGTTATTACTTTAGTTAGGAAGTCCCTCATAATAATGAACCAAAGAGTGAACAAAAATGCATCTTTATCTTTTGTCTTAAGGACAAGTTTGATAGTTATAAGATGCCAATAGGGTATTTGTAGATATTTTTTGTAACTTTGGAAAGACTTGCTTCTGATTCTAGATTACTTCCCTGATAATTCTAGGGTTTCCCTGATAGCCCAGTTTGTAAGGAATCCTCCTGCAATGCAGAAGATTCTGGTTTGATTCCTGGGTTGGGAAGATCCACTGCTACCCACTCCAGTATTCTTGGGCTTCCCTTGTGGCTCTCCTGATAAAGAATCCACCTGCAATGCTAGAGACCTGAGTTTGATCCCTCGGTTTAGAAGATCCCTAGAGAAGGGAACATTTATCTCTTCTAGTATTCTGGCCTGGAGTATTCAATGCATTGTGTAGTCCATGGGGTCACAAAGAGTCGGATGCAAAAAGCAAATTTGACTTTCATTGTTTCACTGTATTACTGGGAATTTTATCATAAGGCATATTGAAGTATACTATGTTTCTTTTATTCTGTTAATGCAGTGATTTTAGCAATTCATAATACAAATTTGCATTCTTAAAATACACTAGAATATCCCATGGATGGAGGAGACTAGTAGGCTGGAGTCCATGGGGTCGCTAGAGTCGGACACTACTGAGCGACTTCACTTTCACTTTTCACTTTCATATATTGGAGAAGGAAATGACAACACACTCCAGTGTTCTTGCCTGGAGAATCCCAGGAACGGGGGAGCCTGGTGGGCTGCCGTCTATGGGGTCGCACAGAGTTGGACACGACTGAAGTGACTTAGCAGCAGCAACAGAAATATTCCTTTTTTTTTTTTTCAGTTTATTTTATTTTTAAACTTTACAAATTGTATTAGTTTTGCCAAATATCAAAATGAATCCACCACAGATATACATGTGTTCCCCATCCTGAACCCTCCTCCTTCCTCCCTCCCCATACCATCCCTCTGGGTCGTCCCAGTGCACTAGCCCCAAGCATCCAGTATCATGCATTGAACCTGGACTGACAACTCGTTTCATACATGATATTATATGTGTTTCAATGCCATTCTCCCAAATCTTCCCACCCTCTCCCTCTGCAACAGAGTCGATAAGACTGTTCTATACATCAGTATCTCTTTTTCTGTCTCGAACACAGGGTTATTGTTAGCATCTTTCTAAATTCCATATATATGCGTTAGTATACTGTATTGGTGTTTTTCTTTCTGGCTTACTTCACACTGTATAATAGGCTGCAGTTTCATCCACCTCATTAGAACAGATTCAAATGTATTCTTTTTAATGGCTGAGTAATACTCCATTGTGTATATGTACCACTGCTTTCTTATCCATTCATCTGCTGATGGACATCTAGGTTGCTTCCATGTCCTGGCTATTATAAACAGTGCTACGATGAACATTGGGGTACACGTGTCTCTTTCCCTTCTGGTTTCCTCAGTGTGTATGCCCAGCAGTGGGATTGCTGGATCATAAGGCAGTTCTATTTCGAGTTTTTTGAGGAATCTCCACACTGTTCTCCATAGTGGCTGTACTAGTTTGCATTCCCACCAACAGTGTAAGAGGGTTCCCTTTTCTCCATACCCTCTCCAGCATTTATTGCTTGTAGACTTATGGATCACAGCCATTCGGACTGGCGTGAAATGGTACCTCATAGTGGTTTTGATTTGCATTTCTCTGATAATGAGTGATGTTGAGCATCTTTTCATGTGTTTGTGAGCCATCTGTATGTCTTCTTTGGAGAAATGTCTATTTAGTTCTTTGGCCCATTTTTTGATTGGGTCGTTTATTTTTCTGGAATTGAGCTGTAGGAGTTGCTTGTATATTTTTGAGATTAGTTGTTTGTCAGTTGCTTCATTTGCTATTATTTTCTCCCATTCTGAAGGCTGCCTTTTCACCTTGCTAATAGTTTCCTTTGATGTGCAGAAGCTTTTAAGTTTAATTAGGTCCCATTTGTTTATTTTTGCTTTTATTTCCAATATTCTGGGAGGTGGGTCATAGAGGATCCTGCTGTGATTTATGTCGGAGAGTGTTTTGCCTATATTCTCCTCTAGGAGTTTTATAGTTTCTGGTCTTACGTTTAGATCTTTAATCCATTTTGAGTTTATTTGTGTATATGGTATTAGAAAGTGTTCTAGTTTCATTCTTTTACAACTGGTTGACCAGTTTTCCCAGCACCACTTGTTAAAGAAATTGTCTTTAATCCACTGTATATTCTTGCCTCCTTTGTCAAAGATAATGTCTCCATAGGTGCTTGGATTTATCTCTGGGCTTTCTATTTTGTTCCATTGATCTATATTTCTGCCTTTGTGCCAGTACCATACTGTCTTGATGACTGTGGCTTTGTAGTAGAGCCTGAAGTCAGGCAGGTTGATTCCTCCAGTTCCATTCTTCTTTCTCAAGATAGCTTTGGCTATTCGAGGTTTTTTGTATTTCCATACAAATTGTGAAATTATTTGTTCTAGCTCTGTGAAGAATACTGTTGGTAGCTTGATAGGGATTGCATTGAATCTATAAATTGCTTTGGGTAGTATACTCATTTTCACTATATTGATTCTTCCAATCCATGAACATGGTATATTTCTCCATCTATTAGTGTCCTCTTCGATTTCTTTCACCAGTGTTTTATAGTTTTCTATGTATAGGTCTTTAGTTTCTTTAGGTAGATATATTCCTAAGTATTTTATTCTTTCCGTTGCAATTGTGAATGGAATTGTTTCCTTAATTTCTCTTTCTGTTTTCTCATTATTAGTGTATAGGAATGCAAGGGATTTCTGTGTATTGATTTTATATCCTGCAACTTACTATAATCATTGATTAGTTCTAGTAATTTTCTGGTGGAGTCTTTAGGGTTTTCTATGTAGAGGATCATGTCATCTGCAAATAGTGAGAGTTTTACTTCTTCTTTTCCAATTTGGATTCCTTTTATTTCTTTTTCTGCTCTGATTGCTGTGACCAAAACTTCCAAAACTATGTTGAATAGTAATGGTGAAAGTGGGCACCCTTGTCTTGTTCCTGACTTTAGAGGAAATGCTTTCAATTTTTCACCATTGAGGATAATGTTTGCTGTGGGTTTGTCATATATAGCTTTTATTATGTTGAGGTATGTTCCTTCTATTCCTGCTTTCTGGAGAGTTTTTATCATAAATGGATGTTGAATTTTGTTAAAGGCTTTCTCTGCATCTACTGAGATAATCATATGGTTTTTATTTTTCAATTTGTTAATGTGGTGTATTACATTGATTGATTTGCAGATATTGAAGAATCCTTGCATTCCTGGGATAAAGCCCACCTGGTCATGGTGTATGATCTTTTTAATGTGTTGTTGGATTCTGATTGCTAGAATTTTGTTAAGGATTTTTGTATCTATGTTCATCAGTGATATTGGCCTGTAGTTTTCTTTTTTTGTTGGATCTTTATCAGGTATTGGTATTAGGGTGATGGTGGCCTCATAGAATGAGTTTAGAAGTTTACCTTCCTCTGCAATTTTCTGGAAGAGTTTGAGCAGGATAGGTGTTAGCTCTTCTCTAAATTTTTGGTAGATTTCAGCTGTGAAGCCATCTGGACCTGGGCTTTTGTTTGCTGTAAGATTTTTGATTACAGTTTCAATTTCCATGCTTGTTATGTGTCTGTTAAGATTTTCTATTTCTTCCTGGTCCAGGTTTGGAAAGTTGTACTTTTCTAAGAATTTGTCCATTTCTTCCACGTTGTCCATTTTATTGGCACATAATTGTTGATAGTATTCTCTTATGATCCTTTGTATTTCTGTGTTGTCTGTTGTGATCTCTCCATTTTCATTTCTAATTTTATTGATTTGATTTTTCTCCCTTTGTTTCTTGATGAGTCTGGCTACTGGTTTGTCAATTTTATTTATCCTTTCAAAGAACCAGCTTTTGGCTTTGTTGATTTTTGCTATGGTCTCTTTTGTTTCTTTTGCATTTATTTCTGCCCTAATTTTTAAGATTTCTTTCCTTCTACTAACCCTGGGGTTCTTCATTTCTTCCTTTTCTAGTTGCTTTAGGTGTAGAGTTAGGTTGTTTATTTGACTTTTTTCTTGTTTCTTGAGGTGTGCCTGTATTGCTATGAACTTTCCCCTTAGGACTGCTTTTACAGTGACCCAAAGGTTTTGGGTTGTTGTGTTTTCATCTTCACTCGTTTCTATGCCAATTTTGATTTCTTTATTGATTTCTTCTGTGATTTGTTGGTTATTCAGCAGCGTGTTGTTCAGCCTCCATATGTTGGAATTTTTAATAGCTTTTCTCCTGTAATTGAGATCTAATCTTACTGCACTGTGGTCAGAAAAGATGCTTGGAATGATTTTAATTTTTTGAATTTATCAAGGCTAGATTTATGGCCCAGGATGTGATCTATCCTGGAGAAGGTTCCATGTGCGCCTGAGAAAAAGGTGAAATTCATTGTTTTGGGATGAAATGTCCTATAGATATCAATTAGGTCTAACTGGCCTATTGTATCATTTAAAGTTTGTGTTTCCTTGTTAATTTTCTGTTTAGTTGATCTATCCATAGGTGTGAGTGGGGTATTAAAGTCTCCCACTATTATTGTGTTATTGTTAATTTCTCCTTTCATACTTGTTAGCATTTTTCTTACATACTGCGGTGCTCCCGTGTTGGGTGCATATATATTTATAATTGTTATATCTTCTTCTTGGATTGATCCTTTGATCATTATGTAGTGACCATCTTTGTCTCTTTTCACAGCCTTTGTTTTAAAGTCTATTTTATCTGATATGAGAATCGGTACTCCTGCTTTCTTTTGGTCCCTATTTGCATGGAAAATCTTTTTCCAGCCCTTCACTTTCAGTCTGTATGTGTCCCCTGTTTTGAGGTGGGTCTCTTGTAGACAACATATGTAGGGGTCTTGTTTTTGTATCCATTCAGCCAGTCTTTGTCTTTTGGTTGGGGCATTCAACCCATTTATGTTTAAGGTAATTACTGGTAAGTATGATCCCGTTGCCATTTACTTTACTGTTTTGGGTTCGAATTTATACACCATTTTTGTGTTTCCTATCTAGAGAATATCCTTTATTATTTGTTGGAGAGCTGGTTTGGTAGTGCATAATTCTCTCAGCTTTTGCTTGTCTGAAAAGCTTTTGATTTCTCCTTCATACTTGAATGAGATCCTTGCTGGGTACAATAATCTGGGCTGTAGCTTATTTTCTTTCATCATTTTAAGTATGTCTTGCCATTCCCTCCTGGCTTGAAGAGTTTCTATTGAAAGATCAGCTGTTATCCTTATGGGAATTCCCTTGTGTGTTATTTGCTGTTTTTCCCTTACTGCTTTTAATATCTGTTCTTTGTGTTTTTTCTTTGTTAATTTGATTAATATGTGTCTTGGGGTGTTTCTCCTTGGGTTTATCCTGTTTGGGACTCTCTGGGTTTCTTGGACTTGGGTGATTATTTCCTTCCCCATTTTAGGGAAGTTTTCAACTATTATCTCCTCAAGTATTTTCTCATGGTCTTTCTTTTTGTCTTCTTCTTCTGGGACCCCTATGATTCGAATGTTGTAGCGTTTAATATTGTCTTGGAGGTCTCTGAGATTGTCCTCATTTCTTTTAATTCGTTTTTCTTTTATCCTCTCTGATTCATTTATTTCTGCCATTCTATCTTGTAATTCACTAATCCTATCTTCTGCCTCTGTTATTCTACTATTTTTTGCCTCCAGAGTGTTTTCAATTTCATTTATTGCATTATTCATTATATATTGACTCTTTTTTTTATTTCTTCTAGGTCCTTATTAAACCTTTCTTGCATCTTCTCAATCCTTGTCTCCAGGCTATTTATCTGTGATTCCATTTTGATTTCAAGATTTTGGATCAATTTCACTATCATTATTTGGAATTCTTTATCAGGTAGATTCCCTATCTCTTCCTTTTTTGTTTGGTTTGCTGGGCATTTATCCTGTTCCTTTATCTGCTGGGTATTCCTCTGTCTCTTTATCTTGTTTAAATTGCTGATTTTGGGGTGTCCTTTCTGTATTCTGGCAGTTTGTGGAGTTCTCTTTATTGTGGCGTTTCCTCGCTGTGTGTGGGTTTGTACAGGTGGCTTGTCAAGGTTTCCTGGTTAGGGAAGCTTGTGTTGGTGTTTTGGTGGGTGGAGCTGTATTTCTTCTCTCTGGAGTGCAATCAAGTGTCCAGTAATGAGTTTGAGATGTCTATGTTTTTGGGGTTTCTTTGGGCAGCCTGTATCTTGAAGCTCAGGTTTGTGTTCCTTTGTTGCTGGAGAATTTGCTTGGTATGTCTTGCCCTGGAACTTGTTGGCCCTTGTGTGGTGCTTGGTTTCAGTGTAGGTATGGAGGCGTTTGATGAGCTCCTGTCAATTAATCTTCCTTGGAGTCAGGAGTTCCCTGGAGTCAGGGTTTGGATTTAAGCCTCCTGCTTCCAGTTATTGGTCTTATTTTTACAGTAGTTTCAAAACTTCTCCTTCTATACAGCACCATTGATAAAACATCTACGTTAAAGATGAAAAGTTTCTCTACCGTGAGGGTCACCCAGGGAGGTTCACAGCATTACATGCAGAGGAGAAGAGGGAGGAGGGAGTTAGAGGTGACCCGAATGAGATGAGGTGGAATCAATAGTGGAGAGAGTGGGCTAGCCAATAATCACTTCCTTATGTGCACTCCACAACTGGACTGCTCAGAGATGTTCACAGAGTTATACAGAGAAGAGAAGACGGAGGAAGGAGACAGAGGTGGCCAGAAGGATAAAAGGTGGGAATGAAAAGGAGGGAGACAGATCCAGCCAGTAATCAGTTCCCTAAGTGTTCTCCACCGTCTGGAACACACAGAAATTCACAGATTTGGGTAGAGTATAGAGGGGTTAGGGAGGAGACACAGGCGACCTGGTGGAGAAAAAGGAGAGTCCAAAGGGAGAGAGAGCAGTTAAGCCAGTAATCTCGTTCCCTAGTGAAAAATGGGTACTGAAGATTGGGTTCTTAAAGGTACAAAATTGGTAACAAACACATAAAAGCAAAAATTAAAAATCTAGAGTAGAGTTTGGAATTTTAAAAGTATGATGTTAAAAGAAGGAAAAGAAAGAGAGAAAAAACGAACAAACAAAAACAAACAAGGTTGTGAAAATTATAAAGAAAATATAGGTACAAAGTAGATAACTAATACCAAAAAGCAAAAGTTAAAAATCTAGAGTAGAGTTTGGAATTTCAGATATACAATATTATATAAAAGAAGAAGAGAAAGAGAAAAAAAAAAGTCACAGAAATTATAAAAAAACTATAGGTACAAAATTGATAACAAATACCAAAAAGCCAAAATTAAAAATCTAGAGTAGAGTTTGGAATTTCAAAAATACAATGTTAAAGAAAAGAAGAAAAAAAAACCAAGGTAAAAAATTATAAAAAATATATATATGAAGTTTGCTGAAGAAAAAAAAATAGGGTCTTTTTTTTTTTTTTGCAAAGTAATAGGTTATAAAAGTGAAAATTAAAAGAATAAAAGAGGACTTAAAATTTTTTAAAAAAAATAAAAAAGAAAGAAAGATCGTAAAAATAGTAAAAATATATCGAGGACTTTCTCTCGTTATGTTGTGAGTATTGCGGGTTCAGCTCATTTTTGGCTAGTTCCTTGGTCCGACTTTTATTTCTCAAGATCTATAGGCCCCTTCCTTTGTAGTCGGTAATAACCACAGGGTTTTAATCTATTGCCTGTAGCTTCCAAGGTGGTTCCCTCTGTTATAGCTTCTTCTGTTTGCTGGACACTTCAGTGTCTGGTTTCCGCCCTGACACAAAGGGGACGGTGGAGGACACTTTTTTTTTTTTTTTCTTTTTAGGCTCGCTTGTTCAGTCGCACTGTGGGGAGGGAGGGAGGGATGCTGCAAACAAGTAACACTGGCGTGTGCTCACAGTGCCTCAGCCACACTGGGTCTGCCCCCACTCACGGCGCATGTAGCCTCCCTGCCCACACTGCTCAGGCTCTAGGTTGTTCTGCCGGGAACCATCTGAGGCCGGCCCTGGGCTCCCTGCACCTCCCAGGTCCAAGCCGCTCAGGTTCAGGCACTCAGGTAGTCCTCAGAGGTGCAGACTCGGTTGGGCCTGCGTTTTGTGCCCTTCCCAGGTCCGAGCAGCTCAGGTGATGAGGTGTTTAGCGAGCGCGATTGCTGCGACTTATTGCCTCCCCTCCGTTCAGTTATCTAGGTGTACAACCAGTGCACCTTCTCAGGGAGATGTTGACCGTCCAGACCCCCCAAGAAGTTTTAGTTAGCAAAGAAGCCTGCTTACAGTTTTATAGATAATGTCTCTCTGGGGCTGTGATTGCCCCCTTCTGGCTCTGGCTGCCTGTCACTGGAGGGGGAAGGTCTACAGCTGGCTACCTCTGTTCAGTCCTTTGTTCCGTGCGCAGGCCTGGCAGTGTCTTAGGTTAGGGCTGGCTTTTCACGTGGTAGATATCCCACAGTCTGGTTTGCTAGCCAAGATTATTTCGCTCAGATAGCGCTCAGGGTTTTCAGGCCAGGTCCTTACTCTAAGCGATGCAGCCCACGCCGCGCCTCACTGCCCAGCCCCCACTTGCTAATGGCGTGTGCAGGCGTCTGCACTGCTTTTCAGCTGGGGGAGTTACAGTAGGGCTTGCAATCTGCGAGTTTTAATTGTTTATTTATTTTTTCTCCCTGTTATGTTGCCCTCTGTGCTTCCAAAGCTTGGCACAGATTCTGCAGTGAGAAGGTTTCCTGATGTTTGGAAACTTCTCTCTTTTTAAGACTCCCTTCCCAGGATGGAACTCCGTCCCTCCCTCTTTTGTCTCTTTTTTTGTCTTTTATATTTTTTCCTACCTCCTTTCGAAGACTTGGGTTGCTTTTCTGGGTGCCTGATGTCCTCTGCCGGCATTCAGAAGTTGTTTTGTGGAATTTACTTGGCTTTTAAATGCTCTTTTGATGAATTTGTGGGGGAGAAAGTGTTCTCCCTGTCCTACTTCTCTGCCATCTTGGCTCCTCCCCCAGAAATAGTCCTTACTGCTCTTTAGTTTTGTTCATTCACTATGAAAAAGAAGTGTGTTAAAATATCTGATTATGTTTATAATTTATCTATTTCTCTTACTCTGATGTTCCTTTTTAAAAAATAAGCTTGAAATTCATATTATTAATATGTTTGCTATTTATTGGCCTTTTTTCATCTTTATGGAATGTCTCTTTGAGTCTGTAATGCCTCTTTTCATTTAAATCTCTTCTGTATGATATTAGTATAGAAGTTTACATTTTATTTCTAAAGGTTTTCAGCTTTTTACTTTCGAACAAGTCATGTCCTTATTTTTAAAATCTGTAAGCTTTGAATTTTAATGCATTATATTTTTTATCTAATGTAAGAAACTTTAGCTTTTCAGTAAAGAAATAAGTCCTTTCATAATGAGTATAATTTCTAAATTAGTTGAGCTTAATTTATCATTACCTGTTTTTCTTTTTTCCTGTCCTTTCTGTTCTTTGCCATTGTATTCCTCATTTCTCAACTTCATTTACATACTTTACATACTTTTTACATACTTTTCCTTTAATTTTTAATGTCCACACCTTATATACATATTTTACTGATTATTCTCGAGATTACATTCTTCACCTGTTATAACTGAACTTAACATAATTCAACTGCATTTCCCATTCCTTCTTTTCTATTATTTAGTCACGAAATTTTACTCATATATTTTATATGAGTAATTTATATTATGAGTATTTTATATGAGTAATTTAAATTTACTCATAAGTTTTATATATATATGTTAAAAGACCCCACAAGACATTGTTATAATTACTGCTACAAATCATTGTTACATTTATATTATATATTTGCCTATTTTAGTACATTTCATTATTTGTTTCAATTCTACGATTTCATCTGAAATTACTGACTTTATCCTGAAAAAAATTCCTATACCTTATCTTAAAATTGAAACTTATTTGAAACAAAAATCTGCTTTTTTTTTTGTTGTTGTTCATTAATGCCTTCATTTACCTTCACTTTTGTGCTCTTTTTGTATGTACAGAATTTTAGGTTGGTAAGTGCACAGGTGTTGTTGCTACAGTTATTGTCATTTTCAGTACTTTAAAGACATCATTTTATTGTCTCTTGCCTTCATATTTTCTGTTAAGGAAGGCCTTAGTCTTACTGTTGCTGCTTTGAAATTATTGTCTCTGTTAACTTTGATGAGTTTTAATATTTTCTGCTTATATTGTCTTTTCAGCATTCTAAGACAAGACTAGATGTGATTTAGTTTCTATTTATCCTACTTGATATTTACCAAGCTTCTTGAATTTTTTGGTCATGATATTCATCATTTTTGGATGATTCTCAGACATTAATTCTTCAAATATTGTTTCTGTGCCATTTTCTTCATCATCTTCTGATATGCCAATACACACAATTTAGACCATTTAATTGTACATATTATGTGCATCTTGGCATTATATTACCATAATTGAAAATAAAACCTTTAATGGACAGGCACCTACTGGGAGACTGGCTGGAAATGGAGAAAATTTTAGAGAAAATGTGTATAAAACATTCCAGAGGTCACAGTAAGGTTGCATTTATGAAACTGAGCAACAGGTGAATGTCTATGAGAAACATTGGTCAAGGAAAACAGGAAGTATAAAAACAGAAGCAAAGAGAATGTTATACTCATGAAACTATTTAAAAGTATAGGTAGCCAGACATATGAGAAAATGAAAATGATAACAACTTTTACTAGGTATAACTCTGTTATACAAGTTAAAAAATAAGGAAATCAGAACAAATGCTTATGACAAGAGAATACACACAAAGCATCCTATGTAGGTAGAAATGGATGACCACATTCCAGAAACAATTAGTGTGGTCTTAGACATCTCTCACTGGGGTACAGCAAGTTCTTGAACATTTTCATGGCACTGCACAAATCTGAGAGCAGGACAGTGGGCATGAATATCATAAAAGGGATTGGAAGAAAATAACTGCAGATGATGAGTTTCCTTTTATAAGTCTGGAGAAGGCATTGGCACCCCACTCCAGCACTTTTGCCTGGAAAATCCCATTGATGAAAGAGCCTGGTAGGCTGCAGTCCATGGGGTCGCTAGAGTCAGACACGACTGAGTGACTTCACTTTCACTTTTCACTTTCCACTTTCATGCATTGGAGAAGGAAATGGCAGCCCACTCCAGTGTTCTTGCCTGGAGAATCCCAGGGACGGGGAGACTTGCTGGGCTGCTGTCTATGGGGTCACACAGAGTTGGACACGACTGAAGTGACTTAGCAGCACAATTCTAAGGAAGAAAATAAAAAAGTATAGTTAGAATAATTAAAATTTAAGATATTTACCCTTTCATAGTGGCATATTGCACACTTATAAAATATGAAAGCACATCTACATCTTCAAAGGAAAACTTTCTTAGTATCCTAGAAATTATTTAGTTTTACTTTTCATAAATATTCAGTTAAATGCTCTATGCTGCACACTTTAAGAAACAGCTTTCAGGAGTTCATGTATTTTGTGATTCTTAAAACTATGAACAAAAGTTGATATTTTGTGAATTTGTTCATTAGCTCAAGATCAGTTTCTAATTGTGTCATTACTTGAATGCAGTTTTTCATGTAACTTTGTTATTCTGTTACTAATATCAGAGGCATTAACCAAATTCTCTTAGTTATTTTGAGAAATTACTTTGACATGAATTTTATATAAGTGTTTTATGAGGCATCAGTTCAGTTCACTCGCTCAGTCATGTCCGACTCTTTGCGACCCCATGAATCGCAGCACGCCAGGCCTCCCTGTCCATCACCAACTCCCGGAGTTCACTGAGACTCACATCCATTGAGTCCGTGATGCCATCCAGCCATCTCATCCTCTGTCGTCCCTTTCTCCTCCTACCCCCAATCCCTCCCAGCATCAGAGTCTTTTCTAATGAATCAACTCTTCCCATGAGGTGGTCAAAGTATTGGAGTTTCAGCTTTAGCATCAGTCCTTCCAATGAACACCCAGGACTGATCTCCTTTAGGATGGACTGGTTGGATCTCCTTGCAGTCCAAGGGACTCTCAAGAGTCTTCTCCAACACCACAGGTCGAAAGCATCAATTCTTTGGTGCTCAGCTTTCTTTATAGTTGAACTCTCACATCCATACATGACTACTGGAAAAAATAGATCTTCACTGGGACTAAAATTCAATGTTCAATTTAACATCTGTGTTATTAATAACTTGTGCATGAGCTTTAATTTTTCTGAATGTATTTGCTCAAATTTAAAATAATAATACTGATGTCTACAGAATTGGAGCTTTGTTAAAATATCCATCTTTATGTATTAAATAAACCATTTAATTGTTCATAGAAATTTCCTAGATTTTGGGGGTAAAATGCCTTTTATTGTATGAGTTTGTGTACCTGTAATACTTTAGTACTTCTATTCAGTTTTCTTAACTACCAATAACAACCAAAAAATACTCTCATATTTTTTATTCTCAAGAGAAAGGGCTCTTTTACTCTTCTATTCTTCGATGCTGATATTGTAAATCAGTATAGACCAGCCAGTTAGCTAGGGTTAGTTCCAGATTATGCTAGTTGTACCAGCATAGTTGTCAGTAGCATCTCCTTTTACTCACAGAATTGCCCAACTAAGACAATAGTATAGTGTCCCATTTTGTATGGCTCCAGCAATACCTCTGTGTTCTGCTTTGGTATGAGTTATTGTACACTCATTTTGACTTTAATTAAATTGACAGCTAAGGCTAAGTCTTCCCATTGGTACCTTTTTCTTGTTTAAGTTTCTGCATACTGCCTTGGATATAGATGTGACAAACAGATATTTACTGAGCTGTGTTTCAATCTTGATATTATAATTGGCATTATTTGGTAAAATATTTTTGTGAATGCTTTCATACACTTGAGGTTGGACCTTCCATATCAGAAAAATCTCTTCCTGTACTTACATTGTTTAAAGTTTGTATGAATGAGTGCAATAATAATATTTAAAAGGTCATTAATAAAAAGAGATATTATATAAGAGAAATTATAAAGATTTATTATCTTTTCATTTTTTAAGAACTCTACTAGATTCATCAGACACAGAAATAATTAAAAGGAAAAAAATAAGCCTCTGCTTCCTTGATCTCAAAGTGAGATAGATTGGTAATTGAAAAATATCTTCCCAGAAAAATCATAAATATAAATGTTAGTAATTATAAGTGGTTTAGTTAAGTTTACATAATTGCTGCACTGGAATAGAATGTCAGATAGTGAAACCTAGAAGGTTTCCCTGAATTAGGGATTATTTGCTAAAATCTGAAGGAACATACTTCTGTTTCTGTTAATATGATGGCTTATATATGTTTCAAAATTCTCCCAGTGGGGGAAAAACACAAGAGCTTCTTAAAATATGATTGTAAGTGTAAATTTACAAATATATTTACTTTCACAAGATAATAAGGAATAATCAGATGAGAAAATGAATAAAGAAATGAAAAGTTTTAGTATGTTAGAATCAAATAACTACTTTAACAAACTCAAAATCTCAGAAACTTAAGATATTAGAACTTAGTGGATTTTTTTTTTTTCTTCTTCTATAGAGCAATTCGATGTAAGTGTCTGGTGATGAATTCCATGTAGTAATTCTAAAATTACTCCTCACACATAGACACTCATTAGAGACTTGGAGTTCATTGCTTACATTTTCGGCTTATAATAAGTTACCTTTTGCAGCTCTGCTGGCACAACATTTTTGCCTTCTATTCCATTTTGCTTGGCTTGTAAAAAGAGCAAATCCTCTTGAGCTCAACAGTTTTGTATCTAATGTGTTTCTAAATGTAGCGATTTGCTACCAATGTCCTTCTAAAATACCATTTTCAATTTCTTCTACAGTTTTAGCTTAGTAGGCACTTGATCTATATTGCAACTTATATATCTCAGCATTACTTAGCATGGGTATAGTGCAGGTTACACTAAAAAACCAAACAACTTAATACCACAGTAGAATGAAACGAAACATTTCTCCTACCTTGATTAACGATTATATATCAAATTACTGTGTGACTCTGAGTTTTGCTTTGCGACATCTTTACTCTGAGCTGATAGTACAGTTACTTCCAGGAAGATTGCTGGTCAGTTGAACAGAAAAAAAAGAGAGAGGTTTGTAGAACTAATACCGTCTAATTAATGCTCTAGTCCCAAAGTGTTATGTTACTTTTACTTGTAGCTCATTGGATGGGACTAGTTCAGGAGGACCTCATTCAACTACAAATGAGGTCTTCCTGAACTAATCCTGTCCAGTCAGCTACAAATAAAGATGACAAGGCAATGGCAACCCACTCCAGTACTCTTGCCTGGAAAATCCCATGGACGGAGGGGCCTGGTGGGCTGCAGTCCATGGGGTCACTAGGAGTCAGACACGACTGAGCGACTTCACTTTCACTTTTCACTTTCATGCATTGGAGAAGGAAATGGCAACCCACTCCAGTGTTCTTGCCTGGAGAATCCCAGGGACGGGGGAGCCTGGTGGGCTGCCGTCTCTGGGGTCGTGCAGAGTCGGGCACGACTGAAGCGACTTAGCAGCAGCAGCAGCAATGATGGCTCTTCGCATTGAGCGACTGAACTGAACTGAACTGAATGATGGCTCAGCAGCTGAAGAATCTCCCTGCAATGCAGGTGAGGCAGTAGTCTCAGGTTTGAGTCTTGGCTTCCGAAGATACCCTGGAGGAGGAAATGACAATCCATTCCAATATTCTTGCCTGGAAAATCCCTTGGACAGAGGAACCTGGCAGACGTGACTAAGCACGTTACATGCTAAGTTGCTTCAGTCATGTCTGAGTCTTTGTGACACTATGGACTATTGCCCGCCAGGCTCCTCTGTCTATGGGATTCTCTAGGCAAGAATACTGGAGCAAGTTGCCATGCCCTCCTCTAGGGGATCTTCCTGACCAAGGGATTGAACCCACATCTCTTATGTTTCCTGCATTGTCAGGCGGGTTCTTTACCACTAGCACCACCTGGGAAGCCCATTTGGACGACAACCACGAAGGAACTGGGAAATGTAATATATGTGTGTAGGAAATGTGCTGAGACAGAAATATTGGGAAACAGCGGTAATTACTACTAGTATAGATCCATGTTTCTTCTAATTTTATGATGTTATGTGTTCTATGACGCCTCTACCAGCATCTTCTATGAATCTTAGCTGTTGTCACCTAACATTAAGGAAATGCCCTATGAATTATTAGAGCACTGCAAGTGACCAAATTATAGATTAGATAAAGTAATGCTAGTGCTGTAAAAGTTAAACCTAAAACATCACTGCCTTAACACAAGAAAGTTTACTTCTTGTTTACAAAAAGTTAAATAAGTGATATTGGAGCCTCTGCTTTAGGTGATTTAGGATCTACTCTCCTACAGTCCTGTGGCTCTGCCATTGTCAGTCAGCACATGGACACTGACCAGGGGACCGAAGAAAATAATTAAATGACTCTGTGAGAGATTTTTAATGTCTAGATCTGGAACTTTCATTTGTTACTTCGGCACATGTTCCGTTGTCTGGCACTTGGTCACACCACCACACCTAAATAAATATACATGAGCCAAGATAATGTTGATCTTGGTTGATTAATAATATTTCAGTAACATTTTAAGCTATGTAAGGAGATCTAAAAAATTTGGTGCAGGGCTTCCCTGGTGGCTCAGACAGGTTAAGAATCCACCTCCAATGTAAAATATTTGGTGCAATGTCATTTAACTCTATCCTGGCCAGATATCACCTTAAGATACCATCTAAGTTCTAGTAAATTTAGATGTTAGGCATCTCTTT
This sequence comes from Bos taurus, assembly GCF_002263795.3. Taxonomy (NCBI): domain Eukaryota; kingdom Metazoa; phylum Chordata; class Mammalia; order Artiodactyla; family Bovidae; genus Bos; species Bos taurus. Next base: position 9,833,884 of record NC_037333.1, read on the forward strand.
TGAAGTCTGTGCTTTAAAATAATTCAGAAAATAATATTTGTCCATATTAGGGAATCTAGTAGAAACTTTTATAGAAGTAGGATCATAAACAGAGACATCTTCATATATTTTCATTATAATATTCAAGAGAAAAATAAACCCACTCTGAAAAAAAGATGTCTCTAAAGAATTTTTCTTGTCCTGATTCCTTTATTGAGTAGGTGGGGAAAAAAATTTATGTTTAATTTGCAGAAAAGACAACGGTCATAAAATAGCATGGATAAATTTAAACTTTATTTTGTGAAATATATAAAAATAAAATGAGGCCATTTAAGAAATTATTTTGAAGTGTTCCTTATTTACAATGTTGTGTTAATTTATGCTGTATATACCATACAGCATATACACTCTATAGTATGTATATGTATAGTTTTATATATATATATATATATATATAAACACACACACGTTATTTTCAGATTATTTTCTATTATGGTTTATCACAAGATATTTAATGTAGTTCTCTGTGCTATACAGTAGGACCTAATTGTCTGTCCATTGTATATATAATATTTTGTGTATTCTAACCCAAAACTCCCAATCCATCCCTCCACAATTCATTCTACCTCTTGGCAATCATAAGTCTCTTCTCTATGTCTATAAGTTTGTTTCTATTTCATAGATAAGTTCATTTGTGTCATATTTTAGATTCCACATATAAACAGTACCATATGCTATTTTTCCTTCTCTTTCTGACTTACTTTGTTTAGTGTGAGAATCTCTAGGTCCATCCATGTTGCTGCAGGTGACATTATTTCATTCTTCTTTTATGGCTGAGTTTATATATTTCATTGTATCTATGTACCATGTGTTCTTTATCCATTCATCTGTTGATGGGCATTTAGGTTGTTTCCATGTCTTGGTTATTATAAATAGCGCTGCAATGAATATTGGGGTGCTTGTTTCTTTTAAAATTATGGTGTTATCCAGATACATACCAAGGAGTGGGATCACTAGATCATCTGGCACCTCCATGTTTAGTTTCTTAAGGAACCTCTATACTGTTTTCTCCATAGTGGCTACGCAAATTTATATTCCCACCAACAGTGTAGGAGGGTTCCATGGGGGCATTTTTATATCAAGTTGTTTAAGTTGTTATCACACTTAGCCAACTATAAATTCAAATTCTCTCTGGAAAAGCACATATTCAAAACAGACCTCAAAGAATGTAGATTAATTTCCCAAGCATTTGCACTCATGTCAAAACACATGCATTCAAAAGAGAACCATGAGTGAGAGACACAGGGAAACAAAAAACAAAGTAAATTCTTTGTTTTTGTAATTTTATATAGAATGCAATATAGATTAAATTTATACAACTCAAAATCAAAAGCTTAAAGATAAATTAAAAATAAGAATTACAGAAAGCCCAAGAGAATTTTATAAGTAATTCTAGAAACAAAAATCATAATACATGTTATTAAAGCACACTGAAATCTTAAGAGGCACACTAAGATAAACTTAAAGAAAAACTTAATAACTTGTACTTGAAAAAAATGTAAAGACATTAAAATATAGTACAGATATATAATTAGAAGAAATGGTGAAATTAAGATACATGAAAGGTAATGTAAGAATGCTCATAAGCATAGTAATATTCAAGTAAAAGATGATAGAATGAAAAAGATATGATTTTTAAAAAGATATTAACCATTTCCATAATTGCAAATATATATTGTATTTAAAATATACAAACACTTTGCATTGGTGTTTAGTGAACAGGGCCAAGGGACTAAAAATTTTGCAAAAGCAATAGCTAAGAGTCAAAAATTGATGTCAAGGTTCACCAAATTATAGCAACAGTACTAAACATGCAATAAACTTATCTTCACAAAGGCCTGAAATCTAGTTCCAGATGGGCCCCAACCCATAAACTAATCACCATGTACTTTTTTTTTTTTTTTCACCATGTACTTTAATAGCGTGCTAGAGAGCAAAATTAAATGTTTAGAGGAAGGTACCATTAGAAAGAATTTAAATTATCTCCATCATTTTTCATACCAAATAGCCAATTTTTAATAAAAGATCATAAATCATGTTAATGGAAAGAGTTAAGTACAAAAAGAAGAGGAAGAAGGAAGAAAAGAAAGAGGTAGAGGATTGGGCAGAGAGGGGAAGAAAAATCAGAAGATAATAAGATAATAAAATTACCATACATGGATTTTAAAATAACCATGCTTAATTTATTCAGAAAATAGGTGATAAAATGGAAAATGAAGAATGTTGCCAAACATTTGTGATCAAAAAAGAGGGAGAATAAATAGTCTATGGATTGCTAACCACTACCAACAAAAACAAAGGAAAAACAAACAAACAAACCTACACTCACTGGAAAAGTTAACCTAGGAAAATAAAATAATTCAAACTGAAAAATTCAATAGAACAGTGAAATTATTTAGAAAATTTGTAACCAGTGAGGCAAATCAACATAAAACACACAGGTAATGATGTAAATAGAGGAAGAAAAAAAAAAAAAGATGTTAAATGACCAAAAAAATAACCAATTTAGTAATGCGTTTGATATCCTTTATTCAAGGAAAACATTATGGATTGGGAGAGTTCAGTGCTCATAAGCAGTGGGGTACTCTTTCTGACAGATGTCTAGGCAAGAGCAATTTTTTAGGGTGTTAGAAGCAGCAGTGCAGAGATGGCATGGTTTTGGCTGGGGTTGCATGGCTGACCGTCTTTAGAAAGATCAAGGAAAAGGGAAATATGTATACAGCCCAGAGTTGGCTTGGTGGTTCAGGATTGACTGACTAGATATTCTATGTTTCTGATTAAGAGGAGCATTTGTAAGAACAGGAAAGTTCAGTTTGCTTCCATGGCACCCCAGGCAGAATGACTCCAACTTGGGCCTAGAAAATGTTTTCAAGGAAACATTGTCTCAAGAAAATTATCTTTTTATATGTGTGATTACATAATGAAAACTCATCTGGATGTAGGTATTATTTTTTTTTTTTTCTGAAAGTATAGTATACTTCAATAAATAAGTTTATTTAAAGCATTAGTACTGATCATGGCATCACATTACCAGAAGCTTCTGGGGACAAGTAGAAGTCAAATCACATAGCATTTCATGAGGCAAATATTAAAGATTTTTGTTTATGTATAAGGTAATTGAAGATCCATTTACATATTTTAATAAAGGGCTTCATCTCAGCATCTCACTTACACTTTAGAATTCCCAATTCAGAAATGGGGAATGAAATGAAAGAGGGAAAGTGGATTTGGCAGAATAACTAATATTCTCTAAGATACGTAATGAGCACTTGTAACTTGAACTACTTTGTGGGTGTGGTTAGAGAGGGGCAGGGAGGGGGAGTTACTATCAAAATAAAATGATTACATTTAATGGATATAATTTAGGTTATACCAGTGGGACTTGATGCTGGGTCTGATTTGGGCATGGCTAGAGAAGGAAAGCGGAGAAGGCAATGGCACCCCACTCCAGTACTCTGGCCTGGAAAATCCCATGGACGGAGGAGCCTGGTGGGCCACAGTCCATAAGGTCGCAAAAAGTCAGACATGACTGAGCGATGTCACTTTCACTTTTCACTTTCATGCACTGGAGAAGGAACTGGCAACCCACTCCAGTGTTCTTGCCTGGAGAATCCCAGGGACGGGGGAGCCTGGTGGGCTGCCATCTAAGGGGTCGCACAGAGTCAGACACAACTGAAGTGACTTAGCGGCAGCAGCAGAGAAGGAAAGGGTTAAATAATATCTCCAAAGTTTCTATCTTGTGTAACAGAATAACTGGAAATATCTTTTATTAATAGGTAACAATGCAAAATGTTTACTTACATAGTAACATGTAAACTTTCTGCTATGGTTTATAATGTTGAGGATGAAAAATTTTTAAGACATTCAAATAGAGATGCCAGAGAGTCTTTTTCCATCATAATCTCTGAGGAGACATCAGAACTGATGACATATTTTTGTAAATTTTCTATGTGTAAGTGTATTTTAAAACCAAGAATATGGGTAAGATCATCCAGAGAGAGGACATTGATTGAGAAGAAAAGTCTTTCTAGGTCCAAACCTGGTGGGACTCAACTTCAAATTGTATTGCAGTTGAAAACAAATCTGCAAAGGAGACTGTGAATTGGGGTTCAGTGAGGAAGAACGAAAATCATGAGAATATTACAAAAGAGAATGTAGGGCAAATGGGAGTTCAGGAATGGACAGGGAAGGAGCCACACTCTGGGGTAGAAGGAAGGCTGGTTTTAGTGACAGAGAAGCTGTGGTTTGGATCCAGTAGTAGGACTGTTTTGGTCATTGAGGCAAAAACCAGTGTGGTCAGTCACAAGTCATGTATGTGATAGAATCAAAACAATAAAATAAGTGAACGTTTTGAGAACATTGGTTATGAAGGAAAGCTTCTTATTGGGAACAGGGAGAAGAGCGGGATCCACAGAATTTTGTTGTCATTGCTTTGCTGCTGCTGTTGTTACTGATTTTTGGAATGATGAGGTTTGAAAATATATTTTTAAAAATGAGAAAAATGTAGTTACATGCATCTGATTACATATTGAAGAGAAAGAATAGATAATAAGTGAAAGAAAAGATAGCCAAAAAGAGCTCCAAGGCACAAATTGAGGCACTCTCTTTTCAGAGAGGAAGAGGTGCTCATCTGCTGCAGCAGGTGGTTGGATTCCAAATCGATGGGTTTTGTAACTGAATAAAAGAGAGACTGCTTCCAAATATGTGATTTTGGAATCAATTTTAAATATACCATTTTTAATATAAAATTATGTCCAAGCTTAAATTTTTAAGAAAAAAGTGTATATGTTCAGATACATAGTTTATATAATATGTGTGTATGTTGCTCAAATTGTATTAAGTGAATAAATTATTTGAAAGGAAGATTTTGCTATAACCAAGAGCAAGTCACATTGCTTACATAATTCATCAATTCATGATATACTCCTCACAATGCTCCATTTAAAACTATGGATATAGTTTTAAAACTATAAAACTATAGTAAAACTATAATTGATATTATTAGCATTTACATACAGTTTAAGCATTTCAGATTTTAGGAGGTAATTCCTGGTAATGAAAAAGTTATCATCTTCAGGTTTCCGATTCTTGTATTTAAAACAAATTTAAATATTTTTCCCTTTATTACTTTAATAAGATGAATTATATTCTTTAAAAGAGTATTAGGATTATATTTTATTATAATGAATATCTATTTACATAAAAATAAATGTAATTGAAAGAGTGACTCTATTTGTATCTCCATAACCCAACCTTTTCCTAATCTTTATTCAGTTGGTTTTATGTTGTGGATATAATAAAACATTTTAGTTACTTGAGTTCTTTATAAGAAGGCATAACACCAAGCTTAGAGTTACATAGTGCTTGCCTCTGCAACAAGCAGTCAAAACTGAGTTCTGATTCTGAGATAAATCTTCTTGTCTCTTACATTCAGATATTTGAAAGTTTCAACAGTTAAAATGCATCTTAAGGCCAATATCTTAAGAAATTTTACAGCTATCAGTTAAGAGACAAAAATGATGATTTTTAACCCAATTCTTCCTTAATAAATTATGAGATTTTGAAATCTAGGACAGATAGGTGAGACCTAATTCATTTTTTCCAAATAATTACCATAAATGGGCAGAAATATGTAGCGAAATACAGTACGGGAAGGGAGAGGACTCTACAAGTGTAACCAAATTTAAACAGCAATACACATGACTCTAATCCTCTTTAATATGCATTACAATTTCAGGTGTACAAAATTCAAGACTACAAGTATAGGCTTTAGAAGGCAACATGTGATCAATACTGTGTTTTTATGATGCAGAACTGTTTATGCATTAATGTTGTACAAAAGAATCACTTTAGATTATTTATTATTATTAAATAGTTTAGATTATTTTTTATTGAAATACTGAAGAGATACATTGTAAATAAATATAATCATTAATTCATTTCTAAGCCCTCTAAAGCTCCTATTCAGGCTTCCCTGGTAGCTCAGCTGGTAAAGAATCTGCCTGCAATACAGGAGATCCCAGTTACATTCCTGGGTTGGGAAGATCCACTGGAGAAGGGATAGGCTACCCACTCCAGGATTCTTGGGCTTCCCTTGTGGCTCAGGTGGTGAAAAATCTGCCTTCAATGCGGGAGACCTGAGTTCAGTTCAGTCCCTGGGTTGGGAAGATCCCCTAGAGAAGGGAAAGGCTACTGATTCCAGTATTTTGGCCAAGAGAATTCCATGGACTGTATAACCATGGGGTCACAAAGAGTCGGACACGACTGAGCAACTTTCACTTAAAGCTCGTATTCAATACACATGATTTCTTTTAACAGTGGGATCTCAAATATGATATTTATTATTTGATTTGCTCAGTTTAAAATACATGAATACTAGCACTTCTAAGAAATTGATAGATAAACCAAGAGAAATAAAGCAATTTTGTAATTTTTTATGTGTAGATTAACCTCTTTAACAAATGATGAATGGAAACAGTTTAAACATTTATCTCCACCTATGATCAGCTTCACTTTCCTCTTCACTTTCTGCCATAAGGGTGGTGTCATCTGCATATCTGAGGTTATTGATATATCTCCCGGCAATCTTGATTCCAGCTTGTGCTTCTTCCAGCCCAGCGTTTCTCATGATGTACTCTGCATATAAATTAAATAAACAGGGTGACAATATACAGCCTTGACACACTCCTTTTCCTATTTGGAACCAGTCTGTTGTTCCATGTCCAGTTCTAACTGTTGTTTCCTGACTTGCATATAGGTTTCTCAAGAGGCAGGTCAGGTGGTCTGGTATTCCCATCTTTTTCAGAATTTTCCACAGTTTACTGTGATCAACACAAACTAAAAAGCATCTTGATGAAAGTGAAAAAGGAGAATTAAAAAGTTGGCTTAAAGCTCAACATTCAAAAAACTAAGATCATGGTATCTGATCCCATCACTTCATGGCAAATAGATGGGGAAACAGACTTTATTTTTGGGGGGCTCCAAAACACTGCAGATGGTGATTGCAGCCATGAAATTAAAAGGCACTTACTCCTTGGAAGGAAAGTTACGACCAACTTAGATAGCATATTCAAAAGCAGAGACATTACTTTGCCAACAAAGTTCTGTCTAGTCAAGGCTATGGTTTTTCCAGTGGTCATGTATGGATGTGAGAGTTGGACTGTGAAGAAAACTGAGCGCAGAATAATTTATGCTTTTGAACTGTGGTGTTGGAGAAGATTCTTGAGAGTCCCTTGGACTGCAAGGAGATCAGCTCTGGGATTTCTTTGGAAAGAATGATGCTAAAGCTAAAACTTCAGTACTTTGGCCACCTCATGTGAAGAGTTGAATCATTTGAAAAGACTCTGATGCTGGGAGGGATTGGGGGCAGGAGGAGAAGGGGATGACAGAGGATAAGATGGCTGGATGGCATCACTGACTCAATGGACATGAGTCTGAGTGAACTCCAGGAGTTGGTGATGAACGAGGAGGCCTGGCATGCTGCAGTTCATGGGGTCACAAAGAGTCGGACACGACTGAGCGACTGAACTGAACTGAACTGATGATCAGCTTCCTAGATTTGCACATTTTACTGTATAGATGTTATTGTAATTATGTCATGATATAAAAAAGAATTTATAAAAAGATAACTTTTAGATACAAATGGGGGAAATTTTTAGTTCTAAGTGAAACAGTATAAATAGACCCAGGAAAATTGTCCTGTTTTGATTCAACAACTGAAAAAGTTACATACTGGGTTAACTTAATGTTGATCTAGATTTGACAGTTTCAGAAAAGGCAAACTCTCTTCTTCTATAAACTGTTGTTTTGTAGTGTGTGCATGCATGTGCTAAGTCACTTCAGCAGTATCTGACTCTGTGACCCTATGGACTGTAGCCCACCAGGCTCCTCTGTCCATGGGACTCTCTAGGCAAGAATACTGGAGTGAGTTTCCATGCCTTTATCCAGGGTATCTTCCTGACCCATGGATCAAACTTGTGTCTCCTGTAACTCCTGCATTGCAGGCTGATTCTTTACATTTGAGCCATCAGGGAAGCTGGTTGTTTTGTAGTATACATACTATATTCTAAGGCTAGCTTTCCTTATGGTGGCAAAGTTACTGGCAGCAACCTCTAATGCTAAGACGTTCCATGTAGAATCTGAAGGATGTGAATGGAAATTCTAAGGAGCTGCAGCTGATTTCTCCTCATGTCTCATTCAACAAAACAGAATTATTGCCCACTTTTTAGCCAGTTACTCTGGATAAATGAGGAGAAGTGGTAATCAGGTTAAGAAAATCAGGTTTTCCAAGGAATTCCAGAAAATGATGGGATCAATTTACTAAAAAGCAACTGGGTTACTTCCAGGATGTGTGGATATCCAAACTAAAACTATGGAACTGTTACAGATGTAACTGAAGAGTATACCTGAGCCCAAACTGGTAAATGTGGCATATTTGTACTTGTAAACAATTACCTGTTAATGTTTACCTATATTGGGTTTCCTATATATAGATTTTCTAGAAAGAAAAAGAAAACAAAACTAGAAAATATGAATTAAACTGAAGAACAGTTTTTCTATTTCCCAACTTTCAAAGTGAACTTAAGATTATGGTTTATGTATAGCCTCATACATGTATTCCTTATTGACAGTAAGCAACAAATGGAAAGATAATGAAAATAGTGTATGTTTAAAAAAAAGTTTTAAGTGCTTGGAAAAATATAGCTGAGCTCTTCTCAACATGTATTATTCAGTTCAGTTGCTCAGTCGTGTCCAACTCTTTGGGACCCCCATGAACTGCAGCACGCCAGGCCTCCCCCAGAGTCCACACAAACCCATGTCCATGGAGTCAGTGATGCCATCCAAATATCTCATCTTCTGTCGTCCCCTTCTAATCCTGCCCTCAATCTTTCCCAGCATCAGGGTCTTTTCAAATGAGTAAGCTCTTCCCATCAGGTGGCCAAAGTACTGAAGTTTCAGCTTCAACATCAGTCCTTCCAATGAACATCCAGGATTGATTTCCTTTACAATGGACTGGTTGGATCTCCTTGCAGTCCAAGGGACTCTCAAGAATCTTCTCCAACACCACAGTTCAAAAGCATCAATTCTTCATTGCTCAGCCTTCTTTATAATACAACTGTCACATCCATACATGACCACAGGAAAAACCGTAGCCTTGACTAGACTGACCTTTGTTGACAAAGTCATGTCTCTGCTTTTTATTTTTTAATTTTATTTTATTTTTAAACTTTACAATATTGTATTGGTTTTGCCAAACATCGAAATGAATCTGCCACAGGGTGTTCCCCACCCTGAACCCTCCTCCCTTCTCCCTTCCCATACCATTCCTCTGGGTCGTCCCAGTGCACCAGCCCCAAGCATCCAGTATCGTGCATCAAACCTGGACTGGGGACTCGTTCCATATATGATATTATACGTATTTCAATGCCATTCTCCCAAATCATCCCACCCTCTCCCTCTCCCACAGAGTCCAAAAGACTGTTCTATACATCAGTGTCTCTTTTGCTGTCTCGTATACAGGGTTATTGTTATCATCTTTCTAAATTCCATATATATGTGTTAGTATACTGTATTGGTGTTTTTCTTTCTGGCTTACTTCACTCTGTATAATAGGCTCCAGTATCATCCACCTCATTAGAACTGATTCAAATGTATTCTTTTTAATGGCTGAGTAATACTCCATTGTGTATATGTACCAACGCTTTCTTATCCATTCATCTGCTGATGGACATCTAGGTTGCTTCCATGTCCTGGCTATTATAAACAGTGCAGTGATGAACATTGGGGTACACGTATCTCTTTCAATTCTGGTTTCCTCAGTGTGTATGCCCAGCAGTGGGATTGCTAGATCATAAGGCAGTTCTATTTCCAGTTTTTTGAGGAATCTCCACACTGTTCTCCATAGTGGCTGTACTAGTTTGCATTCCCACCAACAGTGTAAGAGGGTTCCCTTTTCTCCATACCCTCTCCAGCATTTATTGCTTGTAGACTAATGGATCACAGCCATTCTGACCGGCGTGAAATGGTACCTCATAGTGGTTTTGATTTGCATTTCTCTGATAATGAGTGATGTTGAGCATCTTTTCATGTGTTTGTTAGCCATCTGTATGTCTTCTTTGGAGAAATGTCTATTTAGTTCTTTGGCCCATTTTTTGATTGGGTCGTTTATTTTTCTGGAATTGAGCTGTAGGAGTTGCTTGTATATTTTTGAGATTAGTTGTTTGTCAGTTGCTTCATTTGCTATTATTTTCTCCCATTCTGAAGGCTGTCTTTTCATCTTGCTTATAGTTTCCTTTGTTGTGCAGAAGCTTTTAAGGTTAACTAGGTCCCCTTTGTTTATTTTTGCTTTCATTTCCAATATTCTGGGAAGGTGGGTCATAGAGGATCCTGCTGTGATGTATGTCGGAGAGTGTTTTGCCTATGTTCTCCTCTAGGAGTTTTATAGTTTCTGGTCTTATGTTTAGATCTTTAATCCATTTTGAGTTTATTTTTGTGTATGATGTTAGAAAGTGATCTAGTTTCATTCTTTTACAAGTGGTTGACCATGCTATCTAGGTTGGTCATCAATTTCCTTCCAGGGAGTAAGCATCTTTTAATTTCATGGCTGCAGTCACCATCTGCAGTGATTTTGGAGCCCAGAAAAATAAAGTCAGCCACTGTTTCCACTGTTTCCCCATCCATTTGCCATGAAGTGATGGGACCAGATGCCATGATCTTAGTTTCTGAATGTTGAGCTCTAAGCCAACTTTTTCACTCTCATCTTTCACTTTCTTCAAGAGGCTCTTTAGTTCTTCTTCACTTTTTGCCATAAGGGTGGTGTCATCTGCATATCTGAGGTTAGTGATATTTCTCCCGGAAATCTTGATTCCAGCTGTGTTTCCTCCAGCCCAACATTACTCATGATGTACTCTGCATAGTAGTTAAATAAATAATTAGGGTGAAAATATACAGCCTTGACGAACTCCTTTTCCTATTTGGAACCAGTCTGTTGTTCCATGTCCAGTTCTAGCTGTTGCTTCCTGACCTGCATACAAATTTCTCAAGAGGCAGGTCAGGTGGTCTGGTATTCCCATCTCTTTCAGAATTTTCCACAGTTTATTGTGATCCACAGAGTCAAAGGCTTTGGCATATTCAATAAAGCAGAAATAGATGTTTTTCTGGAACTCTCTTGCTTTTTCCATGATCCATTAGATGTTGTCAGTTTGATCTCTCGTTCCTCCACCTTCTCTAAAACCAGCTTGAACATCTGGAAGTTCACGGTTCATGTATTGCTGAAGCCTGGCTTGGAAAATTTTGAGCATTACTTTACTAGCATGTGAAATGAGTGTAATTGATTGCAGTAGTTTAAGCACTCTTTGGCATTGCCTTTCTTTGGGATTGAAATGAAAACTGACCTTTTCCAGTCCAGTGGCCACTGCTGAGTTTTCCAAATTTGCTGGCATATTGAGAGTAGCACTTTCACAACATCATCTTCCAGGATTTGAAATAGATCAACAGGAATTCCATCACCTCCACTAGCTTTGTTTGTAGTGATGCTTCCTATGGCCCACTTGATTTCACATTCCAGAATGTCTGGCTCTAAGTGAGTGATCACATGTATAATTTTTATCAAAATTACATCAAATCTAAAATTTGAGGTTCTGTCAATTGGGTAAAATTTATTTTTAATGAGATTAAATATGATGAGTAATTTTAATTTAGAAAGAAACTGTATGGAATTTTAATTAGCACCAAGCTAATTATTATTGGTATAAATTTTTATTTTGCTTTTCTTTTGTAGTATTGGCTCCAATATATGTTGTGTGATTGAAAAAGTCTTAAAAAAGTAAAACATTTTTAATAGTTTTGATTAATTTCTTCAGAATAGTTTTACATGTGTGTAGCAGGAAATTCTGATTCTAAATATAAACTCATCCTTTCATGAGAGGAAAAAATGTGCTAACATTACCCTTGTTATTTAAAATAATTTAATGAATGCTACATCACATATTTTAGTATTTATTTTAAATGTCACCATGGATATGTTAATTTTGATATTTCCCTTATTCTATTTAATCTCTTGAGATGTGTCTTTTTTTAGTACTAGAAAATGTACAGTGTGCAAATAACATTCATGTTTTTATTTTTTAATTTTAAATTTATCATCACTGGTAACTATCAAGTTGTGTTTCTTTACACCTCAAAATGGAGATACTCTGTTTTGCATGATTATCTGAGGACTATGCTTTGTAATGTTTTTTACCTTCAAACTTTTAGAAATTTGCAAAACACCACCTGAATTTTCTAGCAAAGGAAAATACAGTAAGAAAGAACTCAGTGTTTTTTACACCAAGCCTTACATCCAATAACAAATATGTATCTGAAATTCAAAGGTAATGTTTTCTTAAATTATACAAACAGTTTTTTGTAAGCCTATTTTTTTTTAATAATCGATTCAAGTAAAAGTCACATTCCATATATCCCTTAACTTTCCATTATACCTCATGCTCTTAATTCACCTATGTTCAGTATTATCTTCTTACATTCTACCAGAATTTCACTTTTTAAAAACTATCATTTTATAGACACAACATTTTGAACTTTAATTTTCTTTTCTTTAGTGAAGTTCTCGGGCCATGTTTTGGATTCTAAAATCAGAATGTTAAATTCAGTTGTGTGATAAGGTGAGAGTTGTAGAACACATCTCTCTTTTCATTAAATTAATATTTTAGCAGGAATATTTTGAAGCAATTTTCTCAGTTTTGTTTTCTGATCCAGTGGAATGAGCATAATGAACAGAGGGTGATCACAGATAGAAAAGAATGGTGACTTCCCAAAGAGTCATGAGGAAATTGATTTGGTAATGCCTAATTTGGTGATATACCAGTAAAATCTTTTCAGTTCTTGCTTATTTTATGTCCCCCTATATAGATCTTTTTGACTAGACTCTTATGTAGGTGTTAATGTGATTTAAAATATTTATGTAAATCATCAGAATCATTGGTTAATAGTTAATTCAGTCGAGGGAAGAAGCTAGCTCAGTAGACTCTGAATGGCACATGCTGTTTTCCTCCTTGTATCTGTTATATATGAAAATGAAGATTAGATGCTATCAGCAGAAAAAAAGATTGTTTTAAATATGAGACTTTTAAGCAAACCTCACAGTAACCACAAAATATGTGCAGAGTGGAGACATAAAATAATAAAAGGAAAATTGTGAAAAATATCATGTAAAGCCACCAAACTAAAATGGCAGAAACAGAAGGAAAAAGAAGCAATCTGTATACAGAACAACCAGAAAACAAAAGAAAAATGGCAATACTAAATCCTCAACTATCAACAATTACACTAAATGTAAATGGATTGAATTTATCTGTCAAAAGACAAACAGTGGCTAGATGGATTAATAAACAAAAGACCCAATATATGCTGCCTCCAAGACATTCACCAGTTCTAAAGACAATCAGGCTAAAATTGAAGGTATAGAAGGTGATACTCCTAGCAAGTGATAGCTGAAAAAAGCAGGTGTAGCTGTACTCATATCAGAAAAAATAGACTTCAAGCCAAAGAGGTAACAAGAGACAAAATTGGAGATTGTATAATGATAAAGGTGATAATTCATCAAGAAGACACAATATTTATTAATGCATATACACCTAACATAGGACAGCCAAAATATATAAAACAATTATAACAGACGTAAAGGGAGGAATTGACAAGATAATAATAGTAGGGGACTTTAACACTCTACTTTCATCAGTTGATGAATCATCCAGATAGAAAGTCAACAGGAAACAGGGAAAAACGGCCTTTGGTGAAACAGTAAACTGGATAGTTTGATATGTTTCTACAGAATATTCCATCCAAATGTAGCAGAATGCATATTCTTCTGAAGTGCACATGGAACCTCCTCAAGATAGATCATATGCTGGGATATGAAACAAGTCTCACTAAGTTTAAGAAGATAGCAGTTATAACAAGTGCTTTTTACAACATGAAGTAGAAATAAGCTATAAAAAAAGAACTGGAATTATGTTTAGACAGAATAGTGTGCTTCGGAACAACTATTAGGTCAATGAAGAAATCAAAGGAGGAAAAGAATACCTGAAAGCAAATAAAAATGAAATAGAGCAGTACAACATACTAAAATATATTTAGTGCAAAAAAAAAGAAAAAATAGTACTAAAAGGAAAGTTTGTAGCAATATAACAATACAGGCCTACCCCAAGAAACAAAAAAAAAACTTCAAATAAAGAATGTAGCCATACACCTAAAGGAACTAGAAAAAGTAAGAATAAGAACAAATGAAGTCCAGAGTTAGTAGAAAGAAGTAAATAGACTAAAATGACAATATAAAAGATAAACAAAATTGGTAAAACTTTTAGCTAGACTCACTGAGAGAACAAAGAAAGTGCTAATAAATCAGAGAAGAAAGGAAAATTACAATGGATACCTAGGGGGGAAAAAAAAAGGATTATAAGGGAACAATATGAGCTGCTATGCTATGCACAACAGATTGGACAACATAGGGGAAAAGAGGGAAAATATTAAAATCATGCAAATATTCAGAACTCAATCATGAAGATATAGAAAATCTGTACATTCATCAATAGTACAGAGATTAAAACATTAAACACATCGTTCCTCCTCAGGGGCTTCCCTGGTAGCTCAGCGGTAAAGAATCCTTCTGCCAGTGCAGGAGACACAGATTCAATCCCTGATCTGGGAAGATCCCACATTCTGTGGAGCAAATAAGCCCATGTGCCACAAATACTGAAGCCCATGCATCCTCAACAAGAGAAGCCACTCAATGAGAAGCCCATTCACCACAACTAGAGAGTAGCCCCTGCTTCCTGCAAATAGAGAAAAGCTCCGTTCAGCAACAAAGACTAGCACGGCCAAAAATAAATGAAATTTTAAAATACTTTGAAAGCTCCTCCAAAATATAAGGCCAGAATGATATGGGTTCACAGGTGAGTTCTACCAAACAGTCAAAGATTTAATACCTGTCCTTCTCAAACTATTCCATAAAACTGAAGGGGAGAGAGCACTTCCTGTCTAATTTTATGAGACCAACATCACCTGATACCAATATCAGACAAAGACCATACAAAAGAATGAAAATTACAACAAATGTGTCTGTTGAACACAGATATAAACGTCTTCAACAAAATATTAGCAAGCCAAATAGTGTAATGTATTAGAAGTATCAGGGATTCCTAGGTGGTTCAGTGGTAAAGAATCTGCCTGCCAATGCAGGAAATGCATGTTCAATCCCTGAATCGGGACAGTCCCCTGGAAAAGGAAGTGGTAGCCCTCTCCAATGGGAAATCCCATGGACAGAGGAGCCTGATGGGCCACAGTCTATGGGGTCACAAGAAAGTAGGACACAGCTTAGTGACTAAATAACAACAACATTAGAAGTATCACATATCATGACTAAGTGGGACTTATTCCAGGGATCGATGATGGTTCAATATTTGCAAATCAATCAACATGATGGACCACATTAACAAAATGAAAAATCAAAATCTGGGATTATCTAAGTAGATGCAGAAATAACTTAAACAAAATTCAATAATGATTTATGAAAAAAAAAATCTCAATAAAATGTAGAAGGAACATTCCTCAACATAATAAAAGCCATTTATAACAAACCTGCTGCTAACATCGTACTGAGTGGTGAAAAGCTGAAAGCTGTCCTACAACAAGGAACAAGACGACAGTGCCCACTCTCACCACTCTTACTCAACAGAATATTGGAAGCCTTAGCCAGAACAATTAGGAAGAAAAATCAATAAAAGACGTCCAAATTGGAAAGGAAGAAATAGAACTTTAACTACTTGTGGATGACATGATTTTATATATAGAAAACCCTAAAGACTCCACAAAAATAAATGAATACAGTAAAGTTTCAGTGAGCAAAATCAGCATACAAAATACTTTTGCCCTTCTGTTTGCTTACAGTGAGTTGGCAGAGAAATTAAGAAAACAATCCTAGTTATAATAGCATCATATATAATAAAATACATAGGAATAAATTTAACCAAGGATGTGAAAAATCTATACACTGAAAACTATATGACATTGTATTAAGAAAATGAAAACTATATAAACAAATGAACACTCTGCTCACAGATTGGAAAATTAACATTGTTTAAATATCCATATTGGTTCAATGGTCCAACATTGGTCCATATTTCCTAAAGCAATCTACAGATTCACTGCAATCCATATCAAAATCCCAATGATATTTTTTCACATGAGAACAAAAAAAATTCTAAAATTTATTTGGCAGCACCAAAGACCACTAATAGCCAAAGTAATCCTGAGAAAAATAACAAAGCTGGAGGTATCATACGCTCTGATTTCAAGTTCATTATAAAGCCAGAGTAAACAGAACAGCATCGTGTTGGCAGAAAGATACATAGGATAGTACATACAATGGAACAGAATTTAGAGCCCAGAAATAAAAGAACACATATATGGAAAATTAATTTATGACAGAGGAGCAAAAAAAAGGGCAAATGGAGAAAGCATAGTCTCTGTAATAAATAGAGTTGGGAAAACATGAAAGCAACATACAAAAAAAAAAAAAGAAAGAAACTAGACCACTCTCTCACTGTAAACACTCATCAACTCAATATTTGTAAAAGACCTGAATATTAGACTTGAAATCATAAAACTCCTAGAAGGAAACCCAGGCAGTATGCTGTTTGACATGGTCTTAAAAAATATGTTTCTTGATTTGTCTCCTTAGGCAAGGGAAACAAAAATGAAAGTAAACAAATGTGATTGCGTCAAACAAAAAAGCTTCTACACAGCAAAGGAAATCATCAATAATGCAAAAAGACAACCTGCTGATTGGGAGAAGATTTGCAAATTCTATAACCTATATGTTTTTAATATCCAAAATATATTAAAACCTTAATACCACTCAACAAAAACAAAAACCCACATGACCCAATGAAAAACTAAGCAGAGGTACTGAATAAACAGTTTTCTAAAGAAGACACACAGATGACAATAAGCACATGAAAAGATGTTCAACCTCACTCATTATTAGGAAAATGCAAATCTGTGATTATAGCTATAAAATTTAATAATATATTTTCATTGTTTGTTTTGAGGACCCCGATTAACTCATTAACATACAAATTATTTGTGTAATTGACATTTAATAGCCAAAAGCTTTATGCTAAGCATATAATAAAACATTCACTTGTCCTTTATTTTATACCTGGTGGAAGGTGAACTACAATTTGTATCCATAAAATAAGAATAAAGTTAAACACCTTGCCTTTCAGTAATATTTATTGACGAATCCCTTTTGTCCCATTCCATAGATATATACTTCCAGAGTCTCCGGGACTTGCCATAATCTCCCTTAAATTGACATGATCAAGAGGGATATTAGAACACAAAACAGATTGAATAAAATGTAGACAATAAAACAAAGTTTCTTTCTTTGTTGAATAGTTTCAAAGAGAAGAAAAATGAAAAACATCAATTAAACAAACATGGCTTCAGTACAGCAGAAGTACAACTTTACTTATAAAATAAAAATACATTTGAAGACAGAGAGTTTATCACCTCATTAATATGCTATTAGTCCTCTTTTATTTTGTACTTGGTAATGGCCATAGCTGTTTTCGACGTTCACAATTTATTGATGCCTCCTCTCTGTACAGGGTTGAAATTTTTTTTTTTCAAAATTTATACTTGAATCGATAGCATATTTAAGGGTATATGATAAGGCCAGAGTAGAAAGTGTGGTGAAGAAAGAGTAAATGAAAATAAGGGTGAGGAGGCTCCCTTTCTTCTTTTATTATTAATTCAGGAATGGAAATATCTCAGAATAGAAGTAGGAACAATGCTGAGCATAGGAAAAAAGATTGTTTCAAGTGATTAATAAATTAGATAAAATTATTTGTTCAAGTTTCTACATAATTCTGTTCATTAGGACGAGTAATATGAAAGAAATATAATTGGGACAGATTATTTGCATTATATTCATTTACCTGCAGAGATCTTTCTATCTAGTAAGTAAGTAGTGACTGAGTGACGAAAGGAAGAGGTTAATACATAAAGGAATGAAGGATAGAGATACAATATTCACCTTGCCCAGTTCCTCTGATGGCATCAGTGAGGTAATCAGAATGTTCTAATAATACACGGATTCCTAAGGGAAAAAAACTGCAAACCCATCAATCACCAGGTGGAGTAAAATAAATTTTGAAATCATTCAAGCTTTTTTGAAACTTTTCCAGCAACCTTTTGCAGGTGTTTTTAATAGAGAAAATGTGCCCATCTGCGACTGTTTACCCACAAAGACTGTTTCAACAGACCCATAGATTCAAAACAGCCCAACATTCAGCAGACTCATATTATGTACATAAGCATGTGTGATTAATTTTATTTACCATAGTGTATTACTGTGTGTATTTATTCAAGAATGAACAATGGGGAAGATATGGACCCAGCTGTCTGTGATTTAGCATTCAAGTTATTTGGACCAAGTGACTAAGCTATTACATGCTCCTCCAAAAAGGAGTCTATGATAGTCACTAAGCACCTGAAGCTCTGAATGTTGTTGCTGATTGCCTTTTGTTCAGAGTTTTCCATTTGTGAGTGGTATTACAGCATGCTGTGCTATCTGCAGCTGCGTCTTTACTAAAGCGTTGCTGTGGCGCTGGCATCGAAACCCAGAGGTGACTCTGGAGTTCACAAAAAACATGTAGAGGAAGAAAGAGTGGTGGATCTCTGTGAGACAACTTACTTGCATGGTTCTCATCTCTGTCTTCACATTAAAACCATTGAAGGAGATTTCCATACCTGCCAGCACTGATCCTATCAATTAATTCAATATCTGGGATGGGATGAGGGCATCATCTTTTATATTCACTTATTTTCACATCTCCTCAGGTAATTTCTCTGTGCTGTCAGAGTTGAGAAGTCCTTTGCTGTATAGAAAATGCATATATTATTTTGAGAGAAATAGAAAATAAATATCAAACGTAAGATTTTTTAAAAAAAACTAAAAGAAGGGGATCCAAATTTGGTGTAAAGAGTTAGGTAAGAACAGTAATATAGGAATAGCCCAAATTTGATATGCTTTAATTAAATATAGTTTATAACAAAGAAGTAGAGGAAAACAACACAATGGGAAAAACTAGAGATCTCTTCAAGGAAATTGGAGATATCAAAGGAATATTTCATGTAAGGATGGGCATAGGAAAGGAAAGAAATGGTAAGAACCTAGCAGAAGTAGAAGACATGAAGAGGAGGTGGCAAGAATGCACAGAAGAACTGTACAGGAAAGGTCTTAATGACCCGGATAACTAGACTGCTGTGGTCACTCACCTAGAGCCAGACATCCTTTTTAAAAAAAATTAATTAATTTTAACTGGAAGCTAATTATTTTAAAATATTGTGGTGGTTTTTGCCATACACTGACATGAATCAGCCATGGGTATACATGTGTTCCCCGTCCTGAACCCCCTCCCACCTCCCTCCCCATCCCATCCCTCAGGGTCATCCCAGTGCACCAGCCCTGAACACCCTGTCTCATGCATCAAACCTGGACTGGCGATCTCTTTCACATATGATAATATACATGTTTCAATGTCATTCTCTCAAATCATCTGACCCTTGCCTTCTCCCACCAAGTCCAAAAGTCTGTTCTTTACATCTGTGTCTCTTTTCTGTCTCGCATATAGGGTCATCGTTACCATCTTTCTAAATTCCATATATATGCGTTAGTATACTGTATTGGTGTTTTTCCTTCTGACTTACTTCACTCTGTGTAATAGGCTCCAGTTTCATTTACCTCAGTAGAACTGATTCAAATGTATTCTTTTTAATGGCTGAGTAATACTCCATTGTGTATATGTTCCACAGCTTTCTTATCCATTCGTTTGCAGATGGACACCTAGGTTGCTTCCATGTCCTGGCTATTGCAAACAGTGCTGCAATGAACACTAGGGTACACGTGTCTTTCAATTCTGGTTTCCTTGATGTATATGCCCAGCAGTGAGATTGCTGGGTCATAGGGCAGATCTGTTTCCAGTTTTTTAAGGAATCTCCACACTGTTCTCCATAGTGGCTGCACTAGTTTGCATTCCCACCAACAGTGTAAGAGGGTTCCCTTTTCTCCACACCCTCTCCAGCCTTTATTGTTTGTAGACTTTTTGATAGCAGCCATTCTGACCAGCATGAGATGGTACCCTATTGTGGTTCTGATTTTCATTTCTCTGATAATGAGTGATGTTGAGCATCTTTTCATGTGTTTGTTAGCCATCTGTATGTCTTCTTTGAAGAAATGTCTGTTTAGTTCTTTGGCCCATTTTTTGATTGGATCATTTATTTTTCTGGAATTGAGCTGTAGGAGTTGCTTGTATATTTTTGAGATTCTTTGTCAGTTGCTTCATTTGCTATTATTTTCTCCCATTCTGAAGGCTGTCTTTTCACCTTGCTTATAGTTTCCTTCATTGTGCAGAAGCTTTTAAGTTTAATTAGGTCCCATTTGTTTATTTTTGATTTTATTTCCATTACTCTGGGAGGTGAGTCATAGAAGATCCTGCTGTGATTTATGTCAGAGAGTGTTTTGCCTATGTTTTCCTCTAGGATTTTTATAGTTTCTTGTCTTATGTTTAGATCTTTAATCCATTTTGAGTTTATTTTTTTGTATGGTGTTAGAAAGTGTTCTAGTTTAACTCTTTTACAAGTGGTTGACCAGTTTTCCCAGCACCATTTGTTAAAGAGATTGTCTTTTCTCCATTGTATATTTTTGCCTCCTTTGTCAAAGATAAGCTGTCCATAGGTGTGTGGATTTATCTCCGGGCTTTCTATTTTGTTCCATCAATCTATATTTCTGTCTTGGGGCCAGTACTATACTGTCTTAATGACTGTAGCCTTGTTAATATAGCTCTCCAGAGAACTTTCTTGCACTCCAGAGATAAGAAATTCAGCTCCACCACCAGGACACTGACACAAGATTCCCTAACTGGGAAATCTTGATAGACATGCTTTAGTGTGAAGTCAAATAGGCCTTAGGAATCATTACTACAAACAAAGCTAGTGGGGGTGATGGAATTCCCACTCAGCTATTTAAAATTATAAAAGATGATGCCGTTAAAGTGCTGTACTCAAGATGCCAGGAAATTTGAAAAACAGCTGTAACCACAGGACTGGAAATGATCAGTTTTCATTCCAGTCCAAGGAAGGGCAATGCCAAAGAATTGTCAAACTGCCATACAATTGTGCTTGTTTCACATGCTAGCAAGGTAATGCTCAAAATCCTTCAAGCTAGACTTCAGGAGTTCATGAGCCAAGAATGTCCAGATGTACATGCTGAGTTCTGAAGAGGCAGAAGAAGCAAAGATCAAATTGCCAACATTTTTTGGATCATGGAGAAAGCAAGGGAGTTCCAAACAAACATCTTCTGATGTTTGATTACACTAAAGCCTTTGACTGTTTGGATCACAGCAAACTGGAAAATTCCTCAAGAGATGGGAATACCAGACCACCTTGCCTGTCTCCTGAGAAATTTATATGTGGGTCAAGGAGTAACAATCAGAACTGGACATAGAACAATTGACTGGTTCAAAATTGGGAAAGGAGTATGACAAGGCTGTATATTGTCACCCTGCTTATTTAACTTATATGCAGAATGGTGGTGGTGGTGGCTTAATCACTAAATCCTGTCTGACTCTTGCAACAGCATGCACTGTAGCCCTCCAGGCTCCTTTGTCCATGGGATTTCTCAGCCAAGAGTCTTGGAGTGGATCGCCATTTCCTTCTCCAAGGGATTTTCCCAACCCAGGAATCAAACTGAATCTTCTTCACGTAGGTAACCTTTTTCACTCCAGGTGGATTCTTTTCCACTGAGACACTAGGGAGTATATCATGTGAAGTGCCAGGCTGAATGAATCACAAGCTGAAATTAAGATTGCTGGGGGATATATCAGCAATCTCAGATATGCAGTGATACCACTTTAATGGCAGAAAATGAAGAGATACTAAAGAACCTCTTGATGAGGGTGAAAGAAGAGACTGAAAAAGCTGGCTTGAAACTCAACATTAAAAAAACTAAGATCATGACGTCTCGTCCCATCACTTCATGGAAAATTGGAGGGGAAAAGTGGAAACAGTGACAGATTTTATTTTCTTGGACTCCCAAATCACTGCAGACTGTGATTTAATTTCATGGATTGCAGCCATGAAATTAAAAGATGCTTGCTGCTTGAAGGAAAAGCTATGACAAACTTATGAAAAAGCAGAGACATCAATTTGTCAGCAAAGTTCTGTATAATCAAAGCCATGGTTTTTCCAGGAGTCATGTATGGATATGAGAGCTGGATTATAAAAATGCTGAGTGCCTAAGAATCAGTCCTTTTGAGTTGTGCTGGAGAAGACTCTTGAGAGTCCCTTGGACTGCAAGGAGATGAAACCAGTCAATCTTCAAGGAAATTAATCCTGAATATTCATTGGAAGGACTGACACTGAAGATGAAGCTCCCAAACCGGCCACCTGATGTGAAGAGCTGACTCACTGGAAAAGATCCTGATGCTGGGGGAGATTGAAGGCAAAAGGAGACAGGGGTGGCAGAGGATAAGATGAGTACATAGCATAACCGACTCAATGGACATGAATCTGAGCAAATTCCAGGAGATAGTGAAGGATATAGGGAGCCTGGTGTGCTGTAATCCATAGCTTCGCAAAGAGTTGAACAGGACTGAGTGAATAAGAACAACAGTGCCTCTTCTGCTTTGTACTTCTTTTATTTAACAGTTTTCCTTTCTCTCCCTAATCATGGATTTAACGCTTTTGTTTGACTTTGTCTTGAGTAATTACAAAATCCTTCCTTACCCTTGATTCCTCTATGAATCTTGTTTACAAATGCATACCTTAACTGGAATATAGCCATCCATCTTGACTGTCCTTCCCTTGCAAAATTCTCAAGTTATGGATTTTTATTTTTCAATATCTGACTCACATGCATCATGGTCAGGAGCTCGTGTCCTCTGTTGTCACTGAAAGTATCAGATCATTACTAACCTATCTTCTTGAGACAAACACAACTTATTTGAGACAGATTGAATTTTGTTTTCTTAGTATTGTTATTGACTCCTTTCTTTAAAACTTACCTGCCTTCACTGAAAACTTTGAAACTGAATTTAATCTTTCCTTCTAATCCTATGACCTACTGTCATCTAGAATGATGTAAATAACAGTGCATATTATCTATCCAATATCAAAGCCACTTAGTTTATTGTTCCTGCACTCCAAGAATGATCTCCAGCAGCCCTTTCTACAGACTTCTTTGTTCATGTCTGAATTTGGCATTCCCACTTTTGAGCTTAATATTTCATACTTACTGAAGCACTATGAAAACAATTATTATTTGACTTTATACTTCAGTAGAGTTCACACTTCTAATTTGTGTATGCCCATCATCCCTTCGTCTCTGTATCTCCTTTTCCAGCTAAATTTCCTGTGCCATCTTTTAAACATCCTCTCTTACTGATATCTCATATATCTGGGATTCAAGAGTAGTTTAGGGGTCATTTGCATGCAGGTTCCATGTAAAATTGTGGAACTGGATGGAAAACAAAAAGTGGCTGAAACTCTGGTTAAATTCTATAATTATCTTAACATGACTTACAAGGTTATTTTGTGCTTGTTGCTGTGCTAGACAATATACAAAGTTTAATACCTGGGCTTTTCTAGGTTAAAAAATGTCTGAAATTTATGCAAAGTTTTATTTACTCATTTGTGGTATATATAAATCTCATCTTTGGAATCAGTTACATCAAAAATAATAGATAAATTCACAGACAATAATCCACATCAGTTATCATTCTAATTTCATTTTTCCACTATGGTTCCAGTGCAGCTTGTTCTTATGAATGAGACATTCTTCTCCAGAATAAATGTGATTTCAAAGTCTTGGCTTGACTTTATTACTCTAAATTGTTAAAAATTCTTTTATTCTAAAGTCAAAAGGAAGAAGTTAGTCTCAGATCATCACTGAACTTGGACAGACATGCCAGGTCACAGCAACTAAATACCATACCTGCAGTGAAGGCTTAGACTTTAGTAAGCACTTTCATTCAAAAAGAAATATATACTATAGAAAGACGATAATGATAACCCTGTATGCGAGAGAGCAAAAGAGACACAGATGCATAGAACAGTCTTTTGAACTCTGTGGGAGAGGGAGAGAGTGGAATGATTTGGGAGAATGGCATTGAAACATGTGTAATATCATATAAGAAATGAATCACCAGACCAGGTTTGATGCTGGATACAGGATGCTTGGGCCTGGTGCACTGGGATAACCCAGAGGGATGGTATTGGGAGAGAGGTGGGAGGGGGTTTCAGGATGGGGAACACGTGTACACCTGTGGTGGATGCATGTTGATATATGGCAAAACCAATACAATATTGTAAAGTAAAAAAGAAAGAAAGAAATACATATCCGAAACAAGAGAGCTCTCAGTGCTTCTTTGCAAAACCCATGTTTGATATAGGAACTTATTTAAATTAAGTCAGAAGATTAGGTTTATTGAAGACTGGCCCAACTGACTTATTCTACTTAGAGCTAATTCAGGTTATTGACTTATATGGCTAAGGCTCAGCATAGAATAAAACATTAGGACTTTCTTGTTGATCCAGTAGTTAAGAATCCACCTTCCAATGCAGGGGACATGGGTTTGATCCTAGATCTGGCGGGCAACAGTCTACAGATCACAGAGTGTGACAAGACTTAGCAGCTACACAACAGAAACAACAGGGTTCCCACACACTGCAGGGCACCTTAGCATGCTGATCCCAACTACTGAATCCATGCCCTGCACCTAGAGAAGCCCTTGCACCCCAACAAAATATATTGCATGAGGCAAGTAAGACCTGATGCAGTCAAATAAATAAGTATTTTAAAAAGAATAAAGCAGTATCTCTTACTTTTTGCTTGTCTAACTTCAAATGTGCTGACTATAGTGGCTCAGATGGTAAAGAATTTGACTGCAATGTGGGAGACCTGGGTTTGATTGATCCCTGGGTTGGGCAGAACCCCTGGAAAAGGGAAAGTCTACCCACTCCAGTATTCTGGCCTGGAGAATTCCATGGACTGTATATTCCACGAGATCTCAAAAAGTCGGATACGACTGAGCGACTTTCACTTCACTTCACCCATTCCAGTATTCTTTTTTTTTTTAATTTTTAAACTTTACATAATTGTATTAGTTTTGCCAAATATCAAAATGAATCCGCCACAGGTATACATGTGTTCCCCATCCTGAACCCTCCTCCCTCCTCCCTCCCCATACCATCCCTCTGGGTCATCCCAGTGCACTAGCCCCAAGCATCCAGTATTGTGCATCGAACCTGGATTGGCAACTCATTTCTTACATGATATTTTACATGTTTCAGTGCCATTCTCCCAAATCTTTCCACCCTCTCCCTCTCCCACAGAGTCCATAAGACTGTTCTATACATCAGTGTCTCTTTTGCTGTCTCATGCACCGGGTTATTGTTACCATCTTTCTAAATTCCATATATATGCGTTAGTATACTGTATTGGTGTTTTTCCTTCTGGCAAAACCACTATGAGGTACCATTTCACACCAGTCAGAATGGCTGCGATCCAAAAGTCTACAAATAATAAATGCTGGAGAGGGTGTGGAGAAAAGGGAACCCTCTTACACTGTTGGTGGGAATGCAAACTAGTTCAGCCACTATGGAGAACAGTGTGGAGATTCCTTAAAAAACTGGAAATAGAACTGCCTTATGATCCAGCAATCCCATTGCTGGGCATACACACTGAGGAAACCATTCCAGTATTCTTGCTTAGACAATCCCATTGACAGAGGACTCTTGCAGGCTACAATCCACTGAGTCACTAAGAGTTGGACACTGCTGAATGACTAAGCATGCTGATTGTATAAAATGTATTAAACATGAATTTCAGTTTACCATTTACTATTAAACTGACATTTTTTTTTTTTCTAAAAGATCCAATAGAGAATAAAATGCACATTTCAATCCACATAATGACTTCCCAAAGAGACAACTTTAAGTAGTACTATAGTTCTCGTAGAGGTTTGGGTATTTTCATCAATTTGGAACTCATTTATAGGCTCAGGGATTTAAGGAATATTACCTTGCTCTATGAAACTTTTGTTTAACAAAAGAGTCTTAAAAAAGATATCTTATACATAATGTTCACCATTCCCAAGAGACTTATTTAGGTTCTTTTTCACATAAATTAATTCTAAAAAATTGTATCTGTCACTACCAATTTATCTGTATCATCGTGCTTCATATCAGGTACCTTGGCTTAAAAAAAACCCTAAAGGGAAATATACTGGAATATATATTTCATGCAATTAGGAATATCATGAAGTGTTAAAACTCTGTTTAAAATATAACAGGGTAAAAAAGGTCATCTTTTATCAAAAAAAGTATAGATCATATATCTAATATCTAGTTTAATAAATATTTTTCTTTAAATAATATTTTAAAATTTTGAGTAATAGTTATAAGTTAATTTACTTCCCAATGTTTAAAATGAAAGTTTTTTTATATTAAGGAAAAGTATTGGACTTTTTATTCTTTTTAGTTCTCTTTTTAAAAAATATTTACACCTTTATTGTAGTATATATAGAAATCACTGTGAAAGTGAAATAAAATGACAAATTTGTTATTCGATATAATTGATTTTATTTCATGAATAGCACAAATAGTATTCAAAAGAAATTGGCCTTGGATATTACTATTTCAATCAACTAAACATGTCTGATTTATATTCTGTTTACTTTACATTGACAATAGATAGGGAAAAAAAGATAAATCTTGGCTGTGTAAGCTTTATTTTAAAAATGACCATGTACCAAGGATTTCTGTCACTAAATCATTGATTTATCTGGATTGGGAGGCATATTTCTGAACTAATATACGTGCTTATCTTATTATGTAAGCCCTGCTGCTAAGTCACTTCAGTCGTGTCAGACTCTGTGCAACCCCATAGAAGGCAGCCCACCAGGCTCCCCCATCCCTGGGATTCTCCAGGCAAGAATGCTGGAGTGGGTTGCCATATAAGCCCTACCTCTCTTCAAAAAAAAAAAAAAGTAGATAGTTCCAATGGTTGTAGTTAAAAGCTTTATTTCCTGGGTAATCTCAAGCAGCATACAATTATATCTCTAAATATATAATTCCAAGAGTTGATACAGAATCAGAAAGACTCACCCAGACTACATCAGATTTATACTTCTATATGTCCATCCCTCCTTCCCCAAAAAACAAGGTCTCAAAATACAGTACATCTGAGAAAAGAGAAGATTAAAAAAATCTCCAAATGTGCTCAGTTGCCTTGACAAAGCTTTAAAAATATTTTCAGAAACAGAAAGAATGATCAGAGCAGTGTATGTTGAAAGACAGGGTCCTTCCTACATTATGTAAATCAAAAACTATAAACTACATCTGAGATCTGTTTAACCAAAGACAGCACAGATCATCAAAGTTATATATGATCTAAAATGATTTCAGAAGACTCCAATAGATGAAATTGCATGAGCTGTGCAAAACTGAAGTAAAAGCTGGGCCTATAAGCCTGAATATTGGGCTCTCAATTTGGAAGAGGAAGCAAGGCAGAAGATAAATTGAAGTAAGATGAGAATGATGGTGAGGGACTTATTTTATCATCGGGATTCTTTTGAAAACCTTGATAGGCAAAGTAAGATGTGAAAATGAAACAGAGTAGATAGATCATTTAGCTTGGCAGGCTGTAGTCCATTGGGTCACAAAGAGTTGGACATGACTGAGCATAGCACAGGAAGACAGGAGGTAAGAATATTTGACACAGAAATGTGTGGGAGAATGATTACATGAACTAGAGATAAGCAGGAGGAAAAGATTAAAATATACCTTCAAAATGGTGGTATATTAACATGCTTGAGTGACCACAACAAAATACCACAAACTAGGTAGCTTAAAGAACAGAAATTTATTATATCAGTTATAGAGACTGGAAGTCCAAGATCAAAGTATCCACAAGGTTGGTTTCTTTTGACCCTTTGGAAAGTCTGTTTCATGCCTTTCTCAGTTTCTGGTGGTTTGTTGACAATTTTTAAAAATTCAGTGGCTTGCAGAAACAGCACCCTGGTCTCTAGATTTATCTTCACATAGGGTTCATCTTGTGTGCATATCTTTGTTCACATTTCCCCATTTTTAAGGACACATGACATAATGGATTAGACAGGCAACTTGCTTCAGTGTGACATTATTAATTAATTTTCTATAATTCTATTTCCAAATAAGTTAACGTTCTGGGTGCTAAAGGCTTATGGCTTTAAGATATAAATTTTTGGGTGGAAACATTTCACCTTATAACAAGCGGGGATAAAAGAAACATGCAAAGTAAAATTTGATGTAAGTTATTTTGCATAAATTTATAAAATGAACAAAGAAATGGAATAAACACCTGGACAACTCCAATATAGGGAATTCAGTATGTGGAGGAATGAAAATGTGATATACTTCTTGTCAAATCCATTTGAAAATATATTTGTTTTTGTGTATTAAAGTTTTCTGAGTTTACAATGCAAAATAGTTTTCAGATAAGATCAGATCATTTGCTCAGTCCTGCCCGACTCTTTGCGACCCCATGAATCCCAGCACACCAGGCCTCCCTGTTCATCACCAACTCCCGGAGTTCACTGAGACTCACGTCCATCAAGTCAGTGATGCCATCCAGCCATCTCATCCTCTGTCGTCCCCTTCTGCTCCTTCCCCCAATCCCTCCCAGCATCAGAGTCTTTTCCAATGAGTCAACTCTTCGCATGATGTGGCCAAAGTACTGGAGTTTCAGCTTTAGCATCATTCCTTCCAAAGAAATCCCAGGGCTGATCTCCTTCAGAATGGACTGGTTGGATCTCCTTGCAGTCCAAGGGACTCTCAAGAGTCTTCTCCAACACCACAGTTCAAAAGCATCAATTCTTTGGTGCTCAGCCTCTTCACAGTCCAACTCTCACATCCATACATACCACTGGAAAAACCATAACCTTGACTAGACAAACCTTTGTTGGCAAAGTAATGTCTCTGCTTTTGAAAATGCTATCTAGGTTGGTCTTTCCTTCCATAACTTTCCTTCCAAGGAGTAGGTGTCTCTTAATTTCATGGCTGCAGTTACCATCTGTAGTGATTTTGGAGCCCAGAAAAATAAAGTCTGACACTGTTTCCACTGTTTCCCCGTCTATTTCCCATGAAGTGGTGGCACCGAATGCCATGATCTTTGTTTTCTGAATGTTGAGCTTTAAGCCAACTTCTTCACTCTCCACTTTCACTTTCATCAAGAGGCTTTTTAGTTCCTGTTCATTTTCTGCCATAAGGGTGGTGTCTCTGCATATCTGAGGTTATTGCTATTTCTCCCGGCAATCTTGATTACAGTTTGTGTTTCTTCCAGTCCAGCGTTTCTCATGATGTACTCTGCATATAAGTTAAATAAACGGGGTGACAATATACAGCCTTGATGAACTCCTTTTCCTATTTGGAACCAGTCTGTTGTTCCATGTCCAGTTCTAACTGTTGCTTCCTGACCTGCATACAAATTTCTCAAGAGGCAGATCAGGTGGTCTGGTATTCCCATCTCTTTCAGAATTTTCCACAGTTTATTGTGATCCACACAGTCAAAGGCTTTGGCATAGTCAAGAAAGCAGAAATAGATGTTTCTCTGGAACTCTGTTGCTTTTTCCATGATCCAGCAGATGTTGGCAATTTGATCTCTGGTTCCTCTGCCTTTTCTAAAATCAGCTTGAACATCAGGAAGTTCACGATTCACATATTGCTGAAGCCTAGCTTGGAGAATTTTGAGCATTACTTTACTAGCGTGTGAGATGAGTGCAATTGTGTGGTAGTTTGAGCATTCTTTGGCATTGCCTTTCTTTGGGATTGGAATGAAAACTGACCTTTTCCAGTCCTGCGGCCACTGCTGAGTTTTCCAAATTTGCTGGCATATTGAGGGCAGCACTTTCACAGCATCTTTCAGGATTTGGAATAGCTCAACTGGAATTCCATCACCTCCACTAACTTTGTTCGTAGTGATGCTTTCTAAGGCCCACTTGACTTCACATTCCAGGATGTCTGGTTCTAGGTGAGTGATCACACCATCTTGATTATCTGGGTCATGAAGATCTTTTTTGTACAGTTCTTCTGTGTATTCTTGCCATCTCTTCTTAATATCTTCTGCTTCTGTTAGGTCCATACCATTTCTGTCCTTTATCAAGCCCATCTTTGCATGAAATGGTCCTTTGGTATCTCTGATTTTCTTGAAGAGATCCCTAGTCTTTCCCATTCTGTTGTTTTCCTCTATTTCTTTGCATTGATAGCTGAAGAAGGGTTTCTTATCTCTTCTTGCTCTTCTTTGGAACTCTGCATTCAGATGTTTATATCTTTTCCTTTTCTCCTTTGCTTTTCAGTTCTCTTCTTTTCACAGATATTTGTAAGGCCTCCCCAGACAGCCATTTTGCTTTTTTGCATTTCTTTTCTGTGGGGATGGTCTTGATCCCTGTCTCTTGTACAATGTCACGAACCTCATTCCACAGTTTGTCAGGCACTCTCTCTATCAGATCTAGGCCCTTAAATCTATTTCTCACTTCCACTGTATAATCATAAGGGATTTGATTTAGGTCATACCTGAATGGTCTAGTGGTTTTCCCTACTTTCTTCAATTTCAGTCTTAATTTGGCAATAAGGAGTTCATGGTCTGAGCCACAGTCAGCTCCTGATCTTGTTTTTGCTGACTGTATAGAGCGTCTCCATCTTTGGCTGCAAAGAATATAATCAGTCTGATTTCGGTGTTGACCACCTGGTGATATCCATGTGTAGAGCCTTCTCTTGTGTTGTTGGAAGACGGTGTTTGTTATGACCAGTGCATTTTCTTGGCAAAACTCTATTAGTCTTTGCCCTTCTTCATTCCATATTCCAAGGCCAAATTTGCCTGTTACTCCAGGTGTTTCTTGACTTCCTACTTTTGCATTCCAGTCCCCTATAATGAAAAGGACATCTTTTTTGGGTGTTAGTTCTAAAAGGTCTTGTAGGCCTTCATAGAACCGTTCAACTTCAGCTTCTTCAGCATTACTGGTTGGGGCATAGACTTGGATTACTGTGATATTGAATGGTTTGCCTTGGAAACGAACAGAGATCATTCTGTCATTTTTGATATTGCATCCAAGTACTGCATTTCGGACTCTTTTGTTGACCATGATGGCCACCCCTTTTCTTCTGAGGGATTCCTGCCCGCAGTAGTAGATATAATGGTCATCTGAGTTAAATTCACCCATTCCAGTCCATTTTAGTTCGCTGATTCCTAGAATGTCGATATTCACTCTTGCCATCTCTTGTTTGACCACTTCCAATTTGCCTTGATTCGTGGACCTGA